>NC_141687.1:1960355891-1961555891 GCF_964263255.1 Lissotriton vulgaris
CTGTATCTTTTTCAGCACACTCCAATATTTGGCCAGGATTTGTCTTATCTTAAAGCTCTCTTTCGAATAGGTAAGAATAATTCGTGGTTTGTCATCATCCGTTTTAGATTCTTTGATTTTTGGTATTAGTGTTTCTGTTCTCGTTTTGTTTCTTGCTCTTTGTTTCCCATGAGTGATGTCTGAGTGTTTATATCCACGGGCAGTGAATCGTTCTTTTGTTTCATTGAACTTTTTCTCCATCTCTTCATCCTCAGAACAATTTCGTCTCATGCGGAGAAACTCTCCATACGGAATACTTCGCTTTAAGGAGGTGGGATGAAAGCTAGTACCAAACAGAACGCTGTTTGTAGAGGTCTTTTTTCTGAAGACTGTTGTCTCAAGTTTGTTGTTTTTTATGTAGACCTTGGTGTCTAAGAAGTCTATTTCTTGCTTCTAAATTTTGTAGGTGAATTTCAGTCGTACTTTGTTTTTGTTCAGAGCATCAATGTATTCAATTAGTTTCTGCTTTGGACCTTTCCAGAGGACAAAGAGATCGTCAATAAATCTCAACCATAATACCACATCTGTGGTTTATTGTTCATTTTCCTCCCCCCAAGCTATGTTTTTCTCCCACCACCCCATGGTAAGATTGGCATAACTTGGGGAGAAAGAAACGCCCATTGCACAGCCACAAGTTTGGGCGTATATGTTCTTGTTGAATAGGAAGATGTTATTGGTTAGGCAGAATGTTATCAGGTCGATCAACATGTTTGTGTGTCTGATTTCTGAGATTGGGCGTTGTTGTAAAAAGTATTTGATTGCTTTCAGCCCAACATCATGTTGTATCGACGTGAATAGAGATACAACATCTATTGTTGCCAGCCAATATTCTGGATGCCAGTTAGTGTTCATTATGTTCCTGAGGAAATCCCCAGTGTCCTTTATAAATGAGCTGAGAGATGGGACATTGGGTGCCAAGAAGTAATCAACATAGGATGCAACATTTTCACATAAACATCCACAACTAGAGATTATTGGTCTCGCTGGTGGATTGTGTAAAGTCTTGTGGATCTTCGGTAAGAAGTATATTGTAGGTGTTATTGGGTGTAGTACTGTCAGGTAATGTTTCTCTTCCTTATTTAATAGTACCCTTTCATACCATTCACTGATTTGTTTGTGCAACGTTAGCATCATTTTGGAGCTTGGATTAGTATGCAGTAGTTTGTAATTTGCCTCATCATTAAGTTGTCGATTAGCTTCCTTTACATAGTCTGTTTTGTTCTGAATGACTATGTTCCCCCCCTTATCCGCAAGCTTGATTTTAATTAGGGGGTTTAGTTGAAGAGCTTTTAGATGGATTCCCATGTCCGTTATTATTTGAGTATTGCTCATATCTGTCTCTTCTATCTGATGTGTAAGTTTATATGAAGTTTCTAAGCTTGCAGGATCCGCTACTGTGAATGTTTCTGGTTGTGGTAGACTTTGCTCAGTTGTCTCTTTTTTCTTTTTAGCGAAGAATTTCTTCAATTTTAATTTACGTATATATTTTTATACGTCAATTCTCGTTTCAACTTCGTCTTGATGTTTATCAGGACAAAATGTTAGCCCTTTGCTTAAAACAGCTGTCTCAGATTCAGTTAATTGGTGATCAGATAGATTGACAATGACCTTGGGATCCTTTTTTATAACTTTGCTTTTTGTTTTTAATACTTCTTCGGCGCTGCTCTGTTGCTCAATGGGTATCTTCGGCTTCCGGCTTCTCCTGGTTTTACTCCTTGGCTTGTGTTGGCCATTTGTCCTCTTCCTCCTCCTCGTATTGTCTGGTTTCCTCTGCCTCCTCCCCCCGTTTTGGGGGTTTATTGGTCCTTGTAAAGGATTTGCATCTCCTCTAAAAAAGAAAACTTTCTAATTCCAGCTGCAGCTTGCTCACCATCACTGACTTCTGATTCAGGCTCACTTTGTGATGTTGCGCTGTCTGAGGTTTGTGGCAATGTCTGTCTTTGTTTTTTTTAAAACCTCAAACCTTTTAGCGAAAGTGAAGATGGTCCCATCTTCAAAGTCTGCTTCGTCACGCCTGAATTTACGTTGTTTTCTCTCTTGTATTTCGGTATCGTGCTTGTCTAGGTTTTTGTCCATTGTTATTCTCAGATTTTTAATTGTGTCCCCACTTTCTCCTGAGGTTTGTATTTGTTTTTCCACCTCACTTATTTTAATGTAAAGCTCATCCACATTTTTTTTGGCATATTTTATGATCATATGAATCATTCTCCTTGAGCAGTCCATATTGTTTTGCCCCCATTCTTCGAGCTTTTCCGGGCTCGTGTCAGGATGGTTGGGCAGAGTAAAAATCCTGAGTCCTCTTGGCACTAATCCCAGTTCAGAGTATTTTTTCAACGTAATTATTTCCCACCCTCGTGAGATTTCCTTCCGTAGCAGTTTCTCTAGTTGTTGGATTAATTGTTTGATAGTAGCATTTTGATCTTTATTTATAGTTGTTTTATTTGACCCATTTGGGCCAGGCATTTGTTTAGTAAACATGTTTTCAGCCTTTTCCAAACGGTCTGCTGCTCGTTTTTCCATATTGATGATAATTGAACATGCTGCAGCGTCATTTCTTTTGAATCAATTTCACGGCACTCAGCCATTACATACCTATTGACTATCGGTCATTAAAGTGAGGGCATATTACCACTTCCAATAGTCATTATGAATTGTAAATATATAAATCGTTTTTTACATACTATATGTCAAAAACAGGCCTCACATATACTTGGTAATATAATACCAATGTTAACCCCAAACTTATTGCAAAGCGAAATACTTGCAGACCAGTAACACAGCGAAAAAGCTGGGAAATTGCATGAAACTGCAATTGCCTACTGTTCCCACAATGCACCGTAACTTGCCATGTGAGAGTTTCAGTATAAATATGCAAGACAAACAAAGGACTAATGTTTGTAAACCGTGACCAGGGACTTGTATAGTCCGAAACGCGTAGGTGGGAGAAACCTACAGGAAAATAAACACAACTAACCAGCATTGAAGTGGTGTGTGGCGTCTTCTTTGATGAAGAAAACTTGTTATAACAGTTTATAGCGAGGCTGTCCCGATCCTCGCCGCCAGCGCCAGCTAAAGGAAGCTCCCCCCGCTTGGGACGTTTGCTCGTGAATATATATATGTATATATATATATATATATATATATATATATATATATATATATATATATATATATATATATATATATATATATATATATCCAATAATATCCAAGTTTTAAACGCACGCTCAGAAGCAAAATGGTACACAGTGTCGCTTTATTGCTGTTACGCGTTTCGGAAGCTTTTGCTCCCTTGCTCACACAACAATCCATCAGCTCTCCACCATTTACATACACAGTTCGTGCTAGCCATAGAAACAGGACTGCACATTTCATTTTGGCTGACATCTTGGAGTGTACTTGTGTTACATTTTTGTTTTACCCCTGATGTCTCACTTTAGAAAACAGCTTAGATCATTGTTGCAGTTAAGTACATTCACTTTACTTCCTTTTTCGAGTTCCTTTCGCCACAGTGGCTATTTGTGCTAGTACTATTTCTTTACCCTTCTTCTTTCGCCTAGTGGCTTAGTCAGGGTCCAATGTCTCTGGGGAGAGCTTATTTAAAAACATATAGTGAGAAAAACGTGAACTTAAGTGAATAAATCTTTACATTACTAAGTGACGAGGTCTTCTACTCTATTCTCGCGTGAAATCCTCTGGGTGACAGGTTCAATTGCTCGTGAAGTGCACGTGCTCCCTAATATGAGCATCTTGATTCTACCTGTTAGATTAAAACAAACAATTAATTACAATTGTGCTGCGATTTTGATTAAAAACATATATACACTTTCAAGCTTTGGTTTTCATAGAACAGAACCTCTTAAACATGATAAACTTACATTGGTTCAATTATCATACATTTCAAATGATACAGTATTCTTAATCCCTAGTCACGTATTTAGGAATCATACAGGTGAACTGCTAGCTCTTCATGGTAATTATGTCCATTCGGCTGTCGTCTTTCTAATTCCAGGATCCATTTGGATTCCTTCGTTCTCAACTGTATCTCTCTGTTACCCCCTCTTTGGTTTTGCCTCACCTGTTCTATTGCAAAATAAGGTAACAGATTGCAATTTGATCTATGATGTTGGGCAAAATGCCTCGCAACGGGGTATTGGGGATCCCTGTTAGTAATTGCCCTTAAGGGTTGCATCACTCTGTTTTTGGCCATGACTGTCGTGCTGCCTACATATCTTTTTTTGCACGCACGGACATTCAAGTACGTATATCACATGTGTTGAGCTACACGTCAGAAACTGACTTATCTTCCTATTGGTCTTGCCATGAGGAATATCAAAGTCTTTTCTCATTGGGCTATATTTGCAGGCTCTACAGTGCCCGCATGGGAAAAAGCCTACAAGGTTATGTTGGTTCCTATCCTTGTAGTCTGTGATATCTCCCTTCGTGATTATATCCCTCAGACTGCGACTTTTTCTATATGTGATTGCTGCTCTGGTGCTCAATTCAGGGCCAATGATGGGATCACTTTTCAAGATATTCCAATTTTTTGCAATTATTTTCTTTACCTTTTGAGACCCCCTATTGTAGGTTAGGATTACTCTGGTTGTCTCATTCTCTTTGCCTTCGTTCTCCCTTGATGTGAAAGTGCTCTCTCTTGTTATATTTTCCATTTTCGATAAGTCCCTATCTAGGACCCACTTGGGGCAACCCCTCTCCTTGAATTTCTGTATCATATTTTCACTTTCTTGTTTGTACTCTTCTGTGTTAGAACAATTTCTCCTTGCTCTTAGCAGTTCCCCGTAGGGGATGCTCCATTTCAGAGTGTCTGGGTGGCTACTAAGGGCATGGAGGACACTGTTGCCTGCGGTTTCCTTTCTGAACAATTTTGTTGCCGAGCAATCACTTTCCGCCCTTACTTCAACATCTGATATATTCCACCTTATATCTGTTTTTATGATGGGTCAATCTTATGTTGTAATCATTAGTATTCAGTTGTTCCACAAATTCTTCAGCTTCTACATCACTCCCACTCCATACTACAAACAGGTCATCTATATATCTGAGCCATACCTTGACTTTCTTGAATGCCTGCCTGTACTGGGGGTCAGTGTGTATTTCCTCCTCCCATTTCCCTAGAAACAAATTTGCGAAGCTCGGCGCGAAGCTCGTACCCATGCAAGTACAAGTAATCTGTTTGTACAGCTCACCATTAAACATAAATACATTATTTTCAAGGCATATTCGTATCATTTGACCTAGCATCCTGGTGTGCTCCAGGTACATTATGTTTCGCTTTTTCAGGTAATGCATGCATGCATCAATGCCATGTTCATGTTCAATGATAGTGTACAATGAGTTGACATCCATTGTCATAAGTATGTATTCTGGTTTCCAGTTCATGTTGTTAACTTTTTTCAAAAAGTCTTGGGTGTCCTTCACATAGGACAGGAATTTCCTTACATGTGCCTGAAGGAAAAATTCGACATATTTGGACACATTTTCATATACGCTCCCTATGGATGACACTATGGGTCTCCCTGGTGGTGCTAGTGGGTTTTTGTGGATTTTCGGGAGAAAATAGATTATTGGCAATTTGGGATAGTCCTTCTTAAGGAAAGTAAACTCATCCCATGACAGAAGGCCATCTTCCTGCCATTTGGCTAATTTAGACCACATTGTTAAGATGTTATTTCTGTATACTTCACCATTACTTTTGCTGTAGAAGGTATCATTATCTAGTTGCCTCATGGCCTTTTTTATATATGTCTCCCGATCTTGTATGACCACATTCCCACCTTTATCAGCTGGGCGTATTATGATTGAGGAATCATTTTCTAGGGATTCAATTGCTTTCCTTTGTTTAAGGTTTAAGTTAAAGCCTCCTCCCTTTTCCCCAGGATAGTGTTTGTATTTCACTAATGACTTAGTTGTAACATCATGAAAAGTGTGTACATTGTCGTGAGGGAGATTTGGAAAAAATACGGATTTTGGTTTAAAACTTGTCAGGGCAGCTCTATCTGTGGTCATGTTCAATATTCCCGTGTCCCCATCACGGAAGTATGTTTCAATACTGTCTCCTTCACTAAGTAAGTTCTGCGCCACTTGAATGGCATTGGCGTCACCCACTTCTAAAAAGGGCTGACTCGGAGTAATGGGTTCTTGTACATTCAGGTTACCAGTATTTGATCTTAGAGCATGCCATTTCTTCAGTTTTAATTTCCTTATGAAGCGAAATATGTCTATTCTAGTATTACTGTAGTTGAACATTTCTGTAGGGCAAAACGCGAGTCCTAAACTCAGAGTATTTTTTTCTATGTTAGTTAACTCTCTACTTGATAAATTCACTATAGTTTTATTTACCAGTTCATTGTTCTCCATTATTGGTTGCGTTTCTTGTAGCCCCCACGCCTGGTTCCCACTGGCTCGCGTTCCACTCCTTTTCCTTTTCCTTTGTTTCCTTCTTTTTCTCCGCTGCTTGCTTCGTCCATCCCTCTTCCGGCTCCTATTGCTTTCCCCCGTGGCCTCCCTCTTGTGCCTCTTCCTCTTTGTGCTGGAGGGGGTGAGAATCTTCCCAACTGCCGCCCCCTCTTCAGCGCTCGGAATTCGTCTAAATACGTCGGTTTAGAGGTGATTATTTCCATTTCAGCGATTGTGCTTGCGCTGTGTATGGAGCCATCAGTGTCTGACCCGTCTATGGTCTCTATATCCGGTTCTTTCCCTTGTGTTTGAGGGGATCTACTTGACGAGGTGGTTTGTTTTATGTCATATAAATGGTCATACTTTTTGCTGTATGTGAGGATACGACCGGAGTCATAATCATTGCAATCTCCATGCAGTTTCCTTTGTTTCCGTAACTTTATGTCCTCCTCATACTGGGTCAATCTGGCTTTCATTTCCTCCTTATATTTCTTAACACTTGTTTGATCACTCTCATTATTCAGTTTCTCTTCAATATCCAGTATTTCTTTCAATATCCTCTCGCTATCCTCCCAGGCATATTTTACCAATATACACAACATAGTTCTGGAACTGTTTGTCGAATTCTCAAACCACTCTTCAAGCATGCGAGGATTAGGAGATTCATGTGAGGGCGTGATATATATTCTCAATCCTCTAGGGATCATGTTTTTATCCACCAGACTACGGGAGGTTCCCCCGCAAACGAGCCGTGGAGAAGGAGCATATATATATATATATATATATATATATATATATATATATATATATATATATATATATATATTCACTGAAAAAACCATAGGTTTCACACCAGTTATAGTTAGCTGGAAATTTTACTGATATAAAACCATTGAAATTCCCACGTTATAGTTAGATGGACTCACTATAACTTGCGCGTGCAATGCACTGCTGATGACGTCACATATTACATCACTCATGACATGGTCAGTGACATCACTCATGACATCACTGATGACACCATCCAGTGAATGTGTGTCTTTCTGAAAAATAAATATATTTTATATATGTATATGTAAAAGTTGATGGAAGAATAAATGTTTAAATAAGTGTCTAAATGGATGGTTTTTAAAAATTGATTGGTTAACTGGCTTAATAAGACATCATCAGCAGTGCATTGCACGCGCAAGTTATAGTGAGTCCATCTAACTATAACGTGGGAATTTCAATGGTTTTATATCAGTAAAATTTCCAGCTAACTATAACTGGTGTGAAACCTATGGTTTTTTCAGTGAATTTAATAGGTTTTTTAAATGCTAATTCCTAACTATAACTGGTGTGAAACCTATGGTTTTTTCAGTGAATTTCATAGGTTTTTTAAATGCTAATTCCTTTGTATATCGAGTTTCTAACCTTTTTTTTTTTTTACAATTTGCTGTTTTTTTTTAAGTATTCATTTTTTTTATATAATTTTTTTCTTTTGCGCTCTGGGTGCGCGCTCCGGGAAGCTTTCAGCTAAGCTCTCCGGTAAGCTTTTCCGAGAGCTCATCTGAAAGCGCACCCAGAGCGCAACTGTCGTTCGTGAAAAAAATATGAATGAAAAGTTAATAATAATGCAAAACATTTCGTACCATACAAATAAAATTAGTTTTTTTTAATAAGGAAAATGATTATGCATTTCTATAAAAGATTGATGACGTCACTTCGGCGCGCAACGTAAGTGCCCTCGGAAGCGCCTACGTTCGCGGCGCATAAACGCACGCAAAAGCACCTACGATCGCGCCACGTTTGCGCCCCGGAAGCGCCTACGATCGCGCTGCGTAAACGCACCGGAAGTGCTCCGGAGCGCGCAGCGTAAACGCGTCGGGTCATGTGACCCTAAAATAACACTTTTCATTGGTTGCTAACAGTTTTTTTTTACAATGAATGAAATCCCCACCCATTTCCTTCACTTCTTCTTTCACTTTTGTGACTGAAAGACCTGCCTTTTTTGCTGTTGCATATTTCTTGGATAATCATGGCTGCCAGACAATCCAGCAGTGAAGATGACTCCAATGATTTCATTGATGAAGAGCCTCCTCAGCCGAAGGTCAAAGAACATTTCATCTGGAAATTTTTTAAGTTTCCAGCAGACCAGAAGAAGGTGAATGCACCAAAAGTAGAGTGCAGGATCTGCAAACAGGTCCTGTCACGGGGTAACCCCCAAAAAAAATACTCTTTTGGCAACTTCACCATGATTCGCCATGTGGAGAGGAGGCAACCCCAGAATTTTGCCCGGGAAAGTGTCAGGGCTCTGGCACAAGAGGTTCCCAGAGATGGGGCCTCTACATCAACAGGAGGAGCAACTTCTTCTGGAAGAGAACAATCACAGGAGCAGGTAGCAAACATACAACCTGCATTTAACCATGGGGTCGTCAGATGCAGATACTGCAATCAACTCCTCACCTATGGGGAGCAAAGTGTCCTGCTCATGGTTCGAGCATTGGAGAACCATCGCTGCCCTTCCCACCCCTAATTTTTTTCTTTTCTTTTTGCTCCTGTTGAGCAGTTTCCATTCCCTGTTTTTGTTCCTGTTCAGTTAAAAGAAGAAAACCAAAAGTTCTTTTCAGAACTACCTCCAATTCTCATCAAAGAGCTATATTCTTAAAAAATGAAGAGTAAGTGAAATATAGTGCATTGATAATTGAAAGGAGAATGAGTAAGAAAGAACAGAAAGGTATGAGAGGTGAAAGGAAGTGAAGTAGGAGGAATGAAAGAAGGTGAGTGTTAGAAAAGAAAGTTATGACACAGTGAATAAACTGGAGGCCTCATTTCTGAAAAGTGACGCATCGCTACGTGAAAACAGCGATGCGTCACTTTTCTGGACGCACTCCTTATGACATTCCAGATATGTCATATTTAATATATGACTAATCAATTCGCAAGGAGTTACAGATATGTCAGTATTTCTGACATATCTGTAAACACAAAAGTAACGCATTGCTGGAGTGCGTCACAAAAGTGACGCAACTCCAGTAATGTGTCCTTTCACATGGAAAAAGCACCATGTGAAAGGTTTGCTGTGAAGCAGGCGCAAGATTTTGGCGCAACAGCATCCTAAAAGTGACGCACTGCGTCATTATTACCAAGCTTTTTGCAAGGAACACCCCCTCTGCATGCATTATACCTGACACTATTTTTTAAAAAGTGACGCATCTAGGTACATGGGTCACTTTTTAAAACTCTGCGCCACATTGTATCTGCATCAGGTATAATGTATGCAGAGGGGGCAATCCCTCGCAAAAAGCTTGGTAATAACGACGTACTGAAATCTATGAGATTTCTCTGCGTCACTTTTAGGATGCTGTTGCGTCAAAATCGTGCGCCTGCCTCGCATCACTTTCATGTTTACAGATATGTGAGAAATACTGACGTATCTGTAACTCCTTGCAACATGATTCGTCATACATTAAATATGACACATCTGGAATGTCATAAGGACTGTGGACAGAAAAGTGACGCATCACACCAGCAGTGTAATAAAATGTGCCTCGTTGCACTATATTTAAAGGATGCAACAGCATCCTAAAAGTGACGCAGTGAAATCTCAAACATTTCACTGCGTCGCTATTACAAAGCTTTTTGTGGGGGAACACCCCCTCTGCATGCATTATACCTCACGCAGATATAATGTGGCGCTTGATTTTAAAAAGTGACCCATCTACCTAGATACGTCACTTTTTAAATATAACGCAACGAGGCACATTTTTTTACACCACTGGTGCGATGCGTCACTTTTCTGTGCGCACTCCTTATGACATTCCAAGTAACGCATTGCTGGAGTGCGTCACAAAAGTGACGCAACTCCAGTAATGTGTCCTTTCAAATGGGGAAAGCAGCATGTGAAAGGTCTTGCCTCAGTCTAACACCTGCTGTAAAGCAGGCACAAGATTTTGACGCAACAGCATCCTAAAACTGACACAGTGAAATCTCAAAGATTTCACTGCGTCGCTATTACAAAGCTTTTTGCGGGAGAACACCCCCTCTGCATGCATTATACCTGACGCTATTTTTAAAAAGTGACGCATCTAGGTACATGGGTCACTTTTTAAAACTCTGCGCCACATTATATCTGCGTCAGGTATAATGTATGCAAAGGGGGCATTCCCCCGCAAAAAGCTTGGTAATAACGACGTACTGAAATCTATAAGATTTCTCTGCGTCACTTTTAGGATGCTGTTGCGTCAAAATCTTGCACCTGCCTCGCATCACTTTTATGTTTACAGATATGTCAGAAATACTGACGTATCTGTAACTCCTTGCAACATGATTCGTCATACATTAAATATGACACATCTGGAATGTCATAAGGAGTGCGCACAGAAAAGTGACGCATAACACCAGCAGTGTAATAAAATGTGCCTCGTTGCACTATATTTAAAAAGTGACGCATCTAGATAGATGCGTCACTTTTTAAATATTGCATAACAATGCGCATTTTTTTACACCGCTGGTGCGTCACAAAAATTGACGCACAGGAGGCGCAAAACTAACAGCGCAAGGCCTTCATAAATATGGTCCTGGATTTTCCCTGTGCTTCGCCGGTGCGCGTACCATGCGCTTCCCCCGCGCAAAACGAAAAATTTTTTTTAGTGCCCTGCAGGACCCTATTTTAGTCCCTACATCAAACCTAGGGGGTCAGAGGGGGTCTACTCTTCCCCCTTATGGTCATTTGCCCCTTTTTTTTTCAAACCCCTTGTGTCTCGATTTTACCGAGACACAAGATGGCGGCCGCTCCAGACTGTTTAGAATGTTTACAGACACCCAAGAGCCAATCAGCTTTCTGCGCGCAAGTCGCGTGTCGCGCCTGGAGCGCACTCCGGTGCGCGCACCGGAGAGCGCCTATAGATATATATATTTTTTTGAACCTAAATTACTCAAAATCCACTGCAGCACATGTCTTGAGACATAGCAAAGGCACATCGGGCTACCAGTCCCTACAATTTTGCCAAGTTTGGTGTAAATCCATTCAGCCGTTCGGGCTAAAAGTGAAATTGACCGCCCTATGGAAATTAACATGGGGAAAATGCGTTTTGGGACCCCCCTTTTATCTCGGCCCCCGCTTGACGTATCCCCCTCAAACTTTCAGGGAAGGACCGGAGCTCGACGAGGCCATTTTCAGGAAATTTTCAGGCAGATTCGTCAACCGGTGCCAAAGTTATTCCAAATAGAATTTTGAGATTTAACATTGAAAAAAATCCTAACTATAACTACCTACTGGCGACCGCCAGTAGGTAATATATATATATATATATATATATATATATATATATATATATATATATATATATATATATATATATATATATATATATATATATATATATATATATATATATATATATATATATATATGTATATATATATATATATATATATATATATATATATATATATATATATATATATATATATATATATATTACCTACTGGCTATCGCCAGTAGGTATATATAGTTAGAATTTTTTCTCTATGGGACTTTTGAAAATTCAATGTCTAATAACTTTGGCGTTTGTGGACGGAATCGGCTGAAATTTTCAGGAAAATGGCACATTTTGTTTCTGAGCAGCCCCTGAAAATTTGGTGGGGTTTCGTCAAGGGGGGGCTGAGAAAAAAGGGGGGTCCCAAAACGCGTTTTTCCCATTCATTTTTCCATAGGGCGGTTGGACTCACTTTTAGCTCGAACGGCTGAATGGATTTGCACGAAACTTGGCAAAATTGTGGGGACTGTTAGCCCGATGTGCCTTTGCTAGGTCTCAATATATGTGCTCCAGTAGTTTTTGAGAAATTAACGTTCAAACCAAGATATATATCTGTAACAGCGCTCTGGGCAGCGATCCGGTCCGCTTACTTTTCGCTTATCGGAACTTTGCGCGCAGAAAGCTGATTGGCTCTCCGGTGTCTGTCAACATTCTAAACAGTCCGGAGCGGACGCCATCTTGTCTCTCGGTAGGATCGAGAGAGAAGAAGAGGTGGAAAACGAAAGGGGAATTTAATGAAAGGGGGCAAGGTATCCCCCTCTTGACCCCCTAGGAATGTTGTTGGGGTTATTAAAGGGTCCCGTGGGGAAAATAAAAAAAAAATGATTTTTCACGGTAGAAGCGCAGCCGCGAACTGGTAGCGAAACGGGAATTCGCCATTTTGTGCTTCGTTAATTAAATTACTAGTTATAAGTGGGTGCGGGAGACGTATCCTAATCCCCTATGTTTCCTGAGGGTGGCTGAGGAGGCTGATATATGTTGATACATCTCTTCCAGCGGCTGTGCGTGAGCTTTTTTTTTTTTGTTGCTGCGTGACAGTCCGGAGCGGCCGCCATCTTGTCTCTCGGTAGGATCGAGAGAGAAGAAAAGGTGAAAAACGAAGGGGGAATTTAATGAAAGGGGGCAAGGTATCCCCCTCTTGACCCCCTAGGAATGTTGTTGGGGTTATTAAAGGGTCCCGTGGGCAAAATAAAAAAAAATTTATTTTTCACGATAGAAGCGCTTCACGGGCCGCGAACTGGGCCGCAAACTGGTAGCGAAACGGGAATTCGCCATTTTGTGCTTCGTTAATTAAAGTACTAGGTATAAGGGGGTGCGGGAGACGTATCCTAATCTCCTATATTTCCTGAGGGTGGCTGAGGAGGCTGATATATGTTGATACATCTCTTCCAGCGGCTGCGCCATCTTGCCTTTTTTCGAATGCCACAATTTTGTCGTGCACGGCAGCCATTTTAGATGCCAGGCTGGTCCCAGGCTATCACCTAACCCTGCGGATGTAGTTTATGGCCCCAGCTGTAGAGAATTCAGACATGCCAATCCTCCTGATTCAGGCGTGTGAGTACTGATTTCAGTGCTAGTCTCCCGCCTCCCGATTTCTGCAAGCAAAAACCCGGGGGCATATTACGAACAACTAGCGATAATTTTTGTCTCTAACTTGTTTAGAGACAAAAATTATCGCCGCACATCGGCGATTTTTATCGCAGATAAACCTTGCTATTATCGCAGAAAAGTCAGCGATATTCATGTATTATCGATCTAATGCTCTTAGCCATGTTATCCACCTCCCATTGGATAACATGGCTAAGAACTGCTCAGGGCAGGTGAAAAGTCAGCGATATTCATGTATTATCGATCTAATGCTCTTAGCCATGTTATCCACCTCCCATTGGATAACATGGCTAAGAACTGCTCAGGGCAGATGTTAGATTTTGGAGATATTCGCGCTTAGCGCGAATATCTCCAAAAGTTGGTAATAGAAGGTAGCGATGTTAGGGACTGTTTCCAGTCGCTAACATCTTGGCACGCCACTTTGCATGTCATTAGTGATAAGTATCACTGACATGCAAAGTGGGGCCCAAGATGGTCGCTATCTCCTTTTAGCTGTCACTAACTGGTGTTAGCGACAGCTTGGTAATAGGGAAATAATTTTATCTCCGCTTTCATGGTTTTTAAAGCCAAAAAAGCGGAGATAAACCCCCTTGATAATATGCCCCACGATTCCTTGGGGGTTTCAGCTGACAGGGCTTGGTATTGTGTTACATGGTAATTTTTCCATGAAACGTCAGAGGGTCGATGCAGGGGTTCTAGAAGAGGTGATAAACCATTTAAGCCTCATGAACAAGCGCATGGTCTTTTAAAGATTTGTGAAGTACTCGGGGCGGCGGTGTGTGTGTGCCCTCTTTCAGGAGCGGGCGGGGGGGCACTGCCAGCAACTTGCCAGGTCAGGTAGTGTTCAACACGTGCATCACCCTTTCTCTGCCTGCTATTGCGCTCCATGCTTCGGAAAGGTAAGAAAAAGAACGTGCATTTGAGTTTGAAATGTCCGATCCTGCAGCAGCACACTTCCAAAGCCCACACATGACAATAACCCGATTCAAGGCCCCATTCACCCGTTTTTAAAAAAATAGATAACACTCCAACAAAGTAAGGTTATAAAACTTTATTAACTACTAACTTTAACGAACGGAACAAAAACTAAAAACATTTAAACATTTCTCAATACAAAAAGCAACAATGGTTAGAAGCTGTCTTTTGTGCGAATAGCCCCAAGGCAGCACAACGTGCAGAGTTCTGGACGGCACCCAGGTGATGTCGCCTGGGTGCCGCACTGGTTTAGGGATCCTACAATGCTGCTCCGAAAATTGGCGTGGGGCGTCGGGAGGCCTCGTCAGTAGCGGTCTGTTGTGCGAATAGTCCCAAGGCAGCACAACGTGCAGAGTTCTGGACGGCACCCAGGTGATGTCGCCTGGGTGCCGCACTGGTTTAGGGATCCTACAATGCAGCACAGAAAAACAGCGTGGGGCGTCCCGGGTGGTGCGGGGGGAGGCCTCGTCAGTAGCGGTCTGTGTCCAGTGTCACATGGCTGACACAACATGTACGACAGGCACCCAGGTGATGTCCAGTAAACTGCCGCACTGGTTTTGGTATCCTACAATGCTGCTCCGAAAATTGGCGTGCGGCGGCCCGGGGGGGGGCGTGGGGGAGCCGGCGTGAACGGGCCTCCCCAGGTGGCGGCCATCTAGCTGAGTTGCGCTCGCTCTTGCGGCCACAGCGTCTCGCTCACCATGTTGTTGAGTTGCTCCCACTCTTGCAGTGCAGCGATAGGCGGCTGCCACATGGCTCTTAAAATGGCGGACAGCTCCTCGGTTTTAGGCCTGGTCCACTGAAATGGTCCTGGGACACTTTGGAACTCGGACGCTTGCCTGCTAGGGCTTGGGTTCCATTCTCGAAAAGCGTCCCCTCAGCCGTGAAGATTGTATAAAAGTCTTGGGGGCCCCCGACTCCCGCAGGCTTCCGGTGGGGAGCGGCTGCCATGATTGCTCGCGGAATGACCACGACGGAGCCACGAGATGGTGGTGCTCTCATGCTGACGCCAGCTTCAGTCTGAATGATCCAGAAACAAGGTGGGGCTTTCATCGTTTGGGAAAAAAAAATGTTCTAAACCAATGAAAAGTGTTATTTTTAGGTCATATGACCAAGCCTTCCATCTTTAGGAAACCAAAAGTAAAATGAACCAATGAAAAGTTTTATAAACAAGTCACATGACCTGTTATGCGGCATAGGGCTACAAAAAGCGTAGAAAATCCGTTGGCACGTGAGGCGGCGTCAGTAGCGGACCGATGTGCGAATAGGCCGAAGGCAGCACAACGGGCCGAGATCCGGATGGTACCGAGGTGGTGTCCAGCAAATTGCCGCACTGGTGTGGCCATCCTACAATGCTGCGCCGAAAGACGGCGTGTCCAGCTGAGTTGCGGTCACTGTTGCGGTACAGTGACTCGAACGCGCCGAGATGCGGATGGCACCGAGGTGGTGTCCAGCAAATTGCCGCACTGGTGTGGCCATCCTACAATGCTGCGCCGAAAGACGGCGTGTCCAGCTGAATTGCGGTCACTGTTGCGGTACAGTGACTCGAACGCGCCGAGATCCGGATGGCACCGAGGTGGTGTCCAGCAAATTGCTGCACTGGTGTGGCCATCCTACAATGCTGCGCCGAAAGACGGCGTGTCCAGCTGAATTGCGGTCACTGTTGCGGTACAGTGACTCGAACGCGCCGAGATCCGGATGGCACCGAGGTGGTGTCCAGCAAATTGCCGCACTGGTGTGGCCATCCTACAATGCTGCGCCGAAAGACGGCGTGTCCAGCTGAGTTGCGGTCACTGTTGCGGTACAGTGAGTCGAACGCGCCGAGATCTGGATGGCACCGAGGTGGTGTCCAGCAAATTGCCGCACTGGTGTGGCCATCCTACAATGCTGCGCCGAAAGTCGGCGTGGGGTGCCCCGTTGGTTTATGAGGTGATGTCAGTAGTGGACCGATGTGTGAATAGGACGGAACCAGCACAAGGCGCCCTGCACTGTTGAGCCTTTTTCAATGCCTGTTTTTTGTTGTTTCCCCTCCATCAAAAACAAAACAAAAATACAAGGCGCCAAGATCCGAATGGCAAGTCCTGGATGTTGAGTGCCTCAGTTGAGAGTTCTGAGCAGTGCTTGTAAGACTGTCTGAAGCTTATTTGCACCTGCTGCAGCTTCACTAGGTCCGGCGGAACTTTTTGCCTTTTCCTTTCTGCTTCTTTTCCTACAATGCGTTTCATCTGAAGACACGACCAGGTCCCTGAATGTGTGCAGGGGGACGCTATTGATTGAATGAAAATGGCGGCTTGACACAAAGCTGACTCAAGCGTTACTGTTGGTGCTATACAGACAAAAATTGGTTTTCAGTTTGTACATTCTTCAGGTTTTTTTTTTCCATCCAAGTCTGATTGAGAGTTTGTAGAAAAATGGCTTCAGATTTTCCACATACTACTCTTCCACATTCTTCCTAAATGTAACAATGTGAAACTCGAGAACGGCTGTTTCTGTTTCCTTTCAAAATGCTGCCACCAATATTTTCTGAATGGAAGACACCATCTTGTAGCATAAAGGGCCGAAAGGGGTTCTGGTCTGGCCGATGGTTGGTGGAGACATTTTGACTTTATCTTGGACCTGCCCGGCCTCGCCCAAAATGGCGCCGGTATAAATGGGACTCGTAACTCCTTGCCCGCAAATGTATATCTAGAAAATGTTATTGTAAGTGGCCCTGTCGTATTTTAATTACAAAATGTACGTCCACCGATTCCGCAACTGTTAGACACCTTTGTTCTTGTCACCTAATGGCCCGCTCGTTACGTTCTTCTACAGTGTAAATGTCTCCTCATCATATACGATTTCAGTTTGCTCCGTGGCCGGCCCACGTGGTTATAGGCCCGTATTTGTATACTGACATTTTCACAATAAAGGTTTTTAAAACAAAACACGGTAGTAGTATTTACATTTGTAAAGTTTTTACTTTTAGTGACTGTTTTCGAATCAGTAAAAGGCAAGTGAAATAAAGCAGTCCAATTACATGACGGATAAAAGGTATAATATGTAGGAACGCAGTAAAGATAAATGGTCAAGGGCAGTTGTGTTTTTCATGTCTGCAACATAAAGTGATCGATAAGAATCTGATAATCAGGCGTATCGGCGACTAAGACAGCAGGCCGAATCTCTTTTACTCAACGGCTCCGTCATGGAAGGAAGAAACGCCCTTTTTCTCGAAAAAGGAATATATTTTACTTGCAAGACAGTTGTAAATTTTCCGGGAAAGTACATTAGCCTGGAATATTATAACATATGTTTGAAAAAAAAATATTGTTCGAAAATAATAAAAAGCGTAATTTTTAGGTCATATGACCAAGCTTTTCATCATTAAATTAACAAAAGTAAAATGAACCAATGAAAAGTTTTATTAACAAGTCACATGACCTGTTATGCTTACGTTACGCGCTGCGCGCCGCGCCTCGGATCACTTCCGGGTGCGCTAACGCGGCGTGTCATAAAACGCATTACGCGACAACGTAGGTCAAGAATATAGTCTAAATGTCTCCACCAACCAGCGTTCAGAACACAACCCCTTTCAGCAGTCCAAAAAGTTCTGTTAAATGACAACAGAGGGGACAGGCAACAAGAACCATCAGTCAAAGAGGGGAGGGCAAGTTCTTCTCTTCCGGGTCATGTTGGGGCGCTACCGGAACTGATCGAATTGGTAGTCTATAGTGTTTCTGGATGTTTCAGACTAAAGCTGGCGTCAGCATGAGACCACTACCATCTCGTAGCTCCGTCGTGGCCATTCCACGAGCAATCATGGCAGCCGCTCCCCACCAGAAGCCTGCGGGAGTCGGAGGCCCCCAAGACTTTTGTAGAATCTTCACGGCTGAGGGGACGCTTTTCGAGAATGGGACCCAAGCCCTAGCAGACAAGCGTCCGAGTTCCAAGGTGTCCCAGGGCCATTTTAGTGGACCAGGCCCAAAACCGAAGAGCCGGCCGCCATTTTGAGAGTCCTGTGGCAGCCGCCTATCGCTGCACCGCAAGAGCGGGCGCATCTCAACTACATGGTGAGCGAGACGCTGTAGTCGCAAGAGTGGGCGGTAAACAGCTGAATGGCCGAAGAGGCACAGTGTAGCAAAAGCGGGCGGAATGGCAACTAAAACGATAAAGGGGCGCCCCACTACAGCTTGTCTTCAGGTCAAACGGATTGTGGGACAAGGTCCAGAATTGAAGAGTCATCAAAAGGCAAAAAGTTCCGCCGGACCCCGGGAGCCGGCCGCCTATGTCGGGGGCGATTTCAGGCTACACCAGTGCTATAAGACTTGGGGAGGGTGTCGGAGCCAAGCGTCTTCTCCGAGTCCATGGCCATCACACCGCCCCTCAGGGGCCTCCGTCAAGCTGTTTAGGAAGGTAACATATCACATTGTTTTCTAATGCAGTCAGGTCCACAAACGACACTCACTTACTTTGAGAATAGTGAAGCTGCAGTAGGTGGAAATAAGCTTCAGACAGTGTTACAAGCACTGCTCAGAACTCTTAACTATGGCACCCAACATCCAGAACTTATGCTATTTGAGAATGGTAGTGACATCTAAGCATCTCAGGGACCAAAACCATTAACGTACTTTCACGTATGAAAATCTTACTTGGGGAGGGGGCAGGAGCGAAGCGCCCCCTCCCAGTCAGCGCCACCACACCGTATGTTGAAAATCTGAAGCCATCGTTCTACAAAGTCAACCAAACTTGGATTGAAAAATCTAGAAAAATGTACAAACTGAAAACCAGTTTTGGTCTGCATAGCATCAGTAGCAACGCTTGAGTCAGCTTTGTGTCAAGCCGCCATTTTGATTCAACAAAGCACAGGCATTGAAAAAGGCTGAAATTCAGAACTCTAAACTATGGCACCCAACATCCAGGAGCTTGTCATCCGGATCTTGGAGCCTTGTGCTGTTTTCGATCTATTCACACATCGGTCCACTACTGACATCATCTTATAAACCAACGTTATGTAAATAGTTTTTTAATAAAATGTTTTACCCTGTTTCTTTGCTGGTGTGTTGTCTATATTTTTAATATTTGCATAGGGTTTGTCGTTATTTTGTGCGGGATGGGTGATGGAGCCGAGCTGTCTTGCAGCCCTCATGGTGTGGAGCTCAGTTCATCTCACTATTTTCGTATTTCTCATGAAGGGTTGTTCCTAATATTTCTATTTTAGCGAGGTCAAAAAGAGATCCAATTAGTGGCCTACTGATTTTGCTCGATTACTTTTATTTTTTTACACGATTTTTCACTATCTGCAAAGACTAAACAGAGTATTGCGACTTTGTGCTTGTTTGTAAATAGAGAATGATCCAAAGAGAACCAATTCTAAAACAGTAAATGCTTGGACAACAATCAATCAAATGGAGAGACAAGGAGGCACGACGGATTACAACGGGGGTAAAGGCCTGCGTTAACTACCCTTCAGTATCTGCAAAGAGAGAGTACTACTAAGACAAAAGAGGGGAGGGGGGGGGTGCAGCGTTCAAAGCACATCAGCGTGCATAAATACGAAAATGTTTTTATCTATCACGTACTTGACATTTTAAAGCTTTTCATATTTGCTATCAAAAAACCAATGAAATTCACAGAAAAAACCATAGGTTATAGTGGATATATAGTTAGGAATTTGCATTTAGAAAACCTTGAAAATTCAATGAAAAAACCATTGGTTTTAGGCCATATATAGTTAGGAATTAGCATTTACAAAACCTTATTTTACTCGCATAAAACCATTGAAATTCCATATATAGTTAGAAGCGCTAACTATATATCGCGCACCCGCAATCCACTGCTGATGATGTCACATATTACATCATTCATGACATGGTCAGTGACATCACTGATGACATCACTGATGACATTTGAGATGTCATCAGTGATGTCATCAGTGATGTCACTGAGCATGTCATGAATGATGTAATATGTGACATCATCAGCAGTGGATTGCGGGTGCGCCATATATAGTTAGACAAACTAATTATATAGGAGGAATTTCAATGGTTTTTTATATGTTAATTCCTAACTATATAAGGCCTAAAACCTATGGTTTTTTCAGTGAATTTCCAAGGTTTTTTAAAGGCTAATTCCTAACTATATAAGGCCTAAAACCTATGGTTTTTTCAGTGAATTTCAAAGGTTTTTTAAATGCTAATTCCATGCGGGCACATCCCCCAGGCAGGGGGAAGCAGAGCAACTTACCCTCATGACTTTCAAAATAATTAGTTGTACACCTAGTATTGGCCCTAAAAGTCTGGCACCACCTCTCAAGGCTCCTATGGAAATTAACATGGAGAAAACACGTTTTGGGACCCCCCTTTTTTCTCAGCCCCCACTTGACTAATCCCCCCCAAACTTTCAGGGAAGGAGAGGAGAGGAGCGAGCCATCTTCTTTGAGAAATTTGCGAAGATTCATCAACCAGCGCCAAAGTTATTCCCAATAGAATGTTGGTGATTTCCTATGGAAACTAGGTCCTAACTATATATACCTACTGGCTACCGCCAGTAGGTAATATATATATATATATATATATATATATATATTTATATATATATATATATATATATATATATATATATATATATATATATAAGGTTAAAGGAACATCATAGTTTGGTGAAAATGCCAGTTACAACATACAGTTTTTCACTATACGTGCCATCCGCTCACATTTTTGAAGTGGTGTGACTCTGCAAGCAGGAAGACATTTTAATTCCATTATCTGCCTATAAAGTCAGAAATAAATTATAGCCCACAAGTCATATGTGAACCTTTTTCATGTGGTAGCATCAAGGCCTTGATGGTTTTCCAATTGAAGCCATCATCACTAGCTGGAACGGGGAGACTAGCTATGCACTGCCTGGATCCTAATAGAACTGAATGGCCCATCAGACAGCAGCATTGACTGGTAATATTTATGTAGGTTTCCAGGCCGCCACCCAATCAACAGCTCCCATCCATATATATATAGTGGGCAAGGCAAAGTAGAGTGCTGGTACCCCCAACTACTCGCACAAGGGGTGTGAAAGAAAGGAGACAAGTGGCCCAAAAGTCCCTGCCTGGGGTAAGTCATGTTATATGGTGGTGACAAGAAGGCTGGATTATTTATTCGGCCCCTTCTAGTTTTCATGCCAGACCTAGTGTCAAGAATCATATTGCTCAGGTGAGCTGTACTTTTGTTTACAAGGAGGGAAGTCCATGGGGCATTGAGGACAGACTTCTCAGTGTTGCAGTGAAATTTGAGGCTCAAGGCTTAGAGTGAGTATAATAATGTGAAGAGTCTAAGAACCAGGCTTCAGTGGCCTAATATATCTCATGTGATAAGAGAACTTAACAGCAGACTTTCTGAAGGTTTTTCAAAGTTGATTATAGGTTTTACTCATTTCTCACTGGCCAGTGAGTTTTGACATAATTGTGTAATTATACGAGTTTCAAGGGAGCCTCTTTGGAAAACTTGGGGTGATTCTGAAAGAGAAGACATGTGTGCAGACCAGCCAGGTCTCTGTATAGAATACCGTTCTTCCTCAGATTTTATTGCAGCATCCTTACAGTACAGTGCATTGACGCTTGTCTCCTCTCTTCCTGTGTTGAATCCTTATATTAGAAGAAGGCCCTCTACTCTCTCCCTTCCCCAGGCAAGTGTAGTTCACATGACTCCTCGCTCAAGATCCACTTATTCTACATACTTAAAATATGACGTTAACTATCCCCAGACCGCCTCCACTGCTGTTAGCTGAATAACATTCTGGTGTTGGTGTAACTCATAATAAAGCATAACTGTAAACGTGTGAACAAGTCTGACTTTCAGTAACTGGATTCTAAACATTCCATGTACATTAACTTCAAGACATTCATATCAATTTCTGATCGATGTATTTATTGCACGTTAATTACTCCGTTCAGCAAAGGCTACGGACTGAATGAGCCAGACAAGGGTTCCTTGCATTAATCCATGCTCGGATGCTTTCTACTGATCTATGCTCTTTTCTTGACGTCATACATAAGACTCTCCTATGTTTCCCACAACTTATGTAAGCCTGAAGTTCACGTGTGGTACTGTTCCACAATATCTACTGCTGATCCATTTCAGCTCTTATTCTTTGCATCATCCAACTCATATTCAAGTCATGGCATAACACAAGTGGCTTCCTCCTGAGTTGTACTCAAAGGGAACCCCGAAATCAGAGAGTCTACCCCTCGGGAAAATGTGCAATTTTCAGCCCTCGGAAAACCCGATAGGATCTGCTATTAACTCCTGCACTCTTTTAAACTATCAACCGCTAGTTGCCACAGTGCCGCCTCAAAAACCTGAATACTGTCTTTAACACTCAGCAACCCGTTGGGAAGCTCACCTACTAAACCATGCATTTGCTTTCTGTGAATAGTCAGCAATTCTTACCATAACAGATAGGAGATTGAATGCAGCGTCACTGTATGTAATCAGGATATACTGTTCCTCCCCAATGCCTAACGGATGTCAGTACAGAAGCACTGGTGTATAAGGGGACATAGAATGCACCTAGGACAGCCCTTCCTGACAACAGCAAATCAAAGGGGGCACCAAAAGCAAAGTGCTAGGGTCTTGTCCTTTTGCTTTTTGTCCTTCACAAATACCTAAAGTCTGGATGCAGAAAAAGGCTCCCTCCCCATTTCTGCCTGCTGCCAGAATCTGTCACTCAAGCAGCAAGACACCTCCTGATTGTTTTCTGACCCAGTTGGAAACCTCCACAGGATTTACTTACAGCCTTGGCAGAAGGCTTTAATTAGCAAGACGGGCACGGGAGACCGGCGGGCACAACGAAGGCTTCCCCCAGGCAGGGGGAAGCGGACGGTGTCTCCTTTTTTCCCGGGGCTCCCTCAGCACACGGGAGCCCCGCACCAGCCACGCACCAGCTGATCATTACCCGGTCTCCCCCTCGGCACGGGAGACCGGCGGGCAAGCGGACGGTGTCTCCTCTTTTCCCGGGGCTCCCTCGGCACACGGGAGCCCCGCACCAGCCGGCATCATTATCCGGTCTCCCCCTCGGCACGGGAGACTGGTGGGCACATGAAAGGCTTCCCCCAGGCAGGGGGAAGCGGAAACCACGTCATCCCGGCCCCGCCCACAACCAGGCGGCGGCCATCTTGAGGCGGCTCGGGCCGCGGCGGTGATCTCGGGGGTAAAACGAGGGGTGGGCACCCTCGAAATTAAAATAAAACAGATGAAAATAAAAGAGAGAAGCCCCCCAAGCCCCCCCCCAAAAAAATTCCCAAAAATCGGGGGGTGCGCGCATGGTGCGCGCTTATAGATATATAATTTGATTCTCTTTTCATTTTCTCAGGAACTACTGGAGGGATTTACACTATTTAACCAAAAGTGTGATCTGCATACCAGACACTACCATTTTGACAAGTTTGGTGTAATTCCCTTCAGTGGTTCAAGCTGTAGCCGTGTCTAAAGGTCCTATGGAAATTAACATGGGGAAAACACGTTTTGGGACCCCCCTTTTTTCAGCCCCCACTTGACTAATCCCCCCCAAACTTTCAGGGAAGGAGAGGAGAGGAGCGAGCCATCTTCTTTGAGAAATTTGCGAAGATTCATCACCAGCGCCACAGTTATTCCCAATAGAATGTTGGTGATTTCCTATGGAAACTAGGTCCTAACTATATATACCTACTGGCTACCGCCAGTAGGTAATATATATATATATATATATATATATATATATATATATATATATATATATATATATATATATATATATATATATATATATATATATTACCTACTGGCGTTCGCCAGTAGGTATATATAGTTAGAATTTTTTCCCTATGGGACTTTTGAAAATTCTATGTCTAATAACTTTGGCGTTTGTGGATGGAATCGGCTGAAATTTTCAGGAAAATGGCACATTTTGTTTCTGAGCAGCTCCTGAAAATTTGGTGGGGTTTCGTCAAGGGGGGGCTGAGAAAAAAGGGGGGTCCCAAAACGCGTTTTTTGCATTGAGTTTTCCATAGGGCGGTTGGACTCACTTTTAGCTCGAACGGCTGAATGGATTTGCACGAAACTTGGCAAAATTGTAGGGACTGTTAGCCCGATGTGCCTTTGCTAGGTCTCAATATATGTGCTCCAGTAGTTTTTGAGAAATTAACGTTCAAACCAAGATATATATCTGTAACAGCGCTCTGGGCAGCGATCCGGTCCGCTTACTTTTCGCTTATCGGAACTTTGCGCGCAGAAAGCTGATTGGCTCTCCGGTGTCTGTCAACATTCTAAACAGTCCGGAGCGGACGCCATCTTGTCTCTCGGTAGGATCGAGAGAGAAGAAGAGGTGGAAAACGAAGGGGGAATTTAATGAAAGGGGGCAAGGTATCCCCCTCTTGACCTCCTAGGAATGTTGTTGGGGTTATTAAAGGGTCCCGTGGGAAAATAAAAAAAAAAATGATTTTTCACGGTAGAAGCGCGGCCGCGAACTGGTAGCGAAACGGGAATTCGCCATTTTGTGCTTCGTAAATTAAATTACTAGTTATAAGTGGGTACGGGAGACGTATCCTAATCCCCTATGTTTCCTGAGGGTGGGTGAGGAGGCTGATATATGTTGATACATCTCTTCCAGCGGCTGTGCGTGAGTTTTTTTTTTTTTTTTGCTGCGTGACAGTCCGGAGCGGCCGCCATCTTGTCTCTCGGTAGGATCGAGAGAGAAGAAAAGGTGAAAAACTAAGGGGGAATTTAATGAAAGGGGGCAAGGTATCCCCCTCTTGACCCCCTAGGAATGTTGTTGGGGTTATTAAAGGGTCCCGTGGGGAAAATAAAAAAAAAATGATTTTTCACGGTAGAAGCGCTTCACGGGCCGCGAACTGGGCCGCAAACTGGTAGCGAAACGGGAATTCGCCATTTTGTGCTTCGTTAATTAAAGTACTAGGTATAAGGGGGTGCGGGAGACATATCCTAATCCCCTATGTTTCCTGAGGGTGGCTGAGGAGGCTGATATATGTTGATATATCTCTTCCAGCGGCTGCGCCATCTTGCCTTTTTTCGAATGCCACAATTTTGTCGTGCACGGCAGCCATTTTAGATGCCAGGCTGGTCCCAGGCTATCACCTACCCCTGCGGATGTAGTTTATGGCCCCAGCTGTAGAGAATTCAGACATGCCAATTCTCCTGATTCAGGCGTGTGAGTACTGATTTCAGTGCTAGTCTCCCGCCTCCCGATTTCTGCAAGCAAAAACCCGGGGGCATATTACTAACAACTAGCGATAATTTTTGTCTATAACTTGTTTAGAGACAAAAATTATCGCCGCACATCGGCGATTTTTATCGCAGATAAACCTTGCTATTATCGCAGAAAAGTCAGCGATATTCATGTATTATCGACCTAATGCTCTTAGCCATGTTATCCACCTCCCATTGGATAACATGGCTAAGAACTGCTCAGGGCAGGTGTTAGCTTTTGGAGATATTCGCGCTTAGTGCGAATATCTCCAAAAGTTGGTAATAGAAGGTAGCGATGTTAGGGACTGTTTCCAGTCGCTAACATCTTGGCACGCCACTTTGCATGTCATTAGTGATAAGTATCACTGACATGCAAAGCCGGGCCCAAGATGGTCGCTATCTCCTTTTAGGTGTCACTAACTGGTGTTAGCGACAGCTTGATAATAGGGAAATAATTTTATCTCCGCTTTCATGGTTTTTAAAGCCAAAAAAGCGGAGATAAACCCCCTTGATAATATGCCCCACGATTCCTTGGGGGTTTCAGCTGATAGGGCTTGGTATTGTGTTACATGGTAATTTTTCCATGAAACGTCAGAGGGTCGATGTAGGGGTTCTAGAAGAGGTGATAAACCATTTAAGCCTCATGAACAAGCGCATGGTCTTTTAAAGATTTCTGAAGTACTCGGGGCGGCGGTGTGTGTGTGCCCTCTTTCAGGAGCGGGCGGGGGGGCACTGCCAGCAACTTGCCAGGTCAGGTAGTGTTCAACACGTGCATCACCCTTTCTCTGCCTGCTATTGCGCTCCATGCTTCGGAAAGGTAAGAAAAAGAACGTGCATTTGAGTTTGAAATGTCCGATCCTGCAGCAGCACACTTCCAAAGCCCACACATGACAATAACCCGATTCAAGGCCCCATTCACCCGTTTTTCAAAAAATAGATAACACTCCAACAAAGTAAGGTTATAAAACTTTATTAACTTTTAACGATAATGAACAGAACAAAAACTAAAAACATTTAAACATTTATTAACACAAAAAGCAACAATGGTTAGAAGCTGTCTTTTGTGCGAATAGTCCCAAGGCAGCACAACGTGCAGAGTTCTGGACGGCACCCAGGTGATGTCGCCTGGGTGCCGCACTGGTTTAGGGATCCTACAATGCTGCTCCGAAAATTGGCGTGGGGCGTCCCGGGTGGGGCGGGGGGAGGCCTCGTCAGTAGCGGTCTGTTGTGCGAATAGTCCCAAGGCAGCACAACGTGCAGAGTTCTGGACGGCACCCAGGTGATGTCGCCTGGGTGCCGCACTGGTTTAGGGATCCTACAATGCAGCACAGAAAAACAGCGTGGGGCGTCCCGGGTGGTGCGGGGGGAGGCCTCGTCAGTAGCGGTCTGTGTCCAGTGTCACATGGCTGACACAACATGTACGACAGGCACCCAGGTGATGTCCAGTAAACTGCCGCACTGGTTTTGGTATCCTACAATGCTGCTCCGAAAATTGGCGTGCGGCGGCCCGGGGGGGGGGGGGGGAGGCGGCGTGAACGGGCCTCCCCAGGTGGCGGCCATTCAGCTGTTTACCGCCCGCTCTTGCGACTACAGCGTCTCGCTCACCATGTAGTTGAGTTGTTCCCACTCTTGCGGTGCAGCGATAGGCGGCTGCCACATGACTCTTAAAATGGCGGACGGCTCTTCGGTTTTGGGCCTGGTCCACTGAAATGGCCCTGGGACACCTTGGAAGTCGGATGCTTGCCTGCTAGGGCTTGGGCTCCATTCTCGAAAAGCGTCCCCTCAGCCGTGAAGATTGTATAAAAGTCTTGGGGGCTCCCGACTCCCGCAGGCTTTCGGTGGGGAGCGGCTGCCATGATTGCTCGCGGAATGACCACGACGGAGCCACGAGATGGTGGTGCTCTCATGCTGACGCCAGCTTCAGTCTGAATGATCCAGAAACAAGGTGGGGCTTTCATCGTTTGGGAAAAAAAAATGTTCTAAACCAATGAAAAGTGTTATTTTTAGGTCATATGACCAAGCCTTCCATCTTTAGGAAACCAAAAGTAAAATGAACCAATGAAAAGTTTTATAAACAAGTCACATGACCTGTTATGCGACATAGGGCTACAAAAAGCGTAGAAAATCCGTTGGCACGTGAGGCGGCGTCAGTAGCGGACCGATGTGCGAATAGGCCGAAGGCAGCACAACGCGCCGAGATCCGGATGGCACCGAGGTGGTGTCCAGCAAATTACCGCACTGGTGTGGCCATCCTACAATGCTGCGCCGAAAGACGGCGTGTCCAGCTGAATTGCGGTCACTGTTGCGGTACAGTGACTCGAACGCGCCGAGATCCGGATGGCGCCGAGGTGGTGTCCAGCAAATTGCCGTACTGGTGTGGCCATCCTACAATGCTGCGCCGAAAGACGGCGTGTTCAGCTGAGTTCCGGTCACTCTTCCGGCACAGTGACTCGAATGCGCTGAGATCCGGATGGCACCGAGGTGGTGTCCAGCAAGTGGCTGCACTGGTGTGGCCATCCTACAATGCTGCGCCGGAAGTCGGCGTGGGGTGCCCCGTTGGCTTATGAGGTGATGTCAGTAGTGGACTGATGTGTGAATAGGTCGGAACCAGCACAAGGCGCCAAGATCCGAATGGCAAGTCCTGGATGTTGAGTGCCTCAGTTGAGATTTCTGAGCAGTGCTTGTAGAACTGTCTGAAGCTTATTTGCACCTGCTGCAGCTTCACTAGGTCCGGCGGAACTTGTTGCCTTTTCCTTTCTGCTTCTTTTCCTACAATGCGTTTCTTCTGAAGACACGACCAGGTCCCTGAATGTGTGCAGGGGGACGCTATTGAATGAATGAACGCGCCGAGATCTGGATGGCACCGAGGTGGTGTCCATCAAATTGCCGCACTGGTGTGTCCATCCTACAATGCTGCGCCGAAAGTCGGCGTGGGGTGCCCCGTTGGTTTATGAGGTGATGTCAGTAGCGGACCGATGTGTGAATAGGTCGGAACCAGCACAAGGCGCCCTGCACTGTTGAGCCTTTTTCAATGTCTGTTTTTTGTTCTTTCCCTTCCATCAAAAACAAAACAAAAATACAAGGCGCCAAGATCCGAATGGCAAGTCCTGGATGTTGAGTGCCTCAGTTGAGAGTTCTGAGCAGTGCTTGTAAGACTGTCTGAAGCTTATTTGCACCTGCTGCAGCTTCACTAGGTCCGGCGGAACTTTTTTCCTTTTCCTTTCTGCTTCTTTTCCTACAATGCGTTTCATCTGAAGACACGACCAGGTCCATGAATGTGTGCAGGGGGACGCTATTGATTGAATGAAAATGGCGGCTTGACACAAAGCTGACTCAAGCGTTACTGTTGGTGCTATACAGACAAAAATTGGTTTTCAGTTTGTACATTCTTCAGGTTTTTTTTTCCATCCAAGTCTGATTGAGAGTTTGTAGAAAAATGGCTTCAGATTTTCCACATACTACTCTTCAACATTCTTCCTAAATGTAACAATGTGAAACTCACTAGGAGAACGGCTGTTTCTGTTTCCTTTCAAAATGCTGCCACCAATATTTTCTGAATGGAAGACATCATCTTGTAACATAAAGGGCCGAAAGGGGTTCTGGTCTGGCCGATGGTTGGTGGAGACATTTTGACTATATCTTGGACCTGCCCGGCCTCGCCCAAAATGGCGCCGGTATAAATGGGACTCGTAACTCTTTGCCCGCAAATGTATATCTAGAAAATGTTATTGTAAGTGGCCCTGTCGTATTTTAATTACAAAATGTACGTCCACCGATACCGCAACTGTTAGACACCTTTGTTCTTGTCACCTAATGGCCCGCTCGTTACGTTCTTCTACAGTGTAAATGTCTCCTCATCATATACGATTTGAGTTTGCTCCGTGGCCGGCCCACGTGGTTATAGGCCCGTATTTGTATACTGACATTTTCACAATAAAGGTTTTTAAAACAAAACACGGTAGTAGTATTTTCATTTGTAAAGTTTTTACTTTTAGTGACTGTTTTCGAATCAGTAAAAGGCAAGTGAAATAAAGCAGTCCAATTACATGACGGATAAAAGGTATAATATGTAGGAACGCAGTAAAGATAAATGGTCAAGGGCAGTTGTGTTTTTCATGTCTGCAACATAAAGTGATCGATAAGAATCTGATAATCAGGCGTATCGGCGACTAAGACAGCAGGCCGAATCTCTTTTACTCAACGGCTCCGTCATGGAAGGAAGAAACGCCCTTTTTCTCGAAAAAGGAATATATTTTACTTGCCAGACAGTTGTAAATTTTCCGGGAAAGTACATTAGCCTGGAATATTATAACATATGTTTGAAAAAAAAATATTGTTCGAAAATAATAAAAAGCGTAATTTTTAGGTCATATGACCAAGCTTTTCATCATTAAATTAACAAAAGTAAAATGAACCAATGAAAAGTTTTATTAACAAGTCACATGACCTGTTATGCTTACGTTACGCGCTGCGCGCCGCGCCTCGGATCACTTCCGGGTGCGCTAACGCGGCGTGTCATAAAACGCATTACGCGACAACGTAGGTCAAGAATATAGTCTAAATGTCTCCACCAACCAGCGTTCAGAACACAACCCCTTTCAGCAGTCCAAAAAGTTCTGTTAAATGACAACAGAGGGGACAGGCAACAAGAACCATCAGTCAAAGAGGGGAGGGCAAGTTCTTCTCTTCCGGGTCATGTTGGGGCGCTACCGGAACTGATCGAATTGGTAGTCTACAGTGTTTCTGGATGTTTCAGACTAAAGCTGGCGTCAGCATGAGACCACTACCATCTCGTAGCTCCGTCGTGGCCATTCCACGAGCAATCATGGCAGCCGCTCCCCACCAGAAGCCTGCGGGAGTCGGAGGCCCCCAAGACTTTTGTAGAATCTTCACGGCTGAGGGGACGCTTTTCGAGAATGGGATCCAAGCCCTAGCAGACAAGCGTCCGAGTTCCAAGGTGTCCCAGGGCCATTTTAGTGGACCAGGCCCAAAACCGAAGAGCCGGCCGCCATTTTGAGAGTCCTGTGGCAGCCGCCTATCGCTGCACCGCTAGAGCGGGCGCATCTCAACTACATGGTGAGCGAGACGCTGTAGTCGCAAGAGCGGGCGGAAAACAGCTGAATGGCGGAAGAGGCACAGTGTAGCAAAAGCGGGCGGAATGGCAACTAAAACGATAAAGGGGCGCCTCACTACAGCTTGTCTTCAGGTCAAACGGATTGTGGGACAAGGTCCAGAATTGAAGAGTCATCAAAAGGCAAAAAGTACCGCCGGGAGCCGGCCGCCTATGTCGGGGGCGATCTCAGGCTACACCAGTGCTATAAGACTTGGGGAGGGTGTCGGAGCCAAGCGTCTTCTCCGAGTCCATGGCCATCACAGCGCCCCTCAGGGGCCTCCGTCAAGCTGTTTAGGAAGGTAACATATCATATTGTTTTCTAATGCAGTCAGGTCCACAAACGACACTCACTTACTTTGAGAATAGTGAAGCTGCAGTAGGAGGAAATAAGCTTCAGACAGTGTTACAAGCGCTGCTCAGAACTCTTAACTATGGCACCCAACATCCAGAACTTATGCTATTTGAGAATGGTAGTGACATCGAAGCATCTCGGGGACCAAAACCATTAACGTACTTTCACGTATGAAAATCTTACTTGGGGAGGGGGCAGGAGCGAAGCGCCCCCTCCCAGTCAGCGCCACCACACCGTATGTTGAAAATCTGAAGCCATCGTTCTACAAAGTCAACCAAACTTGGATTGAAAAATCTAGAAAAATGTACAAACTGAAAACCAGTTTTGGTCTGCATAGCATCAGTAACAACGCTTGAGTCAGCTTTGTGTCAAGCCGCCATTTTGATTCAACAAAGCACAGGCATTGAAAAAGGCTGAAATTCAGAACTCTAAACTATGGCACCCAACATCCAGGAGCTTGCTATCCGGATCTTGGAGCCTTGTGCTGTTTTCGATCTATTCACACATCGGTCCACTACTGACATCATCTTATAAACCAACGTTATGTAAATAGTTTTTTAATAAAATGTTTTACCCTATTTCTTTGCTGGTGTGTTGTCTATATTTTTAATATTTGCATAGGGTTTGTCATTATTTTGTGCGGGATGGGTGATGGAGCCGAGCTGTCTTGCAGCCCTCATGGTGTGGAGCTCAGTTCATCTCACTATTTTCGTATTTCTCAAGAAGGGTTGTTCCTAATATTTCTATTTTAGCGAGGTCAAAAAGAGATCCAATTAGTGGCCTACTGATTTTGCTCAATTACTTTTATTTTTTTACACGATTTTTCACTATCTGCAAAGACTAAACAGAGTATTGCGACTTTGTGCTTGTTTGTAAATAGAGAATGATCCAAAGAGAACCAATTCTAAAACAGTAAATGCTTGGACAACAATCAATCAAATGGAGAGACAAGGAGGTACGACGGATTACAACGGGGGTAAAGGCCTGCGTTAACTACCCTTCTGTATCTGCAAAGAGAGAGTACTAACAAAGGCAAAAGAGGGGAGGGGGGGGGGGGCAGCGTTCAAAGCACATCAGCGTGCATAAATACGAAAATGTTTTTATCTATCACGTACTTGACATTTTAAAGCTTTTCATATTTGCTATTAAAAAACCAATGAAATTCACAGAAAAAACCATAGGTTATAGTGGATATATAGTTAGGAATTTGCATTTACAAAACCTTGAAAATTAAATGAAAAAACCATAGGTTATAGGCCATATATAGTTAGGAATTAGCATTTACAAAACCTTATTTTACTCGCATAAAACCATTGAAATTCCATATATAGTTAGCTAACTATAAGCGCTAACTATATATCGCGCACCCGCAATCCACTGCTGATGATGTCACATATTACATCATTCATGACATGGTCAGTGACATCACTGATGACATCACTGATTACAACATCCAGTGACTGTATGTTTCTGTAAAGTTAAAATATGTTTCACATATTGAAGAATGAGTGGATGTATAAGTGTCTGGATGAAGAATTTAGTAGGTGCATGACTGACTGTATGAGTGAGTGATTAAATGTGTCTCACTGAGTACATGGGTTAGTGACTAAACTGTCTTAATTCGTGCATCAGTATGTTTGTTGTTGTGTAAGCTGCTGCATGTGTTGATCAGTAGCTATAAGAGTAGCCATATGGGTTATTGATTGGTTGCCCAAATATTTGAATGGGAGGCTGAGTGTGTGTGTGGGTGGCTGGGAGGTGCGTGACTCTGTGCATAGATGTGTAAGCAGTTGATTCACTAGGAGTATGAGTTCAAGAGTGCATGTGGAAACAGCTATATGAGCGGTTGACTGTGCATGGGTGTGTTGGTGAGTGAATGGATTTCTCATTGCTACATGTGCAAGTAAGTACGTATGTAAAACACAATACATGTGAGAGTTGAGATATATAAATAACTGAACATAAGAGCCAGTGAATGTGTGAGTGGCTGTATCGATCACTGTGAGCTTGTATCAGGGATTATATAAGAGAGTAAATATGTGTTATTATATGTTTGAATAAGTAAGATGTGTATAACTGTATAGTTGAGGAAATGGAGGTGTGATTGATTCTTTGCATGACTGACTAGGTGTGTGAGTAAGTCCATGGATGAGTGACAGTCTGTGAGTGTCTGTTTATACTGAGTGTATGTAAGGTTATATTAGAGTCTGAAGAGGTTCATTGTATTATCACATGAGTGATGTGATCAGTGATGACAAATGAGATGTCATCAGTGATGTCATTTGAGTTGTCATCAGTGATGTCATTTGAGATGTCATCATTGATATCATTTGAGTTGTCATCAGTGATGTCATTTGAGATGTCATCAGTGATGTCATCAGTGATGTCACTGACCATGTCATGAATGATGTAATATGTGACATCATCAGCAGTGGATTGCGGGTGCGCGATATATAGTTAGCGCTTATAGTTAGCTAACTATATATGGAATTTCAATGGTTTTATGCGAGTAAAATAAGGTTTTGTAAATGCTAATTCCTAACTATATATGGCCTATAACCTATGGTTTTTTCATTGAATTTTCAAGGTTTTGTAAATGCAAATTCCTAACTATATATCCACTATAACCTATGGTTTTTTCTGTGAATATATATATATATATATATGTATGTATGTATGTATGTATGTATGTATGTATGTATGTATGTATGTATGTATGTATATATATATATATATATATATATATATATATATATATATATATATATATATATATATATATATATATATGTATATATTCACTGAAAAAACCATAGGTTTCAAACCAGTTATAGTTAGGAATTAGCACCTATTAAATTCACTGAAAAACCATAGGTTTTACACCAGTTATAGTTAGCTGGAAATTTTACTGACATAAAACCATTGAAATTCACATGTTATAGTTAGTTGGACTCACTATAACTTGCGCACCTGCAATGCACTGCTGATGATGTCACATATTACATCACTCATGACATGGTCAGTGACATCACTCATGACATCACTGATGACACCATCCAGTGAATGTGTGTCTTTCTGAAAACTAAATATGTTTTATATATGTATATATAAAGGTTGATGGAAGAATTATTGTTTAAATAAGTGTGTAAATGGATTTTTTTAATTGATTGGTTAACAGGCTTATTAAGTGTATCTTAGTGAATACATATATTAGTGAGTAATGTTTAAAAATTTAAATATATGTATCAGTGTTTTACTTTGTGTATAAGTGTCTGCATGGGTTGGTGAGTAGCTACATGTGTGTGTACATGGGTTATTAGATGTTCTTTTTAATATCAGTATGAGTGTCTGTATGGTTTGGTGGGGGTGTTACTTAGCACATAGATGCATTAATGACTGACTCACTTTTTGTATGTGTTTTGAAGACAGCATATGGGCAGGACTGTATGGGTGTATGAGTGTGTATATGTGTGTGTTAGTGAGTGAATGACTGTCTCACTAGTGTCTTTATCAGTAACGACATACGTTTTAATCTAGTATATGTGAGTATTGATGTATATAAGTGAGTATATGTGAGAATGAGAGATTGAAAGAGTTCTTGTTTAAATAAGTATGGTTTCTATAAGTGATTGTTTAAGAGAGTAAGTATGTGTAAGTTTCCTTAGAAGTAAGGTGGTAGTGTGTGTATAGCTGAATTGGCAAATACATGGATGTTCAATAGTTTATTTGCATGTTTGAGTATGTGTGTGAGTAACTTTTGGATGGCTGTCGGTGTGTAACAGGATGTGTGGTGTATCATTACATATGGTGAGTGCGTATATGTATGAGTGACTATATAAAACTGTTGGTGAATGAGTGGATGTGTATATAGATGGTGGAATTACTGATTTGGTTGTTGTAATTGGTATGGGTATCTCCATTTTTTTGAAAATGTTTTGTTTCTCTTTTTGAATATGTGTTTCAAGGATTACGTTACACTGAAAGGATGTCTGTCACTTTCTCACAAGGATGGTGTCATCAGTGATGTCATGAGTGATGTCACTGACCATGTCATGAGTGATCTAATATGTGACGTCATCAGCAGTGCATTGCAGGCGTGCAAGTTATAGTGAGTCCAACTAACTATAACATGGGAATTTCAATGGTTTTATGTCAGTAAAATTTCCAGCTAAGTATAACTGGTGTGAAACCTATGGTTTTTTCAGTGAATTTAATAGGTTTTTTAAATGCTAATTCCTAACTATAACTGGTGTGAAACCTATGGTTTTTTCTGTGAATTTAATAGGTTTTTTAAATGCTAATTCCTAACTATAACTGGTTTGAAACCTATGGTTGTTTCAGTGAATTTCATAGGTTTTTTAAATGCTAGTTCCTAACTATAACTGGTGTGAAACCTATGGTTTTTTCAGTGAATTTCATAGGTTTTTTAAATGCTAATTCCTAACTATAACTGGTGTGAAACCTATGGTTATTTCAGTGAATTTCATAGGTTTTTTAAATGCTAATTCCTAACTATATATAAGGCCCCAAACCTATGTTTTATTCAGTGAATTTCAAAGTTTTTTTAATAGCAAATGTCTATAATCCTATTTTGTCTATTTATGTAATACTCTTTTTATGTATATTCTTTTTTTTTTTTGCCCTGGAGCGCTCCCAGTGCGCGCACCGGTGAGCGCCCCGGAAAGCGCAGTCTTATGAAGCGCCCCGTTGCGAGTACCGGGGGTAGCGTCCCGTTAGCACCAATGCCGCGGCTGAAAACATCATTGTGACGTACCGCGTAGCCGCGTCCGCGTGATACGCACGGCGTAAACGCACCCGGAAGCATCCGATGCGCTTATGCGACGCGCCCCGGGGCGCGTAGCGTAAGGGGGTCGGGTCATGTGACCTGAAAATAACACTTTTCATTGGTTGCTAACAGTTTTTTTTACAAAGAATGAAATCCACACCCATTTCCTCTACTTCTTCTTTAATTTTTGTGACTGAAAGACCTGCCTTTTTGCTCTCGGTTCTTTGTTGGATATCATGGATTATCATGGCTGCCAGACCATCCAGCAGTGAAGATGATTCCAATGAATTCATCGATGAAGAGCCTCCTCAGCCAAAAGTCAAAGAACATTTCATCTGGAATTTTTTTTCCATACCTGATGACCAGAAGAAGGTAAATGCTCCAAAAGTGGAGTGCAGGATCTGTCACACTGTCCTGTCACGCGGTGACCCCACTAAAAAATATATTTTTTTGGGAACTCCACAATGATTCGCCATGTGGAGAGGAGGCACCCCCAGAATTTTGCCCGGGAAAATGTCAGCGCTCAGGCACAAGAGGTTCCCAGTGATGGGGCCTCTACATCAACCGTAGGACCAACAACATCGGTCAGGGGGAGAACACAAGAGCTGGTTCCGAACATTCAGCCTGCATTTGACAAAGGCGTCCTTAAATGCAGAGCCTGTGATCAGCTACTTTGTTATGGGGAGCAAAGTGTTCTGCTCATGGTTCGAGCATTGGAGAACCATCGCTGCCGTTCCCAGCCCTAATTTTTTTTTTTGCTCCTGTTGAGCAGTTTCCATTCCCTGTTTTTGTTTTTGTTCTAAAAAAAAGAAGAAAAAAAAGTTATTTTCAGAACTACCTCCAATTCTCATCAAAGAGCTATATTCTTAAAAAAATGAAAAAGAGTAAGTGAAGTGGAGTGCATTGATAAAGGAAAGGAAAATGAGTAAGAAAGAACAGAAAGGTATGAGAGGAGAGAGAAAGTGAAGTAGGGGGACTGAAAGAAGGTGAGTGTTGGAAAGAAAAGTAAGGAGAAGGAGAGTAAACATGGGGAATGTGGATATTCAAAGAAAATGTGGAAAAGGAACAGGGGTGTGGAAGGGTAGAAAAAGATGCATTGCTGGAGTTGCATCATTTTTGTGACACATTCCAGCAATGCATCACTTTTGCGCTTACATATACGTCTGAAATACTGACGTATCTGCAAGTACTTGCAACATAATACATCATATATTTAATATGACGCATGACTAGAAGACTGAAGGCCTCATTTATGAGGCCATGCGTCACTTTTACGTCACTGGTGCGTCACTTTTTGTGACGCACCAGGGCTGTAAAAAATGCACCTTATTCATTCATATTTACAAAGTGACGCATCTAGGTGAAAGCGTCACTTTGTAAACCCCTGCGCCACATTATACCTACGTCAGGTGTAATGTATGCAAAAGGGGCGTATTGATGCAAGAAAGGGTCGTAGAAGTGACGCAGTGAATGAACTGGGTTTTCCCCATGGTACGCTCCCCGGTGCGCGTACCGGGCGCTCCCCCTGCAAAAATAAAAAAAATGTATGGCCCCCACATCAAACCTATGAAAAAGGGACGTATTGACGCAAGAAAGGGTCGAAGAGATGACGCAGTGAAATTTATGAGATATCACTGCGTCACTTTTATATATATATATATATATATATATATATATATATATGTTGCAAGAGCTCGTCTTGGCCTCCACGAAAACAAACAGCTACACCAGCAAAAAGACGAGGTAGACCCGAATAAGTGCTTCTTTTTTATTTAGTTGTTAAAGTGCAACCACATCAGCCACGACGCGTTTCGGCAGATCCCTGCCTTGATCACATGACAACAGTGTCGTGGGATGCACCTCCTTTTAAAGTGCAAGTGCAAGAATGGACATAGAAGATATACTATTTACAAATTGCTTTCATCAGTTTCATAGTGTGACTCGTAAAATACATGAAATAATTGTAAAATACATTTGCTAATGGCATGAAATTCAATCTTAAAAAGATATTTCAGTAAAATACACTGGGTTATTGATGCCATATTTTCTAAGTATCCATTCGCTAACCAAAATTGTGCATCACCGTGAATCTAAATAAAGAGAAATTAAAACTAAACACATTTGTAAAAACGTGATAGCAAAAAAACCTCTTTTTTCAATGGACAAAAGAACAATACCTTTATGTGAAAAAATTATATTAAATTAACACAATATGTACCTTGCCAAAAAACAATTAGAGAAACCTTCCATGTTTTTCATAGGGATAAATACAGGGAAAAGATTATTCTAAAAGGGATTATATACATATCTTTGTTATTCAAAGGGTCCCTCCAATCCGTATGCAACCAACTATATCTATCAAACTGAGTGATTCCCACAATTGAGCAACCTCTACAAGAATTGATGAATTAATGCTGTTGTTCAATCCACTCACGATGTAATTAAAATTGCATAAATAGTTTAAAACCCCTCTAAAGTATCAAAAATATATTTATAAATAAATTGTTTATCTCTTTTACTGTATAAAATCCATATGTACAATACAAAAACAGGTTCGTCAAGTGTCTACATCTTGAAAGAAATGGAAAACATTGATTTTTCATTATGTTGTACTCAATTGATGAAAGCTATGTAGGCATCATGATATCAAGTGCAAGCAGTGAACAATAACTTCCTGAAGGGATAGAAGATTCATTCTAGGAATGTATATAAATCTTCAGTCATGTTAAGACCTTTGGGCTGCTTGGTGTCTAAAGACAAGATGTAATGTGTCTCCAGCCTTCGCAGCATGCCCTCCCTGTCCCCTCCTCTTCTCTGCACTGGGACTGCGTCTATGATGTAGTATCTGAGATTTTTTAGATTTCCACCATGGACTTCATGAAAATGTCTCACCACGGGATAATTAGGGTCGTTGTTAGTGATCGCCCTGATGTGTTGTAAGATCCTCTTGTGGCTGGGGAGCTTGGTGCTGCCTACATACTTTAAATTGCATATGCACTCTAGTATATAAACCACAAATTCGCTTTTGCAAGTTAGATGAAACCTAATATTTTGTGGTTTGGGGCTAAAGGCTGTTAAGTAGGAAGTATTGTTCACTCCAAATGAACAGGCTTTGCAGCTGGAGCACTTGTAAAAGCCTTTTCGTGCTAGAGACAAACCTGTGTTGTCCCTATATTCTGGGCTGCTTCTCACCAGCACATCCCCCATCGAAGCGGCTTTTCTATAGGTGATGGAGGGGAATTCAGGAAGGGAATCTCCTATTACTGGATCCTCTTTTATAAGATGCCAGTTGCGTTGGAAGATTTTCCGTAGCTCCCTGTGTTGACGGTTGTAGCCAATAATTAATCTGGGTGCCTCTTCAGATATTGTGCTGCTACTTACGTTGTTTAATGTGGGGCTTTCAGCATTGTGTAGGAGTTCCTCTCTAGATTTTAATCTAGATTTGGCCATTGCCGCATCAATTGTTTTGGCACTGTACCCTCTGTCTAAAAACCTACACTTACTCTCCTGTTGGTGTCTCCTGAGTTCCCCCTCGTCACTGCAAATTCTACGTAACCGCAGCATCTCCCCATAGGGGATGCTGTGGATGAGATGGCTGGGATGTGCACTGCTGGCGTGTAGCAGGGTATTTCCTGCGGTTTGCTTTCTGTATAGAGTGGTCTTAATTTTGCCTTCATCAATTTTGACTAAAACATCAAGAAAGGAAACTTGACAGTCACTTATGTCAGACGTGAAGCATAAATTGATATCATTAATATTGATGCTAACTACGAAATTCTGTGCCTCTTCTTTGCTGCCCTTCCACACAATGATCAAGTCATCTATGTACCGTAGGTAGGATACCATGTTCTTCTTACAGATATCCTGATATTGCTCCCTAAGGACCAGCTCCTCCCACCAGCCCATAAACAAACAGGCATAACTGGGGGAGAAGCTGGCCCCCATGGCCCCCATGGCCACACCCTGGACCTGACGGTACATTGATTTGTTGAAGAGAAAAAAGTTATGTTCTAAACAAAACAAAAGCATATCAATCAACATTTTGTTGTGCATCGTGAACTCAATAGACCTTTTAGACAGGAAATGTTGAACCGCCTTTATCCCGTCCCTGTTACGAATACATATATATATATATAAATATATTCCTTGTACACGTCCCATTTGCCAGGAATTTCTTTCCAAAGAGACAAAGTAAGCCCAAGAGTAGTGCTAATTAGAAGTTTATTGCTCGCCCAGCACCGCCGCCATGACGCGTTTCGGTCCTCATGGGACCTTGATTACATGACACGCTACATGGAACAGGCCACCTAATTAAAGTGACAGTGCAACTACACAATGCATAACCATAGAAAACAGACTACGTTCAATACTATGCTCAATATTTTCTCTTATAGATGTTGATACATATTGATGATGTGCAAAATAGTGCCACTGATTCAGTGCAATTTTACAATTTATCAATAAATAGTATTAAAAAATATCCTCTATGAACTAGACCATTCATTTTCTGTCAACTTCAAAAAAACTTTTAAACACGACTCAATAAAATCTGTGCTAAAAATTTCCGAGGATAAAACCCAATTGTACCTCATATAAGTAAATGAGAATAACATTTTTAGTACGATTTTTAGTACGATTGTTAATAAAATTACCACACATTCAATTCATTGGATAAAAGAAATGTAAAAGATGTTCAGGATTAAAATGCTTCCTAATTACATTTCTTTCAATATAGCAGCATGTAAGTGCAGTAAATTGCACAAACTTTACATTTATAAAAATAGCAGCAATAATAAATGAACGCCTAAATATAGCCCAAATGGGCAACTTTGTGTGCAAAACAATCCATGGTTAAAGTGCTATGTGCTATAAATTGTGTACCTACCATTAAACCAAACTGTGCATAATTAATGATAAAATACGATTACATTTTTTAAGCAGTGACAGGAAATACTAAAGAACATACACCAAGCGAAGATAAATATCTAAAAAACAAACTTTTTATACTCATCATAAGTATTTATAAAAATCTTCACTGGAATTCAATCCATTTGGACTTTTAGTGTCCATTTCTAAAATGGATTTTGTTTCCAATTTTCTCAATTTCATGTCTTGATCACCACCACGTCTGATGCCCCCTCACCATATATATATATATGTGGTGAGGGGGCATCAGTAAGATTCCCATCCACAGCTCATTTAGGAATATATGGTGAGGGGGCATCAGTAGGGTTCCCATCCACAGCTCATTTAGGGACAAATGTATGAAGAAAGCATTATGCGAGTCCTAAATAGCGAATTTTTGTGATTCGCTATTAAGGACTCGCAAAAGGCAATGTATGTAGGATTTGCAATTTTAATTGCGATTCCTATGTATTCCTTAATTGCGAATCGCAAATTGCGATTCACAATTAAGGAATAACTTCCCATTCATTCCTATGGGCCTAGTGGCCCAAAGGTATGAATGGGAAGACATTGGCACTACCCATTATGTACTCCCAAATTGTAAAGGCAATTTCAAGGGTGCAAGGGTGTCAAAAGGACACCCTGTGGCACCCCTGAAATATGTATGTGTGCCACATGCCACTTTCAAAAATGCAAAAAAGTGAATTTTTCAAAGAAATCACAAATTACCACCAACTTGAAGTTGGTGGTAATTTGCAATTTCTTAGGGATAAATCGCACAACTTGGTTGCTTCCTGCATTGCATTTAAGGAATCGCAAATGGCGATTCCTTAATTGCATTCACAAAATAGGGAATCTCTTATTTTATGATTCCCTAAATTGCGAGGGCATTTTGGTATGATACGTGAGGAGTCTGAACCTGATCCTCTTGTTGACGGGAAGCCGGTGCAGGTCTTTCAGGCGAGCAGAGATGAGGCTGTGGCGAGGGATGTCCAGGATGAGTCGTGCTGAGGCGTTCTGAATGCGCTGGAGTCTTTTCTGGAGTTTGGCTGTGGTTCCAGCATAGAGGGTGTTCCTGTAGTCCAGACGGCTGGTGACGAGGGCCTGGGTGACCGTCTTCCTGGTTTCGGTGCGGATCCATCAGAAGATCTTTCGGAGCATGCGCAGGGTGTTGAAACAGGAGGACGAGACGTCGTTGACTTGCTTGGTCATCGTGAAGGAGGAGTCCAGGATGAAGCCCAGGTTGCGTGCGTGGTCCGTTGGCTTGGGTGCGGTGCCCAGGGGAGGGGGCCACCAGGAGTCGTCCAAGACGGAGGGAGATGGATGAGGACTTTCCTCTTGTCTGAGTTCCATTTCAGACGGCTGATCTTCATCCATTCTGCAACGTCTTTTATTCCTTCTTGGAGGTTGGCTTTGGCGGTGGCGGGGTCGTTGGTGAGGGAGAGGATCAGCTGGCTGTTGTCGGCATATGAGATGATGTTGAGGTTGTGTTGGCATGCGATGGCTGTGAGAGGGCTCATGTAGATGTTGAAGAGGGTGAGACTGAGTGAGGATCCTTTTGGAACGCCGCATATGACTTCGGTGGATGCGGAGCAGAATGGGGGAGGCAGACTCTCTGGGTTCTTCCGTCGAGGAACGAGATGATCCATTCCAGGGCCACTCCTTGGATTCCGGTGTTGCAGAGGCGCTGTATCAGGGTGCGGTGGTATACGGTGTTGAAGGCTGCTGAGAGGTCCAGTAGGATGAGGGCTGCAGTTTCCCCGTTGCCGAGCAGGGACCTGATGTCGTCGGTGGCTGCTATAAGGGCGGTCTCAGTGCTGTGGTTTGCTCGGAACCCGGACTGTGAGGGGTCGAGGGATCCGTTGGTCTCGAGGAAGGCGGAGAGTTGTCTGTTGACGGTCTTCTCGATGACTTTGGTAGGGAAGGGGAGGAGCGAGATGGGGCAGAAGTTCTTCAGGTCCATGGGGTCCACAGTGGGTTTCTTCAGGAGGGCGCTCAACTCAGCGTGTTTCCAACTCTCCAGGAAGTTGGTGGATGCGAAGGAGCTGTTGATGATGTTCTGGAGTTGGGGTACGATGATGGAGTTGGCTTTGTTGAAGATGGGGTCTGGGCAGGGGTCGGTAGGGGAGCCGGAGTGGATGGTGTTCATCAGGCGGGTGGTATCTTTGATGCTAACCGGGGTCCAGGTGCAGAGGGTGGTGGTACAGCTTCTGCCTAAAAACTCTGTTTTATCTCCTGATTACTTTCTTCACCATGCCAATTTTTATACATTTGGGTACAGACTTGTGCCCTACTTCGTAGAACTGTTGAAGGTATCTTTGTGTGAACCCCTTTCTAAGTAAAAATTGGACCTCTGTCCGGCTGGACAAGTCAATACTGAATATAGCTTCCATTGTGTCTATATTTATTTGTGCTAGTTCAGTACAGAAAAGCAAGACTAGAGCCTGTTGTTCAGAGAATAATCTATAATTATCTCTATTATGTATTAGTGCTCTGTTTATCTTAAGCAAAATTTCTGTGGGGGAAAGACTTAAATGGCTAAGACATTTCAAGAGTTTCAGTCATAGTTTATGATTGTTAATAGCAATAACACAAGACATAAATCATTCATTAAAGAACACATTCATTTGACAAATCTAAGAGAACAAGTTTAAGGAAAGCTCGGCAAGGCATTTGCAAAGCTCTGGTTCAGCAAAGGAGTCCAAGGAAAGTACGTAAGACAAGGGGTTCCTGCCGATTTAGTTGCAGGATCAAAGTCTGCAAAGTTTTATTAGCATGGGCATGGGGACTGGGGAAAAAAGTCCACAGCAATGGGACCCTACCGAAAGGTAAGCAAGTGAGCCAGAGTTTACAAGTATGCTAGCCTAAAAAAAGCTAGCCAGGGAGCTTGCTAGGAATAGCTTCGGAAAAGGCAACGAGAAACACACACATCTCCAGGAATCATAGTAATATAGCTTAGCAATCCAGAAATCACACCGACTGTGTCACACTATCATCATCCTATATCCATGAGGTGTTCTTCAGCTCACAAGGTACAAAACTGGCAACATTTGGAAATGTTCCCATAGAAAGCATGGGAAAAACAGTCTGTCAAAAACACATAGAATAATCCACAAAAGGCTATTCATTGTCGAACGTTTCGCGTGTGCTAGTTGTCATAGTCCAGAATCTCAAAAAATTATCAATATTTTAGTACAGTATGTATCAAGTCTTTTAGTTTCTCATGAGAAAATACAAGAATTCTACATAAGCAATAGTTAAATAAAATACTTTCATGAGAAAGCATAAGCCTAGAAAGTTTGCGTCAAGTTAAATGCATTTTAAAATAATATAACATTATTAATATGCAATGTATAGCTAAAGAGAAACATGCATAGTTTCACTTTTACACTTGTTAAGCAGTCAATATTATGTTTTGCTTCATAAAAATGTTCAGTAAGAGATATAATCAATTACTGCAATCAGAAAACACATAAACATAACATATGTTCATGAATGCAATTCCCAATATTGTTTTGGGAAATTTGAGACATTACACATATAGCATTACCTAAGAAAAGTTTCAGTTATTTAACTATTATGAAATTGATTTTGCACCACATAATTGTTAATCACTATTGCATTACAGTTGTAAGGTAAAAGAAACAGTTTTCAGTAATATTTTCAATTGCAGGTAAAATCCATTAATGCATTTTAGTTAGAAACACGTATTATACACACTTTATATGATTTTTGGAATACTTCTAAATCTTAAGCACTCTTTTTACTATATTTTCTATCAAGAATAATATTTTCTAAATTGTGTGCAAAGTGCACATTTATTTTTCTTCTCCTCATATGTTAAGGTGTCTTCTAATTAATGAGCGGCATTTAAGCTACAACAATCCCCCCCTGATGGCGAATCAAGCCATCACATCAATGTCTAATCAGATGTCACAGTTCACAGTTTAGTTGTCTTCATTATTTCACATCTGGAATCCTCCAGAGCTTTCATTTTGTCATGGTATCGACTGTCTATCCTCTAATTCCTTTTCTATACTTTTCCTTTTATTCCTCTTTTTCTTTGTGTATGTTTGCTCATTTGGATATTCACAAATATCAATAATAGACATAGAGCAATTATCACTAAGGGCCTCACGATTGTTCCCACATTCTAACTTCCTAGGTTGTTAAACCATTTACAAGCAGCAGCAAATCTCCTTTTCATTGATTTCCAGACACCATCAGTTTCAAAACCCTTCAGGTCTTTGTCAAGTTCAGTAATGTTTTCAATGTAACCTGTCAAGTACATACTCTTATCAGGAAAATGGGTGCAGCATTGCTGAACCTTTAACATCCGACAGACTCCGCTTTCCTATAGGAGAAGGCCATCTGAAGCAAGTCTGTTTTGCAAACAATTGATTGTATTGCAACCATTTCAGTATCAACAGCTGAAGATCCGCCAGCATTATTAGTAGCTAATTTATCAAATACAGTAGAAAGCTTTCTAATCCTGTAAGAATTTAGTATTACTCCTACAGATGATATTAAAGCACCACAAATCTCTCTTACTATTTTGTTAGTACTGGCAGCTCTTTTCACTCTTTCACTCTGCTTTTCTGTTGATTCTTCAACTTGTCTCGGGTGATAAATGTTTGGAAAAACTATTCCCAAATAACAAGTTCCATACCATCATTTAGGTAATTTTATAAAAGGCTTTCTTCCACAACTTTAATACACTCCAGGAAACACACGATCTACTCCAGCCAAACAACATTCCCATTGACTCAGAACTTCAAAAGTGTGATCACATTTACTAGTTGTCACAAATGTTGTGCCTCTAGAGGTTCTTTTCATTAATATGTATAATTTTCCTTTATGTTGCCAATCTAAAGCTAAGGTGGCCATGTTTCCCATTATTCTATGTTCTTCTTCATTTTGTTCCCAATCTGGTAATTTCAAATGATTTACAGCTGTGTATCTTAACACCTATCTTCTACTGCATTTACAAATGTCTTTTCCTCTTTCTCTAAGATGCAGGTTAAATTGCGCTGATGTGCATAAGCTGTACCCAGTGATAAAGTTAGGGTAAATAAATATGCCATTCTTTGCTTCAGGATAAGGGTTCGAATATTTTAGCACAGGAATATTGGAAAATATTAAGGGCCTGATTTAGATTTTGGGCAGAAGGTTTACTCCATCACAAAGGTGACGGATAGCTCGTCTGCCGAAATATATATCCCATAGGGTATAATGGGATTTATATTTCAGCAGACAGGATATCCATCAATATTGTTTTGGAGTAACCCACCCGCCAAAATCTAAAGCAGGCCCTTAATCATAATTTGAGTAATAATATCGCAATTGATCAGTTCCAAAAAGCAAACTTGTTAGTAAACTACAGGAAATTCCATGTCAGAGGGAAATGATGATTGGTGATGACCTCAGCAACTAATGTGTGTAAGTGCATACAGAGCACTCCCTAGCATCCATAGTGTCAACATATTCATACAACAGTTTAGTACATACATTCAGCGAATAATCTCCCTTTGAAGCATCTACGTGAATATATTTATCCTCTAGTGCAATAAAACTAATTGATGTAAAGGCGTTTGGATGATGCATGAGCTTAGGAATTACTACATGCCCATTATGAGAAAGATTTAAAATTACAAGCAAACCTAATTTATACTAATGTGAAAACAGCAAATACTGCTATATATTTGCATTTGCATCTAAGAGAGGTTCAGTAGTCTCCTTGAGTTCTCTAGCTTTTTACCATTTCGTTTTAAAGATTTTGTACAGTAGCAGAGCAAATCGTAGCTTAGTTCTATTGGCACATACAGCAAGACACAATTGAAGTATTCTTTTTCAAGGCATAAAGGCCAAAACCCCTTTGATGAATGCGAAGATCAGATTAGTTGATATGTATATCCAGAACAATTTGGGTCAGCAATTTCAAGTCCTAGTTAAACCTCAAAGTTCTGTTCAAGGAGGTTCAAATTAAAGCGAATTGTTATAGCAAACGGTGTAAAACTCTTTTTCCAAGTAAATGGCTGACAAGTAAGTCCATTCAGGAGAGGAGTACTTTTGGCTTGGTACTCTTGCTCTTTTAGATCTCCTTACTGCTGATTTGTTATCATCACTGTCGCTCTGTTCAGACTGGCCAGGACTCTCGGGAATTGCTGGAAAAACTTGTGTTTCAGTCAGACAGTGTCTTCCTCTTTCTTGTCTTTTGGTCCAATCGACTCTGGGTACTTCTCTAGTTTCAATGACACTAGGCCCTTTGTTAGTGTCTTTATCTCACGCAGTCAAACCTACAGGCTGTGACCCTTCTGTACCAACAACAGTTGACTCTCTCTGACCTCCTCAGGCCAAACGATTGCTGTCCCAGCTGCTTGCTGGTCCCCAACAGCCTGACTAACCTGCTCACTCTGTCTCACTGTAACCACCGGCACATCAGGAACAAGTGCTGTTATATAATCAATGGGGACATGGGGCTCTGCGAGTATTAGCAGCATGCACCCACTTCAGGACACCTCACACTTCACAGCTGTAGTGGTAACCAGAATGACCTGGTATGGCCCACACCAATGGGCTTCCATTCATGACTTCCGTATGTGCTTCTTCACCAATGCCCAGCCACTGGTACTGAGATCATGGCACTATTCCTGTTGAGGCAAAGTTGTTGCCTTTCCAACCTGGCGAGACACAGAATGAATGACATATGCCAATCCTTTGCAGTAATCAAGATTCAAATCATATGTAATATCAATGAGCACGTTTGCAGGCACAGCTGGTTGTCGCATTATTCTCCCCATTATGATCTTGTGGACTGAGAATCCTGTTCTCCTGTCTAGAGTTCCTCGGTCAGATTTCGAGAAGTTGGAAAACTGAACCTCTGGATCAACTCCCTCAATAGCAGTTTAGCTAATATGAGACTGTCATTTCACCTAGTTGGGTAAGCTTCCAACCACCGGGAAAAGATGCAATCAATCACAAGGACATATCTTAGCCCATTACAAGGGGGCATTTCTGTAAAGTTGAGTTTTATTTGGTTGAAAGGACCCCCTGATTTCCTTATGTGTCTCATGGTGACTTGTGTTTTTTTCCCTGCCTTCTGTTGTTGGCACACTACACATGTATGACACAAACTTTCAGTCATCAATCTGAACCATGGGTTAAACACTGTCTGCCTCAAAGATGAACCATAGTATCTCTCTCTACATGTGCAGAACCATGATGATGTCTAGCCATAGGTGGTAACAAATTGCCCGAAGTCATGTACGACACCAAATCCGTAATGACTGTCAGTGAAAATTATCAATTTAGCAAAACACTCCTTGAAGCCAAGAGGCTTCAATGACACCCGCAACCGTACACACAGCATAGCCAGCTTTAAGATTTCCTTCATGATCTCTCAACATAATCCATCCACACACAGCACATGATCTTGGTCCATCAACAGTATGTCTTGGTGTTAGATTTGGGGGTCTCTGGTCAGCACAGGTGAGTACTTGTGACAAGCAGGGACCCTCTCCTCTAGTCAGGGTAAGGGACTTACTCTCGAAAAATAACCCCTGCTCGCCCTCTAGGTTGAGTGGCGCGAGCAGACAAGACTAATCCCCAAGCGTTATAGGTTAAGCATTTGTGACAACATACAGTGATTAAGTGACACACTACAAATGGACACCAGTCTAGCTTTATATAAAAATATATTCTTTATATAAGGTTTACCACAAGTCTCAATAACATTTAAAAATATCCACCATACTATTTAGCAACAATCAGTGATTTATAAAGGTTGTGCGAGTCGTATTCCTTTCATGCGACTCATGCGGTGTAAAAAAAAAATGCCTCACAGAGTCTCACGCGCCCCGCGGGCACTTCAGTCCGAGGCGCTGCACACACGGTGCGAAGCGTACACAGTACCTTTGCTTTACGGAGTTCGATGTGGACGGTGCGATGGCAAACCAGACATCCCACGCAGCGGTGCCTTCCTCGTGTGGTGCGAGCTACGGTTCGTAGGGCTCAATAGTCACTTTACGTTGAGTGGGGCGATGCGTTGTGGGGACAGGCTCTTCGTTGCAGCGTACGCACTGGTCCTGGAGAGGGGGCCAGTGCCTGAGAGCTGTGCGGGGCTGCGGTACGATTCAAAGGGGGATTCAAACGGCACCGCAGCCGTTCACAAACAGTGGCGGGGGCGCTTCCAACAGGACGATGCGAAGGGGGAAAGCGGGCACAAGGCAACGTCCGTTCCTTGCGATGCGAGCTACGGCTCGGATGGGTCCTTTCTTGCGTTGCGAGCTACGGCTCGGACATGCAGGAGTCGCGGTGCTTGGGCCAGGCGGGGCTGGTCCTTATGATGCGAGCTATGGCTTGACCAGGCAGAAGTCGCGTTGCTCGGCGGGACAAGTGCACACAGGGTTACTCAGAGTGCGCGGTGGATTTCCACGAGGCGCACTCAGTTTCCTTCGTCGGCACTGCGGGGAAATGCAGCACGCTCAGCAGCTTCTCTTCCAGGGAGTTGGAGCCCAATGGTACTGGGGCTCTGCTCAGGGGGCAGGCTCACACGCAAGCCCTAGGGGATTGTTTAAAAAATGCAAAAGTTGATAAAAGTCACTTCAGTCTTTTCCTCTCCTTCTTGCATCAAGGCACCCACCACAGGCCAATCTCCAAGGTCAGAGACAGTACTCCTCCATGTAGTTTTTCCAGGTCCTTCTCATCGGGCAGAGGTTCTTCTTGGCATAAAGAGGATCTGATTTCTTAGGAGCAGGGCTCCTACCTTTATACTCAAAATCATTTGTTCTTTCAGGCCAGCGGTCCTTTGTTTAATCCAGTCCAGTTCCTGAGCACTTTGTTTTGGTGACTCTAGCTTCTTCTTGAGCAGGCCAGAGACATCAGACGCTCCCCAGGAGGTTGAGCCAGCATTGAGGTGGCAGAGCACAGCCCTATTCAGAGTCAAGGGGCACTCCCTCCCACCCATCCTGGTGTAATCTCTCTATTCACCACCTGGCAGCCCCAGCCTGTCCCCTGGAATTCCCCAGCCCTGTCACTCACAGAAACCAGACAGCAGATACACATCCTAGCAGAGGCGGGCTAAAATAGTTAAGCAAGCAAATAGTAACTTTCTAAAAGTAGTATTTGCAAACACAGAATATTAAAATAAACTTTACTAAAAGATGTATTTTATTATCCTGAGTTAAGGCATACTAAACTTGACTTTCTACCATGTTCTCTGAGTCTGTATAGAGTGTAATAATTCCAGCAGCCCATTCTGGCCTATGGAGAACAGGTAGCCTTACAATTATGAAAAACTAAAATGGCTGTAATTCACTATTAGGACATGCCACACACATCAGGGCTTGTCCTACCTTATGCTTACAATGCACCCTGACCTGGGGCCTACCATAGGGGAGACTAATAAGAAGTTAAGGGGAGGTTTAGAGGGTGGCAAGTGGGTGTACTTGTGCAGCTAGCATGACAGCACCAGACGGCACGCAGGTTCTGCAAAGGCTGACTTTAGACACAGTTTACAAGGCCGCTTCTGTGGGTGGCACAACCAGTGCTGCAAGCCCACTAGCAGCATTTGGAGTTACAAGCCCTGGCACTCCTGGTGCACTTTACTGGGGTCTGACAGTAAACCAATGAGCCAATCATGGAAACCAATCGATGTATACATTTTTATATAGGGTAGCAGTATTCAAAGTAAATCACCTGTTAATGGTGATTTTTTCAGCCCGCAAAAGAATGTGTCTATATCTGGTAAGACAACTGTTGGTTAACTGTTGGTTAAGTACTGTATTTGAGTAAAAGTTAACAGTACTTCAACTGAATAGAGCACAAAGACACTTATAGGATGACCCATAACTATGCTTTCACACATTTCCAGACACACCCATTTGGATGCAAATGCTTTCAAACATCCAGGCTATGCGGCGGTTACAGGATCAGGAGTGGCTGTAAAATATGCCACTAGTTTGAGTGCACAACCATGCATCTACGTAAGCACTGAAAGAGTACAGCCCTCTCTCTAAATGCAAAATAGTGAAGAATGTTATAATCGGGCATTCCTATAGCTGGGGCATGACAGAGGCATTCTCACAGCTCTGTGAGAGCACACTTGCAGCTGTCATCCCCAGGTACCGAATCAGACACATTTTGTGGTTCATTTTCTGTAGAGGCTTGTCTGTCAAGGAAAAGCTGGGAATCTACTGTCAACAGTATCCCACCATTCCTAGGAACATGCAAGCTTCTTTCTCAGTGGCTATCGGACTCATATACAGAATTGCTGAGATTCTTCCTGGAGAGACTTGCCTTGCTCCTTTCTTAATATAATGTCCAAGTGTTGTGTAGTTCCCAACTTTCCAGCAGAAACTGCGTGTTTGTTGGGCAACATAAACATAGGGTTGGTGCTTGACTGATTCTATGCACACCCGCAGGATATGTTGTCCAAGAGACCAGCTAGCTTTCAGTGCCATCAGATGCACCCCTACAGCTAGACAGGTAGAAAATGATGTTGCCCATCACAAACATGGTAACCCTGAACCTCCCTCAGGACTTGTGGTAACAGATCTAAACCCCTATTGCTCTGTTGCTCTCTGAGAAATATACAAGGAATACACATTGGGTAATTTCAATATTTATTTAACCAACATGATTCTCGTATCGAATATATGTGCTGTGAGGATGTATGACGTTACATCGCAAACTTTTACAACGCACACCATTACAACGCAATTTTTACAACGCAGGATCCTTTATAACGGAAGCCTTTACAACGCATGACATTACATAGCAGATGCTATTACAACGCATGCCATTACAACGAAAGTCTAGGTAAGTATATTATTTTTTAACAAATGTAAATATTGACTTAATTTTATTTATTAAATACATTTTGTATTAATATATTTGTAAATATATTTAAATATTTTTTTAAATAGTGTAGGTGTATAAAAATAATATTTAAAATCCAGTTAGTGTAAAACCCAAACCTAGCCCTGAACCCTAAAAATACCTCTCTACCCCATAACCCAAACCCAGCCCTGAACCCTAAAAATACCCTGTACCCATAACCCAAACCCAGCCCTTAACCCTAAAAATACCCCTGTACCCCATAACCCAAACCCAGCCCTGAACCCTAAGAATACTCCTGTACCCCATAACCCAAACCGAGCCCTGAACCCTAAAAATACCCCTGTACCCCATAACCCAAAACCAGCCCTGAACCCTAAAAATACCCCTGTACCCCATAACCCAAACCCAGCCCTGAACCCTAAAAATATCCCTGTATCCCATAACCCAAACCCAGCCCTGAACCCTAAAAATACCCCTGTACCCCATAACTCAAACCCAGCCCAGAACCCTAAAAATACCCCTGTACCCCATAACCCATACCCAGCCCTGAACCCTGAAAATACCCCTGTACCCCATAACCCAAACCCAGCCCTGAACCCTAAAAATACCCCTGTACCCCATAACCCAAACCCAGCCCTAAACCCTAAAAATACCCCTGTACCCCATAACCCATACCCAGCCCTGAACCCTAAAAATACCCCTGTGCCCCATAACCCAAAACTAAATATATACTATTACTTAAATAAATGTATTTAATTTAAATTTAAAAATAAATGATTAAATAAAATGACATACTTACCAATACTTACGTTGTAATGGCATGCGTTGTAATAGCATCTGCTATGTAATGTTATGCGTTGTAAAGGCATGCGTTGTAAAGGATCCTGTGTTGTAATGGTGTGCGTTGTAACAGAATGCGTTGTAAAAGTTGCGTTGTAACTGTTGTTTCCCGTGCTGTGATGATCAATAGGCAGAAGCAGATAGAAGTGATTAGCATCATAAAGACAGTGAACAGATCGAAAAGCTCCACAATCTTACAAAAACAATGAATATATGCAAGCATGTAAAAACTATGGGCCTAAATCACACAGGTAAACTGAGACAAAAGTCTAACTTTACAACTTTCGGTATTCACAAAGTGCATTTAAGTGTAGTAAAGTTAGATTTTTGTCTCATTTTAACTTAAGTGTTTATCTTATTGTTATGCAGACTTGCACCAATAAAGGATAAAATATTGCACAATACCGTGGTCCAGACCCGTTCATGTTGAAGGATTCGTAGCTATAAACTGTGACGAGTGTATCTATATATCTATATCTATATCTGTATCTATATCTATCTATATATATATATATATATATATATATATATATATATATATATATATATATATATATATATATATATATATATATATACTAGCAGCCCGTCCCGACGTTGTCCAGGAGCAATTAAGCTTCAGGGGCCCCGCCCGCCCCGACGTTGTCCGTGGGTCCCCCGGAGCCTTCCTCCATATATTGCAGTATTATACCTCTATGTTTACTTTGTACGCTTTTGTAACCTGCACATGTAACTTTTTCCTCCTGTAATGCACCGTTTGGCTCACTTTTTTAATGCTCCGTTTGCTTCCTCTTGCTACCTGCACATGTCACTTTTTCCTCCTGTACCTCTATGTTTACTTTCTACGCTTTTGTAACCTGCACACGTAACTTTTTCCTCCTGTAATGCACCGTTTGGCTCACTTTTTTAATGCTCCGTTTGCTTCCTCCTGCTACCTGCACCCGTCACTTTTTCCTCCTATACCTCTATGTTTACTTTCTACGCTTTTGTAACCTGCACACGTAACTTTTTCCTCCTCTAATGCACCGTTTGGCTCACTTTTGTAATGCTCCGGTTGCTTCCTCTTGCTCACGATGTACGCTTTTGTAAGCTGCACACGTAACTTTTTCCTCCTGTAATGCACCGTTTGGCTCACTTTTGTAATGCTCCGTTTGCTTCCTCTTGCTCACGATGTACGCTTTTGTAACCTGCACACGTAACTTTTTCCTCCTGTAATGCACCGTTTGGCTCACTTTTGTAATGGTCTGTGTGCTTCCTCTTGCTCACGATTTTCATTTTTGCTTCATTTTTCCACCGCTCACCGCTCCTAAATAAATAAATAAAAAAGCCTACCTCATCCGCCGCTCACCACTCCTCCCCGCCTGTCCGCCGCTCCTCCCCGCCTGTACGCCGCTCCTCACCGCCTGTCCACTGCTCCTCACCGCCTGTCCGCCGCTCCTCACTGCTCCTCCCCGCGCCATGTCCGCCGGTCCTCCTCGCGCTCCTGGATGCCACTCCTCCCCCGCGCTCCTCACGTCAGGCATGCACGTCGCGGCCGGCGCTTCTTCAAAGGGACTACTTTTTTTTCCGGTAAATTTTTTAAATAACGTATATTTATTAAGTTTATATAGCCTATGTTCATCTGCACACCCTGACGATTACAACAATGTATCGGGTGTGTCGATTGGAGCTGTGGTTCCCGAGTTTACCTGCCTCAAAGGTTCAAAGTTTTTCCTTTATAATAGTAGTATAGATATATATATATGTATATATATATATATATATTCACTGAAAATACATAGGTTTCTGGGGTATTATAATTAGCTGGACATTTCACTCATATAAAACCATTGAAATTCCCCCGTTATAGTTAGTTGTACTAACTATAACTAGCATGCCCGCAATCCACTGCGGATGATGTCACATACTACATCATTCATGACATGGTCAGTGACATCACTGATGACATCTCAATTGACATCACTGATGACATCACTGATAACATCATCCAGTGCATGTGGTTTGGTTCGATATTTAAATAAGTATTATGGGCCTCATTTATGAAAAGTGACGCATCGCTGCGAGAAAACAGCGATGCGTCACTTTTCATTGCGCCCCCAATGATGCGTCATATTTACAATATGACGCATCATTGCGCAAGGACTTACAGATACGTCAGTATTTCTGACGTATCTGTAAGAGCAAAAGTGACGCATTGCTGGAGTGTGTCACAAAAGTGATGCAAATTCAGCAATGCGTCCTTTCACATGGGGCAAGCCCCATGTGAAAGGGCCTGCGTCAGTCTTACGCCTGCTGTGAGACAGGTGCAAGATTTTGACGCAATGGCTTCCTAGAAGTGACGCAGTGAAATCTCATAGATTTCACTGCATCACTTCTACAACCTTTCCTGCGTCAATACGCCCCCCTTGCATACATTATACCTGGCGCAGGCATAATGCGGCGCAGGGGTTTACAAAGTGACGCATCTACCTAGATGCATCACTTTGTAAATATGGCGCAACAAGGGCATGGCTAATTCTATATTATTATTTTATGGAGGAAGGCTGCATAGTCTCTCTACTGAAGCCACTTCAAGGCCCCAGGGATCCCATACCCCGGGGACGGCCTTTTTTAAATGTATTATGGCCGTCACCATTAGGGACCGTGCGAGGGTCTTCAATTCCCGTTATAAACAATTAACCACAGGATTGGTTGACAGGCAGGCATTTTACTCCATCTCCTCCGCCTGTCCCATGGTCTCATATTCTTATGGACAGGTCACATATTTACTTTACACTTGAAAGTTTTTTTCACTGTATATAACGGCAATTGATGTTGTTCACTGAATTTTGTATTGTTTTGGTGTGTCCTGCTCACTTGTCTTGATTGATTTATCTTTGTAAGTGTTGTATATTTGTAAAATTTGTATATTTGTAGATATTGTTATCATGAATTCACTGTCGTAACATGTGTTTTGTTTGCGCCCGTGCTTATGAATTTTGAATCTGTGTCAAAAAGAAAATAAATTTACTTTGGGATTCTTACCCGGTGGTCACGTGGTATATATTGACTACGTGATTGAAATTTGTTTTTGTTAAACTTTCCTGTCCAGCCACTTTGTTCTGTTTTCCTTGTTGTTGAGATCCGGGCTGGGTAGACGTTGGATCCAAAACCTTCTCTGTTCTACAGCCTTTCATTATTTAAGCAGTGCGCCACGTGCTGCTTCCTCCCCATGCAATTCACATGTAATCAATTAACCAATGTTGTATTTTACAACGCTCACCAAGTTTTTTAATAACCTTAAACTTGATTTGTCCCCTGTTCTATCTTATTATACAGATATCTCAACCATGAGACATACTGGTCACCACAAGCTGTTTATTCCTTCCCATGCACTATACCAGATGGTGGTCAACCACTCAACATACCGGATCCACTGACTGCTCTCCATATGCTATCAGATCAAGGCGAGGAGTTTGTAAATGAAGTGAGTGACCAATCTCGGCCTAACATTTGTATAATGCAATGCTATATCCTATTTTGCTTGCCAAATATAATCTCTGATGATTGCTTTTCAACCCCAATCCTATTGAGAACGAATGTTTTTATGTACATTAAAACTAATCTTGGACATATGTACAACATATACATTTTTAACTCTTTTTTCGGTTTGCGGAATGTTACATAAATCAGCAGCAAATTGGCGTGGTTGAAAAAAAGTATATCCTCCTCTTCCAGCTGTTTACACCGATGTCTCAAATATAGCATTTACTAGTTGTCTGAACCATGGAGATTCACACATTTTTAACGGATAACGTTAAGGTAAATACTCTCAATATAAGTAGTCGACGAAGTTAAAAAGTAACAGATGTAAGTACTTGAGGGGGTTTTGGTATCAGATAATCTCCAATTCACAATGGATGAGTCTGATACATGGTGGATGTCTGTATAACTAATGGATGATTAGGTATTAGGATGGCACACAAAGCTCCCAACCTTCTTACTTTCTCTCTTAAAGGGTTCCAAATTGAGGACGAATATTAGGCTGTGCAGTAGATGTTGACGGTGTTGCTCCACTGGTACTTGGGCCTTCTCATGAAGCAGAATGAGCCTCTCTCAATATCCTTAACTCTTCCCTTCCAAACTTGACCGGATTCTTAGTCTGCAAGTCCTTACGCACACTTGCAGTTCCACACCAGTACTCTTTATTGGAGTCTCCTCTTGAAAGCTGTCTTGCATATCCAGCAAGTAACAAACCAAAGCGGAGTTCTAAGTTGTGAACTCTGTTGGCCACAGTATTTACACAAGGTAATCAGAGTGGCCTAGATATTCGATACTTCCAATTAAATGCATTAAAAATAAAAGAGCTTATATACAAACTCGTTGCACCACTTTTGCGTCACTTTCAACATGAGAAAAGTAACAGAAAAGTGGTACAAGAGTTTTGTTAATAAACCCTAAAAATATTGTCCTGCATAATGACTTCATCTCTCACCTAATTCTGTCTCATCTGTTAATCATTTTAAAGACCTGCTCATCTGTAATATAAATATGACGCACTAGGTACTTTTATAAAAACACCGTTTGAATGCAAACCTATAACATAAGTGAAATCTATCAGGTATACTGCAAACATTAAGAAAATAGAAAATATTGTCAAGTGTTACTTTGACTTGTAATGTGTGACCTCATTTAGTCACATCAATCTAATTTTAAACACTAATTTTCTTTTTTGTTTTGCAGACTAACTACACTACTTCTATTGGAGTCCCTATTATACGTTGTTTGGTATATTGTTTAGTTAAAGTTATGGTTCTAGTTATTTATTGTATTGTTATCATTTAGTTATACTTCCAGTTATTTATTGTTTTAATAAAAGTTAATAAAAAAGTACATGCGTCTTTTTTGTGGGGTTAGCTGTCCACAATAGAAATTATATTTATACTTTGAAGTATAATTCTGAGGCTAGTTCTTCACCAGATCTTTACCAGAGTGTATAGCTACAACTTACGGTTTCAATTCAAAAGAATAAAAAGTACAACTCCATTAGCAACATAGAGTGGTGAACTTCTAACCTCTGTGCTCAAGTAAGAGTTCCATGAACTGTTACTATAGTAACAGGCAGAAAGCTGTTTGGGGGTAGGGTTAAAAGTTACTGGCTGTACCGAAACCATTATATTTACCCTGGATCCTCTACATGACAGAAAGGAAAGCAAAGAAAAACAAAACACTGTGTACCAGATTTACAACCCCCTTACACCACTTTAGCATCCAACCCCCCCCCTACAAAATTACAAGTCTGTGAGCCTCAACAAACCCCCTCAAGCTCCGGGAATCACCACCCCAGGGAATTTGTGTATTACGGGAGGCAGACTGCTTACCCTCCGCCTGGTGCCCTTGAGGGCCCTGGAATCTACTACGGCCAGCTCCTGCAGTGTCCCGGGTGCCTACCCCCACTATACTGCTGTTTGCTTTGACAGAGCGGGACTCTCACGACTCTTGCCCTCCCACAGCAAACATAGTTTGCATTTTGAAAGACTGAGCAGTGAAATCTGTTCTCACTTTCAAAATCCAAAGCAGATTGTATTTCCATATACAAATTTGCATCTACCCATGCAAAAAAGCAATACTGGCTCCCGAAGAACGCAAAAGTTCATCACACAATGTTGCTTAAAAACAGCAAGTGTGCTTGACTTCTAAATATACTACCTTATCCTACGTAATGTTATTTTTAATCACGTTCTGATAACCAACAAGAATCATGCTTTTAAAAATCAAAAACATGCACCCTAGTTTTCATTGTAGAATGTAGTCAAACAACCAATCATTTCTTTTCTGTTTTAATTTCACTTTTCCCCCAAACTCCCTTTGTTTATTCTAACATATGCCAAAGGCAGAAATGGAACTACCCCATTCTATTTTGTCCACAGATTGAGAAAGCAAGGAAAAAATGTGTATAAATCTGTTTCTACTTTTCTCCGAGACTGGTGTCCATATACCACAAAAATCTGCGTTTCAATATGCATCACATCTATAGGAGAGATACTGTACATTTTAAAGATTAAGGGAACAGAGTCTTTCTCATGAACCTTAGACTCTGTATCAGTACTTACTTGTAAGTACTAAAATCTCTCAATAAACACAAGGGCTCTTTTTAGAGCCACCCAATATCTATACACATAAGCTTGATGTATATCTCAAAAATACATGCTTCTTTTTTTTCGGCGGCAAAATGCGCGGATCCTATGCACATCCTGTGACTTTTTTTTATAAAAATGAAAAATACTATCTTAATTTTTTGGCCCTATGAGTCCTTATGTGGCCCCCTGAGCAGGCCTAGGGGGTCAAGGTGTGTCTTCCCTGCCCACTTTTCACACGTTCCACACATATTCCACTGACTTCCTCAGCTTCGCTTCTAACGAAGCACAAAATGGCTGCCAACTGTTCCTGATTTCGAATGTTTAAACTGCTTGACAGCCAATTAGGATTGAGCGCATGATCGGGACAGTGCGCTTATCCTACGAGGCCAACACTCGTACAATCCGCGGATCCACCGTGCCCATAGATATATACATGAATTTAACCGTAATTTTCAAAAAAACTACTGAACAGATTGACACCAGATATGCCAAAGGCACAAGTCGGAACTGAGAACTACCTCTCTGCCAAATTTGGTGTAATTCCGTTCAGCCATTCGAGCTGTAGCCATGGCTAAAGGTCCTATGGGAAATTGCATGGGAAAAACGAGTTTTGGGACCCCCTTTTTCTCATCCCCCGCTTCACCAATCACCCCTAAACTTTAAGGGAAGGAGCGGATTTGAGCTGGCCAAATGTTTGGAAGATTTCAAGAAGATTCATCAATTGACGCTAAATTTATTGGCAATAGAATGTTGCGGTTTTCTCATGGATAATATGTCCTAACTAAAACTACATCTCCTTAGGAAGAAAGTATATTCATTTGCCAATAAATTTTGCGTTGTTTAACAAATCCTCACACAATTTTCAAAACCAATGGCTCAGTCACTTCAGCTGCTGTCTTTTATAATTTTGTGGTGATCCGTCAAGCAGGGTGGGGGGAAAAGTGGGGGTGCCAAAACACTTTTTTCCATGCCAATTTCCATAGTAAACTTTAGAATAGGCTACAGCCCAAAGTACTGAACGGAATTGCACTCAATTGGACTGAAAGGTAGCTCCTCGTCCAAAAAGCACTGTTTTTGTTATATTGTGTAAATACATTCAGTAGTTGCTGAGAAATGTAAAGATCCATGACCCCTCCTGATCTCCTGCCTGATATCTGATTGGCTGTCAACAATGCAAACTAGGAAGTGTTGGCAGCCATCTTGTGACTCGGTTAAACCGAGTCATAAGAGAAAAAGGTTAAAAAAGGGGGGGGCAGGGCAGAAACACCCTGACCCTCAAGGCCTTTTGGGGTTGTCCCAAAAATATGTTTTTCAATTTTTGGCAGGAGTTACACTAGTTGCTCGACTCCTGCCAAAAATGCAAAAAAGAAAAAAAAACAGGCTTCCGCGCTTCATTTAATTAAGACCCCGGGTGGTCCAGGTCCCGGGTGCATTATGGCAATAAGGATGGGGTCCCCCGTGGGCCAGCAGCAGCCCCAGTGATCACCACCACCCTGGGGCTAAATTAAATAATATTGCCTAGGTGGAGCTGTATTAAATAATAATCCGCGTGGGCCAATTAGCCCCCCACAGCCCCATTGACTGCCACCTCCCAGGGCCTATATCAAATAATAATGCATGGGGTGTCCAGCACCCCAACGCAACCCCAGGGACCACCACCTCTCCAGGACACACATACAATAATTAAGGGGGTCTGTTGCGGGGGACTATTACCTCCCCAGCTCTTAATTCACAAAGGAGGGGGATGTTGGGCCCCCACAGGAGCCTATTTGGCCCTGGGGACCGCCACTCCAAGGGGTGGCTCCAGCAAAATTCAGGATTTCCCTCACCTGGGACATTGCAGTTTACTATGGTTTAATGGGAGCACAGCACAGTTTGAAGAGGAGGAGCCACGTGCGCCCCCTCCTATATTTTAATAATGCCCCCAGACCGGGCCCACCGGGGGCTGAAATGAAACGAAGCGCGAGACCCAGTGCTTTGGGTTATTTTCCATTTAAAAAAAGAAAAAACTTTCTTAGGTCCTGGGGGTCCCTGTGGGACGCCCTCGAGAGGCCTAGGGAGTAAGGGTGTTTCTACCCTTTCCCCTTTTCTTTAAAAAAAATATCTTTTTTCTTGTGATCGTTTCAATTGAGTCACAAGATGGCTGCCAACACTTCCTGGTTTGAAATGTTGGCAGCCAATCAGACCTCAAGCATGACATCAGAAGGGGTCTCGGATCCACTGTGGCCTCAGTTATATAGCTGAGAAAGCGATGAATTCCTCAACAACTATTGAACGGATTTACACGATTTAACAAAAAAAATGCCTTCTAGACCAAGAGCTACCTTTCTGCCAAATTTGGTGTAATTCCGTTCAGAAGTTCGGGCTGTAGCCATGTCTAAAGTTTCCTAAGGAAATCAACATGGATAAAAAGCATTTTGGAACCCCCCTTTTTCTCGGACCCTGCTTGACGGAACACCCACACACTGCCACTGCAGGCTACATGTTTTGGTGTAGACCAAACTGAAGCATCGACATGGCACACATACTTGTGTGCCATGCCCCAACACTATCTGTGGCATGGATATGTCACCCCTATAGTAGGCCTCACAGTCCTAAGGCAGGGTGCACCATAACCCAGGTGAGGGCATAGCTGAATGAGCAATATGCCCCGACAGTGTCTGTGCCATTCACAGACATTGTGCGGTGAAGCCATTGTGAGTACATGGGTTGGTAGTTTGTCAACACAAACTCCACAGCTCCATGATGGATTTAATGTAGACTGAGAAGTTTGCTATAAAGCTTGTCAGTAGCCACAATGATGCCAGTGATGGATTTATTGTAAAATGCACCCAGAAAGTATCTTAGAAATGCCCGCTGAAAAATGACCAGCCTCTAGTGTATTGGCTGATTGATCCCCGCTCGCCACCCACCACCAAACCGGCTTTAGACCTCATGGGGTGAGAGCCTTTGTGCTCTCAGAGGTCAGAAACAAAGCCTGATCTGGGTGGAGGTGCTTCACACCTTCCCCTGGCAGGAACAGCAACAATTGGCTATGATCCTCAAAGGCTCTCACCTTGTGATATGCTGATATGGGAAGCTTCAAGTAGTGGAAATGCCTGCCCCCCCTGTCCAGACCCCACTTTTTGGTGGCAGAACAGGCGGTAAAATTAGTAGGCAGAGCAGGAGTGTCCACTTTAGCCTGGCACACACCTAGGGTTACCAGGAGCAGAGCAGAATCTTGATTTGTAGAATTAGGCCCAATGGGTACAGGGATGTGCCCCTCACCACCAAACGGAGTAGGCACCCAAAGGGCATAGTCACCCTAGGGGACAGTAAGCATTAGCTACTGCCCGATCTCAGTAATGCTCCTAAATTGAGTATTTAAGGGCCTCCCTGAACCTTGTTCCTCAGATTCAACGGACCAAAGAAGAAGACGGAAGAAGACTGGTACTGGATCAGGAACTGAACCGCTGCAGACAGAACTCGGCAGGAACCCCTCTCCTGTAGAAGGCTCACAACATGACCTGCTGCCCTTCCAGGAACACTGCAAGGCTTCCACGAAACCCCGGAGACCTTCCAGCCTTCAACCAATCTCCAAGAATCTCCCTTAGGGCTAGAGGCTCTAGTCCCCGGCACCAGCCGGCACATAAACCATAGTAAATGAGGACTGACACTTATGTCGATGTGACTCACTACTGCAAAAGAAATCCAAGACTGCAGTGGACGTGGCTTTGCCCTGCCAGAAGAAAGTACTGCAGTTGGACGACCTCCCCGACCCAGAGGGATCTTCTTGGCTCAACAACCCAAGCTGCTTACAGCCAATTCCAGAGAGCCTGTACCCTCTTCTAAGTGGTCCTGTCGGTGCCCGCCCGCACAACCGTATCCTCTGTGAGATGACCCAACCTCAGCGGAATTCCTCCATACCCTATGCTTCTACATCCCCACAACCACGACAGGATGGCTGGTAGTATCTCCCTGGCCAGTGCTAGTCTAAATCCCTGGAGACTACAAAAGTAAGTTGTGGACTTACCTGCTGATGCATAACACTGTTTTCCTTCCTTAGAATTGCATTTCATTCTATCTGTTGCATCGACTACCTACCTGTTTCAAGTACCCAGTGTCACTGTTTCTGATTGTCAAGCATGTGTGTATTTCCGAGCCTACAAGCATGTGTGTATTTCCGAGCCTACAAAGCATTTCTACTTTATGTTGAAAGTATTGCATTGGATTCTATTTTCCTGTAACTAAGTTCAACTTGGTTCCAAGAAAAAAAGTAGCAAAAGCAATATTTTTCTACAAACTTTAACGTAGAATCAGTCATTGAGTGTGTGTTCCTGGGGGTGTAACTTGGTCGTGGATCAACATAGTCCCACTGTAGTGGAGCTCCCACCCAAGCCCAACAAATCCATTCAAAATCCAGAGTATTAACGGTACCCATCTCCTGGCACGGGAAGAGGAACGTGAAGCGGAGAAGCCGCAGCATCTGACTGTCGGCAACAGCGGTCCTCGGACGCCCTAAAAGCGAAGGTAGCATTTGTAGTAGTAGCAGTAGTGGAAGAGCGTTTCTGATCCTGCACTCGAGTGTCTGATTGGCTGAGCCGGGGACTCGATTAGGAGAAGCAGACGAAGCGAGAGTGCGGCGGCGCAGAGCTAGAGCTGTGATAAGAGGTGGGGAGGGCACATCTTTGCAAAATTAAAGGGCGAGTACCTACTCCAATAGCAGCCCGCATCCTAACCATGGTGGGAATTAGAAGGCCAATAGCAGGCAAGTCGGTGGTATGGGCTGGAGAAATAGGCCACACAGAAGACTGTGACGTGGCAGAGTGACGACTAGGACACTGGCGAGATGAGTAGCGTTAGTGCTGCCTACATAGTGCTCAGATAGGAGACACAGGAGACCCGTATTTGCAAAATCACAGAGCAGGAGCATTCTGGGAAAAAAACAGCGCACAGAGGCACGAAGTAATAGCAGCAAGCCCCGCAGCCTAACAGAGATGAGAATTTAGGCGGCCAGCAGCGTGCAAACCAATGAGACGGGCCGGAGAAGGAGGTCACACAGTATACTGCGACTTTTAGGAGCGACAACCCAGGCAATTGTAAGGCAAGTAACACTGGCACCATCCACATAGCGCTGTAAATTCCAGACCCGCCTCCACAATAAGACACGATTGATGGGCATACAGCATGATGAAGGGGAAAGTACCACAGTGAGTTGGAAAAGACCTTTTAGCGGCAGAAGCTGGGGGCAGAGGTAGAGGGGGGACAGCACACAAACAGCAAGCAGTGTCACAGTGGTGCTGGAGCTATCTGCCCACCCTGGAGTGTTCAGCTTGAATCGAGAGTTTGTATCACTTTCACCATGTGAAGATATAGCCACAGTGACTCTGGTGGGGACCTTCCATATTATTCCACAACAACCCCCGTGGGGCAGAGTGGAGCTGAAGCAGGTAGGGGGCACGAAGTGCACCTTTACTAATCGACAACAGCCAGGTGCGTCATCGCGAGATGGATATATTAGCGCTGAGCCTACGGCACTTCCACCAAGTCAAACATACTCCTGGTGGGAGTTCCCGAAGGAGCAGAGGGACAGAGCGTCGACCTGTTCTTCGAAGATCTTATTATCAATAAACTGCAGCCCTCACACCTGTCCCAATTCTTCTCCATGGAGAGGGCACACCGAATTATCAGCAAAAATCTTTATTCGATTCACAGATTCATAAAAGCATGAGTAAAATACTACAAAACATTGCTCAAAACAGATACAGTACATTAATACTCTTATTATTTACAATTAGCTCCAACCTAATTTTGTAACTTGAAACTATATTTGCACAATGTGGTCTTCCATTGGTTCTGTCATGTAGACTTCATTCCCTATTTACAATTTTTTAACGATATGTTCCATAAAGTGCAAACTGCAAATTCATAGGAGCTTCTTTAACAATACATAATTCAGAAATACTAAAAATGCTTCAATGATATTGAAAAATACATTCTAACTAGGACTCTAAAAGAAGTTTTTTCGAAGAGTACACATTTTATACATCCTAATACCTAATCACTAAAAACGAGGATCAACCCCTGTCAAAATGATATATTTAAAATGTAAGCTCTTTCTTTCTCCTTATAAAATTGATAGCCAGTAGGTATCTGCTGACACCAAACACAACGAGCTTGGAGCTATCAGTTTTTAATATACGCAACATATCATTATATTTTCTAACATTCAGACTCCTGCCCAAGAGTTTTATCCATTTTCTTCTGGCATTTGCGTATGCAGGGCAGAAGAACAAGACATTTGCAATATCCTCCTTGACTCCTAAATGGCATAAGGTACACTTCCAATTTTTTTCCTCAATCCTGTGGCGTTCCTGGAGTGAACCGTATTTGAATTTCAGACATAATATCTTTGCCAGTTGGGGTTCAATTTAATCTAAAAACGTCTCAAAACAAGGGGGAATCAATAATCAGTGGAACGTGAAGCAAGACATTGACCCTTTGGCTTTCACTTACAAATAGAAGTACTAATATGAAGGACTACGGGGAAATCCAAGGGAGCGGGTCCGATCCATTCCAACAAAATGGACAATTATGTGATCACTAGACCATCGAAACATTCTATGGAAGATGTGGAGGAAGAGGAACCATCTCTGGCTGAGATAATGGCAGCGATATGGGACGTTAAAGGCTCCTAGGAGCCCAAGATAGACACAGTCTCTGTGGAGGTCACACTGATTAGAACCGCTCTCTCGAAAATTAAATGAGAAAGTAGCCGAAACAAACATTACGCAACATCAGACCCAGGCGAAGCGGCTAGAGGGTCAAGTCTCCACCCTCACTCAGCAAGCAGCACAAATGGAGACACGCTTAGAAGACCAAGAGGGAAGAGCGAGATGCAACAACATACTCCTGGTGGGAGTTCCCGAAGGAGCAGAGGGACAGAGCATCGATCTGTTCCTCGAAGATCTTATTATCAATAAACTGCAGCCCACACACCTGTCCCAATTCTTCTCCATAGAGAGGGCACACAGAATGCCCGGACCTCGCCCGTAGCCATGACTACCACCATGCACAATAATTGCAAGAGTGCTCTATTTCCGAGACTGCAATACGATACTCCAAATGGCCAGAGTAAAGGGAGACCTCCCATACGAGACCTCATTGTTTAAGTTCTTTCGAGACTTCAGTTTACAAGTGCAGAAACAAAGACAACGTTTTGATCATATCAAAAAAGAGTTTCGTTCCAGAGAACTGAAGTACAAGATGCTTTTCCATGCCCGACTGAGGGTTATAGTGGAAGGGAAAACATAGCATTTCACAACCCCAAAGAAAGCAGGGGAGTGGTTAGATGGATGGTACACCACCAGACAAAGGCAAGAATGACACACTGGGCGTGGGAGTACAACTCACAAAGAAAGTGAGGCGCCAGCGATTGTACAAGGGCTACAGACAGCCTCCTCCAAGTCTGCTGACTCAACGAAGGTGTGAATTGAATTAGGAAAGTGACTATGAAGACCCGAGAGGAGGTAAAACCGTACCATGCTAGGCAGTGGGACGCGAACAGTGAGCCCCGGGGGTCAAAGAGGGGAAAACAAAGTAAGGACTTATACAAGAATGGGCACATGCAGCAGAACATTGGACATAAACTTTATGCAAGGACTTTTAAGGAACCTTGATGCAACTGGGCAAGGGTGGGGGGAGAGGGTACAAATCAAATTATTTGCCTGACCTGCGTGATCGAGCACCCCTTAGATTAATAGTTAGAACTGTTATGTGTGTACCTGGGCGACAGGCGCTCTGCAGGTGGGAAAGTTGGTGAATCCTTAACCTTAGAAGCAGGGAGGGGTGTGGGGGTGAGGGATAGGGGTTATGTAGATATTATTGCTTGTTTAGAACTCTACATAAGAAGAGAGAGCAGTAGTACAACACACTGGAAAGCGTATTTAGAGTGGGAAACCCTCCAAAGGATTACATGCTCTGATGCCCTCCATAGACACTTGCAGTCCTTGCTCAAGATATGGTCCTGGAATGTAAACAGCTTAAATACCAATATCAAAAGACCCACAGTGCTACAAATAATTAAGAGTAATGCTCCTGATATTATTCTACAAGAAACGCACATTAGGGGGCATAAAGCCCTGGATAGCTATGTCTATATCCTCAGGGTGCATGCCAGTTACACTTTAGGCTCTAGAGAAGTGGGTACACTGATTAAACAGGCATGTCCATTTATAGATCATGGTCGGTGGGTGGATGATTTAGTCAGGTATACAGCTATCAGTGGACAGTGGGAAGAAAAACAAATCAACCTATGCTCGGTCTACGTGCCACCTGGGCTACAGTCGGCCACTCTCGAGGAAGGGTGTTGCTACAACGACTGGGGGTGGGGGGGAAGGCGGATATTGGGAAGTGACATGAATGATATTATCTCGGGTGAGCTAGACGCACTAGGGAGGGGCGCACTAGGCTGTGCTGTGCGGCAATGGGGCCAGCTACAGGGATTCCATGAGGCCTTGGGACTAGGGGATATCTGGAGACATCAACAACCTGGTGTGTTGACTATATTATTATAACACAAACATCCTATGTCAGAGAATTTAGGGAGGCTACACATATTGCGAGAGGCATATCTGTTCATTTCCAGGTGGAGGTGAGGCTAGCTGTCCCAACAAAACATTTAAGCTCCCGCAGAGAATTGACTCTTGATATTTAAAGGATGAAGAATTTAGAGAAGGACTAAGGGAAGAGGCTATGCACTACTTTGAAAAAAATGAGGGGTCAGTGTTCAGTGGTCAGTGGTCAGCAGTCACTCTTTGGGAGGCCTTTAAAACAGTTTTTAGGGGCCAGGCTCAAGCCAAAATAGGTGTATTTTAAAAGGAAAAACACCTTAAATATATAGCCTTGAAAAAGGAAATAGTTTGTCTTGAGGCACAGGTAGCTAGAGGGGAGCCTGAAGTTGCCAACGGCAGGCACCAGTTAGGAATCCAACAAAAATAACTTAGGGAACTGTCGGAGGATAGCACAAGGGTGCACGCACATGCAACACAGAGTATATGAAGTTGATGATAAGGCCGACAAATTATTGGCATGGCTAGAGAGAAGACAGACGAGGGGGGTGGATCAATCCTTGGCTTACTAGACAAAGAAGGGAACAGGCATGAAACAGGGGCTTTGTAAAATATTATGAGGGCATTTACTCCTCCTACGCCGAGCATACTACTAATGAGTGCAGAGACTTCCTGAGTGTGTGTTCCTCTCTTGCATGAGTATGTTCGCCAAATGGATTCACCGTACCCTCTGATAAGCATAACTGCTCAGCCTTGCTACCACTAAATTGAGAGTGAAGTATTATTTACTTTAGCCTCTGCCATCCTTTGGGGACGCACTGCACTCTATGCACATCATAACTCTTTTTGGTAAAGTATATACAGAGCCAGCTTCCTACAATAGCTGTGTTGCCTTGTGGATGAAAATGAATAACAGCATTAGCACAATGTGTCGAGGCCTGGTATGCGGTGTTCGAGAAGTCGTGATAATGTTCTCACAAAGTGGAATCTGTAAAAAAAGCAGTTTCAGAAAAAGTAATCCAACATTTTCACACACGCACATATGTGTTAAAAGTCATTGTGTGAAAGGGAAGGCAACTTAGGAAACGTGTACATAGTGAAAGATGGCAGTGTTTCTTCCCAGGCCTAACTAAGACACCTGACCCCTACTTCTCAGACAAAGGGGTGACAAATAAGCAATCTAATAATAGAAAAGATATAATAAAAATAGTGTCATACTATATGCATATAAAAGTCATTATAAAATTCTGTCTAAAACTAATACAAAAAAATGCAATCATACAAGTGGTAAGCTGAGCACATAGAATGCCATCACTAAAAATATAAAAGACGATGTTCACAGAGGTGCACCTTGAAGAAGATTTATGGAGAAAAAGTGTTCCCATCCGGCCCCCACAGCAGGCGCTGTGGGAGTGACCACAGCCAATAGAAATACGCAGAGCCAAGATCCATTTCACTAGGAACAGAAGCACCCTAGGATGTCTAAAAAAAGCATTCAGGAGCAAGGGAATACTCTGGGAACAACTACACAAATGGGCCTTTAATGGGTTCACCAGTACATCTATGTCCAACAGCTCAATCCATTGCGATCTGAGGCATAAATCCAAGGCGTACTTGAAAGTGCACAACATACAGCCGAATACAGGCTTCATGAAGTATAGCCAGACAGGCTGAAATGACAAGAGCCAATGCTCATTCAGTTCTCGAAGCAGAGGTGTACCGAAGCAATGCAGCATGCATTCATTGCACAGCAGCACATGTGGTAGTTCTTGTTCCATTTAGTTTTGAACTAGTTCATCCATCGCACAAAAGAAAAATGAAAAGCACAGTCCCGGCAATCAGGAGTAGGACAAGTGGAAGGCCACCAAAAATGCTTCTGAGCACAGGGTGTATAAAGCATGGAATTTCTCTGAAAACTGTCTGGAAAGTACCCAAAGTCTATAGACTTAAAAAAATGTTCTATTCCCTTCATATCAGACATGTTAAAAATACGATGTACCAGCTCCCCAAAATGCTGTGGGAAGTTAGTGAGGAGTAGTGCCTGTATCTCAGAAGAAGACCTTTCAACCTGGAGAACAAATGTCTCTTTAGCGGATATTAAGGCCACTTCTTTTTGAAATAGTATGTCTGTCAGTTTGCTTAAAGCATCAAAGCATACCTTTGAAACATTTATTGAAGGCCAAAGCATTGCCTCCCTGACTGTGTAGGCAGGTGGAAACAGTTCTTGGGTGCAAGTAACTATGGAATTAACTGTAACCAGATAGTTGATGCGGGGCTTCATTCGACAGCACCCTTGATCGTTAAGCATCAAATATCTCCCATTATAGAGCAATCCAAAAGCCGGACATATCACGGCCGCCAGGGAACCTTTCAAGAAGCAAGAAAGATTTGCTAAAGGAGCATTATATGCCCCATGAAGTGAAATGTCCCTGTAGACTAAGGTCCCACAGAAAGTGTTCTTGCAGTTGGAACCACTGAGAAAGACTTCAGCTTCCCTATTTCGACATCGAAATTTCAAAGGTAGTTCCCAATGCGGAGTGCAGTCCCTCACCTGTAAAAGGTAATTTTTCTAGCCTTTTGGATATGTAACATAGCGTTCCTTTCTTCTTTACATGCCATGAGTATCTGCTCTTTTGTTAAATGATATGGAGAGTTTGTGGCATTAATATGTTGCCATGGGACATGGCCAGAACAGTGTTTGAAGTGTCCAGCTTAGTAACATAGCAAAATTGTGACTATCCCTATTGTAATGCGGACATATCTTCATGTATATTGTCTATTGCAGATGACACTGTGAATTGTATATTGTAGAAGATAAGGTGGTCATTCTATTGTGCTTTTTCTAAATTGGATCAGCCTATTTAAGCCTATTAAGCCTTTTTAATCCTACTGATAAACCTTCCAATGCTCATTGTATATTGCATACAGGAAACGCTTTTGATGTGGTTTCCAAGGACCTAATCAAAAATATCACAGATGTCAAGGTCATCAGATAGAAGACTGTTGGTTGTCACCATCATCAAGTGTTCAGAATGCACATAATGCTAAAACCCTTCCTGCTGCTGCTTTGTTTGTTTTGGGGGCCACCACCACCACAGGGGTCATCGCCACCACAGGGATTGACAGACTTCACTTCCCTGCACCCCAGCGGCGCGCACGCCACCAACACGGTTTCTGAAAGCTAGGAGGTGCTCCAAAGGCTTGGCCAGCTCCCGCAGTGTGGGAGCTCACTAAAACCCTACCTGCTGCTGTTTTGTTTGTTTTGGGGGCCGTCACCGCCACAGGAGTCATCTCCGCCACGGGGGATGGATGGACTTCACTTCCCTGCACCCCCTGTGGCATGTACACCGCCGGCGTGCCCAGGCCAAGGTCGGGCCCACCTGCGCTCGTCCGCAACAGGCCACAGCAGGGCTGCCCCCCCTCCCCCTCATATTTGGGCGATAGGGCAATTACGGAGTTGGATCCCAGGAGGTCTCATTAGGGACTGCTTTGTGACACTTTTGTGCATACGTTGGAGTACAGAATAAGTAAGCGCAAGGTGACGGGCTCTCTGGTAGGTGGCGGGGTTACGGGGACATTGGATGCCTTTCTGCTGAATCATTATTGACCCACCAGATTCAACTCAAAGAAAAAAGACTTTCCTTGGACACCCTTATGGCCCAGAAATGTTCATCCATGGGTAGTATAGCAGTGTCCAAATCCCCTAATGGAATGGACCATTCATGTTCGGCCATGCTTGGCAGTAGTGTAAACAAGGAAGGAGCCAATTTCAGCAACTCACCACCTTTGTTAATATTCCCGTCACAGAAACTCACAATGGCACAAACGGTTTGCACTAGCCTTCCCCAGAACGCCGTAGAGGCCACAGCCTTGGACATTACAGCAGGGGAGGGGCCTGGGGCCTTAACGTGGACCTAGCTTACAATAAGTAAAGTATCTGCACCATGCATAGGCGGGGGGAAGCCATTACCCACTCGAAGATGGTTGCTAAACTTTGCAGTGTTAGCACCACCAAGCCCTCAAATAGCAATGAGCCGCTAGCAAAGTGAACTAGGGGTGGGGCGTCTCTTAAACCAACACGCTTTAAGAAACAAAAAACTAAGCCAGAGACTCAAGTAATTAGACCCTCTGATACAGCAGGTCTAGATGCCAGTCAAAAGTCCAATAGTGTTGAATGTGCCAGCGTAGAGTTGGGGGCCGATCTTGAGTCCTGGAAAAGAGCGGAAACACTGATAACTGTCCTTTTGGGGCCTCTACTAGGCAAATTAAGGCCAATAGAGGAAAAACTGTTGTTACTCCTGGCCCAGACTAGACCCACTAATGATGCTAACCAGTGTGTAGTGGAGGTTCCTAACCCCCAAGCTGCACCCGCTGTAACAGCTGGCAAAGGGGGGGGGGGAAATGGGGCTAACGAACAGCACATGGGAACACAAGATGGGGACACCCAGTCCCCTCGGTTGAAAAAATATATAACACAGGAACTACTATCAGGGGGCATAGGGACTCGAGGGTGGGGACTGCGGATATCATCCTGGCACAACAAACAGCCCCCATCAAAACAGGGGATAGAGCCATCCCACATTAACATCTTAGTGAGACGTCATCACAAAGTGCACACTGTACCATAAAATATCCAGTTTTAGATTTACCCCCCGCCTTATGCCCTTACACCGTGGTTCCAGCCTGCACAAACGATAGAGAAGAATCTACCGTAGAGCTGATAAACTAGACAGCACACTGGCTGTGTAGGAACGAAGGGTTTAATATCACTGAATATAGGCACATTCTCTTGGCTAGAATAGTGTCTTGGATTGGTAGTACCAGGAAAGTTTTCTCAGGGGACTGTGTTATTGTGAATTTAAGGCACCCCATGCTAATGCGTAACCTGCTCTCTCAGAGTGAGGGGCTCTATCGAGATGAGGGGGGCTCAAGCATTAAAATGCTACCACTGGGCTACTTCTACAGACACACGATGATCTTGAATAACCAGCAGGAACGTATGGGGCATCGGATGGGAGAGTATGGGGGAGGTTTCAGTGTCCCGACATACAATTTTTACACCCCCCCGTAGTAATGCCAGAGATTTAAATGACATTGAATGACTGGGCTTGTCTGGGGACGTTAGTGGTGCCAAAGCCCATGCAAGCAAAACCATCATCACAGACCAGGAAGGACAGAAGTGGCAAATACCGGTGGGGGAGTAGTAAGTCAAATCGGTCTAGACCCCAAAGCAGCACGATTGCAATAGCATAGTGACCTAATTATGGAAGAACCAGGGCTCCGTACCCGCTCAATATTGGTCAGTGTAGATAGCCAATGTGAGAGGGAATTTAAACTAGTTTCCTGGAAAATAGCAGGTTTATCCTTCAAATTTAAGAACGAAGATTGGGTATTTTATATAAGGAAATTCCAAACCATCTGCCTACAGGAAACATGGGATGTAGACAATAGCTCCTTCCATCTAGAGGGCTATAAAACCTACTTCATACCGGCTTTTAAGGCAAAATCAGGGAGAGCTAGGAGAGAGTTGGTCACATACATTGATCTCAGGTTCCAGGGCAGATGGACTGACTTGGAATGGGATTCAGATATCGTACAGGGGCTTAGGTTCCATAACAAAGGTCATAAGCTAATTTTTATAAATTTTTATAATACAATGCCATCGAGTCAGGGCCCTGTAAGCTTGCAAGAGCTAGACAGCAGGCTCACTCATATACAAGAGCGAGGGGCGATGTCACCCTATCTGGTTTTAGCGGTCGACTTTAATTGCAACCTATGTCCAAATTTGGGAGTTAAGTGTGGGAACTGGTCTACATGCACACTGTAGGAGGGCCCGCATATGGAACACACTAAGTAGGGAAAGGCGCTAAGTAAACTGTAAAATATGCATGCCCTCATACATACCTTGGACCTGATTGAAGTTGATAAAGACAAAACGATCCACCCCACATTTAAAGGCAGAGGATGCGTCTCATTTATTGATGTTATCTTTGTTTCCATAGCACTCAAAAATTGGGTGTTAGATTTTATAATTTGTTAGAGTATTTTCAGCAACCATAATCCCCTTGTCATGGCTCTTGCGGAGCTAAATCTCTGCAAGAAACCATTCAATGGAGTGGGGGGACGGTAAGTGCCACATATCAAGGTAGGAGGCTGAGATGGTCACAGGCCAACAGGGAAGTCTTTTATAGGGCACTATTGAAAGACAGTGAACAAGCCATCTCGAGCTGCTTAGACCCGGATGTGGATGGGGTTGAATTAGTCAGGGCCTTTGAGGGTGTCGCCCAATTAATTGACGGTCTGCTTAGATCTACATCACATAGAGCCAGATCGGGAGAACCAAGGTGGTTTGACCAACAATGTTCCCGCGCCTCGAGAGAGCTGAAAGCTGCTCTCAAATGTACCCCAAGGGACAAGGGTAAGGTGACCCTTTGCAGGGCAAACTATAAGTTAGGGAGGGGAGTTAACACAGGCCATACCGGTGAGATAGGGCGTACGCCAAGGTTGCGTGTTGGCACCTACGCTCTTCACACTCTATGTTAACGATATTCCCACGTACTTAGGGAACTGTGTAAATGACTCCCCAAAACTTGGGGGTGAATTGATTCCAGCATTTCTTTTTGCTTACAACACCATCCTCATTTCACAGACCCCAAAGGGACTTGGTGAATTCTTTCTATAGTTACTGTGTGGATAAAGGATTGGAAATTAATTCATCAAAAACGAAGTACATGTCAATAAACCCTCAAATAACCTTCAGGAAAAATCTGGCCTTAATCAACCAAAAACTAGAACTTGTGGGGAGTTTTGATTATTTGGGAATTATGTTGGACAGCAAACTATCCTGGAAGGGGCAGCTTGAAAAGAGCAGGATAGCTCTTCGTCAGAACTCAATGCCCCGTTATAAAAATTCACGGTGGCAGCCAATCTAAGGCCATTACTCCAGCATTGGAAGTATTCAAAGTAAAGGCCCAATCAGCTGGACTCTATGGGGCTGAGATTTGGGGACCATCCTGCAAAAAGAACTTTGAACGGGATGAAAGCATCTTTATACCGAGGTTGTTAAAACTTCCGTCTAGAACCCCCCTAGTTCCTGTGTTTTTGGACGTTGCTATTAAACGTACAGATCATTAAGCTATGCCTCGATTGTACTGGATTAAGATATGGACCACTCCTGAGTTGGATAACTATAGATGTGGCCTGATAGAAATCATGCAGTTCGATAGGCATAAAAACATCGCCTGGCTAAAACATATCTCCTTCTGGTCAAATAGATTAGGGTTATCCCATTACTGGGATGAGCCCTTGAGACTGACACCCTCTGGTAAAAAGTCTTTAGAGTCTGCATTCTGGTCTTACATCAGTAACCCACTAGTACGGGCACATCTATTGGTTCACTAACCCAAAAGTTTTTAACCTTTAAAGATACTGTTTCCTTTGAACCCTTTATGGATGAGATTGGACCACCGATAGCAAAAAATGTATTCTTGCAGTTTAGATACGGGGCCCTACAGATAAATGCAAATACATCCAGGTGGGGGGGAAACAATGGTACTCCCCTATGTATCTCCTGTACACAGAAGGCGAAGGAAGATGATGCCCATCTATTCTTCTTCTGCCCGTTATATAAGTCGCCTAGGGTTCGCTGGATTAGACCTCTATGCAGGAATATGGGTGTCAGGTCTTGTAAAGATGCTGAACGTATATTGAGGACCAATACCACACAGAAGGTGGTGTTCTGTATATCTAGGTTACTATGTAACGTTTTTTTGATCAGAAAGAAGGGTGGGCTCAAATTATAGTGCAATTGAACTGTTTATCTAACCTTTGCTCTGTAAATACTAAGTGTTGCTAATATATTTTAAACTGGCTTTTAAACAATTTTATTATATTTATGAAAGTAGTTTGTATGTTTTTAGGGCATAATTCATAAAGCTGATAAATTGTAAATCATTTTTGCCCCAAATTTTTGTAAATGGACTATGGAGTTAATAATAACATGTAATATTTTACTCTGTGCTTTTATGGCTAATGTTAGCCTAAATAAAGTTGAAACGAACGAACGAACGAGCGAGTTAGACGTTAAAAGCCGCAAAATAAAATGACAAAATCAAGCATGGGAGGATCTGAGGGACGCGATGGAGTTAAAATATTCATCTGCCTTTTGAAAAGTCATAAACAATCCCTGTTTCCAGTAGGCAAATACACCTAGGATAGCCAACAACATTCTGCCGGGGCAATGGCGAGAGCATTTTTTTAGGCTTTATAATTACTGCAAAGATAAGACCCAGTCGGAGGGTAAGAGGGGGGAATGGAACATCACCGAGATAAGATTTTCCTTAGGTTGGATCAAGGCAGGGATTGAAGGTCTGACCCGAAATAAGGCCCTGGGCCCCAATGGGATTCCACTTGATCTCTTTCTGAGCAAGATGGATTTATGGGCTCCCATCCTGGCAAGAGTTATCAATGCAGCAGTTGATAGAGCAATGCCACCATCTTGGTCTACAGCCACGATTGTCCCCATTTTCAAAAAAGGAAACAAAGATAGCCCACTCTTTTAAAGACCAATCTCCCTAATTGATGTGTCAGCAAAGATTTTAGGGAGGGCTATCCTCAGTCGATTAATGGACTGGGTTGAGGATCAACACATTATAACTGACACCCAATTTGGTTTTAGGCCTTTGAAGTCGACAACCGATCAATGTCTAAATCTATATCTGCTCTCAGCCAAGCCATCACTAGCAAAGGTTTTGTGTACCTGTCATTTATTGATTTGACTGCGGCCTTTGACCCTGTGAACCGAGGTAAATTATAGGCAATCATGGGTGACCTTGGTGTGGGCTTATTAACATTGTAAAATCTTTGCATTTGAATACCATCGCCACGGTCAGATATAATCAGGAGGGAAATACGTAAAGGATTCACTTGAAGGAATAGGATGTGCAGATCTTTTTAATAACCCCTCTAAAATATCCATGCAGCAGAAGACTCTTGTTAAGGATAGTTTTTTTAAGCACGTCACAACAATCAGGGATGACAGAGAGCTGACTGAGCTGTCAGTAAGAGAACATCTTTTAATTAAAACATCCATGGGCATTGAATCTTCTCTGTCTTACTTTTATAATGCCAATGATAGATTCCTAATGATACGGTTTAGGTTAAATCTTCTGCACTACGTACTAGCTGACCCGGCAGGATATACACCGCGCATAGAGTTGAAGGAACCACGCGGCTACGACCAACGGTCTCCACAGGATGCCCTTCACTTTGTTTTACTATGTCCCTTTTATTCAAAGCCAAGAGAATTTTAAAGAAAACCAGATTTAAACATGCAAGAGTGGTTATGTTATTTTTAAAATTGTCCTCAGATGCTTTGCAGCTGTTTTATACTGTACATTTTTGAAGGGTAGCGGCCAGGCTTAGAGCTACAAGGGGAAATTGGGAGAATATAGGCTGACTGGGAAATCACCCTCTGTTTATGGACCTACAAAGGAATTGGCTGAAGGGAGGGGCACCCAATCTTTCATGTAGTGAACGTGTATTTTGGAGAATTTTAGACTGCTGAATTGGTTTTAATTTTGATGTTTTTTATCTGTACTTTTATGGTATTTTTCTTTATACCAAATGAAGTTATGTGATTGATTGATGTATTTGCTGTCAGGCCTAATAATCTTGAAACCCTCAGTGTTACACAGGAATCATGCCTGATATCCATTAATATCCAGTGGCCAAGCTAACCATCCCTTCCAATTGGGCTCTAATAAATGTGATTGCCATTATGTAGTATGGTATCTAATGTTTCCTCCCTGTATGTTGTAAACTGCTGCCAGTTTCAAAACCTGCAAATTTGGAAATGCGTGGCATGTTCCAATCCTTTACCTTGGTTATTCCAAGGCACGATGTTGATTGCACAGTTTTGTTCAGGAAATTCATTTGTTGTGGTATGAGGCATGTCAGAAAAAGAGGCTCAGTTCAGTCTTTTGCCCTCCAAATTGATTTTACATCAATATTGTCTCTCCAAAAGTCGAAACCCTGTTAAGATAGCTGAGACATAAAAGTATATCAGCTTGGTGCCTTTTAACATATTTTTCTTTGCAGGCTATAATAACAATTGGATGGGTCAGATGTATCATAACCAGAAAAATAAGCAAACCTTTGTGCAAATAGTTTTAAACTTCCCCATGGTGGTGTTGGGCAATGTTCCCATTGTGTGCAATTAAATACAGCTTGTGGAGTACTTGTTTTGTGCAGAAAATGATGACCATAATGTTGAAAACAAAACATGTCATCATAATTAGAAGTACCATCATACAATTCATCAGTTGAAAACACAGTAGAATGCTCTGGATTTATAAGCATTTCATGCACTGGATGAATATCCTAATCATCAGAAACAGTACTGGGGTAGTGACATCATGCAATGAAAATTTAAACAAATATGGAAATTTATACATGTTCAGTGGGACCATATACATCATTCGGTACTGTATCCCAAACAATCCCATCATGAATTGGAACAGCTGAAATGTTCACCAGGGACAGGTCTCTTCATTTACGGTGTAATGATGCATGTGGTTTAAGGTCCAAGTTCACCAGTTGCACTGTAGAGCATTCTGGAATATGGTGTCCATTTATAAGCAAGAAAAAGATTGTCACCAAACCAATCGAAAGGACCAGAAAAAGTAACCCAGTTGTAATCCAAAGATGTAACCATGTAGAAACCAAGTATGTCCTTTTCAGCCGAAGATAGAAAACACGTGCTTTCAGTCTTAAAGGTATAGGCAGTGGGGGTGGTGGATCTGAGGCATCCGAAGAGAAGTCATCAAAGTCGATGGAGTAGCCAGAGACAGTCAAATTTATTTTTGGCAGCTCATCAGGTTTTGTAGAACTGGGAGATAACTCAATCTGTCATACTGTGATGTAGACTTTATCCATGTCCGGATTCTGAATTGAAATCCGTGTTTCTGTACTAGTGGACTGTACAGTTGTGGTAGTTGTAGCAACAGGTAGAAGACATACTTAATTGTTGTTTATTGTAGTCTCCTGTTAGGGAGAGGTTGCATCATTCATTATTAAAGCTTCCATCTGAACCTCCTGCACTGTTGCAAGAGGAGGCATGTAGCTACCCAGAAGCCACATGACTTACTGTTGGGAATTAGCCACAATATGTGAATTTTTCTGATCTAAAAAGACAAACATTTTGTTTTTGTGACCAGTAAGGGGCAGGAGAAGTACAATTTTGGTACCTTCAATAGGCCAGACAGTAACAGAAACTTTGTAAGATGGCCCAAATTATTTCTTGTTCACGATCTTTTCCCTGACCAGATCCCCAACCATTGGGATCCACATAGGCCATGATGGTACTTTCTTCACTTACCCAGTGGTGGTGGTTTTATTTGGATGTTGCTTTGTCCATCCCGGAAATCATTTAGTTCCTGTAAACAGGCAAACATTCATTGAATCCAAACAATGTTTCAACCGCCACTGTGCTGGGATTGTTGTGGCTTGTGACCCACATCTTTACACCAAACAGGACTTCATAGGGAGCTTGACCACCCAGGGATTTTCAAGGCAGGTTATTTAGTGCCCTCTGGACCCCATGTAGATGATGGACCCACCTGCGGCCTGAGCCTAGAACCCTAGCTGTTAAAGACTGCTTTAAGTCACGTTTTTTTTCTCTCCACTACAGAAATTTCACTCAAGATGATAGGGGAAGGAATAATGCAGGGTCACACCCATGGCCTCTTTGCATTCCTGGGAGCTAAACACTGGTCCCCGGTTGGAATGTAATTTGCCATTTGTCTATGTTCTGATGAAGACTCGCAGATCCTTTATAACAGTTTGGGCATCAGCCGACCACTGTGGCCATACCCACAGGAATTGAGATCAGGAATCCACTGCTACCAAAATGTACTTGTAATCCCCATATGATTGTAGAGGACCGCAGTGGTCCAGATAAACACAAGCAAGAGGCTTGTTTGAAATCAGTAGAGGCATCTGTGGTGAACATGTCACAGTGGAGCCCTTCATCTGCTGGCAGATGTCGCATTTAAGGACAAAGTACATGGTCTGTTTGTAAAAGACTAGGCCACAAATAGCATTGCTGCAATAATTAATTTCTAGCAGCCACTCCTACATGTGCAGATGCCAGGCCCCCATGCACAGCTAGTATCAAACCGATCCTGTGATCAGTGTTTGACATGACTATTTCCCCACTCCAGGAATGTGACCATATGGTATGTTTTGTGAATCCAACTAGTAGGAGTACTGGAGTGGAATGCCTTTCAGCAGGTGGGTGCCATCATGGTCAGCATTGACAGCCACACTAATGTCGCCTCCTCTCCTCGTACTTGAAACTGCAGTAGTGTGAACTGTTCTTTTGTGGCATCATCATTCATCCAATCCCCTGCACCGGGTATGCCAGCCCGTTGAGGACTCAATGTGTGTATTAAATTAGTTTGCGGCAAGCATTCTTTCAGTTTAACCACCTCATTACCAAACCAACTTGTGCTTGAATTTACAACCATAGGAATCTCTGAACCGATTTTGGCTCCAATAATGTAGATATTCATTATATGACTGGACACAGTAATACAAATCGCACACTATAAGAATGGGGAAGCCTAGCTCTGTATTTCCGTGCACGGGAATTACAGCCTTCAGTTCTTCCAGCTGTGCTGTGCAGTCACCAATCAACTGCATGTAGGTTTTCTCAGGATGGAATTCACTATTGCGCATGCACCCTTTCACAATTGTGCACGCTGCTGAGTATTGGATCTTTGTCCCTACTGCAGACTGGGCAGAACCATCAGTAAATATAATGTAATCAAAGAGCTCTAGAGGCATTATTTCATTAGGCAGAGGATACTCTTGCTCGTATTGCAAAAAGTCTTTTTTGTGTAGTGTATAGTCAAAATTGTAAAAAGAAAACACAAGTAGATGATGGATGGAGCGCTGAAACTCAAATTCGTAGTTGAGTGAGTTAGCTCATTATATCCATTGTGAATGTAGAGCTTTGGCATTTGGCATGCTTTCTCTACAGACGGCCTCTAATGTTGGCACTGGAGCAATGACAATAATGCGTTTTTCTTGTGCCAGGGCTTGCTCTTTCACAGTTTGTACTGCTGTCATTACTTTTTTTGGAGGTGACTACACATTTCAGCCCTGGTGTAGATATGCAATTTACTAGGGGTGGGCGGAATGTGCGTAATCGCGTTACGTAAATCTCTGCGAAACGGTAAAAAATCTCTGCGAACACGCAGAAATTCCGCGAACACGCGGTATTGCTTTTTTGCAATGCTTTTTTACTGTTCCCAATCGCTGTTTGCGTGCTCGGGGTGAAATATCTCACGAACATGCATTTGAGAACGCGAACAAGCAAAAAATTTCACGAAGTCGCAGAACGCAGAATTTTGGCCAATTTCGCATTCTCTGCAGAACGCTAAATTACCCAAATTCCACGAACGGAACGGAATTTACCGCCAAGGCCTACAATTTACATACCCGGATGTTCCTGCGATCATGAATATCACTAAGTTTGTGGTGTTTACACATGTGTGTAAGTGTTTTGAAAACATCGTATCAGCTTGTTTGAACATACAATATGTGTTCCTGAGTCTAATGTGTACAGGAAAAGTTGGACATATGAGGTTGTAGAATGGTTTAACCTGTTCTGAGTAATCTGGAATGTAAGTTCTGCCAGAATTTAAAAATCCCAAAATGGATTGTAATTCCTGTTGAGGAGACCCACCCTGTGACTTACTTTTGTCTGTTTTCATGTTATCCCACTTCTTCTTTGTAGAAGACCCAGGTGCTTGCTTAAAGTTATCCTTTTCAGAATTACTCTTTAATTGGGGTTTACCAGGTCTGGCTTCCAAATTATCTCTACCCAGCATAGCATAGGCTTCTTTGATAATTCGTGCTCCTGCTTTGCAACAACCAAATACCATATGGGCTGGGGTATGGCCAGTGCCGCTGCTTCACTTTTAATGTTACTTAACATTATAGTTGATACTGTTGCAAAATTGCCCATTTTGGACTTGGCCTTTTTGGCAGGTTCACCCTGAAACTTTTTACATTTGCCTAGCCTGTTTCTGTAACCTGGTCTTGGTGATTTTAGGCCTCTGCACACTTTTCCCTGTGGTCCAGTGTAAAGTGCGTGCGCTCTCTGTGTATGTGTGGTGAGAGTGGCCTGCCCTCCCATAGGAATGCATGGGGAATATTTGTGACCATGTTAGTTCCTGGTGTGTGGGGAGTGCAGGGTCGAGTTTGGTATGAGCGAACTCGTGTGATTAAATGCTGTGCGATGATGCGCGCGGATTTATTGTGTCTAGTGTGGAAGTGCCACTTTTAGAAGTTGGCATGTCTGTGCAGTGAATGTGAATTGACTGTCTGGCTTGTGATTGGCTAGAGCTGGCTGGTGTGGCTGGCTCCAGGAGTCAGGATGGGTCTGCCCTGGTGGTGAATGGAGAGATCTGCATGTTGATGGCAGGGAGGAGTGCACCTGGGACCTGAATAGGGCTGGGCCTTCCCTCCACAATGCTGGCTCCACCCCCTGTGGTGTGTTTGATGCCCCTGACCCATCCTGTTAATAGTCAGAGGGGCTGAGCAAAACAAAGTGCTCAAGAACCAGTTGCATCTGGTTCGCCCCTTGCCTGCACCTTTGACAACAAAGGATTTCTGTGTATAAAAGAGGGGCTGTGACCCCAAGTAAATGTTCTTGTCCTGATACTTGAATCTACCAGGGGCGTGCTGCTGCTGGGGCCCAGGGGAAGGCTTGCATCCCTGGGCCCTGCCCAGCCCCTGGATGCCCTGGATGCTGGAGGACATTCCCTTGCTGGGAGCTGCTGTGCTCCATTTCTTGTGCCAAGGACTTCTTGGAGTGCTTTTTCCCCAGTTTCTCTGTTGAGCTGGGGTTCTTTCTCCCCTAGCGCCTGGGAAGCACTTTGCTTTTGCTTGCCCCATGGTTGGGGGAGCCTGCCCCTCATTGCTGCATTTGTCGGTGCAGCGCGGATGCCCACCCCGCTTATTGCGATGTTTTGTTGGCAGGAGCCTACCCTGCATTGTGCCCGCATTGGATTGTTGAATTCCGGGTGCCCACCCTGAGTCTGGCCGTTACCTGAATTTAAATGTATTACGGGAGCCTACCCTGCATTCATCGCTGGGGAAATCACCGCTATCGGCCCGGTCCGGAAGTCAGGCAGCGTCATGCCTGTTGCGGGGCCGGACTTCTGCTTTCGACAGGAAACCCGCGCCCACGGAGCTGCCGGCAAGAGTTGTGTTTCTGAGGTCGGCGGAGCTCTCATGCAGAAGAGACAGCCCCGCCTTTTGTTAGCGGCACCCAGAGAAGCCCCGGGTCCCAGTAGGGGGCCCGGGTGACAAGGGATGACGGCCGATGCCAGCGCGGTGCTCCCGTGAGGAGAGGGAAGCCCTGCGCCGAAAGTGTTCCTACCGGGGGAAGGGGCTCTCCTAGTAAGGAGAGAGCCCCGTGGATCCCCGGCACCAGTGAGCGAGCCCCTGCGAGTACAGCAGGAAGGAGACCGGTCCCCCAGCCAACAGCCTGGTGAGTCAGGGCTGGGTCAGGTGACGGGGGGGGGGACATCCCTGTTACGCTCCAGAGGGAGCAGAAGGAGCCTTGTGGTGCCAGTGCAAGGCACCGATTTTGAGCGGCCCCGTCTGTCAGCTGGCCGCTTCACCGATGGGGGCACTTATTTCTTGAAGGGGCCCGCATGGCCCAGGGGCCACCATTGTTGCAGAAAGCCTGTGAGGAGCCCAAGAGGCCCGTGCTAATCTCCCTGAGATGCCTCAGTGTTTAGGGGCCAGTGCTGTGTCTAGATGGGCACATAATTAGTTTAGGAGCAGAGTGCTCCATGGGCATGGTGATCTTTCAGAGCCTAGAGGGCTCCAACCTTTTGGGGCACATTTGTTCTAGAGCCTAGAGGGTTCCAATGTGCCCACTATTGGTTTTCAGAGCCTAGATGGCTCCAGCCCTAGCCTACACTATATTTACAGTGCCAGCGCACTCCACAGTGTTTGAGTGCATCATGTATTTTCAGAGCCCCGTGTGGCTCCAATGTTGTGGCGCAACTTGTTCTAGAAAGAGCCAGTGAGAGCCCATGCTGCAGTTTTGCTGATCCCCCAGCTGCCCAGCATGTAGTGGGCAGCCGCACCGTTTAGGCGCAATTCTTTGAGGACATGGTCTTTTGAATCTAGGAGTGAGTCGCACTCCTTCGCCCTACTTTGGCCTTCCCAGCTGCGCAACACTTCGTGCCAGCTGCAACGTTTAGGCTTGGGGCAGTGGCACAACCTTGACCTTCGCTGCGTAGGCAACAGCCCTGACTCTGAGGACATAGGGCATTTGAGCCCCTTCCTAGATGGCCAGTTGGCCAGGGGGTTGTTAAATTTATAAGGTTCAGGCCCTACTGTGATATGTGCTTTAAATGTGTTGCTAGGAAATGTAATGCATCTAGTATGTTTTACGCACCCTGTGTTGATACCTCTAGAGATGGTTTTACCTGTGGAGGTTTGTGTTATTGAAATTGTACTTCACTGTGATTTATGCCCCTAAATGTGAGTTATACTTAGGAGGTAAGGAGGTCTAATGTGTTTAGACTAGTGAGGAGATTGCCTACTGTATTTATACTGGTTAGGCCTAATGTGATTTATGCGTAATGTGCAATGCCTTTATGCCTGTGATACCTCTAAATGTGTTTTCATGCTTAGGAGGTTTTTTCCTAGTATAGTTTGTACTAGTGAGTTTATGTGTCCCTGCGTGATCTATGCCTATGGTGATTAGTATTGCGTAGTGTGTACCTACCTTTTCCCAGCGGTTACTGGTTGTGTTCTATACTTGTTATTTGGTGCTACAGTTACTCTAAGTGCTATTTCTACTAAGTGCTGATCCTGACAGTGGCCCACGTGGCCCTGTCCTGTGTAAATATTCCCTTGTGAATATTGCCCGTGCCAGTTGACACAATGTATATTGTGTGATTACTATCTGATGTGTTTTAAGAATACAAAAGGTATTTTTATATAACCTTGTGTGGAGTTCCTTTTGTAGTGTGCCTGGGATGTTGTTGCTGTGTGCATGTGCAGATGCTGTACACATTGCCTCCGGGATAAGCCAGTCTGCTCGTGCCAAGCTACCAAGGGGGTGAGCAGGGGTTATCTTTGGCGTGTAACTCCCTTGCCCTGATTAGAGTGGTGGTTTCTGCCTGGCTTTGGTGCAAGCCTTAGCCAACCAGAAATCCCAGTTCTAACACCCATCAGTTTCATCCCGAAGTCCAAGGCAGGTGCTACTCCGTGCTCATTCTGGATTTTAGAACTTCAGGCAAAACAATCAGTGAAGGGGTACCATATGTCCCGGTATATGGTGCAGAGGAGACTGTGCCCCAAGTTAAAGTCTTCTCTGGGGGCCATGCCCGTCGGCAAGCATATTGTCAATATTCTGTGTTCTTCCTGCAGGCCTGTATGGGGAAACTAAGCCTCAAGCTGATTTGTTTTTTGTGCAATCCAGAACAGAATCGTCTCCAGTCTGAAGCAAACTTTTCCCATGACTGCATTTAGCATTTGTGGGCTGATGCCAGGTGTACCCAATTGTGGTTGTGCAGCTTGAGCAGTCCGCAAAGGGGTAAGTGTTAGTGTCCGCATGATGAACTTTGTAAGACATCTGTATCTTGTTACTAGGTCTTTGTATAGTGTTCACACCTGTGCTGCTGTTATTATCAACATTAGGATGTGGTGTGTATCCAGCTAAGACTAAACTGTCCATGTTGCTCCCTCATTGCTGAGAGGACCGAGTCTATCCTTTTCTGTTGTGTTTGGTAGCGCATCATTAAACAAATGTACGTGTTCTTGGTAAGTCTTCTTACGGTGTGTAATTATTTGGTACTTCACCCTGTTTGTAAGTGTGAAATAATCATGTGGCTCCATTTGCAGCATTGAATGTAACCCAGGATTGGAATACCTTCATCCTAAATGCTTTGTGAGCCTCACCACAAAGACAATGTCTCCTCCTGTAGCTGCGAGACAGTGTTGTAATACTTTTTCAGAAATTGCATGTCTGCAGTCCTCAGCAATGTTAAATGCTGCTTCATTATCATTAGCCATTATTTAAAATGTATGAAATTAATAACAGAGAGGGTAACACAAACGGAATAGATCCTTTGAAAGGTCCAAGTTTGAACAACTTAATATACAGGGGTTCCTACCACAATGGTCATCTCTAGGTTAAGAGGCAAGTAGGGGTCTGTGGGAAGGCATGATAGAGTTATTCAGGTGATCCAATAAATAGGAACCAATTCTACCAACATTGGTGGCGCCATGTCGTGCAGTTCCCCAATATACAGCATTAACTGCAAGTTTGTTGGGCAACGTATGTCAGGAACGGCGGTAGCGGCGACTACCTCACTCGTACTAGGACTATAAATCCCATGATGCTCTACAGGGAGGAGGTACTTGAGGCGAAGTCGCGCATCGGCTGATGTGCGTAATTCAGGAATTGAACTTTCTCGCTATTGCCAGTGTGAGAGAGCGTTCCTTGGCAAGAAGAAGTAGTTTGTTTTCTTCGGTGTTCGTGGGCTTGGATTTTGCTGGAGTTCGACAGTCGGTGGTGTCAAGGAAGACTCGTGAGCACTCCAATCCTAGGTTTAAGGTAAACGTCAGCTGGGCTGCATTCTTATCGGTTCAACATTTCCCAAAGCGGAATGCGGTGATGAAAGGAACCACGCATTGCCGTGTTTGGATGGTTTCTGGATCTTCAATTACTGGGAATATTATTTTTACACAGGAGTCTGTGAATGAGTTTGGATTTGGGGTTAACCATAGCGGAACGCAGTGGTGATAGGAACCACACATTGCTGTGTATGTGTGAGTACTTTGGATATTCTTAGTTTTGCCCATTCATTCAGATCGGATTGTGGTGGTAACCAACCACGCTTTACCGTGTGTGCGGATTATTCAAGAGACTGCACTTTTTCCTTAGGATGTATCTTTTCTTATGTTAGGCATGGGCACAACATTTCTCGTAAACTATTAGGGACTTTGTGGAGGGGTCTCATCGCTAATTAACATTTAGAACATCCTAAAATCATTCTTGAGGGCCTTGCTCAGGTGATGGAATGTATGGGGATGCTTGACTATAAATGCTCTGATGACATGCATTGCTCATGAGTCTGCTGATTGTGAGAATTCTTTGTTTCAGGCACAAGGCATAGCCTGAGTGAGGTCCCAGTGGGTATACGGAGCAGAAGTATTGCGATCTGTTACCAAGGTATAGGAAGAGCTTAGTGAGACCTTATGAGAGCAGTCTTTTGCTCGCTTTGTTTATATCTTTCTCTTTTGTTTTTACAGGTTCTTTTTCCCCTGCTGTCCCTTTCCATTCTTTTCCCTCGCCAGATCACTTGAACCCTCTGTATCCATATTAGGGTGTTGGTGATACCAGGAGGTGGAACCTTACTTGTGGCAACTGGATCCTGCGGAGCGTATCCTGACAGAATTACGCACCCAAGTATATTGCTCCACCCGATCCAGGTGTCTCGGGCTATGGCGTTCATGAATGATGTCCTCCAGGCGTTAGTGATGGTTCAACAGGAATTGGCATCATCCAATGCGGAAACCACAGCATTAAGAGAAAAAGTAGATAAGTTGACCAGAAATCTTTTTGATGCTTCCCCTACGGCCTCACAGATACAGGTTACGGCACCTCCCCCGATCCCTCTGGCTAGTCCTGAGAGATATGCTGGGGATCCATTGAAGGTTCAGGTGTTTCTGACACAGATCATGCAGCACTTTTCATGCAAACCTGCCTCTTTTCTTAACAACCATTCCTGTGTGGCTTTTGATGTTTCATATTTGGTCGGTGATGCAGCCAATTGTGAGGAATAATGATGACGTGTTATCGGACTGGTCTGCTTGTAGAACTGAATTTGAGAGGGTGTTCGATCAAAGGGCAACAAATGTTAGTGCCGACAGGGAACTGATAGATCTCAAACAAGGGAGAAATGATTTGGTTACTTATCTGACTACCTTTAATCGGTTAATGGCAGAAACAGCTTGGCCAGAGAAGAAGAGGATGTCGTTGTTTTACCAAGGCTTGAGGGAGGGGATGAAGGACATCATAGCACAGATTAACCCCCAACCCACTACATGCATCGTTCACAAAGCTCTTCAGGGCAAAGGACCCCAGGCACTAAGTAGCCTGATACGCACGTACAGACCCCCACCGGCCTTGAGATCGGGCCTTGAAAATCTGGTCATAGTCCCCAGAATTAGGAAAGCCCGCTCGGGAGGCCGCCGCTTCTCTGTAAATGCAGCAAAGACCTGGAACGCTCTCCCGAGACACATTCGTACTGAACCGTCCCTTGTCAAATTTCGCAAATGTCTTAAATTCTTTCTTTTTCCCAAAGACCCTTAAAATCTCCTGCCCCCCTCAGAGCCTCTTATTTGCATGGTAGTGCTGGGACGCTTACGGGCAGCCATGCGCTTTATAAATCCAATTTCATTTCATTTCATTCATTTCATTCAAATGATTAATCTCACGTTGAGATTAGATGGTAGGATGTCAGAAAGAGGGGGGTGAGAGAAGGAAATGGGATAGAGCTGGGGTACTCAAAGTACGGCCCGCAGGCCAGTGGCAGCCCAGCAAGCCTTCAGTGGCAGCCCGCGGAGCTTGAGACATCGCACCTGTGTTTTGTTTTTTTTAAACTTCAGCAAACACCTCGGGGAGCAGCAGTGCGTAATCCGAGAGACTGCTCTGTGGGGGCCAGGCGATTCCAGCCACAGTCAAGATTGGAGCTGCAGGGGCACTAAGAGGTGAACAGAGCCTCATTAACAACCAAATGGTCGTTTAAAGACATGTGAAGTACTGGGGTGGCCGGGAGGCTGTGTCAGCCCAGGCTGACACACAGGGTAGGCGGGGGGGGGAGTGGGGAAGAGGGGACAGCAGGAACTGAGAGCTGGGTGAGGTGTGAGGGCAGAGCAGGGAGTGAGAGCCTGGGTGAGGGAGGTGGGAGGGCAGAGCAGGAAGTGAGAGCACGAGCGAGGGAGGTGGGAGGGCAGCAGGGAGTAAGAGCCTGGGTGAGGGAGGTGGGAGGGCAGAGCAGGGAGTGAGAGCCTGGGTGAGGGAGGTGGGAGGGCAGAGAATGGAGTGAGAGCCTGGGTGTGGGAGGGCAGAGCAGGGAGTGAGAGCTTGGTGAGGTGGGAGGGTAGCAGGTAGTGAGAGCCCGGTGAAGTGGGAGGGCAGAACTTGGAGTGGGAGCCCAGTGAGGTGGGAGGGCAGAGCAGCGAGTGAGAGCCCGTTGAGGTGGGAGGGCAGAGTAGGGAGTGAGAGCCCGGGAGAGGGAGGTGGGAGGGCAGAGCAGGGATTGAGAGCCCGGGTGAGGGAGGTGGAAGGGCAGCAGGGAGTGAGAGCCCGGGTGAGGGAGGTGGGAGGGCAGAGCATGGAGTGAGAGCCTGGGTGTGGGAGGTGGGAGGGCAGCAGTGAGTGAGAGCCGGGTGAGGTGGGAGGGCAGCAGGGAGTGAGAACCGGGTGAGGTGACAGAGGGCAACAGAGAGTGAGAGCCGGGTGAGGTGAGACAGATAGAGATAGACACAGATAAAGACCTATAGAGACAGAGACAGATCGAAGCAGAGACAAATAGAAACAGGGGCAGATGGAATTAGATAGGGTCAGAGACAGGGACAGACAGACAGATAGAGGCAGAGACAGATAGAGGCAGAGACAGACCATGATAGAGACAGACCGCGATAGAGACAGATAGAGGCAGAGACAGACAGCGAGAGAGACAGACAGCGAGAGAGAGACAGAGGGAGAGAGAGAGACAGACATAGGGAGGGATTGAGACAGACAGAGGAAGACAGACATAGGGAGAGAGGGAGACAGACAGAGGGAGACTGATAGAGGGAGACAGACAGAGGGAGGGAGACAGACAGAGGGAGACAAACAGAGGGAGACAGACAGACAGAGGGAGACAGACAGAGGGAGACAGACAGAGGGAGGGAGGGAGACAGACAGAGGGAGGGAGGTAGGGAGGGAGACAGAGGAAGGGAGGGAGACAGAGGGAGGGATGGAGACAGAGGGAGGGAGGGAGACAGAGGGAGGGACACAGACAGAGAGAGACAGAGGGAGAGAAGGAGACAGACAGAGGGAGACAGGCAGAGGGAGGGAGAGGGAGAGAGGGAGACAAACAGACAGAGGTTGACAGACAGACAGAGGGAGACTGAGGAATGGAGACAGAGGAAGGGAGGGAGACAGACAGAGGGAGGGAGACAGACGGAGGGAGACAGACAGACGGAGGGAGACAGACAGACGGAGGGAGACAGACAGACAGAGGGAGGGAGACAGACAGAGGAAGGGAGACAGACAGAGGGAGGGAGACAGACAGAGGGAGGGAGAAAGACAGAGGGAGGGAGACAGGCAGAGGGAGGGAGACAGACAGAGGGAGGGAGACAGACAGAGGGAGGGAGACAGACAGAGGGAGGGAGACAGATAGAGGGAGGGTGACAGACAGACAGAGGGAGGGAGAAAGACAGAGGGAGGGAGACAGACAGAGGGAGGGAGACAGACAGAGGGAGGGAGACAGATAGAGGGAGGGTGACAGACAGACAGAGGGGGGGAGACAGACAGACAGATGGAGGGAGACAGACAAACAGAGGGAGACAGACAGAGGGAGGGAGACAGAGAGACAGTGGGAGGGAGAAAGACAGACAGAGGGAGGGATACAGACAGAGGGAGGGAGAGAGGCAGACAGAAGGAGGGAGACGGAGGGAGACAGACAGACAGAGGGAGACAGATGGAGACAGACAGAGGGAGACAGACAGAGGGAGGAAGGGAGACAGAGGAAAGGAGGGAGGGAGGGAGACAGAGGAAAGGAGGGAGGGAGGGAGACATAGGGAGTAGGACAGTGGCACACAGATAGAGGGAGACAGATGGAGGGAGACGGAGAGAGGGAAGGAAAGAGAGGGAGGGAGACAGAGAAAGAGAGGTGAGACAGAGAGAGACAGAGAGAGGGAAGGAGGGAGCGAGAGAGAGAGAGATAGAAGGAGGGAGACAGAGAGAGGGAGGGAGAGATAGGGAGAGAGAGAGAGTTAGAGAGAAAGAGAGATGTGTATGTGTCTGCTGGTCTGTTGGCTCAGTGAATGAACGCGTCAGCTGCAGGGGCCTGTTTTCAACTTCATGGCCACAGTTTTTTTTTTCTAGCCCTTTCCCCCTCTCCCACTGACCCCGCCTCCACCGGTGCGTCCCTCGGCCACAAACCACACTGTAAATTCAGCCCCCGAGAGAAAGTTTGTGAGTACCCATGGGATAGAGTATATTTTAGGACTGACACAACACCTCGTAGACCCATGGTACACTCTGAGGTAAGAAATGAACCTATGGAAATTGGAGCAGTTAGGGCCCCTTTATCGAGAGAAGAAAGGGAGAGCCATAGAGTGCAGGGATTGGGTATGCACTGCAGTAAAAAAAGACACTCTGTAAGGGCATGTCCCTCTAAACCAAAGACCTCTGGGACCTGGTCCCGGAATAAGAAGGTGGCGGTTTCCACCTCGAGTTCTGCTTTGTGTAAAACTTCATCACAGGATTACCTCTAGATCAGGAGAACTCAGCTATTTTGGTGGTCATTTATAGCCTCACTAAGATGGGACACTTCATTCCCTTTGCAAATCTTCCTACAGCAGGACAAACTGCCCAGTTGTTGTTAAATTATATCATGTTGCGAACCAGCCCACTGTCATGGGGCAAGTAAGGAAACGCCACACAGTGCATCAGAGAGTTAGGGAGCATTTGCTAAAGGCCAAACAGGAGTACAATAAGTGGGAGGATTGTCACAGAAAGGAGGGGCCTAAATATCAAGTGGGGGACCAAGTGTGGCTATCCCCCAAGAGCATTTGTTTTAAGCTACGTAGTATGTTCCACCCTTGGTTCATCAGTCCTTACACCATACTGAAACAGATCAATCCCATCGCGTTCAATTTGAAACTACTGGGTACGCTTCGGATCCACCCTGTGTTTCACTGCAACCTTCTGAAGCTTGCCCTATCTGCACGGCGGAGTACTCCTCCTCCAGTGTTGTGTAATGGGGGACTTGAATCTGAGGTGAAAAGCATTCAGGATTCCAAGTGGAGAAGGGGTGTTCTGTGGTGCCTGGTCTTGTGAAAGGTGTATTCAGCAGAGGATGATTCCTGGGAACCGAGGAAGAATGTTAAGGCCCCTGTGGCTGTTTGCTCTTTTCATAGAAGATTCCCGGCGAAGCCTGGTCCTAGGGGGTGCTAGGTGGGAGGGCCTACTATCAGGAACGGCCTACCAGGACTACAACTCCCATAATGCTGTACTGGGAGGAGGTACTTGAGGCGAATTTGCCTAACGGCCGATGTGCATAATTCAAGAAGTGAAGTTTCTCGCTCTCACCATTGTGAGAGAGCGTTCCTCTGCAGGAAGAAGGAGTCTGTTTTCTTCGGTGTTCGTGGGCTCGGATTTTGCTGGAGTTCGACAGTCAGGGGTGTCACGGAAAGCTCGTGAGCACTCCAATCGTAAGTATAAGGTAAACGGCAGCTGCACTGCCTTCTTATCGGTTCAGCGTTTCCCAAAGCCGAATGCGGTGGAGAAAGGAACCACGCATTGCCTTGTTTGGGTAGTTTATGGATCTTCAATTACTGGGACTATTTTTTTTACACAGGAGTTTGTGAATGAGTTCGGATTTGGCGTTAACCATAACGGAACGCAGTGGTGATAGGAACCATGTGTTGCCGTGTCTGTGTGAGTACTTTGGATATTCATGGTTTTGGCCACTCATTCAGAGCCGATTGCGGTGGTAACCAACCACGCTTTACAGTATCTGCGGATTATTCAAGAGACTGCACTTTTTACTTTGAATGTATCTTTTCTTATGTTAGGAATGGGAGCAACATTTCTCGTAAACTATTCGGGACTCTGTGGAGGGGTCTTATTGCTAATTAATATTTGAGACATCCTAAAATCATTCTTGAGGGCCTTGCTCAGGTGATGGTATGTATGGGCAATGCTTGACTATAAATGCTCTGATGACATGTATTGCTCATGGGTCCGCTGATTGTGAGAATTCTTTGTTTCAGGCACAAGACATAACCTGAGTGATGTCCCAATGGTTATACGGAGCAGAAGGATGCGGTCTGTTAACATGGTATAGAAAGAGCTTAGTGAGACCTCATGAGAGTAGTCTTTTGCTCGATTTGTTTACATCTTTGTCTTTTGTTGTTACAGGTTCATTTTCCCTGCTGTGCCTTCCCATTTGTTTCCCTCGCCTGATCACTCGTACACTCAGTATCCATATTAGGGTATTGATGATATCAGGAGGTGGACCCTTACTTGTGGCAAATATATCCTGTGGAGCGTATCCTGACAACATAAATGTAGGATTGGTGCAAGACTGATTCTATGCACCCCCACAGGATGTGTCGCGCTAGAGACCAGCTAGCTCACAGTGCCACCAGATGCACCCCTAGACCTAAACAGGTAGCAAATGGTTTTGGCAACTACAGAACATGACAACCCTGAACCTCCCTCAGGCCTCATGGTAACAGATCTAGAACCCATTCGCTCAGTTACTCATGCTCTCTGAGAAATATACAAGGAATATAAAATTGAGCATTTTCAATCATTAATGAACGCTTATGATTCTTGAATGCAATATATGTGCTGCAATGAACAATAGACAGAAGCAGATAAAAGTGATTAGCAATATAAAGACAATTAACATAACGAAAAGCTCCACCATCTTCCATCTTGCTAAAATAATGTGTGTAAGCAGGCATGTAAAATAAATAAATACATATATATATATATATATATATATATATATATATATATATATATATATATATATATATATATATATATATATATATATATATATATATATATATATATTGTGATACAAATGCCCGAAAGCTTGAAGATGCACTCACAGCAGTTGTGGCCAAAACCGGCATTTATTTCAGAAACCAGCATCTACACTTGAGGTACAACAGTTCTTGTGCCGACGCGTTTCGAGGCCGTAGCCTCTTCCTCACGGGCAGCTCAAAGTCAGACATGGATGGCTCCAATCAGCAACTTAAATACTTCTCAAGACCCCCAGTGGATAATAGTGCATACGTGCAGTACGGTGCATATTGGGACTAGAAGTCCAGATCGGAGCAATTTTCACAACTTGTAGTAAGTTCCATGTTCCCTTTCAATTTCGAGCAATGTTTTCACCCTCAGTGGGCCCCCAAATGTCACGCTGGCTGTGTGACTGACATCCGCTGTACTGTTCGCTGCGTTAGGCAAAGTTCCAAGCTGCCGCGCAGCCCCTCCTTTACTTGATGGAAGCGGTGCAATCTTCCACGGCAGGGCAGCCGCGTGGTTAATTGTGATACAAATGCCCGAAAGCTTGAAGACGCACTCACAGCAGTTGTGGCCAAAACCGGCATTTATTTCAGAAACCAGAAACTTTCGGGCATTTGTATCACAATATATATATATATATATATATATATATATATATATCAGAGCCGAAACGTCATGCGATGTGCTTGCACTAATTAAATACTCTTTTTGAACGAATTTGGACCGTGTCTGCGTCGATCTATGGTGTGTGGGGGACCCCTAACCTATGGAGACAGAGCGCTGATTTACGCACATATATATATATATATATATATATATATATATATATATATATATATATATATATATATATATATATATATATGTATATATATATATATATATAAAAAAGAAGGAGGGAACTCTGGGTAGTTCTCAAGTTTAGGTGGAAAGCAGCTCCTGTTAGAGCACTCTCAACACCAGCGCAACACTATATGTGAGAGTGAGTGATTGTGAGAGTGACTGTATGGATGAGTGTGTGCTTGTATCAGTGATTGTATAAACAAGTAAGTATGTGTTAGTATCTTATGAATAAGTGAGGTGGTGTGTGTATAACTGTATAGGTGAATAAATGGGAGAAAGTATGGGAGAAAGAATGATTCTTTGCATGATTTACTCAGTGTCTGAGTAACTCTATGGATGAGTGGCGATGTGTGAGTGTCTGTATAGGTGTATGAGTGCAAATGATAGTACTGTATTGATAAGGGACTGCATGTATGAGCGAATGTATGGGTGAATGAGTGGACATGTGTGTAGACCTAGGAATCAGTGAGTGGGTATGTATTAATTGGTATTGGTGTATCTATGGTTTTGAAAATGGTAGTCTATATTTTAGAGTAGGTTTATCAAAGGTTATATTAGGGTGTGAGAAGGTGCATCAGATTATCGCATCATGATGTCATCAGTGATATCATCAGTGATGTCATTTGAGATGTCATCAGTGATGTCATCAGTGATGTCACTGACCATGTCATGAATGATGTAATATGTGACGTCATCAGCAGTGCATTGCGGGGGGGTGAGTTATAGTTAGCTCAACTAACTATAATGGCCAAATTTGTCTGGTTTTGTACGAAAGAAATGTCCAACTAACTATAATGTCCCTAAAACCTATGGTTCTTTCAGTGAATTTCTATGGTTTTTCAAATGCTAATTTCTAACTATAACATCCCTGAAACCTCTGGTTTTTTCAGTGAATTTCAAAGGTTTTTTAAATGATAATTTCTATCTATAACGTCCCTGAAACCTATGGATTTTTCAGTGAATTTCAAAGGTTTTTTAAATGCTATTTTCTAACTGTTCCTACTGAGGTAGGACATCTGCAGAAAGAGGAATAAACGCGCAGTAAGAAGCAAATGAAATGCAGAAAGACGCAACAGAAGTCCAGAAAGACGAAGAAAGGTGTAGAAAGAAGCAAGATATATGCACAAAGAACCAATGCAGGTGCAGAAAGAGGCCTTGTTGCAAAGTCATCCTGTGCCCAAAACATTTTGCTGACTGGTACTGGTGGTAACTAACTCTGACTAACCAGGCCCTGAGCCGGCGCTATCGTGAAAGACACTTACAATACAGTGAAACACCTACATACACTAGGGTACACTATGGGTTGGGGCAGCCCTGTGATTGGCATGACCTTCCCTGTAAGGCCCTAGTACATAATAGGGCAGTTGGATTAAAACTACCTCTAAGTCAGACATACAGAAAGAGGCAAGAGAAGTGCAGAAAAAAGCAACAGAGGTGCTGAAAGAGGCAAGAGAGGTACAAACACAGGCAAGAACGGTGCAGAAAGAGGGTACAGGGGTGCAGAAAGAGGCAAGAGGTATGCAGAAATTTGCAACAGAGGTACAGAAAGAAGCAAGAGCTGTGCAGAGAGAAGCAAGACCAGTGCAGATTAAACCAACAGAGGTGCAAAAAAGGTAGGAGGATACAGAAAGAGGCAAGAGAGGTACAGAAAGAGGCTGGAGGGGTGCACAAAGATGAAACAGAAGAGCAGGAAGAGGCAAAAGAATTGCTGAAAGAAGCAACAGCGGTGTAGAAAGAAACAAGAGAAATGCAGAAAGAGGCAAGAAAATTGCCGAAAGTAGCAAGAGAGGTGTAGAAAGAAGCAAGAGCAGTGCAGAAAGAAGCAAGAGAAGTGCAGAAAGAAGCAAAGAGGTGGCGAAATAAGGAAGAGGGCACAGAAAGAGGCAAGATGGATACAGAAATTTGCTAAAGAGGTGCAGAAACAAGCAAGAGAATTTCTGAAAGAAGCAACAGAGGTGTAGAAAGAACCAAGAGAGGTGCAGAAAGAGGCAAATGAAGTGCAGAAAGTAGCAGGAGCAGTGCAGAATGAACCAACAGAAGTGCAAAAAGAGGCAAGAGGGGTGCAAAAAGAAGGAAGAGAAGTGCAGAAAGAGGCAAGAGAATTGCTGAAAGAAGCAACACAGACATAGAAAAAAGCAACAGAAGTACAGAAGAAGACAAGTGAGATGCATAAAGAATCAAAGCAGTGCAGAAAGAACTGGCAGAGGTGCAAAAAGAGGCAAGAGGGGTGCAGAAAAAGGTAGAAGGGATACAGAAAGAGGCAAGAGAGGTACAGAAAGAGGCTAGAGGGGTGCGGAAAGAAGGAAGAGAAGTGCAGACAGAGGCAAGAGAATTGCTGAAAGAAGCAATAGAGGTGTAGAATAAAGCAAAAGAAGTGCAGAACGAGCCAAGAGAATTGCTGAAAAAGCAACAGAGGTATAGAAAGAAGCAAGAGCAGTGCAGAAAGAAGCAGGAGAAGTGCAGAAAGAAGCAAAAGAGGTAGAGAAATAGGGAGGAGGGTACAGAAAGAGGCAAGATGGATACAGACATTTGCGAAAGAGGTGCAGAAACAAGCAAGAGAAGAGCAGAAAGAGGCAAAAGAATTTGTGAAAGAAGCAACAGAGGTATAGAAAGAAGCAAGAGAGATGCAGAAAGAGGCAAATGAGGTGCAGAAAATAGCAGGAGCAGTGCATAATGAATCAACAGAAGTGCAAAAAGAGGCTAGAGGGGTGCAAAAAGAAGGAAGAGAAGTGCAGACAGAGGCAAGAGAATTGCTGAAAGAAGCAATAGAGGTGTAGAATAAAGCAAAAGAAGTGCAGAACGAGCCAAGAGAATTGCTGAAAAAGCAACAGAGGTATAGAAAGAAGCAAGAGCAGTGCAGAAAGAAGCAAGAGAAGTGCAGAAAGAAGCAAAAGAGGTAGAGAAATAGGGAGGAGGGTACAGAAAGAGGCAAGATGGATACAGACATTTGCGAAAGAGGTGCAGAAACAAGCAAGAGAAGAGCAGAAAGAGGCAAAAGAATTTGTGAAAGAAGCAACAGAGGTATAGAAAGAAGCAAGAGAGATGCAGAAAGAGGCAAATGAGGTGCAGAAAATAGTAGGAGCAGTGCATAATGAATCAACAGAAGTGCAAAAAGAGGCTAGAGGGGTGCAAAAAGAAGGAAGAGAAGTGCAGGAAGAAGCAAGAAAATTGCTGAAAGAAGCAACAGAGGTGTAGAAAGAAACAAGAGAAGTACAGAAAGAGGCAAGAGAATTACCAAAAGAAGCAACAGAGGTGTAGAAAGAAGCAAGAGCAGCACAGAAAGAAGCAAAAGAAGTGCAGAAAGAAGCAAAAGAGGTGGAGAAATAGGGAAGTGTGTGCAGAAAGGCATGAAGGATACAGAAATTCACAAAAGAGGTGCATAAACAAGCAAGAGAAGTGCAGAAAGAGGAAAAAGAATTGCTGAAAGTAGCAACAGAGGTGTAGAAAGAAACAAGAGAAGTACAGAAAGAGGCAAGCGAATTGCTGAAAGAAGCAACAGAGGTGTAGAAAGAAGCAAGAGCAGCGCAGAAAGAAGCAAAAGGAGTGCAGAAAAAAGCAAAAGAGGTGGATAAATAGGGAAGTGTGCGCAGAAAGAGGCATGAAGGTTACAGAAATTTACAAAAGAGGTGCGGAAACAAGCAAGAGAAGTGCAGAAAGAGGCAAAAGAATTGCTGAAAGTAGCAAGAGAGGTGTAGAAAGAAGCAAGAGAGGTGCAGAAAGAAGCAAGTGAGGTACAGAAAGAAGCAAGAGCAGTGCAGAAAGACCCAACAGAGGTGTAAAAAGAGGCAAGAGAGGTGCAGCAATGTACACCAGAGGAACAGAAAGAAGCAAGAGCAGTGCAGAAAGAAGGAAGAGAAGTGCAGAAAGAAGCAACAGAGGTGTAGCAAGAAGCACAAGAAGTGCAAAAGAGGCAAGTGAGGTGCAGAAAGAAGAAAGAGCAGTGCAGAATGAACAAACAGAGTTTCAAAAAGAGGCAAGAGACTTTCTGAAAAAAGCAACAGAGGAGTAGAAAGAAGCAAGAAAAGTGTAGAAAGAGACAAGTGAGGTGCAGAAAGAAGCAAGAGCAGTGCAGAAATAACCAACAGAGGTGTAAAAAAGGCAACAGGGGAGCGTAAAAAGGTAGGAGCGGTACAGAAAGAGGCAAGGTAGGTACAGAAAGAGGCCAGAGGGGTACACTAAGAAGGAAGAGAAGTACAGAAAGAGGCAAGAGAATTGCTGAAAGAAGTAATAGAGGTATAGAAATAAGCAACAGAAGTGCAAAAAAGGCAAGTACTGTGCAGAATGAACCAACAGAGGTACAAAAAGAAGGAAGTGCAGTAAGAGGCAAAAGAATTGCTGAAAGAAACAACAGAGGTGCCCCCCGCATTTAATTTGCAAAGCTCTGGGAGGTGGTGGTCCCCGGGGCGTGTCAGGGGAATCAAGCATCCCACACACATTTTAATTAGGGAGGTAGCGGTTCCCAGGGCGGCAGGGGCCTCCAAGGACCCTGATATATAATTTGGGATTGTCCCCGGGACCAGGCCCACCCGGGGGCTTAAAAATGAGGAAGCGCGGGAGCCCACGCTTCATTTTTTTTCTCTCAGCAGGATTTGCGCACCCAGCGCAATTTCTGCTGAAAAAATTGAAAAATGTTTTTTGGGGCCATGGGGGACCTTGTGGCACCCCCTGAACAGGCCTAGGGGGTCAGAGTGTGTGTACTCTGTCCCATTTTCTTAATTTTTCACCTTTTCTAAACTCTTTTGTTGTGACTCGGTTCTACTGAGTCACAAGATGGCTGCTAACACATTCTGGTTTGGACAACTAGGGAGTACTAGTGTGGTAGCCTTGTTGGGCCTGAGAGGGTTTTTTCAGAGGTAACCACGTGGATTCAGAGGGCCATAAAACTGGAGGGTTTCCCTGCAGTGCGGGCCCACGTCCGTGTTCTATCACCCAAAGCAGGGAAGCCCATCATGGTAGTGATTGGTCTGACCTGTCTTTTGGCTAAAAAGGAGTTGTGTTGGACTTGGCACTTTTTGGCATGTTCACCCCTAAACATTTTACCTTGACTGTAACCTGGTGTTGGTGGTTTTAGGCCTCTGGGCACTTTAGCACTGTGGTCCAGTGTAAAGTGTGTGCGCTCTATGGGTATGTGTGGTGAGATTGGCCTGCCCTCCCATAGGAATGCATTGGGGATTCCCTGATCAGTGTGTGTCAGTGGTAATTCATGGTATGGGAGGAGCAGAGTGGTCGAGTTTAGTATGTATGAAATGGTGAGAATAAATGTTGTGCAATGGTGGGCACAGATTTATTATGACTATGGGAGAAATGTCACTTTTAGTAGTTAACGACACACAATTAATGGATGGAATACAGAACAAATCAAACCATTCACCCCAGTCAAAAGGTCTAGGTTAAAACCATCATTCTTTTGCTCCCCATGCCAGGCTAGTTTAGACCGGGCCATATGCAAATCAGTCTTGACCCTGTGCCTCATGGAAACAGTCCAGGCCGAACTACCAAGCCTGGTCCTCCCTGGACCAGAAACAAGTATACTAGGACCGGTTTCGGGGTTACACCCCTCTTCAGCTAGAATAGCTTGATTCCACTGGCACAGTGTGCCCAGGACCCACGTCAGGGTAGACCCGGCGCACTCAGGGCGAAAAAGCAAAAGACACACAATTGATGGACAGAATGCAGAACAAATCAAAACATTCACCCCCAGTCAAAAGATCTGGGTGAAATCCATCATTCTTTTGCTCAGCATACCACCCCAGTTTAGACCTGGCCATATGCAAATCAGTCTTGACCCTGTGCCTCATGGGTACAATCCAGCCCGAACTGCCAAGCCAGGTCCTCCCAGGACCGGAAACAAGCATCCTAGGACCGGTTTCGGGGTTTCACCCCTCTTCAGCCAGGATAGCTTGATTCCAGTGGCACAGTGAGCCCGGCACCAATGTCTGGGCATACCTGGCACACTCAGGGTGAAAAAGCCACAAAATTGATGGACGGAATGCAGAACAAATCAAAACATTCACCCTCAGTCAAAAAAGCTGGGTTAAATCCATCATTCTTTTGACAAAAATCGATGGATTTAGGCCCAGATCTCTGTACCGGGGTGAATGTATGCCATTGTTCTGCATTCTGTCAGTCAATTGTTCTTTTTGCAGTTGTCACCCTGAGTGGTTTCAAAAAAGAGAGGGTACCCCACTTTCACCAGGGAACAGGGTGGGAAGACAGTTAGTCAAAGGGGAAATCCCTGGAGTCAACTAGTCCACTAATCACTATAGGCCTTTCTTGTTGTAAAAGGAAAGGTCACAGTATGCCATGGGTATTCGGACAAACATAAAAATAGGTTTCCACAAAGAAATAGTCTTGTTTACAATCTAGATTTATTAAAATTACATTTAAATAAACAATAAAAACAAGATAAATTCATACAATTCTTCCGAAACAATTAAAATCCAAGATTAAGTATCTTGGAGGGATAAAAATGATTGTTCAACAGTATTACACAAACACAATATTACGGTACACGATAAATGGAAAGACAATCAAAATATGTTCACAATAAACAACAGACTAAACATGATCACAACAAACCCCTCATGTATAAGTGGCCCACTTGATATCTCTGCCACTGTATTTCACTAGATCCAATGGCCGTGGACAATTTGGTTACTCTAAAGCTTTAGTGGAAAGATGTGATACCCATCTAAAGTTTTACCCGGCCCTAACTGGATTCTTTTAGACCAAACAGTACGTCGACGCGTTTCGGTGCTTAACACTTGATATCGTGGCACCTTCCTCAGGACTTCTTATTTCTGGGGTTTCGGGGAACGGATGGATACACCGTATCTGTAAATATATTAGGAGAAATGTGCGCAATCAAATATCGTGCATTGAAACCTGTTGTCTCATTTGCTCTAGGGGCTGGATTGTTAAGATTAACACATACCCACTCTGACTTTACACTATTAATTAAAGCTGTCATTGTTCTCTTGACAATTTATAATTCCTGACACAAATCCGCTTAATTATAAAATACAATTAATCACACAATGATGTATACATTGGCTCAATTGCATGTGATTTGTCCTCTACTTTTTCTGTTTGACAATTCCATTCGCCAAGTAGCAAGCATGTGATTCACATATGACATGTGGGCCCTCCAAGTCTTTTTCATTGTGGAAGACCAACTGGTATGAGAGGGACTAATGAACCCAGGGGCCCGGGAAAATAGATAAATATAGATTCTCACCCTCGGGACCGTGTAGGAAACGTTCCTAGATGGGGTCTATTTGAAGTATCACTTATTGGTACTACAGATGTAGTTCTTGGAGCCTTCTGTTAATTAAAAACAACTTTTATTAGGTGTAAGATAGAATCTCCCATCATCTACTCACTGGGGGGTGATTTTTCATTCTTATATTTACCTCTCTCCTGTAAAGGGAGCTCCTTTTGATGGGGTTCCTTTTTTTTTGTTTATCAGGCGATTGCCCACTTGTCGTATATCTGTGGTAATAGAGTACATTGCACTTTTTCACTCTACTATTTCTTAGGTACTATTTCTTAAATCACATAGTTTTATAATGGTAGTGTCTTACCTCAAATGTTTTTAAAACGTACTTAGAACGGGCATATAAAGTCGTTGGTCTACTCCTGAACTGGATGTGTTCTGTTGAGTAAAGACAAGTATAACACCATCATATGTCTATACTGTACTAAAAGATATTATGCTCTTAGCTCTGTTAAAGAATTTATAATGTAACTAGCACCTTTCTATTTTTCATTTTAATGCCTGCTCCTGGTATTACCAGTATCTCCTGCTCAGTACCCATAGTGCCCAAGATACCTGTTTGGTACCCGTAATGTCCAGATTCCTATTTATTGACTCTAGGTTCTACTATTTAGATGGGCCAAATTTTTGTAAAAGTAATTAGTTTTACCACATCCCGCCCAGGTAAGAGTCTCTAACTACAGGCATTCAGTATGGAGTATAGACTTTGTAGGGCTAAGAGTATCCCCTGTTTGAGTTACCTACAGGGCCTAATGTACTGTCCTTCAAGTTATACTGATAAATGGTTACCCTACTACATAGAAAAAGGGGGGGGCATAGGGGTTTGGTCTCCACTTACCGGGTTAGCGCTATTTGTTAGCTTCTGCCTCGTTCCTTCACTCGATCTAAAGTGTGTTTGTTTGGTGTGTGTTTTTATAGCTCCATGTAATTGACTGATTGTCCACACCTGTCAAGGGAGGAGCGCTGTTAACGCGCTGCCGAGACCGCCGTGAACGTGGGCGCCATCTTTGAATGGTGTAATATGCTTGCTAGTGTATCAGAGGATCTGCCCGTCTAATGTCTCTCTGAGTTCGCGCTTGGCATGGAGTGTCTCTACTTGTATCTCCCATTTGTACAAGCAGTGCACAACAATCGTATATGAAAAGTTGCCCTCGCTCGCCGGATCGGCATAGAGAAACCTTTTTCTGCCGCTTTACTCGAAATACTCTCTTATTATGACCCGCGCTGCGAATATTTACTAATTGTCCCAATTCATGCTCTCAAGTGGGGATTCAAAGATCCTGGGTTCAATACTAGTAGTTCTTAATCCGACCAATCGGTCGCCCTGATCAACCCCTGACTATGGGCGCCATCTTGGACTGGTGGTCAGTGTGCTTAATTACAATGTTGTCCCATCGGATATGGGTGCAAAAAAAAGGTTACAAGTTCACATAGAAGCAATAACATTGTTCTTAAACCTCAGTATTTGTGTATGAAGGAGGGTCCTTCACTTGATTCAGAAATAGATTTCAGTGTAGGTAGTGTTTAAGGTGCTGCTTGTCTATGGTACAGAGTAGTGAAAAGGTAGTCACTGAATGGGAACGGCATACTAAATAAGAGCCTCCCATTCTTCCCTGGAGTTTAAACCTTTTCTGATGGTGTTAAACTTAACCATATACCATTGTTCCTGTAACTTTCGTCTCTTTGTACTATCTCCTGATCTGGTGAGTTCCCTAATTCTTTCCAGAATGACCCATCTAAGGTCCTTTATTTTGTGTCCCTTTTCTTTCCAGTCGGCCACAAGGGGGGCATTTTCTTTATTGTTATTCATCGCAGACTTATGTTCCCCTATCCTGAGCCTCACTTCTCTGCCAGTTTCACCTATATATGCCTGGTTGCATGGACACAGGATCATATATATTACATTCTTTGTTTTACAGTTGTTCAGGGTGGTGATTGTGTGTTTCGCACCGTTATGTTCAACTGTTTTAGTCACTATACATAGCTCACAGATACAACAGGTACCACATTTGTTGTTGCCTGTTGCTTTCTGTCCACTCAAGGTGGTTTGGGTTTCTGTCTTGTCCTCTCTGTATGTGTACACAAGGTTCGACCTGAGGTTCTTGTTCTTCCTGTATGCGTACAGGGGACGCTCCAGAGGAGTCATGTCTGGGCCATTATTTAAAATTTTCCAATTGTGGTTTATAATATTTTTGATTTGGTTGGCTATGACTGAATGTTGGCTCACCATCACTATTTTGTCTTGTGTTTTCTTATTGTCTGTTTTTTTTGATCAGACAGTCCCTATTGTAGCATTGTGCTCTTTTGAGAGAATGATTTATCAGTTTTTTGGGGTAACCCCGGTCCTTAAATTTATTTTTCATTTCTTGGGCATGTTTGTGGAAATCTGTTAGATCCGTACAATTTCTCCTGAGTCGAAGAAACTCGCCAAATGGTATCGAGTCCTTCTGGCTCTTGGGGTGGTAACTGGAGTAATGTAGGATTGTATTCCTATCGGACTCCTTTTTGTACAGTTCCACTTTTAAATGTTGATCTTGGCTCTTAATACATATGTCCAGGAAATTGACCTTGGACCTGCTGTGTGCTGCTGTGAACCTCAGATTTGGGTCCCCTAGATTAAGCCAACTGAGAAATTCGTCTAGGAGCTCTGTGCTTCCCTGCCAAATGAAGAATATGTCGTCAATGAAGCGAGCCCAATTTTGAATATTTTCGAAAAAAGGACTCACTTCATTATACACGTGCTTCTTTTCAAATAAGCTCACGTATATACAGGCCAGACTGGGCGCACATGTTGCGCCCATGCTGGTCCCCTTCTTTTGAATGTAGAGGTCTTTTTTAAAAAGAAAGATGTTATTAAGTAGGACCATCGATACACATTGAACAATGAACTCTTTATTTCCACCTCGTATGTCTGTCTCTTCTAAAAGGTTCTTAACTGCCACTATGGTGTCTTTCTGTGGTATGTTGGTGTAGAGTGACTCTACGTCGAGAGTCACCAACAGTTCATTTTCTTCATTAAAGGGGATCCCTTCCACTTTGGATATCATATCCGCTGTATCTCGGATATACGATTTTTGTTCAGCTACTAAGGGCTTCAAGAATCTATCTGCATATTGGCTTAGTGGCTCCAACAAAGAGTCAATAGATGCCACTATTGGTCTGAGGGGGGCGTCATTTAGATTCTTATGGACCTTGGGTAGTCCATAGAATGCGGGGATTTTTGGGTTAGTATTGTTCAGAAATTTCCACTCTTCCTCAGTGATTTTATCCTCCTCCAGGGCTCTATGGAGTAGGGTCTCTACGTCCTTTTTCAATTTATTTAGTCTCGATTGGGAGACTCTCGAATAGTGTAGTTCATTTGTGAGGAGGGTGAGTGCTCTCTGCTCGTAGTCAGGTGTGTCAAAAACTACTACTCCTCCCCCCTTATCCGCGGGTTTTATAGTTATACTATTATCCTCGGACAGGGATTTGATGGCCTCTCTCTGAGCTTTACTGATATTGTGCTGTTGGAAATGATCTTTCTCTAACAAGAGACCTATTTCTATTTTTACAATTGATTCAAAGGTCTCCAGGTTCTTGTCCACCATTCCTAAACTAGGGGTAAAGGTAGATTTCGTTCTAAGACCCGAATCTTGGGGTTGCTCTCTCACTGGTCTGTCCTCAAAAAACCTGTGTAGTCGTATTTTGCGGAAAAAGGACCTCAGATCCTTTTCCAATTGGAATTTGTTAATTCCTGTAGTTGGAACAAAATTAAAACCCATCCCTAACACTTGCTTTTCTGTGTGTGTGAGTGTTCTATTGGAAAGGTTTATAATGGGAGTCCTCTCTAGTGCCAATAGACTTTGTTTCTGGTTCTCTTGTATTCTTGAGGGGCCGGGGTCTGTTGGTACTCCTGGTCCTGTTCTCTGGGGGCTGGTCTCCTCGGGTATTGGCCTCTCCCTCTGCCACGGAAGCTCCCCCTGTTTTTCTGTGGGCGCTGGTCTAAAAAAGGGGTTTCATATTCCCTGTTCTGGCCCGTATATTCTCCGTCTTCTCTACACAGTTCCTCCTCCTCTATGCTACTCTCAGATGTACCAGAAAAGTGTACATGTCTGGGTTTCCTGGGTTGAAATCTCGTTTGAAATCTGGGTCTTGGTCCCTCATTCCTATTATACTCAGCCTTGTCTGTGTAATAGTCTTTTCTCAGAAATGGATAAACCACCTCCTGGCTGAATTTATTAATGTCCTTTCTAAGTTTTTGGGTTTTCCTGTTGGTCAAATATTCACAGTATCCCTTCATATCTTGGTTTATCTCTTTTAGCCTTTTTTTTGCATCCTCTACAACATTGCTATCTAATAGGGCCTTCTCTAATTCCTCCATCTCTTTGATTTCTATCAATACTGTAGCTTGGGCGGTTTCAATAATGAGAAGCATAAGGTCCCTACTGCATCTGTTACAGATGAAAGTCCATGTTTCCAAGAACTCTACACCAACATACCACAGAAAGACACCATAGTGGCAGTTAAGAACCTTTTAGAAGAGAGAGACATACGAGGTGGAAATAAAGAGTTCATTGTTCAATGTGTATCGATGGTCCTACTTAATAACATCTTTCTTTTTAAAAAAGACCTCTACATTCAAAAGAAGGGGACCTACATTACTCCAGTTACCACCCCAAGAGCAAGAAGGACTCAATACCATTTGGCGAGTTTCTTCGACTCAGGAGAAATTGTACGGATCTAACAGATTTCCACAAACATGCCCAAGAAATGAAAAATAAATTTAAGGACCGGGGTTACCCCAAAAAACTGATAAATCATTCTCTCAAAAGAGCACAATGCTACAATAGGGACTGTCTGATCAAAAAAACAGACAATAAGAAAACACAAGACAAAATAGTGATGGTGAGCCAACATTCAGTCATAGCCAACCAAATCAAAAATATTATAAACCACAATTGGAAAATTTTAAATAATGGCCCAGACGTGACTCCTCTGGAGCGTCCCCTGTACGCATACAGGAAGAACAAGAACCTCAGGTCGAACCTTGTGTACACATACAGAGAGGACAAGACAGAAACCCAAACCACCTTGAGTGGACAGAAAGCAACAGGCTACAACAAATGTGGTACCTGTTGTATCTGTGAGCTATGTATAGTGACTAAAACAGTTGAACATAACGGTGCGAAACACACAATCACCACCCTGAACAACTGTAAAACAAAGAATGTAATATATATGATCCTGTGTCCATGCAACCAGGCATATATAGGTGAAACTGGCAGAGAAGTGAGGCTCAGGATAGGGGAACATAAGTCTGCGATAAATAACAATAAAGAAAATGCCCCCCTTGTGGCCCACTGGAAAGAAAAGGGACACAAAATAAAGGACCTCAGATGGGTCATTCTGGAAAGAATTAGGGAACTCACCAGATCAGGAGATAGTACAAAGAGACGAAAGTTACAGGAACAATGGTATATGGTTAAGTTTAACACCATCAGAAAAGGTTTAAACTCCAGGGAAGAATGGGAGGCTCTTATTTAGTATGCCGTTCCCATTTAGTGACTACCTTTTCACTACTCTGTACCATAGACAAGCAGCACCTTAAACACTACCTACACTGACATCTATTTCTGAATCAAGTGAAGGACCCTCCTTCATACACAAATGCTGAGGTTTAAGAACAATGTTATTGCTTCTATGTGAACTTGTAACCTTTTTTTTGCACCCATATCCGATGGGACAACATTGTAATTAAGCACACTGACCACCAGTCCAAGATGGCGCCCATAGTCAGGGGTTGATCAGGGCGACCGATTGGTCGGATTAAGAACTACTAGTATTGAACCCAGGATCTTTGAATCCCCACTTGAGAGCATGAATTGGGACAATTAGTAAATATTCGCAGCGCGGGTCATAATAAGAGAGTATTTCGAGTAAAGCGGCAGAAAAAGGTTTCTCTATGCCGATCCGGCGAGCGAGGGCAACTTTTCATATACGATTGTTGTGCACTGCTTGTACAAATGGGAGATACAAGTAGAGACACTCCATGCCAAGCGCGAACTCAGAGAGACATTAGACGGGCAGATCCTCTGATACACTAGCAAGCATATTACACCATTCAAAGATGGCGCCCACGTTCACGGCGGTCTCGGCAGCGCGTTAACAGCGCTCCTCCCTTGACAGGTGTGGACAATCAGTCAATTACATGGAGCTATAAAAACACACACCAAACAAACACACTCTAGATCGAGTGAAGGAACGAGGCAGAAGCTAACAAACAGCGCTAACCCGGTAAGTGGAGACCAAACCCCTATGCCCCCCCCTTTTTCTATGTAGTAGGGTAACCATTCATCAGTATAACTTGAAGGACAGTACATTAGGCCCTGTAGGTAACTCAAACAGGGGATACTCTTAGCCCTACAAAGTCTATACTCCATACTGAATGCCTGTAGTTAGAGACTCTAACCTGGGCGGGATGTGGTAAAACTAATTACTTTTACAAAAATTTGGCCCATCTAAATAGTAGAACCTAGAGTCAATAAATAGGAATCTGGACATTACGGGTACCAAACAGGTATCTTGGGCACTATGGGTACTGAGCAGGAGATACTGGTAATACCAAGAGCAGGCATTAAAATGAAAAATAGAAAGGTGCTAGTTACATTATAAATTCTTTAACAGAGCTAAGAGCATAATATCTTTTAGTACAGTATAGACATATGATGGTATTATACTTGTCTTTACTCAACAGAACACATCTAGTTCAGGAGTAGACCAACGACTTTATATGCCCGTTCTAAGTACGTTTTAAAAACATTTGAGGTAAGATACTACCATTATAAAACTATGTGATTTAAGAAATAGTACCTAAGAAATAGTAGAGTGAAAAAGTGCAATGTACTCTATTACCACAGATATACGACAAGTGGGCAATCGCCTGATAAACAAAAAACCAAGGAACCCCATCAAAAGGAGCTCCCTTTACAGGAGAGAGGTAAATATAAGAATGAAAAATCACCCCCCAGTGAGTAGATGATGGGAGATTCTATCTTACACCTAATAAAAGTTGTTTTTAATTAACAGAAGGCTCCAAGAACTACATCTGTAGTACCAATAAGTGATACTTCAAATAGACCCCATCTAGGAACGTTTCCTACACGGTCCCGAGGGTGAGAATCTATATTTATCTATTTTCCCGGGCCCCTGGGTTCATTAGTCCCTCTCATACCAGTTGGTCTTCCACAATGAAAAAGACTTGGAGGGCCCATATGTCATATGTGAATCACATGCTTGCTACTTGGCGAATGGAATTGTCAAACAGAAAAAGTAGAGGACAAATCACATGCAATTGAGCCAATGTATACATCATTGTGTGATTAATTGTATTTTATAATTAAGCGGATTTGTGTCAGGAATTATAAATTGTCAAGAGAACAATGACAGCTTTAATTAATAGTGTAAAGTCAGAGTGGGTATGTGTTAATCTTAACAATCCAGCCCCTAGAGCAAATGAGACAACAGGTTTCAATGCACGATATTTGATTGCGCACATTTCTCCTAATATATTTACAGATACGGTGTATCCATCCGTTCCCCGAAACCCCAGAAATAAGAAGTCCTGAGGAAGGTGCCACGATATCAAGTGTTAAGCACCGAAACGCGTCGACGCACTGTTTGGTCTAAAAGAATCCAGTTAGGGCCGGGTAAAACTTTAGATGGGTATCACATCTTTCCACTAAAGCTTTAGAGTAACCAAATTGTCCACGGCCATTGGATCTAGTGAAATACAGTGGCAGAGATATCAAGTGGGCCACTTATACATGAGGGGTTTGTTGTGATCATGTTTAGTCTGTTGTTTATTGTGAACATATTTTGATTGTCTTTCCATTTATCGTGTACCGTAATATTGTGTTTGTGTAATACTGTTGAATAATCATTTTTATCCCTCCAAGATACTTAATCTTGGATTTTAATTGTTTCGGAAGAATTGTATGAATTTATCTTGTTTTTATTGTTTATTTAAATGTAATTTTAATAAATCTAGATTGTAAACAAGACTATTTCTTTGTGGAAACCTATTTTTATGTTTGTCCGAATACCCATGGCATACTGTGACCTTTCCTTTTACAACAAGAAAGGCCTATAGTGATTAGTGGACTAGTTGACTCCAGGGATTTCCCCTTTGACTAACTGTCACCCTGAGTGGGACGGGTATGCTCAGACGTGAGTCCTGTGCTCTCCATGGCACTGGAGTCAAGCTATCCTGGCTGATGAGGGATGAAAGCCCGAAACCGGTCCTCGGATGCTTATTTCCAGTCCAGGAAGGACCTGGCCTGGCAGTTCAGGCGGGACAGTTCCCATTGGGCGCAGGGTCAAGACTGATTTGCATATGGCTGGATCCAAACTGGAATGGCATGGTGAGCAAAAAAACTAAGGATTTAGGCCCAGATCTCTGTACTGGGGTGAATGTATGACATTGTTCTGCATTCTGTCCATCAATTGTTCTTTTTGCATTTGCCACCCCGAGTGGGACAGGTATGCTCAGTCCCGTGCTCTCCATGCCACTGGAGTCAAGCTATCCTGGCTGCTGAGGGCTGAAAGCCCGAAACTGGTCCTAGGATGCTTGTTTCCAGTCCAGGTTGGACCTGGCCTGGCAGTTCGGGCTGGACTGTTCCCATTGGGCGCAGGGTCCAGACTGATTTGCATATGGCTGGGTCCAAACTGGAATGGCATGGTGAGAAAAAAACTATGGATTTAGGCCCAGATCTCTGTACTGGGGTGAATGTATGACGTTGTTCTACATTCTGTCCATCAATTGTTCTTTTTGCATTTGTCACCCTGAGTGGGACGGGTATGCTCAGACGTGAGTCCCGTGCACTCCATGCCACTGGAGTCAAGCTATCCGGGCTGATGAGGGCTGAAAGGCCGAAACCGGTCCTAGGATGCTTGTTTCCAGTCCAGGGAGGACCTGGCCTGGCAGTTCGGGCTGGACTGTTCCCATTGGGCGCAGGGTAAAGACTGATTTACATATGGCTGGGTCTGAACTGGAATGGCATGGTGAGCAAAAAAACGATGGATTTAGGCCCAGATCTCAGTACTGGGGTGAATGTATGACATTGTTCTGCATTCTGTCCATCAGTTGTTCTTTTTGCATTTGTCACCCCGAGTGGGACGGATATGCCTAGACGTGAGTCCCGTGCTCTCCATGCCGCTGGAGTCAAGCTGATGAGAACTGAAAGCCAGACACCGGTCTTAGGATGCTTATTTCCAGTCCAGGGAGGACCTGGCTTGGCAGTTCTGGCTGGACTGTTCCCATTGGGCACAGGGTCAAGACTGATTTGCTTATGGCTGGGTGCAAACTGGAATGGCATGGTGAGCAAAAAAACAATGGATTTAGGCCCAGACCTCTGTACTGGGGTGAATGTATGACATTGTTCTGCATTCTGTCCATCAAGTTGGCATTTATGTGTGCTATATGTCTGCCTGCCTGATGTGAATTGCCTGTCTGGCTTGTGAGTGACAGGGGCTGGGAGGTGTGTGTGGCTCCAGGAGGGGCAGGGTGAGTCAGCGCTAGGCTGAATGGGACATCTACATTTTGAGTAGTGGGAGGAGAAGTCCTTGGACCCTAAATAGGATGGTGCCTGCTCTAGTGAATGTTGGCTCCGCCCCCCTGTGGTATGTCTGATGACGAGCCCCTACCTGACAAAGGGGAAGAGGAGCTTGGAAAACAAAGTGCTCCAATTCCTCCCTGAACCAGTTGTATCTGGTTCCCCCATGCCCTGCACTTCAGACAAAGGATTTTGTGGTATTAGTATAGGGGCTGTGACCCCATGAAGTGGTGCAGTTCCTGTTCTAGTGTGGTGTTACTGACGGAGTGGGCTTGCCGCTGCTGGGGCCTTGGAAGAACCGCCATGGAGGCTTGACTCCCAGCTGGAGGACCCTGTGTGCTGGCCTCCCTGGGACCAGCTATACCCCTTGACCCCTGATAGACAGCACCTGGTGAGGGCTTTACTTTTTAGCCTGAAGAGGAGCGTGTGTGCTCTGCAGCGCTGGACTGAGGGGATCCTAGCCTGGAGATTCCCATGCTCAGCGTAAGGAGAATGGGCGCCCACCCCGCAATGGCTGTTTCTTGGAGCAGGAGCACACCCTGCGATTGCAGCTGCCTCCGTGTTATGTGCCTTTACAATCCTGTGCCCACCCGCATTGGTAATTTCCGTTTGAGATCGGCGGGTGCCCACCCTGCTTATGGTGCCGAAGAGCGGGTGCCCACCCTGCAATTGTCCTGGTGAAGGCGGGTGCCCACCCCACATTGGCACAGAAGAAGAATCACCGCTGTGGCCCGATTCAGTGCCGCACCGGGAATGGGACCCGGAAGTCAGGCGCGTCCATCTGGCTATGGGCGGGGCCTGCCGCGCATGACTGGAAGGAAGGCAGCGGAGCTACTGGCCTGAGCAGGGGATCCCATGAGCTGTTGGGAGCCCCCGTGCAGAGGACACCTATGCGGGGCTCCCATGAGAAGAGGGACAGACCTTTTCTGAAGTCCCCCAAGGTCCAGAGAGGCTCAGGAAGAGCAAGCGGCCCAGACACAGAGAGCTGTTTCTGGGACCAGTTGCACGTGGTGCCTGAAAGGGAACGGAGAGGGTGAACTCCACGTGTGGCCGCATTTGGGTGATTACGGCAGAGGAGGCACGAGGCACATTGTTGGTGCCTGCCCCCGCCACATTGGAAGAGAGGAGTCCGGAGCAAGAAGTCCAGTGAGTGGAGCTGGTGGGGAGGTGGTGTATGTTGAGGCAAGCTATCGGTGCTTGCCCCAAATGTTGCGTACAGAGGCACAGTGTTTGTGCCCTAGTGGCCCGGCCAGAGAGTGGGCCACTGCTACGTGTTTACATATTTTTTTGAGGGCACAGAGAGGCCCTTGCCCCTTCCAGTTTGACCGAATGTCTACCGCTGCCCCGTCTGATGTGGGCAGCTGCACCAATGGGGGCCAGTTGATTTAAAGAAGGGCCCAGTGGGGCTCAGAGGGCACAGTCGTGCCAGGGCCCATGTTCCTTGTCCCCAGCTGCGCCACACCAGTGCGGGCAGCTGCAGCGGTTTGCCTATTTGCTCAGGAGGCACAGTGAGTGCCAGTAAGGATCACAGCTGCCCAGCAATTAGCAGGTGGCTGCTATGTTTAGGCCAGGGTGTAGTGAGGAGTCCCAGGAGGGGACGCATGAGGCATTGTGGTGCCAGCACATTGCACACTTTTTGCTTTAGCTGCAAGTGGCAGCTTAGCGCCCTGACATTCTGGACAGAGGGCTTTTGAGCCCTAGAGAAGACCAGTTGGCCTGGGGTCATTGTGAGTGAGAGGTTAGAGCACTAGGCTCTACAAAACTGCACAAGGTTTTTTATGCCCCTTGTGATTGCATAATGTGATGTATGTGATGTGACTTATACACCCTGTTTTTATGCCTCTAATGATGTTGATGCTCATGAGGTTATGACGTACTGTGTTTATGCTGGTGAGGCCTAATGCATAATGTGGTTATGCTTAGGAGGGTGTCTATGCTGATGAGGTTTGGTCCTAATGTGGATTTATGCTAATATGATAATGCTTAGGTCATTATGGTACCAGTAGTTACTGGTTGTAATCTACGTTTAGTATATGTCCTACATTTGCTAAGTTCACTTTGTGATGGTTCTGACAGTGGTCCCAGTGGCCCTGTCAGGTGTATACAATCCCCTGTAGATATTGCCCAGTGCCTTTGGAATTTCGAATTTGGAATTGGATTTGTAGAGCGCATAGCTACCCTTGGGCATCCCAGCGCTGAGAGGACCTCGTTTTTCCAGGGGGGAAGGAACGGTCGGAAAGACAGGGTTTTAAGGGAAGAGCCAAGTTTTTAATTGTTTTCGGAAGGAGAAGAGGTTGTGTTCTCTCCTCATGGCTACTGGAAGGGTGTTCCAGAGCTTTGGCGCGTTGTAGGCGAACAAATGGCCACCGGATCTTGACTTTTTTATTCTTGGGATGTTGGCAAGGGCAAGTGCGTCAGATCTTAGATTTTTGGTAGACTGGTGGGGCTTCATCAGGGGTCTGAGGATTGGGGGGCCTTTATCGTGCATAATTTTGTGCGAGATGCATAGCGTCTTGAAGGTGATGCGCTCCTTCACTGGGAGCCAGTGTAGGCTTTTGAGGGCTGGTTTCAATGAGCATCTTGCTTTGGTTCCTGCAAGGACTCTAGCTGCCGCGTTCTGAGCCACCTGAAGTCTCTGAATGACTGATGCAGGGGCTCCCAGGTACAAGACGTTACCATAGTCTAACCTGGAGTTGACCAGCCCCTGCATCAGTAACTTCCTGGACTGGAAGGGGATCAGGTGGAGGATCTTTCGGGACATGCGAATAAGGCCGAAGCAGGTCCCTGAGGTTTTTCTGGCCTGTGTGGTAAATAAAGATTTACCTATGCGGAATTTCTATGCGGTAAAGTTCAATAAAAATAGCTCAATCAAAAATGAGAGGCAGAGTCCGTGGCATCTGAGTTTATAAGGGTTTTATTCCATATAATGGAATTGGTTCGAACCAGGTATCATGTTCCATCACCACGAAGGTTCAGGAAGGGATAGACAATGCTTTATTAACAGACTACAATATATATAGTAAATGCATACAATGGTGATGGATACAGAAGGCGTAACAGCTGAGAGGAAAGAGATAAGAACACATGTGCGTAACAGAAGGCGTGCACGAGGGCGTACACGGAGGTGTGTACTAGAAACGTCACATGAGAGTATCACAGGTGGGTGGATCCATAGAGGAATCCTGCAGTGTCAGCAGAAATATATGGCAGAGATGCGCGCGCAGCAGCATGGCGTGTGATTGACGTGGAACTGGAGGGCGAAGGGGACTTGACATTTAGCACTATACGTGGAGACAGAAGTCTGGCGTGTCAGAACAACCTAAACCCAAATCATATCTAATATCTTGTGTTTGAGGAACTGTATTATCTAGAAGGAAAGGTCTCTCGGGCAGAGGCTATTCTATACTGACTGCTAGTGCATGGATATGTGACTACGTGTCTACGTGTAATGCGAGGGGCCATGGGCCTACCATGGTAACTGGAGCAATGAATTACTTGCACAGAGACAGAAAGGCCGGGCCCTTTGCACTACAGCTGGGGAGATGTTTTCCTAAATCACTAGACAGGAATGTATTTTCGAGGAGCGGAGCAGATAACTTGAAGGCAAAATACAGTCTTGGCAGGCAAGCAGGCCGAGCCGGGCACCGCTCGCCGCGCAGGGAGTAAGGTAAAGGTCATGGATGCAGATCCAGGCTGCAGCTTTCAGAGGCAGAAGGCAGAAAGGGCTCGATGGCAGAAATCAGGGCCTAGCTCGCCAGAGCCAGGAAAACGTGAAAGTGCACCATGTAAAGACGGTGGCACGGCATACTTAGGAACTGAATTTTCGACCCATTCATGGTGGATCTGAAAGAGGACATGTTAACGTTGGACGCAAATGTATTTGCGTCTTCATAGCTGGTTGTGGAGGGAACATACATGTACTTGAAGCACGTACATGGAGCCGTTGGGGTCTACGTTAGGGGACACAATTGACCATAAAAATTCATATTACCTCATTCCCTCCTTGTCCCCTACGGACCCTTCATGATATATCAATCTTCATTAGTCCATCAATTTGTTCATATAACATCATTTGCTCTTCCTTTTTCAGGCGGGATTTAGAACGCGAACTTGGATGGGGAATACATGATGTGGCGCACAAGCCGCAAATCGCTGGCCCACACTGCAGACATAGACAACAACTGAACACTATGAGAAGGGCTATTCCGAGGAAGGATAGGACTTTCCATCCCCAGGCTGATAACACGCTCCAGAACCAACCGGACCAAGTCCAGGTGCCTGGATTCTGGTGTATCTGACTTGCAATCTTGTGGAGACGGGTTATGGCTCTATATACTGATGGTGCGTTTTCTGGAATGAAAACACAGCAACTCGATCCGATGACTCTACAAGCTCCGCCCCTATCGGCCAGGATGACGTCAAGAACAAGACGATTTTAAAGAACAACAAGTCTCATAGCAGACTGTTCCTCTGTTAAGTTGCCTAGGGCGGAAGTAGTTTCATTTACTACTGCTTCGAGGGTTCTGGTTAATTTACGTATCAGTTTACTATTAAAGACAGCACCTAAATAGGGAAAGAAACCTTTATTGAAGTCTGTATACTGCTCCCATGCTGTTTCAGTATAGTCGACAATCGGGAGATCTCTCTTGGGTCTATTGTGTACTAGATGGGAGTCCCTATGATAATCAGGAGGGGCTAGGAAAACAGGTGGCAGAAGGAGTGCAATGTAACAAGTACCATCCCAATCTAGAGGTAAGCGTATATATGCTGTATGACCACAAATGAAATAGGAATGACGGGAAGCTTTGAATGTGGACTTGCCTTTATCACTGAATTCGATCACAGTAGTACATTTACTATGACCTAGGTGTACCGAACCATTCTTTCTGACACATAATTCACCTTTGACTGGTAATACTGACATAGCGGGCAAGACTGGTTCGGCTTCGGACTGGACATTCAGAATCATGAGGTTAAGTGTAAAATTACCTAATCCATATACTTCGTTTTCTAGATCGGTCCCTGTCCTTTGGGGAAGACCCTCCTTGTCAGGGAAACATACTTTATGCAGAACTGTGTTCAGATTTCCCCATACCCAATTGCCCTGGTAAACTACGGAATCAGAATCTAAAGAATTTATTAAACTAAACCATGCGCCACAGGAACCATTATGTGTGAACGGGTACGGAAAGAGGAGCAGAACTCCCTTGTACTTCTGATAGGGAGGGAGTCGGCCACATATCCAACAATTGGTAGCATTGCTGGTCTGATGGGAATGATGTAACATACTAATGAATGTATTGTTGCGCAGCGCAAGTCGGTAAGATAACTCGTGCGGGGGCAATTCACTGAAAGAATGCTCGGCAGTGTCATTTGAAGAAGAATGTGCACGTGTGAAAATAGGAAAGTACATGTGTAGCAATATACTTGCAGAAATATTCATAAGACTCAGAAAAACATAATCAATAATGTCACAATGCAGTGACTGCGGAGAGATTTACAATATTCATGTTTCTTGATCTGTTTCTGTCTATCTCTCTCTCTATTGGGGTCTAACTTGTACATGTCAGGAACCTGTCTAACCGCTTCACCTAGGGGAGGACTTAAACAATTAAACTGTCTGACTTGCTAGACCTCAACTTCATACGAAATTCTTGAGAAGGAGTTTTCTCTACCAGGGGGAGTTTAGTATCAGTCTCTGGAAGGGGGCAGGGCTGGGAGTCTGGTTTTGGCGGCAGTCCATAGTGTCTTTTTACATGACTCGAGTGGAGCCAGCCCTTGCGGCCCTCCACCTTCACTGCTGTCCTTGTTGTTAATAACACAAGCTTCGGCTCCTGCCAACGGGGCTCCAGCGGACTCCTCCTGTCGAAATTCCGGACAAGCACCAGATCCCCAGGGACGATCTCGTGTGGCTTCACCTCGGTGTTGTCGGGAAAGGCTGCAGCTACCTGTGAACAACATGATTGTAGTGCAGACATCAAGGAGGCAAGGTAATCTGTCAGCATATTACAGTCAACATCTGTGATCTTACGAGGCAGAGGCGTCCCCCACATATTCGGCGGCCTACCAAAGACAACCTCATACGGGGATAGCCCTGTTCTTGAATGTGCTATCATTCTCATGTAAAAGAGTGCAACTGGTAAAGCTACTATCCAGTCAACGCCTTTCTCTCTACATATCTTGGCAAGACGTGTTTTCAGGGTCTGATTATGTCTCTCTACGAGACCTGCTGCCTCGGGATGTCGGACACAGTGGAACTTCCACTGATAACCTAGCAGGAGTGATACCTGCTTCATGAGTTCGGACGAGAATGGCTGACCATTATCTGAGTACACGATACGGGGCAAACCATACCTGGGGAAAAATTCACATACCAGCTGCTTGGCAGTGGTCGGAGCAGTGTAATCTGGGACTGGATATGCTTCTGTCCATCGGGAGAGTGCACTTACAACTACGAGGACATATTTGAATCCTCGACAACGTTCCATCTGGATATAATCCATCTGGAGGACTTCAAAAGGGTGATCGGGAGGATGAAATCCACCTTGCTCTACGGGAATGCCTTTACCTGGGTTGAACTGACAACAGATCATGCAAGTACGTACTTTCTGTTTTGCTGCTGCTCGTAAATGCTTATTGAACCACAGGTTTTGAATACTGTCTAACATGGCTTTTTCTCCTAAATGTGCAGGACTATGTACGGTGTTAATGATAACTTGAACCCTAGAGTCGGGGAGAAACCATGTGGCTTTCCCCTTCGTCATCCATCCCTGTTCTGTCTGGATCCCTCCTAGTTCAGTCCATTTCTTGATTTCGTCTGGTGTAGCATGTGTCTGTATGTCAATTACATCTAGGGCGGGATCCCTAACTGTCATGCAATGTGTCGGTGTCGGGACTACTGTCTTTGTCAGGTCAGTCGTGTGAGTCTGAGTCTGAGCTGTATGCTTGGCTGTTCGATCTGCCAGGTCGTTACCCTGGGAAATGGTATCTGTGACCTTCGTATGTGCTTTGCACTTCATGATGGATATGGCTGTAGGCAAATGTATTGCTTCTAACAGAGCTTGGATGAGGGGTCCATGCTGGATCTTGGCTCCGTGAGAAGTTAAAAAACCTCTCTCTCACCAGAGTACACCGAAGTCGTGTACGACTCCGAAGGCATAACGGGAATCTGTGTATATGTTAACTTTCTTATTCTTGGCTCGAATACAGGCTTGAGTCAGAGCGATGAGCTCTGCTGCTTGGGCTGACAATGTGTCAATACGATTCGTTTCTATGACTTCAGTTTCGGTCGTGACTGCATATGCGGCCACTAACTCTCCTGTACTTGTTCTCATACATGAACCATCCACATAAAGTGTCAGGTCTGGATCTGGTAATGCAATGTCTGTCAAGTCTTGTCTGGGTTTCGTCGTAATGGTAATGACTTCAACACAATCATGTGCCAAAGGGTCTGTCTCACTTAGTGGTAAAAGTGTAGCTGGATTCAATGTATTGCAACGTCTGATTTCTATGTGTGGCTGAAACAATGTCAATTCATAACCTGTCAGTCGTGCTATAGTCAAGTGCTGGGTCTGTGTCCTGTTTAAAAGAACTTCCACGGAATGTGGAACTTGTACTGTCAATTGGTGTCCTAACACTATGGAATCACTTTGTCTGATTGCTAGAGCTGTTGCTGCCACAGATTTCAAGCACGCAGGCAGAGCCTGGGCTACTGGATCCAATGTACTAGAAAAATAAGCACACGGTTTGTGTGAACCTGCTTGATCCTGGGTGAGTACTGACAATGCAGTACCTTCGCGTTCTGTGACAAAAAGTGTAAAAGGTTTACTGTATCATGGTGTCGCTAAAACAGGTGCTTGCCATAGGGCTTTCTTCAGATTGTCAAAAGCATGTGTATGTTCCTGAGTCCAAGGGAGGACAGTCGAAGACGCTGCCTCCTGAGTTGTCAACTGTATGAGTGGCTTGGCTAGAAATGCATACTGAACGATCCATTGTCTACAGTAAGAAGTGAGGCCTATAAAGGCCCGTACCTCCTTTTGTGTCTTGGGTTGTGACATGTTTACAATTAACTGGATACGCTCAGGTGTTAGCTGTCTCCCACCTTTGGACAGCAAGTGCCCAAGGTATACCACTTGCTGAGCACAGAATTGCAGCTTCGAAGGAGACACCTTGTGTCCCTTGTCAGCCAAGAAATACAAAACTGTCAGTGATGCTTGTTCACATTCTGGTTCACTACGGGCGGTGATCAATAGATCATCAACGTACTGGAGTAGGGCAGTGTTGTCAGGCATGTGAATACTGTCAAGTTGTCTCTTCAATGCTTGGCTATAGATGCTGGGGCTTTCTGTGAATCCTTGAGGTGCGCGTGCAAATTTGAAGCTTTGGCCATTTAAACAGAATCCGAAAAGATATTGGCTTTCCGGATCAATTGGGACACTAAAGAAGGCGTTCTTCAGATCAATTACAGTAAAGAACGTTGCCTCTGAATCAAAAGCTGTCAATAATGAAGAGATGTCTGGAATCACAGGGTACTGTGGTACAATGCATTTATTCAATTCTCGTAAATCGATCACTAATCGATAAACTGGAGGGGCATTCGGATCAGTACCTTTAAGAATCGGAATGATAGGGGAATTACATAGATTCGAGTCGGTTTCTACAACCACTCCTTGTGCAATGAGCTCGTCAATGATTTTCAGTAAAGCCACTACAGCATCTGGGGGTAACTTGTATTGTCGGATTCGTGGTAAAACAACACCTTGTTTCAGTGTAACTCGGTATGGTGTAATGTGCATACAACCTACATCAGTGGGGCCTTGTGCCCATAAATGTGCAGGAACATTCTGTAATCTGGAATCAATATCTCTCAACACATAGTGACCCTTAAAGTCACGCAGAAACAATCTCACTCCTTCCGGAGAACAACAAATTACAGCTCCTAGAGCTTTCAGTGTCTTGATACCTAATAAGTTTTCTGGACATGATTTCGTGAGCAATAAATCTGTAGTGCGAGACAACGGACCAACTGAAAGGGGAACTGGTTTCGATACTTCATTTACAATAGGCTTTCCTGAAAATCCAAGGGAAACATTCTGTGAGCCTGAGAGGGGTGCCCCTGGAACCTCGTCGTGACTGATTGTTGTCCTGCTTGCCCCTGTGTCAATCAAAAACTTTCTATCCTTTCCTAATACCTGACTATGTACATAAGGACCCTCTTGATCTACAGGAACCTCAATAAGAGGCAAGCCAACCTCCCTCTCTAGGCTGTTTCATGTGTATCGCTGGTAATCGGGATAATCAGTTTGAGCATATTGGTACATCTGCTGTGTTGCATGTTGTGTTGCGGCAATCGGTTGTGGCTGTGGTACCGCTACGGTCTGTACTGTCTGTTGTGGAGCATGCATAGGCTGTACATTCTGTGTAACGTGTTGTTGGGCCTGGTCCTGTCTAGGAGGACGCGGTCTCTCTTTAGTTTTACCTGTAGATATATTGTGTTTCAAAACTGCACAATCGTTTACATAGTGACCTGGCTGTTTACAATAGTTGCATGTCCCTTTAACAGGAGCTGCCGAATTATTGGACTGTGTCATGCCCTTTTTCTGACCGTCAGCTGGAACTGACTGAGCTACGAGCATTTTCATTTTCGTGTCTTTCATACGTCTTTGTTCGTGATCATGTTCTTCCCTTATTCTGTTCTGGTGGTACTGTAACATCTGTAACATTTGGGAAGGCGTGTTTGCTTGCCATGTGCTCTCGACTTTCAATACACGATTCTTAACTTGGGGCAGAGAATTCTCGACTAATTTGGATACAAAAAGGTGTGGGTATGACTCGCTACTTGCTTTCAGGCCACTATTAATAATGAAACATTTCTCAAATCGGGAATAAAAATCACTAGTGTCTTCGTCGGGTTTCTGTTTGCAGGCTGAGATTGCATCCCAATCCTCCTTTTTAGTTGCCAACAACCTTGGCAATACTTGCACTAATAATCCTGGTAGTGCTTTAGTATGGTCCCCAAGACCTAAACCTGGGGTTCGGCCAGTTTCTTCTGTTTCTAGTAAAGCCCAATTAATCTTTTTGTCTCCCACCTCCCATTCTTTTTCCTTGAGTTTCTCGTAAATACCGGCAGGCAATAGTACTTTCAATATTTTCATAATGTCGGGATAGGTATAATCTCCCATGAGTAACATGTCTTTTAGTTCACGATGGAAACCTGCTGGGTCTTTATCATGACTAGGCACTATTTTCTTCATTTCTAACAGTTCCATTTTAGTTAAGGGTGTGTATACAAATACACGTTCTAGTGAATCATCTGGCTTCCTGATCGGGTGTACTTCTCGCAAGGGATTCTGTCTGTCTATGTAGAACATTTTTCTTTCTGGGGGTGGAGCTGAAACAAACTGTGGATTCAGGAAGGCACTGTATCTGTGTCGATGTTCTAAAATTACTTTAATTAAATCGGTACCTAAGCCTCTCCATTTATTCATGAGTAACTCTACTAGTACATCAGGTAGGGGACCTGGATCAGAATGTTGGCTCTTATACAACGTAAGGAGGTGCTGTATCATGTACATACCAGCTAGTCGCTGTTCGTCTGGGGAAAGATTCAAAAATGTTTGCGCTAATGCGTCATCATTATATCTATCGGAATTGTCAGCCCATTGTACTGCTGACCTGGCTAATTCTTGTTCATCCATGGAATTGAGTACATGGTACCCCATTCGTTCTTGAAGTACTTTATCGGTAGCCTGAAATAGATGTTCAGGAGTCTTCGGATTTGACATAGCAGAGTGAAAAAGTCTCTTGCTTTCTGGACGTAACGTTTTATTAAAAGGTCTACCCTTTCCTACATATGCTACCGTACCTATGTCTTCTTCTGGCTCATCCTCCTCTGAGGTTTTATTCTTGTCTTCACTTTCAGCTTCCTCTCTTTCATGAAATACTGTTATTTCTTTACGGATTTTTCTGTACATGGCCTCTATACATTTCTGTCTATCATGTTTTCCGTCTGCAATATTCTGACCCCATGTAGTCAGTACCTCCATCTCTTCTTTATTTACACCAGGCCGGTCTCGTTCTCTTATGAAACAGTTTATGAGGAATCTTAAAATCATACTTTGAATGTCTACTTTCTGATGTGCCATGGCCTCGTGAATACATTCCTGACCCTCCCCAGTCTGAACAAAACGATATATCCTGTCTAGATAATCTGACATTCCTGGAAATAGAACTAAAAAGTTTGCAGCACGTCTTATACGTATTGAGGCTAATATCATGCAACCGTCTTTGCCTGGTACTGGATCATATCTACAGTCTGTAAGATACTCTTTAAGCTTTTCAATTGTGACTGGTTTCGGAGTACGTTGCATTGCTAGTTCTCTAATAGTTAATCGCTGTACTGGTGGCGGGGTACGGTAACCTCCTGATGCACCTCCTGAGGCGGAGGCTTGAGCATCTCCTGTCTGTAGGGTCGGTGCTTGCTGTAACTGGGTTGGAACCTGGACCGTGCCAGGCCCAAAAGGATTAAGCGGATTAATAGGGGGTGCAGGAAGTGGTGCAGGGAGGGTCGGTTGTTGCAGACCTGGGGGCTGATGATCATGGGGTAGGTTACCGTCAGCAGGTGGGACATGAGCGGGTACATTAGTATATGCGGGAGCTACATCGTCTAAATAGGAAGAAAGAAAAATATCTGCTGCGGTCTTGTGACGTAATTTAGTCGGAACCAATGGAGGGGGCAGATCTTTCGGTATTTCCGGGGTCGCCTTAGGCAGGCCCTCGGCCAGGACTGGATACAATCCCGTCATAATTGCGTTGCTCTGTCTTTCGTGTTGTTCTATTCTGACTCTCTGTCCTTCTTCTAGTAATTCCTTTTCTTTAGCTTTTTCAGAATCCTCTCTACTTTTCTCTGCTTTTCTGAGTGCTTTCTCTGTCCGTCTGTGTGATTCTTTACGCCATAGTTCAATGGCATCTTTCTGCGACTGTCTGGCTTTCTTTTTCCATAATGCTTCCTCTACTCTCATGATGCACTCGGCATCCCATGTCCCTGTAACGGGCCATTTCTGATTCTCTGCTAAGTCCTTAGTGTAATCCACCCACAAGTCGAGATATAATACGGCATCTAAGCCGTGCTTGTGGTACATAAAATATCCGGGAGTGTCCCTGGGTGGGATGGGAACAGCTTCCTCGAGTATCCCTTTCCTAGTTCCTATCTGACGTAGCTTAGAAAACAGTGGCATTCTGAACCTTGATACTTGATACTTGATACTTACTCGGACTTGGACACAACTAATACAATAAACACAGTAATGAAGATCAAACAATCACTCATACCACGACATTAAAACACATTAAAACATTTCGGAACGGACAATAACTTGATAGCTGGATACATGATATACTGCTAAACAGTACAGATACACTGCTAAAACAGTGCAGACCGGGTCTGTGTACCCAAACCCGTCTTGACCGGACACAAATTAATGCACCCGTCTAGATGCGTCCCCAGCAACGGTACTCACCGGGAAGCACGGAACGGTAGGCCTCGGAAACTCGACACTGGACTGGACCGGACTGGACTCGACTCGACTCGTGACGTAGGTACTTCGGAACTGGTGGGCCTCTGAACACCTCGGACCTTGCTCTCTTGGCTGGGCTCTGGTCGGGATCCTCCGCACTCCTCACCGCCTCGTCTGGGTGTCGATCGCAGTCTCAGTCACCTCCATTGGCCTGAGGGAGATACAGGAAATCCTGCGGGTACGCGTAATTGTCCGTCACGGCTGTGTCAGGGGGCTAGGCCTGCAACGCACTGCCGGCGCGTAAGGTGGGGGAGGGGTCCCTATTCGGGCGCCAAATTATGTGGTAAATAAAGATTTACCTATACGGAATTTCTATGCGGTAAAGTTCAATAAAAATAGCTCAATCAAAAATGAGAGGCAGAGTCCGTGGCATCTGAGTTTATAAGGGTTTTATTCCATATAATGGAATTGGTTCGAACCAGGTATCATGTTCCATCACCACGAAGGTTCAGGAAGGGATAGACAATGCTTTATTAACAGAGTACAATATATATAGTAAATGCATACAATGGTGATGGATACAGAAGGCGTAACAGCTGAGAGGAAAGAGATAAGAACACATGTGCGTAACAGAAGGCGTGCACGAGGGCGTACACGGAGGTGTGTACTAGAAACGTCACATGAGAGAATCACAGGTGGGTGGATCCATAGAGGAATCCTGCAGTGTCAGCAGAAATATATGGCAGAGATGCGCGCGCAACAGCATGACGTGTGATTGACGTGGAACTGGAGGGCGAAGGGGACTTGACATTTAGCACTATACGTGGAGACAGAAGTCTGGCGTGTCAGAACAACCTAAACCCAAATCATATCTAATATCTTGTGTTTGAGGAACTGTATTATCTAGAAGGAAAGGTCTCTCGGGCAAAGGCTATTCTATACTGACTGCTAGTGCATGGATATGTGACTACGTGTCTACGTGTAATGCGAGGGGCCATGGGCCTACCATGGTAACTGGAGCAATGAATTACTTGCACGGAGACAGAAAGGCCGGGCCCTTTGCTCTACAGCTGGGGAGATGTTTTCCTAAATCACTAGACAGGAATATATTTTCGAGGAGCGGAGCAGATAACTTGAAGGCAAAATACAGTCTTGGCAGGCAAGCAGGCCGAGCCGGGCACCGCTCGCCGCGCAGGGAGTAAGGTAAAGGTCATGGATGCAGATCCAGGCTGCAGCTTTCAGAGGCAGAAGGCAGAAAGGGCTCGATGGCAGAAATCAGGGCCTAGCTCGCCAGAGCCAGGAAAACGTGAAAGTGCACCATGTAAAGACGGTGGCACGGCATACTTAGGAACTGAATTTTCGACCCATTCATGGTGGATCTGAAAGAGGACATGTTAACGTTGGACGCAAATGTATTTGCGTCTTCATAGCTGGTTGTGGAGGGAACATACATGTACTTGAAGCACGTACATGGAGCCGTTGGGGTCTACGTTAGGGGACACAATTGACCATAAAAATTCATATTACCTCACCTGGGTTTTGAAATTAAGGTCCTGGTCGAGCCAGATGCCTAGGCTTTTGACCTCGGTTTTTGGGGTCGGCTAGGTACCCATGGAGGGTGGCCAGGAGAGATTTGTAGGTAGTTTGTTCGGGTTGCCAAGGAGAAGGATCTCCGATTTGTCACCATTAAGTTTTAGTCGAGAGTCAGTTGGCACAGTGTAAATGTGTGACTACTATTCTATGTTTTTATGATAATACGAAGGCTATATTTTAAATAACCTTCTGTGGAGTTTCTTTTGTGGTGTGCCTAGTTTGTTGCTGCTGTGTGTGTGTGTTGCGCAAACACATTACACATCTCCTCTGGGATAAGCCTGACTGCTCGTGCCAAGCTACCAAGGGGTTGAGCAGGGGTTATCTTCAGCGTGTAACTCCCTTGCCCTGACTAGAGTGGTGTTTTCTACCTAGCTTTGGCACAAGCCTTAGCCAAACATAAATCCCATTTCTAACACTGCCTTTGTGTAGTGTTTTAAGGATTAGGTGAGTGTTGTGATGTTTGTGTACTGTAGGGAAGTGTTTTAAGGTTTAGGGTAGTGTCGAGGTTGTCCTGCTGGTTAGTGATGGAGTCAATCAATCAATCGAGGTCATGCAGGGGGTAGTGTTTTAGGGTTTAGGGTGGTGTTGTGGTGTTTGTGTAGTGTACGGTAGTGTTTTAGGGTTTAGGGTGGTGTTGTGCTGTGTGTGTAGTGTAGGGTAGTGTTTTAGTGTTTAGGGTAGTGTCAGGTGGGTTGTGCAGGTTAGTGTTAGAGTGTAGGGATAGGACTGGGGGAAGGTTGTGCAGGGAGTAGTGTTTTAAGGATTAGGGGAGTGTTGTGAAGTTTGTGTACTGTAGGGAAGTGTTTTAAGGTTTAGGGTAGTGTCGAGGGTGTCCTGCAGGTTAGTGATGGAGTCAATCAATCAATCAAAAAGTTGTAAAATGCACGACATACCCGCGAGGGTTTCAAGGCTAAAGAGAGGTTCCTAGGAGTCCCACTGATACTTGGTCCTTTTAAACCAACAAAAAAGAAATTGGCACAGAAGGTGAAATATAAAAGAACATCTTTATTAAACTCAAATGAGTGAGACTAAGTCATACAGAAGCCTTAGCAACTGAATGAGGCAGTCTGAGGAGTGCAGAAAACAGAGGCCTTATATATGCTTACATAGTAAGCATATGACCAAGGGGCAGTCCTGGCTCATGTAAGCATGCAAAATGACTAGCCCTTCTGGGAATGTGCGATGGTGGAAGATGCTGAATATAGTTTGTCTCTAGGCAGATTTCAAGAGCAGTTAACAGAAAGGTAGGACAGAGCACATGGCGAGCACATGTCAAAACACATGGCTGCCAGAAATGCAAAATGGCTTTCACAAAGCGGATAAGATAACTTCTAAATACAGGATGGCCTCTGCTAATGCTAACCCATTGCTGCCAATTTACAACAAACAACCGTTTTAGCTTTAGCTGAAGACATTCCTATGATCCATTAGGAACATAGAAAATATGTGCTCATTAATTTTCATAAATTTATCAATATCCTAATTCATTGCTAGGTGGGCATTTTCCATTCTAAACATTTCATTAAGCGGGTAAATGTAAGTATAAGCAGGAATACAAAGAGAACAAAGCATTGGGTCATAATTAACATACAGACAGTAGGAGAGAGTAATGACCACTATCACAAACAGAATTATCATTTTTCTAGCCCTAAGCAAAAGCAAATTCTAAAATCATCTAGTAAACATTTTCAGGGCTCCTATGCATTTCAGTGACTATTATATACTCAGGTGAGAAAGTGGCGATCCTTGTCAATGCTCTCAGGTGAAATGGGAATACCCTTTATCAGAGTACAGACAGAATACTACTTTAAAACGATACCAGCAGAACAGTAAGAACAGTCACACAAATTCCCTTCTGGTGGACCATTTTGGATGCTACGGGCGAAGCCACTAGAGGCTATTCCTCTTCCATGGCAATTCAGTCAAATGGGAACATATCCAACACCCACTTTATACAATTCACTGGAATCACTTGTGCAACTATGCCAAAGTCTCTTCTAAGCCTCTTTGGTAGGCTTCTATCGTCCATCAAATCTGCTTGGGTTGTCTTCTTCCGCATTGGGCCTCTCGATCCAGGCCTTCCATGAAAATAACACTTCTCAGTGTCTGTTGGAGTGCCCTCCTGGCAAACACTCACAGTTCACTCAAAAGTCTCAATTTCTCAATGCAGTGCACCAGTTTCTCTCCTCTGGTGCACTCCTTTAGGAGATAATGTTGAGGTTGTGCTATCAGGCGATGCGTGCAAGAGGCGCCATGTAGACGTTGAACACTGTCGGGCTGAGGGAGGATCCATGCGGGACGCCGCAGATGATCTCGGAGGCCTCGGATCGGAACGGGGGAGGCGGACTCTCTGGGTTCTGCCGGAGAGGAAGGTGGAGGTCCAGTCCAGGGCTTTGTCTCGGATGCCTGCGTCGTGGAGTCATGTGCGTATTGTGCTGTGGCAGACAGTGTCGAAGGCAGCAGAGAGGTCCAGAAGGATGAGCGCCGCCGTCTCTCCGTTGTCCAACAGTGCCCTGATGTCATCTGTGGCGGCGATGAGGGCGGTCTCGGTGCTGTAGTTGCTGAGGAAACCTGACTGGGAGGGGTCCAGAATGCTGTTGTCTTCGAGGTAGCGGGTGAGGTGGATGTTGACTATCTTCTCGATGACCTTAGCTGGGATCAGAAGCAGGGAGATGTGCCGGAAGTTTTTCAGTTCGCTTGGGTCCGCCTTGGGTTTCTTCAGTAGGGCGTTGATCTCTGCGTGTTTCCAGCTCTCAGGGAAGGTCGCAGTCTCGAAGGAGAGGTTGATGATGTTGCGTAGGTGGGGTGCGATGGAGCTGGCGGCTTTGTTGAAGATGTGATGTGGAAAGGGGTCGGACGGTGAGCAGGAGTGGATTGTGCCCATGGCCTTGATTGTGTCTTCGATGCTCATGTTGGCCCAGGTTGTCAGGGGGTCGTAGTCGGTGGGGTGTGGTGGTTCCTGCGTGTTGGGGCCTGTAGGAGTCATCCAGGGGGTGAAGCTGTTGTGGATGTCAGCGATCTTGTGGTGGAAGAAGGTGGCGAGGGAGTCGCACAGGCCTTGTGACGGCGAGATGTCGTTGGCGTTGGAGCTGGGGTTGGAGAGTTTCTTCACAACGTTGAGAGCTCCTTGCTGTTGTGTGCATTGTTGTTGAGGTGGTCTTTGAAGGAGGTCCTCTTGGTGGTCCTGATGAGGTGGTGGTGGTTGCCGATGGCGTCTTTGAAGGCTGCGCGGCTGCCGAGCGACTGCTCGCTATGCCATATGTTCTCCAACTTCCGACAAGTGCGCTTGGACGCTAGGAGTTCCAGGGTGAACCAGTTGGCTCTCTTGCTGGTGTCTTTGAGGGATTGTTTTTTCAGTGGGGCTAACGTGTTGGCACAGTTGTCCATCCATCGTTTGAGGGTGCGCATGCCATCGTCCGGGTTGGAGGGGTTGGTCGGTGGGTTGAGTGCGAGGTTTGTCTGTAGTTCTACTTCGGTGATTCTGCCCCAGCAGCGACGGGGGATCTGTAGGGAGCGGTGATGTGCGCCTGGTTTCCGGAAGGTGAAGTGAATCCAGTGGTGGTCGGTCCAGGTGGGTTTGGAGACATGGCTGAAGGAAACGTGTGGGCTTGAGGAGAAGATGGCGTTGAGCGTGTGTCCGGAAATATGGGTTGGCGACATGACGAGCTGTTCCAGTCTGAGGTTGTTGAGGTTATCTATCAGGGTGGAGGAGTTGCTGTCGTTGTTGTTCTCCAGTTCAGGTCTCCAAGGAGGGTGTCGTTGGTGGAGGTCAATGCATGCCTGCTGATGAAGTCGGCAATGGTGTCTCAGAATTGTGGTCGGGGTCCGGGTGGTCTGTAGATGAGGGTGCCTCTTAGGGTGGTCTTGGGGTCCGTGTGGATCTGGAAGTGCATGTGTTCTGCGGTGCTGAGAATGTCGTCGGTGTGTGTTGAAACCCTGATGGTCTTCTTGTGGACGATGGCGCTTCCTCCACCGACTCCATAGGCGATCTTGTATCCGTCGGGGATGGCTATTGCTATGTCTGGGGAGGAGGCTTTGTTCATCCAGGTCTCTGTCAGGAAGGCGACGTTGGGAGATGCGGTGTCGAGTAGGTCCCAGAGCTCAACGGCGTGTTTGGTGGCTGGTTTCACTGCGTCTTCGATGCAGGAGAAGCTGCAGTTCTGGCAGGCAAAGGGGCCATCAGCAGATGGGTGTTCGTCCTGGGTTGAGAGCGATGCATGTGCTGATGTTGTATCGGAGGTGATCATCACGGCTGGTGCAGGGACCAAGGGTTCTGGAGCTGGGCACGGTCCAGACGCGGACCGGCACTGACGGGCTTGCCTTAGGCACCGCCTTCGGTGCGCCAGTGGCGCGTCCGCATAGCAGCTGCCATTTTATGGGGACGTGGGAGGGAGGAGCAGCTGGGAGGCGGGAGGCAGGTGGCAGGGGCGTGTGAATGGGTGCAGAGGGGAGGAGCCGCAGGGACAGCAGCGGTGGGAACTGCAGCAGGGAGCGGGGAACCAAAGGGAAAAGAGCACCAAGGAGCAGCAGGCAACAGGGGCACTCATGCGCTGGAGGCGCTGCAGCGGGGGGGAGCGACCTACTAGGAAAGGTCAAGGGTCGCTCTACTCACCGCGCAGCGGCCGCCATTTTATGGGGAGGTCGGAGGGAGAAGCAGCTGGGAGGCGGTAGGCGGGAGGCAGGTGGCAGGGGCATGCAAATGGGCGCGGGGCGAGGCTGCAGGGGCAGCAGTGGCGGGAACTGCAGCGAGGAGCTGGGAACCGAAGGGAAAAGAGCACCAAGGAGCAGCAGGCAACTGGGGCACTCAAGCGCTGACTGGGCTGTAGCAGGGGGGTGCAACCTACCAGGCTAAGTCAAGGGTCGCTCGCCTAAACGGGCAGCAGCCGTTATTTTATGGGGAGGAGAGAGAGAGAGGAGCTGCTGGGAGTCAGGAGGCGGGTGGCAGGGGCATGTGAATGGGCGTGGGGTGGCGGGCCGCAGGGGTAGGAGAGGGGGAACTGCAGCGGGGAGCGGAGAACCGAAGGAAAAAGAGCACCAAGGAGCAGCAAGCAACAGGGGCACTCAAGCACTGGCGGCGCTGCAGCGGGGGTAGCGGCCTACCAGGCAAGGTCAAGGGTCGCCCTCCCCGCTGCAGCGCCGCCGTAGGGAGCGGACTGGGGGAAAGGGGAGAGTCATGCAGGGGGTAGTGTTTTAGTGATTAGGGTAGTGTTGTGGTGTTTGTGTAGTGTTGGGTAGTGTTTTAGGGTTAAGGTAGGACTGGGAGTGGAGAAGGTCGTGCAGGGGGTAGTGTTTTAGTGTTTAGGGTAGTGTAGTGGTGTTTGAGTATTGTAGAGTAGTGATTTAGGGTTTATGGTAGTGTCTGGGGTTCGTGCAGGGTTGTGTTTGCGTGTAGGGACCGGTCTTGGCTAAGGGATAGTGTTGTAGTGGGGGTAGTGTTTGATGGATTAGAGTAGTGTTGTTGAGTTTATGTTTTGTAGGGTAGTGTATTTAGATGTAAAATTTAGCGTAGTGTAGGCAGGGGCGTAATAGAGGCCCCCACAGCCCCCTAAGTTCCTTGTTTTGGAGGGGGCCCCCTCAGCCCTTAAGACATGCCATTGCACTGCTTTGTCATTTTTAAACAATGTAGGTAACATGTGAAGGATGTAAAGCTGATTTTGCCTCTCCGGATTAGAATTTTCAGCCTTGTTGGGTGGGTCAGCAGCGGAAGGTGACATGGACATTATAGTTAGAAAATACCATTAATAAAACATAGAAATTCATTGACAAAAACAAAAGTTACAGGGACTTCATAGTTAGGTACAGATTTTACATGCACAAAATCATAGAAATTCAGCAGTTATCGTTACCTGAGATAACCATAACTTGTGCCTCCGCAATGCATTACTTATGACCTCACATACTATTTCACTCATTACATGCTCAGTGACATCACTGATGGCATCATCCAGCAAAGTATACTTCACTATATTTAACCCCTTCCGTGCTCCCGTCGGCCAACGGCCGACAGGAGCACCCCCTCCTCTGTGCTGCGAACGGCCAACGGCCATCGCAGCCCCGCCCACTATTTAGAATGCCCACACCGCAGCAGAATTGCCGCCTTGGTTAAAGAGATCAAAAAATAGCAATACCATTTAAAAAAAAAAGAATTGAAGATGGATGGCACACATGTAGTTCGGTGCAACCTTACCAACTACTATACTCAGTTATTACCTTTGAGAGGATTGTCAGCGGACAGTTCTGCCTCTTGTACATTGCTGTTCTAATCACTTATCATCAAAGTAATAAATCTATCCATCTGAGTTACTCTAACACAAACCATAACACCACCATTTCTCAACATGGGAAGGGATTTTAGTGCATATGTCAGTTTTACACATACCACTAAAACACACACCCAGTACAGAGGTCTTAGTGAACAAAGAACTGTGTCAAGAATCCCTGGTAAAATCATTTTTGATCCTTGAGAATGGTTTGGGCAGAGAGGTCAGTGTGTTGCAAATGTCTACTACATGGAGCCAATATTTCAAACAACGAGAGAGTGTTAATACAAACATCCAACACAGTAGGCAAGCAAAGGATTTAAACAGGCACTACTGGACTTTAAGAAGAGAATGTTATTATCAGTAGGAAAAGACAGAGTGCACGTGCTCAGAGACCTAGCTAAAAAGAAACCTCAGGCCCCAGTGAAACACTGGTAGCCGGTTGTCTTCATTGGGTTCTCATTGTTAGCTATGGAAGGTGAAAGTGAGTTAAAAAGAGTGTGGACTACTCCTCGAAATTATTTTATTAGGAGGGTAGCTCTAACTCTATTAAAACCAGTGTTTAGAAAACGTGATAAATTTCCCGGACTATTGAAAGGTTGTGCAAATTTGAACCAATCAGTCCCTTAGCAAAGTGAAAAAAGCAAAACTAAAAAGTGGACAACATGTTTCTGCTTTGTGAGCACTACTCCGCTCAGCATTCATCAGGACCAAGCATAAAAATGAGTTCCGCTCACTGATCAGAGCACGCTAAAGCGCTCGGACCCAGTGGTGGTTACATGGAACAATACGACCTGTATGTGTCGAAGCTCCATAAGGAAAGTCTTCCTCAATTTGAAATTCACTCCTTATTGTAGGAGAAACGGTAGTAATCTGTATGGGTGGATAAAAAGACATCCAAATTGTGAACCCTTACAAAAATGCATTTACGCTGATAAACTCTGAACATGTGCACACAACTACTTGAGACAATATATATGCAAACTTGAGCAGTTGTCTGTCCCCTTTCATTTAAATTTAGAAAAAGGAGCATGCTAGTCATATATGTATTAATCATTTAAAAATACAAACCACGTTTTGTCATTGTCTGTGGTGTTTTAAATATTTATCAGGAGTGAATAGTTGCCTAAAAACAGTGCTCGGATCGCCAAATGAGTGGTTGGGAAACTAGAAGTATTAACTCCTTAGAACACCTGTGCAAGAAGCATGTGGGGCGCAGTGGACTACTAGAGAGGAAGAATCCGCCAAACACTTACTTAATATCGTAAGGTGATGTGCCCCATGGGCATAGCGGCAGGAGGAAATCTTCACGTTTGGGTTTCTAACGTGAAAAACAAAGAAAGCGTCTCAGTAAGAAGTTCACAATGCCGCTATTGGTACAATACTGGGCTTTCATAAAGACCAAGAAGGGACTTACTTGTATCCAAACGGCTCCCCGCTGGATAACCTACACGCGGCCACGTCCGCCGCCCGTTACACTCACAAAAACTGGGAATCGACTAACGAGCAAAACCTACTATAAACCCACCAGTAGGAATAATCTCCTTCATTTCTCCAGTTTTCACCCGCGTCCACTACGCGAAAACCTCCCATTCGGCCAATATCTACGTGTTCGTAGAAATTGTAGTAACACCACGGATTTTAATAAACAAGCGGATGACCTAACAACTAAACTAGAACAGAGAGGGTATCCCAGGAAAATCCTACAAAAGAGTCGTAAAAGAGCGAGAAACAACAACAGAGAAGCTCTGTTGGAAGATAATGAGAAAGAAAGTGAATCTGAGGTCCCCCTGACCTGTGTAACCACTTATAATAACATTTATAACTCTGTAAGTCGCTGCATTGGTAAACACTGGCAGATCCTGACCAGTAATGGAAGAAATTGGCGGAAACCACTCTTTTCATATAAAAGAGATAGGAGTCTGCATGATGTTCTAGTACATACTCGTCCAAGAACTAATCAACCCACACATGATGCTTCTGTTTTGAATGCTTGGGGTTTGCCTTCTGTCACTGGCCATTTCCCCTGTGGGGGATGTAGTGTATTTGAAATAGAGGGGAGAAGGTAGATCGCTAGATCTAAGGGCACCAATTACCACTCAAGGGAGTGGAAGGTCCAGTCTCAGTGTGTGCCCGTGACAATGGTTGCAACAAGGGGGGTACTGGACTGTTCCTGAGCGTGACTAGAGGGAAGACTGGTTGGCGTGACCAAAGGTGTGAATTTGACACCCAAGGGCATCCATTTTGTTGGATGGATTGGCCTCACACACCCCGAAGGATGTCATGCTTCATCATCGGCGGTTGCTCCTCGTCGGGGAGGCGGTGCAATCCCCGACGGGCTCACCTCAAAGAGGGGCTCTTTGGCGGAGATCTTTTTCCAACTGCCTTATGGTGAAGTGCGGGTGTGTGGGCAGGGTGGTGTGTGGTAGTGAAAGAAGGGGATATTAAAATGTAGCTAAGGGTACCTGGAACGAATTTTATTCAGGGGGTCCCTCGCTGCAGTTAAAAACAGGGGGCTAGCTCACTAGGAATCAACGAGTAGATTCAGGTGAACCTAGATGGGGCTAGTAGTGTACAACGGTCGACATGTTTCTCGCGGTGGGCTGTAGTAACCCGCGATTCATCAGGACCTAAAAAAGGTGATTAAACCACATGCTAGTGTCATGTGTGGATTTGTGTTTGTGTTACCTCTGTGTTGGTTGTCCTATACCTAATAGTTAAGAACTACCTGCCACATGAGGGGTCGGCGGGGTGAGGCATCAGGGATGAGTCAAATAGTCAAGACTCTAGTCTCCTGCGCCCCGGCTGCTTGACCTACCCTTCACCGCCGAGCTCGAGTAGATGTTATATGTCTACAACTTCGAGAAAACTCACATCTTAGCAAATTCCAATCCTTATGCTCTCAATGTTATCCTGTGGCAGAGGTACATTGATGATGTGCTTTTAATCTGGAAAGGGTCGGGGGAAAGTCTACATTCCTTTTTTGATTGGGTCAATACTTGTGACCCTCATTTAAGATTCACACACCAATATGATTCCAACTCCATTGTCTTCCTAGATGTTACACTCACAAAAACTGTGAATCGACTAACGAGCAAAACCTACTATATACCCACCAGTAGGAATAATCTCCTTCATTTCTCCAGTTTTCACCCGCGTCCACTACGCGAAAACCTCCCATTCGGCCAATATCTACGTGTTCGTAGAAATTGTAGTAACACCACGGATTTTAATAAACAAGCGGATGACCTAACAACTAAACTAGAACAGAGAGGGTATCCCAGGAAAATCCAACAAAAGAGTCGTAAAAGAGCGAGAAACAACAACAGAGAAGCTCTGTTGGAAGATAATGAGAAAGAAAGTGAATCTGAGGTCCTCCTGACCTGTGTAACCACTTATAATAACATTTCTAACTCTGTAAGTCGCTGCATTGGTAAACACTGGCAGATCCTGACCAGTAATGGAAGAAATTGGCGGAAACCACTCTTTTCATATAAAAGAGATAGGAGTCTGCATGATGTTCTAGTACATACTCGTCCAAGAACTAATCAACCCACACATGATGCTTCTGTTTTGAATGCTTGGGGTTTGCCTTCTGTCACTGGCCATTTCCCCTGTGGGGGATGTAGTGTATGCCATCTTACGTCATCCACGAAAACACTACAATTAGAAGAGGGCAAAACATGGCACCTACGAGGCCACACCAACTGTAATTCAAGTAACGTCATCTACTTGATTACATGTCTGTGTGGTCTTAGATACGTAGGGATGACCACTAGAAAAATTAAAACAAGAACAGGAGAACATCGTAGTAATATCCGATGTGGCAGGAACACTACAAAACTGACTACCCATTTCCTTGAGCAAGGCCATTGTCCAAACGATGTTAAATGGGTTATAATTGAACAGTTGAGCTCTAAGAATGAAGGTACTTTATATGAGAAGGAGCAGCGATGGGTATACCGTCTTTCTACCCATAAATATGGCCTAAACGATGATATCCCATGGGGATCAGTCATGCGTAGATAGACAACCTTCCATCCCTGTTAATTAATTGTCTTTCTACAGTCCGTGGTTTCTTAGTCTGGGGACACTGAGATAAGAATTGATAATTTTTTTCCCCAATACTAAGGTTTTGATTAACTATGAGGTGACCATCATATTTCTAATACACGGTCCTCTATGGGCAAAGAATTTTATCTGCCTATTCCTTCTCAAGGCATTATTTATGCTACCGTTTATATTCTATCCCCATTTATTGTGTCCCTTGAGGTATTTCTCACATAGGTTTATCTGTTCGTTTTTAATGCGCCCGAGTATGTCTGTAAACAGACGGGCGCCTTTAAGATTCTGGCGCGATCACCCAAGACACGTGATCACACGCTCCGCGTCACACGCATCCCGCCTTCCGTTTCTTTTTTTATATCATTTGCAGCTCCAGTTCCGCGTTTGTTGTAACGGGCGGCGGACGTGGCCGCGTGTAGGTTATCCAGCGGGGAGCCGTTTGGATACAAGTAAGTCCCTTCTTGGTCTTTATGAAAGCCCAGTATTGTACCAATAGCGGCATTGTGAACTTCTTACTGAGACGCTTTCTTTGTTTTTCACGTTAGAAACCCAAACGTGAAGATTTCCTCCTGCCGCTATGCCCATGGGGCACATCACCTTACGATATTAAGTAAGTGTTTGGCGGATTCTTCCTCTCTAGTAGTCCACTGCGCCCCACATGCTTCTTGCACAGGTGTTCTAATGAGTTAATACTTCTAGTTTCCCAACCACTCATTTGGCGATCCGAGCACTGTTTTTAGGCAACTATTCACTCCTGATAAATATTTAAAACACCACAGACAATGACAAAACGTGGTTTGTATTTTTAAATGATTAATACATATATGACTAGCATGCTCCTTTTTCTAAATTTAAATGAAAGGGGACAGACAACTGCTCAAGTTTGCATATATATTGTCTCAAGTAGTTGTGTGCACATGTTCAGAGTTTATCAGCGTAAATGCATTTTTGTAAGGGTTCACAATTTGGATGTCTTTTTATCCACCCATACAGATTACTACCGTTTCTCCTACAATAAGGAGTGAATTTCAAATTGAGGAAGACTTTCCTTATGGAGCTTCGACACCTACAGGTCGTATTGTTCCATGTAACCACCACTGGGTCCGAGCGCTTTAGCGTGCTCTGATCAGTGAGCGGTACTAATTTTTATGCTTGGTCCTGATGAATGCTGAGCGGAGTAGTGCTCACAAAGCAGAAACATGTTGACCACTTTTTAGTTTTGCTTTTTTCACTTTGCTAAGGGACTGATTGGTTCAAATTTGTACAACCTTTCAATAGTCTGGGAAAATTATCACGTTTTCTAAACACTGGTTTTAATAGAGTTAGAGCTACCCTCCTATTAAAATAATTTCGAGGAGTAGTCCACACTCTTTTTAACTCACTTTCACCTTCCATAGCTAACAATGAGAACCCAATGAAGACAACCGGCTACCAGTGTTTCACTGGGGCCTGAGGGTTCTTTTTAGCTAGGTCTCTGAGCACGTGCACTCTGTCTTTTCGTACTGATAATAACATTCTCTTCTTAAAGTCCAGTAGTGCCTGTTTAAATCCTTTGCTTGCCTACTGTGTTGGATGTTTGTATTAACACTCTCTCGTTGTTTGAAATATTGATTTGATGAGGGGCATGGGAGTGTTTATTCCGACCCTTACTCTCTTGTTGATTGAATTATTCTAAGCAGCGCGCAGCTGCGAGAGTATATATTTTAATATTAAAAACCATTTTCAGGAGTCTTTTGCATTCAAACAGTGCATCGCGGTACACTTTTGCAATGGAGGCATCGGGCCTGTCATACTCTAGAGAGGAGGCTGATGCTATTCTTAATGATACTTCCCTTTTTGCGGACTCACTTGTCGCTCAAGCTATATCCCAGACTACTGACTGGGACAAACTTGGTGAACAAAGGAAAAATAGAATTAGAGCAATTTTACATGGAACTATGATGAAGGAATACCTCAATAACAAAATGGCCCCTAAGGGACTTTTGGTCACTAATGCCCCACGAATATTTCTGGAGGACAGTGTATTCAGAAAAGAATGGGCACAAATAGCCTGGCACTGCACGCACGACTGGGCTATTCTTATCATCAAGACAGCTATGCGTCTTTCCGAGGCTTTATTAATAGAGATCCAAGCCACAGAAGCCCATATAAAAGCAACCGTCACAGGTTACAAAAAGAAGCTTGATGAGTTCAATAAAGAGCTTAATGAATACAAAGAAAATCTTGCACAGTCAAAAGTAGCCAAATTTCAAAAAGATTTAAAAAGATGGTCCTATGAGAAAACTTACCCCGACGCCTGCCAAGATTATGCTCCTCCAACCCGTGCCAATGTTGACCCAGACACCTCAGCTGACTCGGACTCTAGTAATTCGAGCACTGAAAGTAGAGGGAATAAACAGCGAGGCAGAGGCAGGGGAAAACAAAATTACAACCAATACAACCATCATTGGTTCCCCTATCCACACCAAGGACCCGGAGGTTTCCATCCAAATCCCTTTAACCAACCACCAATTCCACCACAATTTGGTTGGAACCCACACTTTGCTCCCCCGCCACACCAATTCCATCAAAACATGTACCCGCAGCCTTTTTTAGGTTTTGGCCGGAGAGGCAGGGGGAAGAGAAGAACAGGCAATCAGGTACACTGGGGTCCCACAGAAACAGTGGGGGACAACACACGGAGCAAGGCCCAGGATCAGAGAGCTGGACCGAGCAACCAGTAAGCCTGATAACAAATTTATCCAAAGTGATTCTAACTACAGATGAAACCTCAGTGTTAGAAAAGGGACTTGGCTTTATACCCAGTCCTCACCTGGATCGTTTTAAATTGAAATGCGAACTGGGAGAGTTTTTTCGGAAACTCAGATTGAAATCTTTTTTTGAACAACAAGATGCACTACTTCCTGCCACAGCGGGTGACACACCTTTTAAAAAGAAATCCAACTTCACCCCTCCAACACACTTGATACCGGCTGATATCATAACTTTTGAACAGGCAGTATCTCGGGAAGTAGAGTCTCTGATTGAACCTACCTCCTTTAAAAATTTGACAGCAGGAGAATTTAAGGCTATAAAATCTCTGCAAGAGAATCAAGACATTGTAATCAAAAGTGCTGACAAGGGGGGAGGTATAGTTATCCAGGATGCCACGGCTTACGATGCTGAGTGCAAGCGGCTCCTAGGGGATACTATTAGTTACACCATACTCCAACAGGACCCCTCTCCTTTCCTTAAAGATGAAATTCTGGAACTTGTTTCCACCGCAGAAAGAGACGGATACATCACTAAACAAGAAGCTGATTTCCTTACCAACTCTGAAGAGAAAGTCCCCTACTTTTACACTCTTCCCAAAACCCATAAAAATCGTACACCACCGCCGGCAAGACCTATAGTGTCAGGGATTGGGTCCCAGTTGGAACCACTCTCTAAGTATTGTGATTTTTTCTTCAAACCTTTAATCCAATCAACCAGTACCTACATCAAGGATACAAAAAGTCTTCTTTCAATGTTGCTTAATGTACAACTTCCTGAGGAACCATGCTACCTAGTGTCCTTAGACATTGAAAGTTTATATACATGTATCCCTCAAGATGCTACTTTAAAAGTTTTGGCAGACATCCTGGACCAAACCACATGGTCGTACAATACCTCTAAGACCTTTGTGATGGATTGCGCCACCCTGGCATTAAAACGGAACTTCTTCCAATATTTATTTTATTTATTTATTTATTTATTTATTTATAACATTTCTAGAGCGCACAAATACCTTTCGGTGTCTCAGCGCTAAATACCAGGATACCAGGATACCTTTTACCTGCAGAAGACTGGCACCTCGATGGGCAGTACTTTAGCCCCCAGTATAGCGGGGTTATATGTCTACAACTTCGAGAAAACTCACATCTTAGCAAATTCCAATCCTTATGCTCTCAATGTTATCCTGTGGCAGAGGTACATTGATGATGTGCTTTTAATCTGGAAAGGGTCGGGGGAAAGTCTACATTCCTTTTTTGATTGGGTCAATACTTGTGACCCTCATTTAAGATTCACACACCAATATGATTCCAACTCCATTGTCTTCCTAGATGTTACACTCACAAAAACTGTGAATCGACTAACGAGCAAAACCTACTATATACCCACCAGTAGGAATAATCTCCTTCATTTCTCCAGTTTTCACCCGCGTCCACTACGCGAAAACCTCCCATTCGGCCAATATCTACGTGTTCGTAGAAATTGTAGTAACACCACGGATTTTAATAAACAAGCGGATGACCTAACAACTAAACTAGAACAGAGAGGGTATCCCAGGAAAATCCAACAAAAGAGTCGTAAAAGAGCGAGAAACAACAACAGAGAAGCTCTGTTGGAAGATAATGAGAAAGAAAGTGAATCTGAGGTCCTCCTGACCTGTGTAACCACTTATAATAACATTTCTAACTCTGTAAGTCGCTGCATTGGTAAACACTGGCAGATCCTGACCAGTAATGGAAGAAATTGGCGGAAACCACTCTTTTCATATAAAAGAGATAGGAGTCTGCATGATGTTCTAGTACATACTCGTCCAAGAACTAATCAACCCACACATGATGCTTCTGTTTTGAATGCTTGGGGTTTGCCTTCTGTCACTGGCCATTTCCCCTGTGGGGGATGTAGTGTATGCCATCTTACGTCATCCACGAAAACACTACAATTAGAAGAGGGCAAAACATGGCACCTACGAGGCCACACCAACTGTAATTCAAGTAACGTCATCTACTTGATTACATGTCTGTGTGGTCTTAGATACGTAGGGATGACCACTAGAAAAATTAAAACAAGAACAGGAGAACATCGTAGTAATATCCGATGTGGCAGGAACACTACAAAACTGACTACCCATTTCCTTGAGCAAGGCCATTGTCCAAACGATGTTAAATGGGTTATAATTGAACAGTTGAGCTCTAAGAATGAAGGTACTTTATATGAGAAGGAGCAGCGATGGGTATACCGTCTTTCTACCCATAAATATGGCCTAAACGATGATATCCCATGGGGATCAGTCATGCGTAGATAGACAACCTTCCATCCCTGTTAATTAATTGTCTTTCTACAGTCCGTGGTTTCTTAGTCTGGGGACACTGAGATAAGAATTGATAATTTTTTTCCCCAATACTAAGGTTTTGATTAACTATGAGGTGACCATCATATTTCTAATACACGGTCCTCTATGGGCAAAGAATTTTATCTGCCTATTCCTTCTCAAGGCGTTATTTATGCTACCGTTTATATTCTATCCCCATTTATTGTGTCCCTTGAGGTATTTCTCACATAGGTTTATCTGTTCGTTTTTAATGCGCCCGAGTATGTCTGTAAACAGACGGGCGCCTTTAAGATTCTGGCGCGATCACCCAAGACACGTGATCACACGCTCCGCGTCACACGCATCCCGCCTTCCGTTTCTTTTTTTATATCATTTGCAGCTCCAGTTCCGCGTTTGTTGTAACGGGCGGCGGACGTGGCCGCGTGTAGGTTATCCAGCGGGGAGCCGTTTGGATACAAGTAAGTCCCTTCTTGGTCTTTATGAAAGCCCAGTATTGTACCAATAGCGGCATTGTGAACTTCTTACTGAGACGCTTTCTTTGTTTTTCACGTTAGAAACCCAAACATGAAGATTTCCTCCTGCCGCTATGCCCATGGGGCACATCACCTTACGATATTAAGTAAGTGTTTGGCGGATTCTTCCTCTCTAGTAGTCCACTGCGCCCCACATGCTTCTTGCACAGGTGTTCTAATGAGTTAATACTTCTAGTTTCCCAACCACTCATTTGGCGATCCGAGCACTGTTTTTAGGCAACTATTCACTCCTGATAAATATTTAAAACACCACAGACAATGACAAAACGTGGTTTGTATTTTTAAATGATTAATACATATATGACTAGCATGCTCCTTTTTCTAAATTTAAATGAAAGGGGACAGACAACTGCTCAAGTTTGCATATATATTGTCTCAAGTAGTTGTGTGCACATGTTCAGAGTTTATCAGCGTAAATGCATTTTTGTAAGGGTTCACAATTTGGATGTCTTTTTATCCACCCATACAGATTACTACCGTTTCTCCTACAATAAGGAGTGAATTTCAAATTGAGGAAGACTTTCCACATGGAGCTTCGACACCTACAGGTCGTATTGTTCCATGTAACCACCACTGGGTCCGAGCGCTTTAGCGTGCTCTGATCAGTGAGCGGTACTAATTTTTATGCTTGGTCCTGATGAATGCTGAGCGGAGTAGTGCTCACAAAGCAGAAACATGTTGACCACTTTTTAGTTTTGCTTTTTTCACTTTGCTAAGGGACTGATTGGTTCAAATTTGTACAACCTTTCAATAGTCCGGGAAAATTATCACGTTTTCTAAACACTGGTTTTAATAGAGTTAGAGCTACCCTCCTATTAAAATAATTTCGAGGAGTAGTCCACACTCTTTTTAACTCACTTTCACCTTCCATAGCTAACAATGAGAACCCAATGAAGACAACCGGCTACCAGTGTTTCACTGGGGCCTGAGGGTTCTTTTTAGCTAGGTCTCTGAGCACGTGCACTCTGTCTTTTCGTACTGATAATAACATTCTCTTCTTAAAGTCCAGTAGTGCCTGTTTAAATCCTTTGCTTGCCTACTGTGTTGGATGTTTGTATTAACACTCTCTCGTTGTTTGAAATATTGATTTGATGAGGGGCATGGGAGTGTTTATTCCGACCCTTACTCTCTTGTTGATTGAATTATTCTAAGCAGCGCGCAGCTGCGAGAGTATATATTTTAATATTAAAAACCATTTTCAGGAGTCTTTTGCATTCAAACAGTGCATCGCGGTACACTTTTGCAATGGAGGCATCGGGCCTGTCATACTCTAGAGAGGAGGCTGATGCTATTCTTAATGATACTTCCCTTTTTGCGGACCCACTTGTCGCTCAAGCTATATCCCAGACTACTGACTGGGACAAACTTGGTGAACAAAGGAAAAATAGAATTAGAGCAATTTTACATGGAACTATGATGAAGGAATACCTCAATAACAAAATGGCCCCTAAGGGACTTTTGGTCACTAATGCCCCACGAATATTTCTGGAGGACAGTGTATTCAGAAAAGAATGGGCACAAATAGCCTGGCACTGCACGCACGACTGGGCTATTCTTATCATCAAGACAGCTATGCGTCTTTCCGAGGCTTTATTAATAGAGATCCAAGCCACAGAAGCCCATATAAAAGCAACCGTCACAGGTTACAAAAAGAAGCTTGATGAGTTCAATAAAGAGCTTAATGAATACAAAGAAAATCTTGCACAGTCAAAAGTAGCCAAATTTCAAAAAGATTTAAAAAGATGGTCCTATGAGAAAACTTACCCCGACGCCTGCCAAGATTATGCTCCTCCAACCCGTGCCAATGTTGACCCAGACACCTCAGCTGACTCGGACTCTAGTAATTCGAGCACTGAAAGTAGAGGGAATAAACAGCGAGGCAGAGGCAGGGGAAAACAAAATTACAACCAATACAACCATCATTGGTTCCCCTATCCACACCAAGGACCCGGAGGTTTCCATCCAAATCCCTTTAACCAACCACCAATTCCACCACAATTTGGTTGGAACCCACACTTTGCTCCCCCGCCACACCAATTCCATCAAAACATGTACCCGCAGCCTTTTTTAGGTTTTGGCCGGAGAGGCAGGGGGAAGAGAAGAACAGGCAATCAGGTACACTGGGGTCCCACAGAAACAGTGGGGGACAACACACGGAGCAAGGCCCAGGATCAGAGAGCTGGACCGAGCAACCAGTAAGCCTGATAACAAATTTATCCAAAGTGATTCTAACTACAGATGAAACCTCAGTGTTAGAAAAGGGACTTGGCTTTATACCCAGTCCTCACCTGGATCGTTTTAAATTGAAATGCGAACTGGGAGAGTTTTTTCGGAAACTCAGATTGAAATCTTTTTTTGAACAACAAGATGCACTACTTCCTGCCACAGCGGGTGACACACCTTTTAAAAAGAAATCCAACTTCACCCCTCCAACACACTTGATACCGGCTGATATCATAACTTTTGAACAGGCAGTATCTCGGGAAGTAGAGTCTCTGATTGAACCTACCTCCTTTAAAAATTTGACAGCAGGAGAATTTAAGGCTATAAAATCTCTGCAAGAGAATCAAGACATTGTAATCAAAAGTGCTGACAAGGGGGGAGGTATAGTTATCCAGGATGCCACGGCTTACGATGCTGAGTGCAAGCGGCTCCTAGGGGATACTATTAGTTACACCATACTCCAACAGGACCCCTCTCCTTTCCTTAAAGATGAAATTCTGGAACTTGTTTCCACCGCAGAAAGAGACGGATACATCACTAAACAAGAAGCTGATTTCCTTACCAACTCTGAAGAGAAAGTCCCCTACTTTTACACTCTTCCCAAAACCCATAAAAATCGTACACCACCGCCGGCAAGACCTATAGTGTCAGGGATTGGGTCCCAGTTGGAACCACTCTCTAAGTATTGTGATTTTTTCTTCAAACCTTTAATCCAATCAACCAGTACCTACATCAAGGATACAAAAAGTCTTCTTTCAATGTTGCTTAATGTACAACTTCCTGAGGAACCATGCTACCTAGTGTCCTTAGACATTGAAAGTTTATATACATGTATCCCTCAAGATGCTACTTTAAAAGTTTTGGCAGACATCCTGGACCAAACCACATGGTCGTACAATACCTCTAAGACCTTTGTGATGGATTGCGCCACCCTGGCATTAAAACGGAACTTCTTCCAATATTTATTTTATTTATTTATTTATTTATTTATTTATAACATTTCTAGAGCGCACAAATACCTTTCGGTGTCTCAGCGCTAAATACCAGGATACCAGGATACCTTTTACCTGCAGAAGACTGGCACCTCGATGGGCAGTACTTTAGCCCCCAGTATAGCGGGGTTATATGTCTACAACTTCGAGAAAACTCACATCTTAGCAAATTCCAATCCTTATGCTCTCAATGTTATCCTGTGGCAGAGGTACATTGATGATGTGCTTTTAATCTGGAAAGGGTCGGGGGAAAGTCTACATTCCTTTTTTGATTGGGTCAATACTTGTGACCCTCATTTAAGATTCACACACCAATATGATTCCAACTCCATTGTCTTCCTAGATGTTACACTCACAAAAACTGTGAATCGACTAACGAGCAAAACCTACTATATACCCACCAGTAGGAATAATCTCCTTCATTTCTCCAGTTTTCACCCGCGTCCACTACGCGAAAACCTCCCATTCGGCCAATATCTACGTGTTCGTAGAAATTGTAGTAACACCACGGATTTTAATAAACAAGCGGATGACCTAACAACTAAACTAGAACAGAGAGGGTATCCCAGGAAAATCCAACAAAAGAGTCGTAAAAGAGCGAGAAACAACAACAGAGAAGCTCTGTTGGAAGATAATGAGAAAGAAAGTGAATCTGAGGTCCTCCTGACCTGTGTAACCACTTATAATAACATTTCTAACTCTGTAAGTCGCTGCATTGGTAAACACTGGCAGATCCTGACCAGTAATGGAAGAAATTGGCGGAAACCACTCTTTTCATATAAAAGAGATAGGAGTCTGCATGATGTTCTAGTACATACTCGTCCAAGAACTAATCAACCCACACATGATGCTTCTGTTTTGAATGCTTGGGGTTTGCCTTCTGTCACTGGCCATTTCCCCTGTGGGGGATGTAGTGTATGCCATCTTACGTCATCCACGAAAACACTACAATTAGAAGAGGGCAAAACATGGCACCTACGAGGCCACACCAACTGTAATTCAAGTAACGTCATCTACTTGATTACATGTCTGTGTGGTCTTAGATACGTAGGGATGACCACTAGAAAAATTAAAACAAGAACAGGAGAACATCGTAGTAATATCCGATGTGGCAGGAACACTACAAAACTGACTACCCATTTCCTTGAGCAAGGCCATTGTCCAAACGATGTTAAATGGGTTATAATTGAACAGTTGAGCTCTAAGAATGAAGGTACTTTATATGAGAAGGAGCAGCGATGGGTATACCGTCTTTCTACCCATAAATATGGCCTAAACGATGATATCCCATGGGGATCAGTCATGCGTAGATAGACAACCTTCCATCCCTGTTAATTAATTGTCTTTCTACAGTCCGTGGTTTCTTAGTCTGGGGACACTGAGATAAGAATTGATAATTTTTTTCCCCAATACTAAGGTTTTGATTAACTATGAGGTGACCATCATATTTCTAATACACGGTCCTCTATGGGCAAAGAATTTTATCTGCCTATTCCTTCTCAAGGCGTTATTTATGCTACCGTTTATATTCTATCCCCATTTATTGTGTCCCTTGAGGTATTTCTCACATAGGTTTATCTGTTCGTTTTTAATGCGCCCGAGTATGTCTGTAAACAGACGGGCGCCTTTAAGATTCTGGCGCGATCACCCAAGACACGTGATCACACGCTCCGCGTCACACGCATCCCGCCTTCCGTTTCTTTTTTTATATCATTTGCAGCTCCAGTTCCGCGTTTGTTGTAACGGGCGGCGGACGTGGCCGCGTGTAGGTTATCCAGCGGGGAGCCGTTTGGATACAAGTAAGTCCCTTCTTGGTCTTTATGAAAGCCCAGTATTGTACCAATAGCGGCATTGTGAACTTCTTACTGAGACGCTTTCTTTGTTTTTCACGTTAGAAACCCAAACATGAAGATTTCCTCCTGCCGCTATGCCCATGGGGCACATCACCTTACGATATTAAGTAAGTGTTTGGCGGATTCTTCCTCTCTAGTAGTCCACTGCGCCCCACATGCTTCTTGCACAGGTGTTCTAATGAGTTAATACTTCTAGTTTCCCAACCACTCATTTGGCGATCCGAGCACTGTTTTTAGGCAACTATTCACTCCTGATAAATATTTAAAACACCACAGACAATGACAAAACGTGGTTTGTATTTTTAAATGATTAATACATATATGACTAGCATGCTCCTTTTTCTAAATTTAAATGAAAGGGGACAGACAACTGCTCAAGTTTGCATATATATTGTCTCAAGTAGTTGTGTGCACATGTTCAGAGTTTATCAGCGTAAATGCATTTTTGTAAGGGTTCACAATTTGGATGTCTTTTTATCCACCCATACAGATTACTACCGTTTCTCCTACAATAAGGAGTGAATTTCAAATTGAGGAAGACTTTCCACATGGAGCTTCGACACCTACAGGTCGTATTGTTCCATGTAACCACCACTGGGTCCGAGCGCTTTAGCGTGCTCTGATCAGTGAGCGGTACTAATTTTTATGCTTGGTCCTGATGAATGCTGAGCGGAGTAGTGCTCACAAAGCAGAAACATGTTGACCACTTTTTAGTTTTGCTTTTTTCACTTTGCTAAGGGACTGATTGGTTCAAATTTGTACAACCTTTCAATAGTCCGGGAAAATTATCACGTTTTCTAAACACTGGTTTTAATAGAGTTAGAGCTACCCTCCTATTAAAATAATTTCGAGGAGTAGTCCACACTCTTTTTAACTCACTTTCACCTTCCATAGCTAACAATGAGAACCCAATGAAGACAACCGGCTACCAGTGTTTCACTGGGGCCTGAGGGTTCTTTTTAGCTAGGTCTCTGAGCACGTGCACTCTGTCTTTTCGTACTGATAATAACATTCTCTTCTTAAAGTCCAGTAGTGCCTGTTTAAATCCTTTGCTTGCCTACTGTGTTGGATGTTTGTATTAACACTCTCTCGTTGTTTGAAATATTGATTTGATGAGGGGCATGGGAGTGTTTATTCCGACCCTTACTCTCTTGTTGATTGAATTATTCTAAGCAGCGCGCAGCTGCGAGAGTATATATTTTAATATTAAAAACCATTTTCAGGAGTCTTTTGCATTCAAACAGTGCATCGCGGTACACTTTTGCAATGGAGGCATCGGGCCTGTCATACTCTAGAGAGGAGGCTGATGCTATTCTTAATGATACTTCCCTTTTTGCGGACCCACTTGTCGCTCAAGCTATATCCCAGACTACTGACTGGGACAAACTTGGTGAACAAAGGAAAAATAGAATTAGAGCAATTTTACATGGAACTATGATGAAGGAATACCTCAATAACAAAATGGCCCCTAAGGGACTTTTGGTCACTAATGCCCCACGAATATTTCTGGAGGACAGTGTATTCAGAAAAGAATGGGCACAAATAGCCTGGCACTGCACGCACGACTGGGCTATTCTTATCATCAAGACAGCTATGCGTCTTTCCGAGGCTTTATTAATAGAGATCCAAGCCACAGAAGCCCATATAAAAGCAACCGTCACAGGTTACAAAAAGAAGCTTGATGAGTTCAATAAAGAGCTTAATGAATACAAAGAAAATCTTGCACAGTCAAAAGTAGCCAAATTTCAAAAAGATTTAAAAAGATGGTCCTATGAGAAAACTTACCCCGACGCCTGCCAAGATTATGCTCCTCCAACCCGTGCCAATGTTGACCCAGACACCTCAGCTGACTCGGACTCTAGTAATTCGAGCACTGAAAGTAGAGGGAATAAACAGCGAGGCAGAGGCAGGGGAAAACAAAATTACAACCAATACAACCATCATTGGTTCCCCTATCCACACCAAGGACCCGGAGGTTTCCATCCAAATCCCTTTAACCAACCACCAATTCCACCACAATTTGGTTGGAACCCACACTTTGCTCCCCCGCCACACCAATTCCATCAAAACATGTACCCGCAGCCTTTTTTAGGTTTTGGCCGGAGAGGCAGGGGGAAGAGAAGAACAGGCAATCAGGTACACTGGGGTCCCACAGAAACAGTGGGGGACAACACACGGAGCAAGGCCCAGGATCAGAGAGCTGGACCGAGCAACCAGTAAGCCTGATAACAAATTTATCCAAAGTGATTCTAACTACAGATGAAACCTCAGTGTTAGAAAAGGGACTTGGCTTTATACCCAGTCCTCACCTGGATCGTTTTAAATTGAAATGCGAACTGGGAGAGTTTTTTCGGAAACTCAGATTGAAATCTTTTTTTGAACAACAAGATGCACTACTTCCTGCCACAGCGGGTGACACACCTTTTAAAAAGAAATCCAACTTCACCCCTCCAACACACTTGATACCGGCTGATATCATAACTTTTGAACAGGCAGTATCTCGGGAAGTAGAGTCTCTGATTGAACCTACCTCCTTTAAAAATTTGACAGCAGGAGAATTTAAGGCTATAAAATCTCTGCAAGAGAATCAAGACATTGTAATCAAAAGTGCTGACAAGGGGGGAGGTATAGTTATCCAGGATGCCACGGCTTACGATGCTGAGTGCAAGCGGCTCCTAGGGGATACTATTAGTTACACCATACTCCAACAGGACCCCTCTCCTTTCCTTAAAGATGAAATTCTGGAACTTGTTTCCACCGCAGAAAGAGACGGATACATCACTAAACAAGAAGCTGATTTCCTTACCAACTCTGAAGAGAAAGTCCCCTACTTTTACACTCTTCCCAAAACCCATAAAAATCGTACACCACCGCCGGCAAGACCTATAGTGTCAGGGATTGGGTCCCAGTTGGAACCACTCTCTAAGTATTGTGATTTTTTCTTCAAACCTTTAATCCAATCAACCAGTACCTACATCAAGGATACAAAAAGTCTTCTTTCAATGTTGCTTAATGTACAACTTCCTGAGGAACCATGCTACCTAGTGTCCTTAGACATTGAAAGTTTATATACATGTATCCCTCAAGATGCTACTTTAAAAGTTTTGGCAGACATCCTGGACCAAACCACATGGTCGTACAATACCTCTAAGACCTTTGTGATGGATTGCGCCACCCTGGCATTAAAACGGAACTTCTTCCAATATTTATTTTATTTATTTATTTATTTATTTATTTATAAAATTTCTAGAGCGCACAAATACCTTTCGGTGTCTCAGCGCTAAATACCAGGATACCAGGATACCTTTTACCTGCAGAAGACTGGCACCTCGATGGGCAGTACTTTAGCCCCCAGTATAGCGGGGTTGTATGTCTACAACTTCGAGAAAACTCACATCTTAGCAAATTCCAATCCTTATGCTCTCAATGTTATCCTGTGGCAGAGGTACATTGATGATGTGCTTTTAATCTGGAAAGGGTCGGGGGAAAGTCTACATTCCTTTTTTGATTGGGTCAATACTTGTGACCCTCATTTAAGATTCACACACCAATATGATTCCAACTCCATTGTCTTCCTAGATGTTACACTCACAAAAACTGTGAATCGACTAACGAACAAAACCTACTATATACCCACCAGTAGGAATAATCTCCTTCATTTCTCCAGTTTTCACCCGCGTCCACTACGCGAAAACCTCCCATTCGGCCAATATCTACGTGTTCGTAGAAATTGTAGTAACACCACGGATTTTAATAAACAAGCGGATGACCTAACAACTAAACTAGAACAGAGAGGGTATCCCAGGAAAATCCAACAAAAGAGTCGTAAAAGAGCGAGAAACAACAACAGAGAAGCTCTGTTGGAAGATAATGAGAAAGAAAGTGAATCTGAGGTCCTCCTGACCTGTGTAACCACTTATAATAACATTTCTAACTCTGTAAGTCGCTGCATTGGTAAACACTGGCAGATCCTGACCAGTAATGGAAGAAATTGGCGGAAACCACTCTTTTCATATAAAAGAGATAGGAGTCTGCATGATGTTCTAGTACATACTCGTCCAAGAACTAATCAACCCACACATGATGCTTCTGTTTTGAATGCTTGGGGTTTGCCTTCTGTCACTGGCCATTTCCCCTGTGGGGGATGTAGTGTATGCCATCTTACATCATCCACGAAAACACTACAATTAGAAGAGGGCAAAACATGGCACCTACGATGCCACACCAACTGTAATTCAAGTAACGTCATCTACTTGATTAGATGTCCGTGTGGTCTTAGATACGTAGGGATGACCACTAGAAAAATTAAAACAAGAATAGGAGAACATCGTAGTAATATCCGATGTGGCAGGAACACTACAAAACTGACTACCCATTTCCTTGAGCAAGGCCATTGTCCAAACGATGATAAATGGGTTATAATTGAACAGTTGAGCTCTAAGAATGAAGGTACTTTATATGAGAAGGAGCAGCGATGGGTATACCGTCTTTCTACCCATAAATATGGCCTAAACGATGATATCCCATGGGGATCAGTCATGCGTAGATAGACAACCTTCCATCCCTGTTAATTAATTGTCTTTCTACAGTCCGTGGTTTCTTAGTCTGGGGACACTGAGATAAGAATTGATAATTTTTTTCCCCAATACTAAGGTTTTGATTAACTATGAGGTGACCATCATATTTCTAATACACGGTCCGCTATGGGCAAAGAATTTTATCTGCCTATTCCTTCTCAAGGCATTATTTATGCTACCGTTTATATTCTATCCCCATTTATTGTGTCCCTTGAGGTATTTCTCACATAGGTTTATCTGTTCGTTTTTAATGCGCCCGAGTATGTCTGTAAACAGACGGGCGCCTTTAAGATTCTGGCGCGATCACCCAAGACACGTGATCACACGCTCCGCGTCACACGCATCCCGCCTTCCGTTTCTTTTTTTATATCATTTGCAGCTCCAGTTCCGCGTTTGTTGTAACGGGCGGCGGACGTGGCCGCGTGTAGGTTATCCAGCGGGGAGCCGTTTGGATACAAGTAAGTCCCTTCTTGGTCTTTATGAAAGCCCAGTATTGTACCAATAGCGGCATTGTGAACTTCTTACTGAGACGCTTTCTTTGTTTTTCACGTTAGAAACCCAAACATGAAGATTTCCTCCTGCCGCTATGCCCATGGGGCACATCACCTTACGATATTAAGTAAGTGTTTGGCGGATTCTTCCTCTCTAGTAGTCCACTGCGCCCCACATGCTTCTTGCACAGGTGTTCTAATGAGTTAATACTTCTAGTTTCCCAACCACTCATTTGGCGATCCGAGCACTGTTTTTAGGCAACTATTCACTCCTGATAAATATTTAAAACACCACAGACAATGACAAAACGTGGTTTGTATTTTTAAATGATTAATACATATATGACTAGCATGCTCCTTTTTCTAAATTTAAATGAAAGGGGACAGACAACTGCTCAAGTTTGCATATATATTGTCTCAAGTAGTTGTGTGCACATGTTCAGAGTTTATCAGCGTAAATGCATTTTTGTAAGGGTTCACAATTTGGATGTCTTTTTATCCACCCATACAGATTACTACCGTTTCTCCTACAATAAGGAGTGAATTTCAAATTGAGGAAGACTTTCCACATGGAGCTTCGACACCTACAGGTCGTATTGTTCCATGTAACCACCACTGGGTCCGAGCGCTTTAGCGTGCTCTGATCAGTGAGCGGTACTAATTTTTATGCTTGGTCCTGATGAATGCTGAGCGGAGTAGTGCTCACAAAGCAGAAACATGTTGACCACTTTTTAGTTTTGCTTTTTTCACTTTGCTAAGGGACTGATTGGTTCAAATTTGTACAACCTTTCAATAGTCCGGGAAAATTATCACGTTTTCTAAACACTGGTTTTAATAGAGTTAGAGCTACCCTCCTATTAAAATAATTTCGAGGAGTAGTCCACACTCTTTTTAACTCACTTTCACCTTCCATAGCTAACAATGAGAACCCAATGAAGACAACCGGCTACCAGTGTTTCACTGGGGCCTGAGGGTTCTTTTTAGCTAGGTCTCTGAGCACGTGCACTCTGTCTTTTCGTACTGATAATAACATTCTCTTCTTAAAGTCCAGTAGTGCCTGTTTAAATCCTTTGCTTGCCTACTGTGTTGGATGTTTGTATTAACACTCTCTCGTTGTTTGAAATATTGATTTGATGAGGGGCATGGGAGTGTTTATTCCGACCCTTACTCTCTTGTTGATTGAATTATTCTAAGCAGCGCGCAGCTGCGAGAGTATATATTTTAATATTAAAAACCATTTTCAGGAGTCTTTTGCATTCAAACAGTGCATCGCGGTACACTTTTGCAATGGAGGCATCGGGCCTGTCATACTCTAGAGAGGAGGCTGATGCTATTCTTAATGATACTTCCCTTTTTGCGGACCCACTTGTCGCTCAAGCTATATCCCAGACTACTGACTGGGACAAACTTGGTGAACAAAGGAAAAATAGAATTAGAGCAATTTTACATGGAACTATGATGAAGGAATACCTCAATAACAAAATGGCCCCTAAGGGACTTTTGGTCACTAATGCCCCACGAATATTTCTGGAGGACAGTGTATTCAGAAAAGAATGGGCACAAATAGCCTGGCACTGCACGCACGACTGGGCTATTCTTATCATCAAGACAGCTATGCGTCTTTCCGAGGCTTTATTAATAGAGATCCAAGCCACAGAAGCCCATATAAAAGCAACCGTCACAGGTTACAAAAAGAAGCTTGATGAGTTCAATAAAGAGCTTAATGAATACAAAGAAAATCTTGCACAGTCAAAAGTAGCCAAATTTCAAAAAGATTTAAAAAGATGGTCCTATGAGAAAACTTACCCCAACGCCTGCCAAGATTATGCTCCTCCAACCCGTGCCAATGTTGACCCAGACACCTCAGCTGACTCGGACTCTAGTAATTCGAGCACTGAAAGTAGAGGGAATAAACAGCGAGGCAGAGGCAGGGGAAAACAAAATTACAACCAATACAACCATCATTGGTTCCCCTATCCACACCAAGGACCCGGAGGTTTCCATCCAAATCCCTTTAACCAACCACCAATTCCACCACAATTTGGTTGGAACCCACACTTTGCTCCCCCGCCACACCAATTCCATCAAAACATGTACCCGCAGCCTTTTTTAGGTTTTGGCCGGAGAGGCAGGGGGAAGAGAAGAACAGGCAATCAGGTACACTGGGGTCCCACAGAAACAGTGGGGGACAACACACGGAGCAAGGCCCAGGATCAGAGAGCTGGACCGAGCAACCAGTAAGCCTGATAACAAATTTATCCAAAGTGATTCTAACTACAGATGAAACCTCAGTGTTAGAAAAGGGACTTGGCTTTATACCCAGTCCTCACCTGGATCGTTTTAAATTGAAATGCGAACTGGGAGAGTTTTTTCGGAAACTCAGATTGAAATCTTTTTTTGAACAACAAGATGCACTACTTCCTGCCACAGCGGGTGACACACCTTTTAAAAAGAAATCCAACTTCACCCCTCCAACACACTTGATACCGGCTGATATCATAACTTTTGAACAGGCAGTATCTCGGGAAGTAGAGTCTCTGATTGAACCTACCTCCTTTAAAAATTTGACAGCAGGAGAATTTAAGGCTATAAAATCTCTGCAAGAGAATCAAGACATTGTAATCAAAAGTGCTGACAAGGGGGGAGGTATAGTTATCCAGGATGCCACGGCTTACGATGCTGAGTGCAAGCGGCTCCTAGGGGATACTATTAGTTACACCATACTCCAACAGGACCCCTCTCCTTTCCTTAAAGATGAAATTCTGGAACTTGTTTCCACCGCAGAAAGAGACGGATACATCACTAAACAAGAAGCTGATTTCCTTACCAACTCTGAAGAGAAAGTCCCCTACTTTTACACTCTTCCCAAAACCCATAAAAATCGTACACCACCGCCGGCAAGACCTATAGTGTCAGGGATTGGGTCCCAGTTGGAACCACTCTCTAAGTATTGTGATTTTTTCTTCAAACCTTTAATCCAATCAACCAGTACCTACATCAAGGATACAAAAAGTCTTCTTTCAATGTTGCTTAATGTACAACTTCCTGAGGAACCATGCTACCTAGTGTCCTTAGACATTGAAAGTTTATATACATGTATCCCTCAAGATGCTACTTTAAAAGTTTTGGCAGACATCCTGGACCAAACCACATGGTCGTACAATACCTCTAAGACCTTTGTGATGGATTGCGCCACCCTGGCATTAAAACGGAACTTCTTCCAATATTTATTTTATTTATTTATTTATTTATTTATTTATAACATTTCTAGAGCGCACAAATACCTTTCGGTGTCTCAGCGCTAAATACCAGGATACCAGGATACCTTTTACCTGCAGAAGACTGGCACCTCGATGGGCAGTACTTTAGCCCCCAGTATAGCGGGGTTATATGTCTACAACTTCGAGAAAACTCACATCTTAGCAAATTCCAATCCTTATGCTCTCAATGTTATCCTGTGGCAGAGGTACATTGATGATGTGCTTTTAATCTGGAAAGGGTCGGGGGAAAGTCTACATTCCTTTTTTGATTGGGTCAATACTTGTGACCCTCATTTAAGATTCACACACCAATATGATTCCAACTCCATTGTCTTCCTAGATGTTACACTCACAAAAACTGTGAATCGACTAACGAGCAAAACCTACTATATACCCACCAGTAGGAATAATCTCCTTCATTTCTCCAGTTTTCACCCGCGTCCACTACGCGAAAACCTCCCATTCGGCCAATATCTACGTGTTCGTAGAAATTGTAGTAACACCACGGATTTTAATAAACAAGCGGATGACCTAACAACTAAACTAGAACAGAGAGGGTATCCCAGGAAAATCCAACAAAAGAGTCGTAAAAGAGCGAGAAACAACAACAGAGAAGCTCTGTTGGAAGATAATGAGAAAGAAAGTGAATCTGAGGTCCTCCTGACCTGTGTAACCACTTATAATAACATTTCTAACTCTGTAAGTCGCTGCATTGGTAAACACTGGCAGATCCTGACCAGTAATGGAAGAAATTGGCGGAAACCACTCTTTTCATATAAAAGAGATAGGAGTCTGCATGATGTTCTAGTACATACTCGTCCAAGAACTAATCAACCCACACATGATGCTTCTGTTTTGAATGCTTGGGGTTTGCCTTCTGTCACTGGCCATTTCCCCTGTGGGGGATGTAGTGTATGCCATCTTACGTCATCCACGAAAACACTACAATTAGAAGAGGGCAAAACATGGCACCTACGAGGCCACACCAACTGTAATTCAAGTAACGTCATCTACTTGATTACATGTCTGTGTGGTCTTAGATACGTAGGGATGACCACTAGAAAAATTAAAACAAGAACAGGAGAACATCGTAGTAATATCCGATGTGGCAGGAACACTACAAAACTGACTACCCATTTCCTTGAGCAAGGCCATTGTCCAAACGATGTTAAATGGGTTATAATTGAACAGTTGAGCTCTAAGAATGAAGGTACTTTATATGAGAAGGAGCAGCGATGGGTATACCGTCTTTCTACCCATAAATATGGCCTAAACGATGATATCCCATGGGGATCAGTCATGCGTAGATAGACAACCTTCCATCCCTGTTAATTAATTGTCTTTCTACAGTCCGTGGTTTCTTAGTCTGGGGACACTGAGATAAGAATTGATAATTTTTTTCCCCAATACTAAGGTTTTGATTAACTATGAGGTGACCATCATATTTCTAATACACGGTCCTCTATGGGCAAAGAATTTTATCTGCCTATTCCTTCTCAAGGCGTTATTTATGCTACCGTTTATATTCTATCCCCATTTATTGTGTCCCTTGAGGTATTTCTCACATAGGTTTATCTGTTCGTTTTTAATGCGCCCGAGTATGTCTGTAAACAGACGGGCGCCTTTAAGATTCTGGCGCGATCACCCAAGACACGTGATCACACGCTCCGCGTCACACGCATCCCGCCTTCCGTTTCTTTTTTTATATCATTTGCAGCTCCAGTTCCGCGTTTGTTGTAACGGGCGGCGGACGTGGCCGCGTGTAGGTTATCCAGCGGGGAGCCGTTTGGATACAAGTAAGTCCCTTCTTGGTCTTTATGAAAGCCCAGTATTGTACCAATAGCGGCATTGTGAACTTCTTACTGAGACGCTTTCTTTGTTTTTCACGTTAGAAACCCAAACATGAAGATTTCCTCCTGCCGCTATGCCCATGGGGCACATCACCTTACGATATTAAGTAAGTGTTTGGCGGATTCTTCCTCTCTAGTAGTCCACTGCGCCCCACATGCTTCTTGCACAGGTGTTCTAATGAGTTAATACTTCTAGTTTCCCAACCACTCATTTGGCGATCCGAGCACTGTTTTTAGGCAACTATTCACTCCTGATAAATATTTAAAACACCACAGACAATGACAAAACGTGGTTTGTATTTTTAAATGATTAATACATATATGACTAGCATGCTCCTTTTTCTAAATTTAAATGAAAGGGGACAGACAACTGCTCAAGTTTGCATATATATTGTCTCAAGTAGTTGTGTGCACATGTTCAGAGTTTATCAGCGTAAATGCATTTTTGTAAGGGTTCACAATTTGGATGTCTTTTTATCCACCCATACAGATTACTACCGTTTCTCCTACAATAAGGAGTGAATTTCAAATTGAGGAAGACTTTCCACATGGAGCTTCGACACCTACAGGTCGTATTGTTCCATGTAACCACCACTGGGTCCGAGCGCTTTAGCGTGCTCTGATCAGTGAGCGGTACTAATTTTTATGCTTGGTCCTGATGAATGCTGAGCGGAGTAGTGCTCACAAAGCAGAAACATGTTGACCACTTTTTAGTTTTGCTTTTTTCACTTTGCTAAGGGACTGATTGGTTCAAATTTGTACAACCTTTCAATAGTCCGGGAAAATTATCACGTTTTCTAAACACTGGTTTTAATAGAGTTAGAGCTACCCTCCTATTAAAATAATTTCGAGGAGTAGTCCACACTCTTTTTAACTCACTTTCACCTTCCATAGCTAACAATGAGAACCCAATGAAGACAACCGGCTACCAGTGTTTCACTGGGGCCTGAGGGTTCTTTTTAGCTAGGTCTCTGAGCACGTGCACTCTGTCTTTTCGTACTGATAATAACATTCTCTTCTTAAAGTCCAGTAGTGCCTGTTTAAATCCTTTGCTTGCCTACTGTGTTGGATGTTTGTATTAACACTCTCTCGTTGTTTGAAATATTGATTTGATGAGGGGCATGGGAGTGTTTATTCCGACCCTTACTCTCTTGTTGATTGAATTATTCTAAGCAGCGCGCAGCTGCGAGAGTATATATTTTAATATTAAAAACCATTTTCAGGAGTCTTTTGCATTCAAACAGTGCATCGCGGTACACTTTTGCAATGGAGGCATCGGGCCTGTCATACTCTAGAGAGGAGGCTGATGCTATTCTTAATGATACTTCCCTTTTTGCGGACCCACTTGTCGCTCAAGCTATATCCCAGACTACTGACTGGGACAAACTTGGTGAACAAAGGAAAAATAGAATTAGAGCAATTTTACATGGAACTATGATGAAGGAATACCTCAATAACAAAATGGCCCCTAAGGGACTTTTGGTCACTAATGCCCCACGAATATTTCTGGAGGACAGTGTATTCAGAAAAGAATGGGCACAAATAGCCTGGCACTGCACGCACGACTGGGCTATTCTTATCATCAAGACAGCTATGCGTCTTTCCGAGGCTTTATTAATAGAGATCCAAGCCACAGAAGCCCATATAAAAGCAACCGTCACAGGTTACAAAAAGAAGCTTGATGAGTTCAATAAAGAGCTTAATGAATACAAAGAAAATCTTGCACAGTCAAAAGTAGCCAAATTTCAAAAAGATTTAAAAAGATGGTCCTATGAGAAAACTTACCCCGACGCCTGCCAAGATTATGCTCCTCCAACCCGTGCCAATGTTGACCCAGACACCTCAGCTGACTCGGACTCTAGTAATTCGAGCACTGAAAGTAGAGGGAATAAACAGCGAGGCAGAGGCAGGGGAAAACAAAATTACAACCAATACAACCATCATTGGTTCCCCTATCCACACCAAGGACCCGGAGGTTTCCATCCAAATCCCTTTAACCAACCACCAATTCCACCACAATTTGGTTGGAACCCACACTTTGCTCCCCCGCCACACCAATTCCATCAAAACATGTACCCGCAGCCTTTTTTAGGTTTTGGCCGGAGAGGCAGGGGGAAGAGAAGAACAGGCAATCAGGTACACTGGGGTCCCACAGAAACAGTGGGGGACAACACACGGAGCAAGGCCCAGGATCAGAGAGCTGGACCGAGCAACCAGTAAGCCTGATAACAAATTTATCCAAAGTGATTCTAACTACAGATGAAACCTCAGTGTTAGAAAAGGGACTTGGCTTTATACCCAGTCCTCACCTGGATCGTTTTAAATTGAAATGCGAACTGGGAGAGTTTTTTCGGAAACTCAGATTGAAATCTTTTTTTGAACAACAAGATGCACTACTTCCTGCCACAGCGGGTGACACACCTTTTAAAAAGAAATCCAACTTCACCCCTCCAACACACTTGATACCGGCTGATATCATAACTTTTGAACAGGCAGTATCTCGGGAAGTAGAGTCTCTGATTGAACCTACCTCCTTTAAAAATGTGACAGCAGGAGAATTTAAGGCTATAAAATCTCTGCAAGAGAATCAAGACATTGTAATCAAAAGTGCTGACAAGGGGGGAGGTATAGTTATCCAGGATGCCACGGCTTACGATGCTGAGTGCAAGCGGCTCCTAGGGGATACTATTAGTTACACCATACTCCAACAGGACCCCTCTCCTTTCCTTAAAGATGAAATTCTGGAACTTGTTTCCACCGCAGAAAGAGACGGATACATCACTAAACAAGAAGCTGATTTCCTTACCAACTCTGAAGAGAAAGTCCCCTACTTTTACACTCTTCCCAAAACCCATAAAAATCGTACACCACCGCCGGCAAGACCTATAGTGTCAGGGATTGGGTCCCAGTTGGAACCACTCTCTAAGTATTGTGATTTTTTCTTCAAACCTTTAATCCAATCAACCAGTACCTACATCAAGGATACAAAAAGTCTTCTTTCAATGTTGCTTAATGTACAACTTCCTGAGGAACCATGCTACCTAGTGTCCTTAGACATTGAAAGTTTATATACATGTATCCCTCAAGATGCTACTTTAAAAGTTTTGGCAGACATCCTGGACCAAACCACATGGTCGTACAATACCTCTAAGACCTTTGTGATGGATTGCGCCACCCTGGCATTAAAACGGAACTTCTTCCAATATTTATTTTATTTATTTATTTATTTATTTATTTATAAAATTTCTAGAGCGCACAAATACCTTTCGGTGTCTCAGCGCTAAATACCAGGATACCAGGATACCTTTTACCTGCAGAAGACTGGCACCTCGATGGGCAGTACTTTAGCCCCCAGTATAGCGGGGTTGTATGTCTACAACTTCGAGAAAACTCACATCTTAGCAAATTCCAATCCTTATGCTCTCAATGTTATCCTGTGGCAGAGGTACATTGATGATGTGCTTTTAATCTGGAAAGGGTCGGGGGAAAGTCTACATTCCTTTTTTGATTGGGTCAATACTTGTGACCCTCATTTAAGATTCACACACCAATATGATTCCAACTCCATTGTCTTCCTAGATGTTACACTCACAAAAACTGTGAATCGACTAACGAGCAAAACCTACTATATACCCACCAGTAGGAATAATCTCCTTCATTTCTCCAGTTTTCACCCGCGTCCACTACGCGAAAACCTCCCATTCGGCCAATATCTACGTGTTCGTAGAAATTGTAGTAACACCACGGATTTTAATAAACAAGCGGATGACCTAACAACTAAACTAGAACAGAGAGGGTATCCCAGGAAAATCCAACAAAAGAGTCGTAAAAGAGCGAGAAACAACAACAGAGAAGCTCTGTTGGAAGATAATGAGAAAGAAAGTGAATCTGAGGTCCTCCTGACCTGTGTAACCACTTATAATAACATTTCTAACTCTGTAAGTCGCTGCATTGGTAAACACTGGCAGATCCTGACCAGTAATGGAAGAAATTGGCGGAAACCACTCTTTTCATATAAAAGAGATAGGAGTCTGCATGATGTTCTAGTACATACTCGTCCAAGAACTAATCAACCCACACATGATGCTTCTGTTTTGAATGCTTGGGGTTTGCCTTCTGTCACTGGCCATTTCCCCTGTGGGGGATGTAGTGTATGCCATCTTACGTCATCCACGAAAACACTACAATTAGAAGAGGGCAAAACATGGCACCTACGAGGCCACACCAACTGTAATTCAAGTAACGTCATCTACTTGATTACATGTCTGTGTGGTCTTAGATACGTAGGGATGACCACTAGAAAAATTAAAACAAGAACAGGAGAACATCGTAGTAATATCCGATGTGGCAGGAACACTACAAAACTGACTACCCATTTCCTTGAGCAAGGCCATTGTCCAAACGATGTTAAATGGGTTATAATTGAACAGTTGAGCTCTAAGAATGAAGGTACTTTATATGAGAAGGAGCAGCGATGGGTATACCGTCTTTCTACCCATAAATATGGCCTAAACGATGATATCCCATGGGGATCAGTCATGCGTAGATAGACAACCTTCCATCCCTGTTAATTAATTGTCTTTCTACAGTCCGTGGTTTCTTAGTCTGGGGACACTGAGATAAGAATTGATAATTTTTTTCCCCAATACTAAGGTTTTGATTAACTATGAGGTGACCATCATATTTCTAATACACGGTCCTCTATGGGCAAAGAATTTTATCTGCCTATTCCTTCTCAAGGCGTTATTTATGCTACCGTTTATATTCTATCCCCATTTATTGTGTCCCTTGAGGTATTTCTCACATAGGTTTATCTGTTCGTTTTTAATGCGCCCGAGTATGTCTGTAAACAGACGGGCGCCTTTAAGATTCTGGCGCGATCACCCAAGACACGTGATCACACGCTCCGCGTCACACGCATCCCGCCTTCCGTTTCTTTTTTTATATCATTTGCAGCTCCAGTTCCGCGTTTGTTGTAACGGGCGGCGGACGTGGCCGCGTGTAGGTTATCCAGCGGGGAGCCGTTTGGATACAAGTAAGTCCCTTCTTGGTCTTTATGAAAGCCCAGTATTGTACCAATAGCGGCATTGTGAACTTCTTACTGAGACGCTTTCTTTGTTTTTCACGTTAGAAACCCAAACATGAAGATTTCCTCCTGCCGCTATGCCCATGGGGCACATCACCTTACGATATTAAGTAAGTGTTTGGCGGATTCTTCCTCTCTAGTAGTCCACTGCGCCCCACATGCTTCTTGCACAGGTGTTCTAATGAGTTAATACTTCTAGTTTCCCAACCACTCATTTGGCGATCCGAGCACTGTTTTTAGGCAACTATTCACTCCTGATAAATATTTAAAACACCACAGACAATGACAAAACGTGGTTTGTATTTTTAAATGATTAATACATATATGACTAGCATGCTCCTTTTTCTAAATTTAAATGAAAGGGGACAGACAACTGCTCAAGTTTGCATATATATTGTCTCAAGTAGTTGTGTGCACATGTTCAGAGTTTATCAGCGTAAATGCATTTTTGTAAGGGTTCACAATTTGGATGTCTTTTTATCCACCCATACAGATTACTACCGTTTCTCCTACAATAAGGAGTGAATTTCAAATTGAGGAAGACTTTCCACATGGAGCTTCGACACCTACAGGTCGTATTGTTCCATGTAACCACCACTGGGTCCGAGCGCTTTAGCGTGCTCTGATCAGTGAGCGGTACTAATTTTTATGCTTGGTCCTGATGAATGCTGAGCGGAGTAGTGCTCACAAAGCAGAAACATGTTGACCACTTTTTAGTTTTGCTTTTTTCACTTTGCTAAGGGACTGATTGGTTCAAATTTGTACAACCTTTCAATAGTCCGGGAAAATTATCACGTTTTCTAAACACTGGTTTTAATAGAGTTAGAGCTACCCTCCTATTAAAATAATTTCGAGGAGTAGTCCACACTCTTTTTAACTCACTTTCACCTTCCATAGCTAACAATGAGAACCCAATGAAGACAACCGGCTACCAGTGTTTCACTGGGGCCTGAGGGTTCTTTTTAGCTAGGTCTCTGAGCACGTGCACTCTGTCTTTTCGTACTGATAATAACATTCTCTTCTTAAAGTCCAGTAGTGCCTGTTTAAATCCTTTGCTTGCCTACTGTGTTGGATGTTTGTATTAACACTCTCTCGTTGTTTGAAATATTGATTTGATGAGGGGCATGGGAGTGTTTATTCCGACCCTTACTCTCTTGTTGATTGAATTATTCTAAGCAGCGCGCAGCTGCGAGAGTATATATTTTAATATTAAAAACCATTTTCAGGAGTCTTTTGCATTCAAACAGTGCATCGCGGTACACTTTTGCAATGGAGGCATCGGGCCTGTCATACTCTAGAGAGGAGGCTGATGCTATTCTTAATGATACTTCCCTTTTTGCGGACCCACTTGTCGCTCAAGCTATATCCCAGACTACTGACTGGGACAAACTTGGTGAACAAAGGAAAAATAGAATTAGAGCAATTTTACATGGAACTATGATGAAGGAATACCTCAATAACAAAATGGCCCCTAAGGGACTTTTGGTCACTAATGCCCCACGAATATTTCTGGAGGACAGTGTATTCAGAAAAGAATGGGCACAAATAGCCTGGCACTGCACGCACGACTGGGCTATTCTTATCATCAAGACAGCTATGCGTCTTTCCGAGGCTTTATTAATAGAGATCCAAGCCACAGAAGCCCATATAAAAGCAACCGTCACAGGTTACAAAAAGAAGCTTGATGAGTTCAATAAAGAGCTTAATGAATACAAAGAAAATCTTGCACAGTCAAAAGTAGCCAAATTTCAAAAAGATTTAAAAAGATGGTCCTATGAGAAAACTTACCCCGACGCCTGCCAAGATTATGCTCCTCCAACCCGTGCCAATGTTGACCCAGACACCTCAGCTGACTCGGACTCTAGTAATTCGAGCACTGAAAGTAGAGGGAATAAACAGCGAGGCAGAGGCAGGGGAAAACAAAATTACAACCAATACAACCATCATTGGTTCCCCTATCCACACCAAGGACCCGGAGGTTTCCATCCAAATCCCTTTAACCAACCACCAATTCCACCACAATTTGGTTGGAACCCACACTTTGCTCCCCCGCCACACCAATTCCATCAAAACATGTACCCGCAGCCTTTTTTAGGTTTTGGCCGGAGAGGCAGGGGGAAGAGAAGAACAGGCAATCAGGTACACTGGGGTCCCACAGAAACAGTGGGGGACAACACACGGAGCAAGGCCCAGGATCAGAGAGCTGGACCGAGCAACCAGTAAGCCTGATAACAAATTTATCCAAAGTGATTCTAACTACAGATGAAACCTCAGTGTTAGAAAAGGGACTTGGCTTTATACCCAGTCCTCACCTGGATCGTTTTAAATTGAAATGCGAACTGGGAGAGTTTTTTCGGAAACTCAGATTGAAATCTTTTTTTGAACAACAAGATGCACTACTTCCTGCCACAGCGGGTGACACACCTTTTAAAAAGAAATCCAACTTCACCCCTCCAACACACTTGATACCGGCTGATATCATAACTTTTGAACAGGCAGTATCTCGGGAAGTAGAGTCTCTGATTGAACCTACCTCCTTTAAAAATGTGACAGCAGGAGAATTTAAGGCTATAAAATCTCTGCAAGAGAATCAAGACATTGTAATCAAAAGTGCTGACAAGGGGGGAGGTATAGTTATCCAGGATGCCACGGCTTACGATGCTGAGTGCAAGCGGCTCCTAGGGGATACTATTAGTTACACCATACTCCAACAGGACCCCTCTCCTTTCCTTAAAGATGAAATTCTGGAACTTGTTTCCACCGCAGAAAGAGACGGATACATCACTAAACAAGAAGCTGATTTCCTTACCAACTCTGAAGAGAAAGTCCCCTACTTTTACACTCTTCCCAAAACCCATAAAAATCGTACACCACCGCCGGCAAGACCTATAGTGTCAGGGATTGGGTCCCAGTTGGAACCACTCTCTAAGTATTGTGATTTTTTCTTCAAACCTTTAATCCAATCAACCAGTACCTACATCAAGGATACAAAAAGTCTTCTTTCAATGTTGCTTAATGTACAACTTCCTGAGGAACCATGCTACCTAGTGTCCTTAGACATTGAAAGTTTATATACATGTATCCCTCAAGATGCTACTTTAAAAGTTTTGGCAGACATCCTGGACCAAACCACATGGTCGTACAATACCTCTAAGACCTTTGTGATGGATTGCGCCACCCTGGCATTAAAACGGAACTTCTTCCAATATTTATTTTATTTATTTATTTATTTATTTATTTATAAAATTTCTAGAGCGCACAAATACCTTTCGGTGTCTCAGCGCTAAATACCAGGATACCAGGATACCTTTTACCTGCAGAAGACTGGCACCTCGATGGGCAGTACTTTAGCCCCCAGTATAGCGGGGTTGTATGTCTACAACTTCGAGAAAACTCACATCTTAGCAAATTCCAATCCTTATGCTCTCAATGTTATCCTGTGGCAGAGGTACATTGATGATGTGCTTTTAATCTGGAAAGGGTCGGGGGAAAGTCTACATTCCTTTTTTGATTGGGTCAATACTTGTGACCCTCATTTAAGATTCACACACCAATATGATTCCAACTCCATTGTCTTCCTAGATGTTACACTCACAAAAACTGTGAATCGACTAACGAACAAAACCTACTATATACCCACCAGTAGGAATAATCTCCTTCATTTCTCCAGTTTTCACCCGCGTCCACTACGCGAAAACCTCCCATTCGGCCAATATCTACGTGTTCGTAGAAATTGTAGTAACACCACGGATTTTAATAAACAAGCGGATGACCTAACAACTAAACTAGAACAGAGAGGGTATCCCAGGAAAATCCAACAAAAGAGTCGTAAAAGAGCGAGAAACAACAACAGAGAAGCTCTGTTGGAAGATAATGAGAAAGAAAGTGAATCTGAGGTCCTCCTGACCTGTGTAACCACTTATAATAACATTTCTAACTCTGTAAGTCGCTGCATTGGTAAACACTGGCAGATCCTGACCAGTAATGGAAGAAATTGGCGGAAACCACTCTTTTCATATAAAAGAGATAGGAGTCTGCATGATGTTCTAGTACATACTCGTCCAAGAACTAATCAACCCACACATGATGCTTCTGTTTTGAATGCTTGGGGTTTGCCTTCTGTCACTGGCCATTTCCCCTGTGGGGGATGTAGTGTATGCCATCTTACATCATCCACGAAAACACTACAATTAGAAGAGGGCAAAACATGGCACCTACGATGCCACACCAACTGTAATTCAAGTAACGTCATCTACTTGATTAGATGTCCGTGTGGTCTTAGATACGTAGGGATGACCACTAGAAAAATTAAAACAAGAATAGGAGAACATCGTAGTAATATCCGATGTGGCAGGAACACTACAAAACTGACTACCCATTTCCTTGAGCAAGGCCATTGTCCAAACGATGATAAATGGGTTATAATTGAACAGTTGAGCTCTAAGAATGAAGGTACTTTATATGAGAAGGAGCAGCGATGGGTATACCGTCTTTCTACCCATAAATATGGCCTAAACGATGATATCCCATGGGGATCAGTCATGCGTAGATAGACAACCTTCCATCCCTGTTAATTAATTGTCTTTCTACAGTCCGTGGTTTCTTAGTCTGGGGACACTGAGATAAGAATTGATAATTTTTTTCCCCAATACTAAGGTTTTGATTAACTATGAGGTGACCATCATATTTCTAATACACGGTCCGCTATGGGCAAAGAATTTTATCTGCCTATTCCTTCTCAAGGCATTATTTATGCTACCGTTTATATTCTATCCCCATTTATTGTGTCCCTTGAGGTATTTCTCACATAGGTTTATCTGTTCGTTTTTAATGCGCCCGAGTATGTCTGTAAACAGACGGGCGCCTTTTAGATTCTGACGCGATCACCCAAGACACGGGATCACACGCTCCGCGTCACACGCATCCCGCCCTCTGTTTCTTTGTTTATATCATTTGCGGCTCCAGTTCCGCGTTTGTTGTAACGGGCGGCGGACGTGGCCGCGTGTATGTTATCCAGCGGGGAGCCGTTTGGATACAAGTAAGTCCCTTCTTGGTCTTTATGAAAGCCCAGTATTGTACCAATAGCGGCATTGTGAACTTCTTACTGAGACTCTTTCTTTGTTTTTCACGTTAGAAACCCAAACGTGAAGATTTCCTCCTGCCGCTATGCCCATGGGGCACATCACCTTACGATATTAAGTAGTGTTTGGCGGATTCTTCCTCTCTAGTAGTCCACTGCGCCCCACATGCTTCTTGCACAGGTGTTCTAAGGAGTTAATACTTCTAGTTTCCCAACCACTCATTTGGCGATCCGAGCACTGTTTTTAGGCAACTATTCACTCCTGATAAATATTTAAAACACCACAGACAATGACAAAACGTGGTTTGTATTTTTAAATGATTAATATATATATGACTAGCATGCTCTTTTTTCTAAATTTAAATGAAAGGGGACAGACAACTGCTCAAGTTTGCATATATATTGTCTCAAGTAGTTGTGTGCATATGTTCAGAGTTTATCAGCGTAAATGCATTTTTGTAAGGGTTCACAATTTGGATGTCTTTTTATCCACCCATACAGATTACTACTGTTTCTCCTACAATAAGGAGTGAATTTCAAATTGAGGAAGACTTTCCTTATGGAGCTTCGACACCTACAGGTCGTATTGTTCCATGTAACCACCACTGGGTCCGAGCGCTTTAGCGTGCTCTGATCAGTGAGCGGTACTAATTTTTATGCTTGGTCCTGATGAATGCTGAGCGGAGTAGTGCTCACAAAGCAGAAACATGTTGACCACTTTTTAGTTTTGCTTTTTTCACTTTGCTAAGGGACTGATTGGTTCAAATTTGCACAACCTTTCAATAGTCCGGGAAAATTATCACGTTTTCTAAACACTGGTTTTAATAGAGTTAGAGCTACCCTCCTATTAAAATAATTTCGAGGAGTAGTCCACACTCTTTTTAACTCACTTTCACCTTCCATAGCTAACAATGAGAACCCAATGAAGACAACCGGCTACCAGTGTTTCACTGGGGCCTGAGGGTTCTTTTTAGCTAGGTCTCTGAGCATGTGCACTCTGTCTTTTCCTACTGATAACAACATTCTCTTCTTAAAGTCCAGTAGTGCCTGTTTAAATCCTTTGCTTGCCCACTGTGTTGGATGTTTGTATTAACACTCTCTCGTTGTTTGAAATATTGATTTGATGAGGGGCATGGGAGTGTTTATTCCGACCCTTACTCTCTTGTTGATTGAATTATTACTACATGGAGCCACCACCCTAGAGAAAGATCTTATTGAATACATGAATGTATTGCAATCTATTACTAGAGTCATTTGTCACAAAGGAGGGAGATCTAAGGAACTTGGTCAGTATACTATACTCAGCCATCACGTGGAAGGAAGTCTTAATCAACAGTTTAGGCTCTTTCAAAACACTACCATACACATACATCAGCAGGGGACGTGTCAGTGTAGAGGCTAATTCACTGATAAATAGTACACCCACATATACTTCCGAAAAAAAATACTAAAACTCAATAGTACTACACAAACAAAATGAATTGAATTATGCAGTACCTCTTTATATATTTTTCAGTGTGAAAAACCTTTACAAAACACTCACACTCATTGGATGATATCATCAGTGATGTTCTTCTTTCCCATCTCCTTCTGGGAAAGTTTCGGTGTGAGCCATTGAGTGGGGACTGAGAAAAAGTGGGGGTTCCAAATTATGTTTCCCAATTCATTTTTCCATAGGAAAATTAGACACAGCCCGACCTGCTGAAAGGAATTACAATAAATTACAACAAATTTGGCCAAAGCTGGGACCAAAATTCTATTTAAACGGAGGTGGGCATACAGTCCTCACTCCAGATCCTTGAAAGGCCATGGGGACCTCATCCCCGGTGTCTGGCTCAAAAGTTGTGTCCTGATGAACCTACCCCCGGGATATTGTCCCGATGGCAGGGAAGACATGTATGCTCCCACCCAGCAAGAGCTGCAGAAGTTCTCTAGCCAGGTGGGAGCACGCATGGTTTTCTTTGCCCACACTCTTGTGGGGAGGAAATAAAGATTGATCCCATCCAGCTGGAGGAGAGAAAAAAAACATGACTGCGCAGGACAGGAGCAAAGCTGTCTCCTGCTGCACCTAGGAAAGGTGCATGCAGGGGAACCAACGGGTCTGCAGGGATCATGGGCCTCTACCCATCCCCCAACAGTGCATGTCTTGTAGGGGCCCCAAGGTGGGTGACCGGGGCACCCACCTTAGGCCCAGGGGCAATGGGATCCCGGGGCTAGTATCGGCTGAGGAGAAGGGCTTCATGCCCCCTCCTCTTTTAATCAATATCAGCCGTGAAGGATGGGGTCCTTGGATGTTTTCAAGGTTTAGGGAGGGGGCTACAGGCCCAGAGGTTGGCCAAGTGCTGCTATAGTGCACCACATTCTGGTTTTTAAAATAATGATTTTTGTGGGATTCAGGAAACGAATGAAAAAAAGCATTTTGTATAATAATTTTAATGTGCCCGCCAGGGGCAGCTCTAGGCTCATGGTGGCCCTGGGCAGGGAGCGTATGTAGGGGGCCCCGGAAGAGGGGGTCTGGGCGGGGCGGAACGCGGAGGCCAGTGAAGAGGGGGGGATCAGGGTGCTTGGAAGTGGAACAGAGCCGGAGGCCACCAAATCCCTGCCAGGGGCCGCCACGCAAATATGTATCCATCCTCAGAGGATTATTATATTAAGGATATATATTGGTGTGGTGGCCCCTGGGGTTTGGTGGCCCTGTGCAGGTGCACAGCTTGAACATGCCTAAGGCCGCCCCTGTGCCCGCCCTCCTTAGACTTGGGGCGGTCAGGATAGGTGCCAACTGCCTTGTTATGCTCTTTTAGTTTTCATCTTTCCCAGGAAAGTGCTCAGTACACAGTTTAGGGTAATGGACGCAGCAACGAAACTTTTTTTCTGATGTCCAGCCAATCAAAATGTGGCAGATTAGCAAATCTGCAGCTGTGTTTGCGAATCTGCAATGGACGACAGGAGAATAAGCTATGTAGTCTGGTTGATGGGAGAATAAGTTGCCAGACCTTTCATTTTTTTTAATTGTATTTATTAATTCTCCGTGGATTTGTGAATCTGGGGAGGATCTTCAGATTAACAATCCAGATACTTCTAAAATTGAATGTCAAACAAACATATTTCTATTTCATTCTAAATTCGGTGAAATTCTGGCCAGCCGTGTTTTCAGTTTCGAGGTACAAAGCATCCAAAGGAAGTTAAAATGCAAACGTTAGTTTTGCAAAACTCCTTTTACAATGCTGAACACAAAGTTTAAGAAGTTTTTTAATGGATAATGGAATGCAGATTTTTTTAACCCTTTCCAATGTAAAACTAGACCTAACCTTAAATATTCATGCTTTACCTCCAGTTTTATGTATAGACATAGAGTATATAACCAAGTAATTTAGTGGGAGCCACTGGAAATATGCACCGGAGGACGGTTAAATTAAGTGGCACGGTTGACTAAATTATGCGGCAAGAAAAGACTAATGGTGCAACATATTGCAGTACATTTTTTGTTTGTATTACCTCATTATTTCTGCTTTTTGGCACGTTAACACTTCCTGGGCAAAAGTTCCCCCTCATTAGTACCACATTGTCACCCAAATACAGAAATAAGCAACAGGAAGGTGAGCAGTCAACCTGTGCAAAAGGCCTTCCACTGTGCGACGTGTTGCCACATTTTTAGTAGTCTTTAACCTGTTTGAACAAGGAACACCTTTTTTTCTGAAGTGTGCAGATTTTGCAGCAGATGATGGATTATGTGTCAAAGGCAGCTAATCCATAATTATGCGTAAAACGCCACAGCCACAAAATTGCATTTTTCCCCTGGCCCTGAATATAGTCATTAAAGGGTTTTGGTAACATCATAAACCACAAGGCCAAACCCGGAGGGGTTTGTAAATGTCATCAAACTTCAGAAATGATAGTATAAGACCATATTACATGTTACCCATTATGTATTTTTTATATTACAGTTTTATTTTAGGGAAGTAATCTTGAAAAAGCTGTTTTCTTTAAATTACAGGTAATATTAGGCACTGATTACAATTAGAATATTTCGGTTTATCTTTTGATCCTAAATTAGTGATAAACAAAGGACAATGGGAAAGGACAGAGGATCTATGTGAATCTGTGGCCTCAGCATTTACCATATAATGATGGATTTAACTAATTTGTTCATATTTGCTCCATATTTTGCAAAATGTGCATGTTTGACGAAAACGTGCCAGTAAAAATGAGCTAATGTAATACTTGCAGAAAATGTGCCACATAATTTGCATTATTTGCTGCATAAGAAAACCCTGCAACATTATTTGGTCCTCCCAGCCGCACAATTCTAGTAGCCCAGGCAATGTTTAAGCTCTGCAAATTGGTTGGTGGTTGCCATTATGATGATGAAATAAGTATTTCAGATGCAGCTCCTCAGTTGGAGCAGAGGAGCTTTAACCCACCTAAATGACCCCCCAGAGTTTATCGTCCTGTCCTGAACCGAGGGTCAGGATGGGGCTGAGTGACAGCAGGGAGGAAGGGTGGGTAAAGGGCTCTTTGCACTGTGAGTGCATGTAACTTTGGCCGGCCGTCTTGGGACTGCCAGCCGGACATGTGCAATTTAAACCTCTCAGCCCAGCTGTCTTAAGGCAGCTGGGCTGAGAGTAAGTGCAGGCCTCTAGAGCCCGGTGAAAGAGTCGAGTGAGGCTGCTCCATCCAATCATAGAGCTGCTCACATGCTGCATCTGAGCAGCTCTGAGATTGGGCAAGGGAGTTTGCTCGTGCCCGCAGCCCCGCACTCCAGAAAGATGAGGTCCTGAGCGCATGACTTGCAAGGGGTTTCTTTTTTTATTTATTTTTTACTTATTTTCCCGTGCCCGACTCCTCCCACCTCCCTCCCGACCCCAAGCGCCCCTTATCCCCCCCGTAGATGCCAGCTGCCACTGTTCAGAGGGTTTTTAGAATAGGATTGGCTGTAGCAGCCTTAAAGGTAAGATAAAAGCCTTCTAAACCCCTAGTGAAGGTTTTGAGCTCCTGGACTCATTAGTTCGTGCAAGGCTGAAGGGATTGGCAAATCTTAATCCACAAAGAAAAGCTTTGGTTTACTCGTGGGATTTACCGTTCACATTGGAAGTCCTGCAAAATGCACCATTTGAATCTCTTAGTCATATACCAAAAGACATTCAGACGTATGTTTTTAGGTCGAGGACCGTCGGCTGCGCTTGCACAGTCTCGGTCAGAGAATTAATGTTTTCTAGAGTAGGGCTTGAACCCGCCCCTCTTATCCATTGGCTGGCTTCCTAAATGGAGGCCAGCCATTGGAGGAGAATGGCATCACTCTGTTCAAGCCCCGTCTTTTTCCGATTCGGGGGCGTCTTTTTTAGCTTCTTTCTTGTTTTCTTTCTCTCCTCTTCCCATTGGATGGAATATTACCTTCCAGCCAATGGGAAGAGGAGAGAAAGAAAACACGCCCCCGAATCGCAAAATGAAGCTTCGTTTCTCCAAGGCATTCTTGCTTTGCCTCTGAGAAACATGGTGGTGTTCGTCTGCCCTCCTGATGGCTTGCAGCATCCTCCCGCCTCCCTTACCGTCTCTCCCACTTCCTGGGCGCTGCAGAGCTCCCCCGGGCGCCTCAGTGATACACATGCCTTGTTTAAGAGGACATGCTTGGGGTGTCGGTAAAACTGTACTAAGTTTGTATTTAGCCTCAAACAGCATTTAACAGTTTCTGGGCGCTCGCGGCTTCTGGGATCCAGTTCTCGGGGAAGCAAGTACATGAAAGAATGGCTGACGTCTTGCTGAGGCCCTGGGGTCATCCCACTTCCGTTCATTTTTGGGGGGCTTGCCATCTCATGTTTTAGGCACAGGCCTGTTTCCGCCCCTCCCTCTCTCCCTCCCTCCCCTCCCCAGGACAATTGCTCTGCGTCCCCCTGGCATTATATTTTGGTAATGGGTTTTCAGTCTCAATAAAAATGACCCTTAGAACACTCAATCAGCTAATACACTGCAGGCAGCTGTGAGTGCCTAGAAGCAGGCACTGTCAAGCCACCTTTTTCTGGCATGGAACTTGAAAGCTCTGCTTCGTGTGCATGAACCCACTGGGCAGTTCTCAGTGTGAAACATAGTACTTTCAAGCACATTTACATCAAAACAATGCACTCAGGTTACAGGGCTTTCCTCCATCCCCAGGTCACGGTTCTTAGCCAGGGTACGGCGTGTGCATGTGGACGCATGTCAGCACTGCAGGTGACGTAAAAAGAGGGGGCGCGGGGGTGCATTACAGACAGAGCTGCAGACTCTGTCACAACATTGCGCTCGTCTGGACGGACTAAACAGTACGCATGGCCATCTAGGCGCGGTGTGGCTACGTTCTATGGACTGCAGGAGCTGGATAAAGCGCTCCGGTGTCCACATATGGCTTATGAGGGCTGTGTTCATGAGACAGAAATGTAAAAGCAGAGCGGTGTCTTCCAGATAGGTCTTCATTAGAGCCTGGTTTACCCCTACGTGACAGACTGTACCCACAGGGGCATTCCATGCATAGCTCGATACGCAGGCCTTTTTTAAGAGGACTTGCTCGGGGTGTCGGTAAAACTGTACTAAGTTCGTATTTAGCCTCCAAAACAGCATTTAACAGTTTCTGGGCGCTCGCGGCTTCTTGGATCCATTTCTCTGGGAAGCAAGTACATGAAAGAACGGCTGATGTTTTGCTGTGGCCCTGGGGGTCATCCCACTTCCGTTCATTTTTGTGAGCTTGCCATCTCATGTTTTAGGCACAGGCCTGTTTACACCCCTCCCCCTCTCCCTCCTCCATATAATTAGCATGCATTACTGAGCTATCCATCATATCATTCGTACATTCACCACTTGTCCATGGTAGCCCCCCATCATTCACCACTCTCTCCATCCAGTACATTCAAAACATCCAGGACATTCAAAATGTAATGAGACAAGGAGGCCACACCAGACCTTCCCAGCACCGCTGCAGCTCTGTCCACATTTGGAATGCAGCCAGCCTGTTAGCTGTGTCTTCTCGTCACCCTGGGGCTGCGGGGGTGAAGAGAGCCCTCCCAAGTCAGCTCGCCAAATGTGGAGAAAAACGATCAGTCCCGCTTGTCGGGGAACATACCTGTCCTGGGACTCACACATTCCCAGCTCCTTTGCCTTTTTTTCTTCATTGAACCCCTTCTCACTGCACTGTCTACTCCATCCGACCCTTATTTCCTCCCACCATCTTTTTTTTATTATTACCTGCCTCTTGTTCATAGCTTAAATTCTCATAGAACTACTTCTGCCTTCTTTCCTTGTCAGCTCCTGCAGCCTCCCCTGCCTCTTCTAACTCTGTGTCTCCTCTCTTCTCCATTTCAACATTGTGGAGACAATTGCTGATGCTATTACCCTATAGCATTTTTCCGATTAGCTCCTTGTCATGCTCACCTTTATTTTGTGTTCCCTGCCCCTCTTCTGCAACTTTGTCCTAATATCCTCCAAATACACATGTGCAGGGGGTGGGCGGAATACTAACATCTCAAAGTGTGCCTCCCGGACTCCAAATGCTGCAACCACTTTTCGTCCAACGGCTGCTGAATCTCTTCTGAGCCTACCCCTCCCTTGCGGCTGTTCTCCTGTTTCCAAATAAATGGGTAATGCAGCCATCAGTTTAGTCCGCATTGCTTCCCACCCAGCATGCTTCTTGTAAGCCGCCTGCCCCTTCGCATCGCATTGCGTCTCCCATTCCCCAACCTCTTCTCACCTGCATCTGTATCTTCTGATGCGGTGGCGAGCAGACAAGTAGGGTCACTCCTAGGACCTCTAAAGCACATAGGCCCAGCAAATCTTCTCTGCCTGTCTTGCAGAGAGTCCTGCGGTGCCTCCTCAATGTACATCCCACCCGCAATTATGACTGCTTTACCACCCAAATCGAATTCCCTGCCTATCCTAACCAAATGCTACCCTTTTAAGGTCTCGTATCGTAGGCTGCGCTTGGGTAGTCTCGCTCCGAGATTTAATGTATTTTAGTATGGGGGCTTGAACCCGCCCCTCTTCTCCATTGACTGGCTTCCTAAACGGAGTCCAGCCATTGGAGGAGAGAGGCGTCACTCCGTTCAAGCCCTGTCTTTTTCGGATTCGGGGCACGTTTTTTGCAGTTTTCTCCCCGTGACGTCATCCGTTACTCAACAGCAAAAACCACGCCCCCGAATAAGAAAATGTCGGAGCTTTTCTGATGCCATTTCTGCTCGACCGCCGCCGGAAGAAGTCGAGAAGCTGCCGAGTGCTCCGGTGAGTGCTTGCTGTCCTGCCCCCTCGTTGCTCGTGCTTGCTGTCCTGCCCCCCCCTGGTGCTTGTGCATGCTGTCCTGCCCCCCCTCATTGCTTGTGCTTGCTGTCCTGCCCCCTCGTTGCTTGTGCTTGCTGTCCTGCCCCCCTCGTTGCTCGTGCTTGCTGTCCTCCCCCCTCGTTGCTTGTGCTGGCTGTCCTGCCCCCTCGTTGCTTGTGCTTGCTGTCCTGCCCCCCCTCGTTGCTTGTGCTTGCTCTCCTGCCCCCCCTCATTGCTTGTGCTTGCTGTCCTGCCCCCTCGTTGCTTTTGCTTGCTGCCCCGCCCAATCCTTGCTTGTGCTTGCTTTCCTGCCCCCTCGTTCGTTGTGCTTGCTCTCCTGCCCTATTATTGGCATTGTACATGACAATGCCATTTATTTATGTTTTAAAAAAAAACATGAATAAAAATAATGCCATGAGCAATGCCAATAGCTCTAACTTTCAGAATGCTGAGACCATTGCATTGTAAATGATTGTTTTTCTTTGTAGCCATTTCTTATTTGATGCGACTGGGGGATTTAGGCCGTCTAGAGAGCTTTTTGGGTTAGTGGTCTGGCCGTTCTTTCTATCAAAGGTGTTCTCTTCATTTAACTTAGAACAAGACATGGTTCTACGAGCTTTGGTTACAGAATATCAGGTGTCTCTTTTAATTGGTATTGGTGTAAAAAGAGCTGTCTTACCGTACTTGGAGGAGACAGTAGCACTTGTAATTGTTAGGAATTATTTCTTTATTTTCGTTTTCCCTAAATGCAGCTCTAAACCTTCAACTATCTGTTTTATTGGTACTCCAGGTGAACAAAGCAGACATCCATAGTACACTTTTCCAGCTGTTTCGGGTACATCCATTATTGTTACAAATTAATTCAGGTCTTACATGAATTCAAATTGCACATAATGTTTACATTATTCTTAGCGTGCGCTATGTCATTTTGGTTCAGCCTGTGTGGTTCTTTGAGTCCCCATCCTTGTTGCCAGGTGACAGGTGAATATCAGCTGTGTGGGTGCCTCATCAGTATTGTGCTAGTGCGTGTGCTATGGGGTGATCTGCTAACTCGGTAGGTGTGTAATAACGTTTGGGACAACTTAAACAAAACTAGGACAATAATACATTTTTTAACTTGAACTGGGGCAGTTATTCCCATTCCCTATTTCAATGATTGCACAGTTGCCTCCCTATTGCAGTCTGCAAGCGTGCAGTGCCAAGTCCTTTTCTGATGTTATCTGACTGTGGGTCTCAAACTCTTACCTCATCTGCTTCTCGTTATGTGTTGGTTGTGAGCGCCAGAGTGTCAGCATTGTCAGCATCTTGTCTTTGTAAGTACATAAAGTCCCAGTGTGTTGCAATCGGGGTTCTAAGTAGGTCTAGTATGTCTTCCCTGTACAACACAACACTTTCTGCCTTGGCCCATACCTGTAGGGACTGCTTCCAGGCCAGTGCCTATGGGGGTTCAGAGGACTTCCACCTTTTTGTGATTTGCTGTTTCGCCACTATAAGCTCTAGTGCAATGAAGAGATCTATAATTTTTTGACTTTTTACCCTGTGATAGGTGTGTAGGATCCACGTTTTCCACTCTGGGGGAACTGTGCGCTCCGTGCCGCAGGTCAGGGTGTTAGTTACTGCTATCCAGTATCCAGCAAGTCGTGGACAGCTGCACAGCATGTGTAGTAAATCTATGTATATGGTGTGGCACAGCGGGCATCTAGAGTCTGTGGGGTTGAAGTATTTATTTATTTTGACCGGGGTAGGGTACGCTTTTTGCATTATGTAGTATTGTATTATCAGAAGCGTATGTTCCGTGGTATGCTAATAGGCCCTTATAGTGTGCTGGCCCACTCAATATCTGTGAAGGGACGCTGAAGATCCCACTCCCAACTCTGTCGCAAAGAAAACAGTGCTGTCGCTGTGTGATGTCTAAGAGATGAGGCAAACCATATAGTAAGGTGTTGGCCTTGTCCCATATCATGTAGATATTGTATCGTTAAATGCATCAGAGGTTTGGGTGCCCAGTAGTGGCAGAGCTGAGGCATACGGTTTTGTGTTTCGTGAGATATATAAGTATGTGCGGTAGCAGCAGTATATGCTATATTGAGCACTAGTGCGGTTGGCACCCTTTCTTTATTACATGGGTGGAACAGAGTGGGGAGGACGTTGAGGGACCAGGGCAGGGAGATGGTCACTGTGTCAGGCGGATGATGCCTGGAGAGCCACCGGGTTACGCATTGCAGTTCCGCAGCAAGATAATACTGTTCTAGGTTGGGTAGCGCCAATCCTCCTTGGTTTGTCGGCAAGTAAAGATTCCGAAGAGCCACTCTATTATGAGAGTTTCCCCAAATGAAACCTCTCATTGCTCCTTCAAGGGTTCGGAAGAATGGTGGAGGCATGTACAAGGGTAGATCAGGGAAGTAGTATAGAAGCTGTGGTAACACTACAATTTTAATCAATGCTACTCGGCCTGTAACCATCGCTGTTGAGTGCGCCCCAGAACAGCATCTTGTATAATATGGATGTCACTGCTCTGCCCAAATTGCCATCAAATAGGTCTTCTTAAAGATGGAAGACTCTGACCTTACAATAGCAGAATGTGTCTGTCTGCCAGTCCGTGTAGACACTGTTGAGCGTGTATCTTGGGTTCAGTCACGGTCTGTCAAACGGATACAGATACAGCTTGGATGCGTCCACTTTTAACCCTGACAGAGCTGTATATTTCTGCAAAGTGTGCGCCAATGATGGTGGAATGGATTGTATGTTTCTAATGTATATGAGGAGGTCATCTGCGTACAGCGAGATTGCATGCATGTCATCTCCCAGGCTTGTTAGTGCTGGGTAATCGATTTGTAGAGCATGGAATAGTGTCTTGCCATTTCTGTGTGTATCTCATGTTGCGTATACACTGTGTGCCTCCTGCTCTGTGTATCGCATGTATAGGGTGTCTAGGTTGTTCCTGGTGGAATAGCCATTCCAGCAGTCCCCCTGGCCTATCTGATGTTGCTCGTGCAAGTGCTGAGTGCACAACATAATTTAGACACTTCAGTTATTCTAGCAGTTCCACATGTTCTCCTCGCACCTCATCTAATCGCCGTCTGCGCCCGATGGAACCTTGGTTTCATATTACAATAGCTCATGTTCTACCTTACCTACGTTTGCTGTCAGTTGTTTGTGCATGTTCCACGCTAGTCCCATACTATGTCCCCTAATGGTTACCATAAACGCCTTCCACTCAAGGAGTGTGTTGTTTAAGAGCCCACATTAACTTTAAAGTACTCCACTGTGGCATTTCCCAGGAAGGCTTGGAATGCCGGGTCCTCCAGCGCTGCTGGCCGGAGGAGCGAGGTAGGAACGGGTGGTGGGCCTACATCCGAGCTACGTTGCACATACTGGGGGGTTGTGATCAGAATATGTGCATCCCAGGTAATCGTTCTGCCTGATAAGGGGTCAGGCGGGCAACTAGAGCCAAATTTTGGGGGGCTGAAAAATATTTTTTGGGGGGGGTTAATTCTTCCAACCATAGTCAGAGTGACTGTAAGAAGGGGTGAAAACACAACAAAAGCCTAATTTACAAGTAAATGGTCTTTTAAAGACCTGTTAAGTACTCGGGTGCGGCTGCAATTAGATGGTCGCCAGCCCGCAAAGCTGTGTCAGCCCGGCCTGACTCACACACGACGGGGGGGCTGAAGCCCCGTGAGCCCAATGGGTTTTGCGTACCTGTAAGGAGTAACAGTTATGGTGAACTTACAATACGGTCTATTCTAACATGGAGGTCGTGCATGTGAGAATAGAAAGAATATATGCATGTGTCAGGGCTATGAGCACGCCACACATCTGTTAGGGACAGTGGGCGAGCCAGGCGTTCAGTGCTTGAGCATTCGATAAAGCAGTACTACATTCCAAAGGGGGAAATGAGCGATCTAGAGCGACATAGAGCACTAAATTAAAATCTCTGCCCAGTATCCAAGGGATCTCATTCCAGGGGGCTATGGCACTTGTGAGCCGGTGAAGGAATGCTGCCTGCTCAGTGTGTGGAATAGTGTCTTGCCATTTCTGTGTGTATCTCATTTTGCGTATACACTGTGTGGCCTGCTGCTGTGTGTATCGCGTGCATGGGGTGTCTAGGTTGTTCCTGGTGGAGTAGCCATGCCAGCAGTCTTCCTGGACTATCTGATGTTGCATGTGTGAGTGCTGAGCGCATGGAGTAGTTTAGACACCTCAGTTGTTCTAGCAGTTGCACATGTTCTCCTCGCGCCTCATCTAATCGCCAAACGGCACCTTGGTTTCATATTGCAATAGCTTACGTTCTACCTTACCCACAATTGCTGTCAGTTGTTTGTGCATGTTCCACGCTAGTCCCATACTATGTCCCCTAATGGTTACCATAAACGCCTTCCACTCAAGGAGTGTGTTGTTTAAAGAGCCTGCATTAACTTCAAAGTACTCCACCATGGCAATTCCCAGGGAGGCTTAGAATGCCTGGTACTCCAGCGCTGCTGGCCGTAGGTGCCAGGTAGGAACCGGTGGCGGGCCTACGTCCCAGCTTGGGGCCTATTCCGATGTCGGTCAGGAGCAGTAACCCACCAACCTGCTGTCGTGGGTTGTGGCCCTGCTAATATGATGCGACCGAACAGGGTTCGGTCGCAGTCGTATACTTCACAATGCAGGCATGCATTCTGAACAGAATGCCTGCCTGCCTTGAGAAAAGCAGGGGTGCAATTGATCCCTGCACCCTGTGGCAGGCACCCCAAGGTGCCTGCAACTGGGTGCAGGGATCCACTATGGTGCCCCCAGGCTGCCATTCAGCAGCCTTGCACCCTTGGGGACCCTGCTGGTTCGGAGCCCTTCCGACCCAATTCGGAATCGGCCCCTAAGTTGCACATACTGTGGGGTTGCGATCAGAATGTGTGCATCCCAGGTGCTTGATCTGCCTGCTAAGGGATAACAGTGATGGTAAACTTCCAATACGGTATAGTCTAATATGGAAGTCGTGCGTGTGAGAATAGAAAGAGTATATGCATGTGTTAGGGCTATGAGCATGCTACACATATGTTAGGGAAAGTGAGCGAGCCAGACGTTCAGTGTTTGAGCATTTGATAAAACAGTACTATGTGCCAGAGGGGGAAATGAGCGGTCTAGAGTGACATACAGCACTGAATTAAAATATCTGTCCAGTATCCAAGGGATCTCATTCCAGGGGGCTATGGCAATTGTGAGCTGGTGAAGGAATGCTGCCTGCTCGATGTTTGGACTGGGTAAGAGTGGTCTGCTTAATTCAGACACTCTGTTCATCACCACCCCCTTTTTTGAATCGTTTTTGGCCACTATAGGTGTGGCAGGGTATACTCAGACATGAGTCCCTTTCTCACTGCACCATCAGGATTCAAGCAAGCCGGGCCGAAGAAGGCTGAAATGCCAGAAACCGGTCCCCGGTAGCTTGTCTCCTTTCTGGTGAAGAATTGGCTTGGTAGTTTAGTCTTTCTGTTCCCATGATGCACTGGGCCAGGGACAGACTGATTTGCATATAGCCAGGTTCTGAGCTGGGATGGTGCAGTGAGATAAATAACGGTGATGGATCAAGCCCTGATCTTTGGACTGGGTAAGAGTGGTCTGCTTAATTCAGACACTCTGTTCATCACCACCCCCCTTTTCTGAATCGTGCTCGGTGTTGGGGGCATATATGAACTCTATCAAAATGTTCTGACCATTTAACCGGCCTCTTGGGAATACGTATCTGCCTCTTTCATCCACTTTCACCTTCTCCACTTCAAGGGGGGATCCTGCTTTGGCCCATATCAGCGTTCCCCGCAATAGAGAGGAGAAATTGGTGCTAAACAAGTGATCTTGTTATGTAGTCAGGGAACAGCATAACCTTCACATTTTGTATTGTTATGTCTGGCAGTTTGCTGGTTTCCCTTAGGACAGGATCTCTATCTCTGTAGTTCAGTAGCCGGATTAGCAGTGGTCTGGTGTCTGCATCCGGAGGTGGTCTGCGAGCTGATACTTTGCGTGCACATTCTACTACAAACTGGAGGGAGAACATGTTTTCGAACAACAGCTCCTTTAACCAGTTCTCAATGTATGTCACTGCATCTTGGCCATCTTCGCCATCCAGCAGACCCACCACTCGTATATTATTGATGCGTTATCGGCCCTCTGGGTCCTCCAGCCTTTCTTCTAGGATGCCCAGAATGTCCAGTAAGCTCTGTGGTGTGTGGCTGGGCAAAGCTCTGCCAGAGTATGTTCATTCATTTGTATTTTCTCAGCTAACTTATGATGATCTGCATGTAAGAGTGTGACATTTATTGTGACCTTGGCGATTTTAGCTTCCAGGGACGTGCATGTTTGATCAAGGGTCGCACCAAGTTTTTCAGGTTTAACTCTTTTTTATTTGGAAAACTGCACCTGGAAGGCAAGCCACATAGGATAGACAGTACAACATCAGCAGCATTGGTATGCATGAGAAAGGTACAGATAGTGCACAGGAGAAGCTTTGAAGAAAGTCCAGTACTCATTAGATCTGTTGCTGCGTTGCTCAGGATCGATAAGTGCGGCATGCTAAGCAGGTGAGAACTCCCTTATTCCCTTCTCCCAACTACCCAAAACTCCCACCCGCCCCCCCTTGTCCAGTGCCCAAGGCAATCCCCTTCTGCGTTGCCTCATCAAGCCTCTGATCGGGGTATTGCCCCTTCCCTCCAGCACTAGGTCTTGACCTCCCGATCCGAGAGGCGTAGTAAGCGGAGGTATCGAGGGCATGTCAGTTCTCTGAATTCTGTGATCAAAAGATTGCGGAATGGCTGCCACAGTTCTTCATATTGCTCTGTGTCCCCGGCTAGTGTAAGGGACATTTTCTCCATCCCTAACACCCCCCATAGTCGGTGAAGCCAACCTGTAGTGGAAGGGATAGTTGCAGTGCGCCAGTGTACTAAGATGTTTTGGATCGCGGAACCCAGTGTGATAGCCATCTGGCGTCCTCGCCGAGAGCGGAGGGGGTAGGTTAGGGGGTTGGGGAGCCCAAGTATGATGTAGGCAGGGAAGCGGGGCAATTCAGTGTGGAAGTGTGTGTCTACGTCATCGAGTACCTGCGTCCAATATGTTTGTATCAAAGGGCAGTCCCATAGAATGTGTAGTAGTGTGCCTAGGTGTCCACAGCCCCTCCAGCATCTCTTGTCTTTACTATGATCCATTTCACTAATGCGCTCCGGCGTATAATACCAGTATGTGGACACTTTAGTTAGTGTTTCAGTCAGTCCTGAGTGATATGCCGAGTGTCGTGCTCGGTGGGATATGTGGCTCCATTCTTTGTGGCTCAGGGTCCTGCCCAATTCCCTTTCCCAACGCTCCCTACCTAGGTTGTAAAGATGGGATGATTGTGGTTGGAGGAATTTGTAAATGTCTGATATGAGTTTGGTGTCCGAAGTGCGAGTCAGGAGCCATTTCTCGTACGGCCGGAGGAGTCTTTCCGCAGTCTCCCTCACCTGCGGCTGCAGGGCCCAGTGGCGAACCTGAAGGTAACGCATGCATTCCGTTTCATGGAAGTTGTATTCTTGTCGGAAAAGGGGGAAGGGGAGCACTTGAGGTTCCGTGACGGTTCCGTGACAATTTGAACCCGTGTTTTCAAGTTTGTCGCAAATACATAATATTGGTATCAGCGAACCGCAAATGATCCATTTAGTATATCCTGGTATTTTCGCTATGCTACGAGCAAGAGCACTCCTTTTATAAACACATTTCTGATCTACCCACGGCATCCATCTTAGATCATGGCCGCCATTTTGTGATTCTTGCCCTCACATAAGCAATAGCCTCTGATCACTCCACTTTGATTAAGGACACGTAGCCTTAGCCGGAGATTCACCTCTTACATGACACGTACACCTTAAATCAGATCACGCTGTAGCTGCATGACTCGACAAAGGCTGCCTCCTCTGCCCGAGGCCAGCCCTGCCAAACTGGTCTTCGTGTCCATTGTACCTGATCATGATTAGGTGGCCGAAGCCGGTAGCCTTGCCCATTTACAACCCACAAACATCCCTTATCCCGCTTTCCTATCTTCCACACCTGGCTCTGTTCCTTTCTTTCTGAACCTTTATTAGGGGGAGGTAACGAACTTTACGATGAGGCGGTCCGGGTCCTGAATGCAATATTGACAGGGAATTGTGACAAACTAGTGGGAACCCCTCTCTTCGCAATGCTTGGCCTCAGATATTATCGACGGTTCCTGTGTAACGTCAAATATTTATTGTTTTAGACACAAAGGTTTTGGGAATGTTTTACATGTAAAGAATTCGCCCCCAGCTTAAAATTTAGTATATAAGGAGCAACCCAATTTGTACAAATTGAACAGGCTCCTGGTTACTGCCCGTGTGTAGTATCTATGACTTCTGTGTCCCTGCAGTAATAAACCTTTGGTCTTTGACGCCACCATCGAGAAGCCCGTGTTTCTGTTCATTTGTGCACCAAGGCAGGTGGAACTCCGGGGTCTTTGGGTGTTGTACCCTGACACCTCTGGACGGAACCAAAAAGTCCAGAACTCCAATTGGCGCCCAACGTGGGGCGACGTCATTCGGTACCGGTCCAAAAGCCTGAAGAGTTCGAGAAGCTTCGTGTGAAGATTCCTGAGGGAGGCGCCCCACTTCATCGATCCCGGCATATCGCAAAAGTGGCCCGAAGTTCTCTTCCACGAGGGTTTCCCGTTCAGGACGGCTGCAGTGGGCCGTTGCCTTGACCGTCGACCTGTCTTGGACCCGAAGAGGTGCAGTCCTTAGTACGGCGAAACGTGACGGGTTTCTCCTTGGTGACGTCTTCAGTGACTCAGTTAAGTATTTAGTGATAGCTAGCTGGTTACTTTTGTGAGGATTGTTAAAAATCCTTGATCGGTTCTTGGTTTGGTTTGGTTTTGTCAGATTATCATTGGTTGTTCTAGTTACGATAATCTATTTGGTTCAGTTTGGGTATCGATACATCAGTTCGTTTTGGTAGGCCTAAGTTCTTGGTTCGAGTGCACATACTTGTTCTGTGTCTTGTTTGTTTTGTGTTCCGGACTGAAAATGGTAAGTCGGAAAATGTTGTCTTGTTTTAGTTGCAACAGTGACTCACGATTGGAGGACTCTTGTCTGGTTCCTCCGATTGGGACTCCCCTATATGATTTATATTGCAAGTATGGCGTGGGTCCTATATCTTATAATGAGATATGGGTCCGTTATTGTAAGAAGGATGGTGTCCTTAGTTGGCCACTGCATGGTAGTTTTGAACCCGAGATTCTCGACAACCTAGAAGCGAAATTGTTTAAGAAGAAAGCCCGGCCGGCAATGTTTGATTCTTTCCGTTATTGGCGAAAAGAATCCAAACAGAGAGAGATGAAAAGGTTGAAGAAAGAACAGAAAGAACAAGAAGAGTTAACTCTAGAGCAAGCGACTAAACAGTTGCAGGCTAACGAGTGTGAGAAGGCCATAGATGTAGCAATTAGAGAGCATAATCTAGCGATTGACAAGTGCTATCCTGCCTTACCATCGAAAATGGCTAAGATATTGGAGGATTCCGAAAACGATCCTCTGTTATCTTATCTGTTACGGTCACCTCCACCGTATGCACAAGGTGCTGCGGCTCCACTCGTCCCGAATGTTCAATTGCCGGTTGCTGGACAACCTGGTGCTCCTGCTCCTGTCCCCCAGAATCAAGCTCCTGTACCTCCTGTGATGAATGTGAATGTTCCTACAGCTCCTCCTCTTCCTACACTGCCAGCCTCTATACCTACTTCTGTACCCACTGTTCCTCAAACTATTTTTCTCGATACTCCTACTGTCCCGTTATCTATTCCTACCTCTACTGCATTTTCTACGTCTGCGAGTGTACTAACTCCGCTTTCTGTTCGTCGAAGAATCACTGATTCTGTTACTAATATGCTGTCTCCTATATATAAAACTTTGATTAAGACTCCTACTCCTGACTCTGTACAGAGACGGAGTCAGCTTCCAAGTACTGAGGAACGGGGAGTTTTAGATTCCACGGCTCTCAGATGGATTTCGAAGGGTAGAAGGTATAGTACGAGAGATGTGCTAGACACATTTATGCAGTGGGGGGAACCAACGCAACGGTACGTCTTTGATGAGATGTGCTCGTTGTTACGTGAGGAGATAGAAGAAGATGATGTCGAATCAGATTTGGAAGATTTAATTAGAGTTCAAAAAGAGTTTGCTGCTGGAATGATAGTGGGTGAGAATATAAAGGAAGCGATGGAACTCATTTTAAGTTTTAGGAATGATCCATCTCTTCGTTCACCGAGAGACTTAGAAAAAGGTAAAGTGAAGATAAGCCGCCAATATCCTATGAGGGAGGTTCCTCCAATTTGGCGCGAAGCAATACAACGTGATGATAATGCAGGTATTGCAGCTGCTCCAGCACAGTTCCAACGAGTGTGGATACACATTCCATGGAAGCGAGCAGAAGTGTTAGCGGTGAAACAGGCCTTGCCAGATCCACGTAAAAATCCAGCTGGATATTACAAGGAATTAACACAGACAGTTGAGGCTTGTATAATGAACCTAGCCGACATTGATATGTTGTTTGGTAACGTAGTTCCGCAACCAGTGTGGGCTAAAATTCGTAGAGAGGATCATCAAGCTGCTTTAGGTGGTGATTGGGCAGCTATCACTGCAGCAGATGGTCAACAAATAGGTGGTGCGAAACCCGAACCTTTAATTGCTAATCTGCCAGGTAGAATAATTGATCTAATGAAGACTCTGATGCCAGCATTGCGTGTAAATTGGGACAAGTTGTCAGCATGCAGGCAGAAGAAAGACGAAAGTGTCTCCGACTTCTTCACGAGGTTTGAAGAGACTTTTGTAGATCATAGTGGTCAGGACATGAGTACAGAAGGAGGACAGAGATTGTTTGTCGATAAATTTGTGCATAATTTGTTACCTGAATTATGCAATAAATTAAAGGACTCAGAAAGTGCGTGGGCTGTATCTACGACAGCGCAAATACTTGCAACCGCACAGTACTACGAAAATAGGGATAAAGAGGAAAAGAAAAAATCAGAAAAGAAAACGAAAGATTTAAAAACTAAAGTTCTTTTGCAGCAGGCGTATCCGCCTCGCGCGAATCAGACTAATACACAGCAAAACTCATACCAAAGGATAGATTATGGCTCATCAAGACCTCAATACCAGTGGAATCAATGTGCGTACTGTAAGAAAGAGGGTCACTATAAAAATGAATGTCCGATCTTAGCGCAAAATAATGCAGCAGCAGCTCAGAGAGGTCGTGGTGGTTTTGTGCAGAATTCTAGAGGTCGAGGGCGAGGTGCTATGCCTCCACAAACGAATGATCGTCCCTCCAATCACTTTGATCAACGAAATGGACAATCTGCTCAGCAAAATAGATCTCAACAGTATTTTGTCGAGGACTATAATGAAGTAGATGAGGGTTATCAACAAAATGGGTACTAGGACAGCCATGGACAGAGAGAGGGAGTAGTATCAGTTCCAGTGGATCAGAGTGGGCCTTATGTCGCAGTAGCAACATCAGGTGTAGTCGAACCGTTTCTGTTGGATACTGGTGCCGCAAAAAGTTCTATCATTCATGCGAAACTCCCTGGCGCACCTTTGTCTGGCTCAACAAATGTTTCCGTAGGTTTTTCAGGCGCCCCTGTTTACAACCCGATATCTGGTCCTTTGTCTATTTCTGTTGGACCATGCCAATTGAAAGCACCCCTGATTTTGACGACAGGTTGTAATGAAAACCTGCTCGGTTTAGATTTGCTAAAAAGACTATATGCGACATTGTACTGTTCTCCGGAAGGAGTACAGCTTACATTGGGTAAAAATATCACCTCTCCGATGTATTTGTCAATGGACGCACTCCCGCCGGAGCTACGTTCACTCCCTGATTCTCTTTGGGCGACTGGTCCTAATGATGTAGGTCTCCTAGAAATTCCACCGTATGTAGTGACTTTGAAAGCGAATGTGAAATTTCCAAGAATTCCCCAATATAAAATATCGAGTGAAGGTGAGCGTGCACTTTTATTGATTGTGCAAGATTTGATTAAGAAGGGTGTGGTTGAAGAAACTAGAGGAAATGTCTGTAACAGTCCTGTATTACCGATTCTGAAACGAACTGATCCTACAAAACCTCCAGTTTATAGGTTTGTCATAGACCTTAGAGAAGTTAATAAGATTGTAATCCCGCAGTTTCCTGTAGTACCAGACATTACTGCCTTGTTAACATTGATTCCTGCCACAGCTACATGGTTCTCAGTTATTGACCTAAAGAATGCCTTTTTCAGCATTCCGATAGCCGAAGAAAGTAGGGATATTTTTGGCTTCTGCCTAGGAGGTCGCAGTTTCAGATTTAAACGCGCTCCACAAGGCTATTGTGAAAGTCCATCAATTTACAGTCAAGCTTTAAAAAGCCAGTTAGATTCTTTTGTCCTTCCTCCAGGTTCTGCCCTAGTACAGTACGTAGACGATCTTTTAGTGGCTGCCGATGACAAGGAAACTTGCAAAGCAGCTACAATTTCCCTATTGCATCATTTGTCTAATTTGAATCACAAGGTGTCTCCTTCGAAAATGCAATACTGCTGCCAAGAAGTGACCTACCTAGGTCATCTCTTGTCAAAGGAGGGAAGGAAGTTGACCCCAGAAAGAATAAAAGCAATTACGCAGATGAGTGTTCCACGCACACAGAGAGAAGTACGTGCCTTCCTAGGTATTACCTCTTACTGTAGGCAGTGGATTCCAAATTTTTCTCTGTTAGCGAAACCGTTGGTAGCTTTGACTGGGAAAAATGTTCCGAGTCCGGTGCCATGGTCTGATGAATGTCAAGAAAATTTTACTGAATTACGAAAAGCCTTGTGTTCAGCTCCTGTATTGGGTACACCTGATTACAGTAAGCCATTCACGCTCTATGTTCACGAAAGAGAAGGTTGCGCGTTGAGTGTCCTGACACAGAAGTTTGGTGATAAACAACGCCCTTGTGCGTATTTTTCATCAACATTAGATCCGGTAGCCAGAGCGTTACCTAGTTGTTTGAGAGCTACAGCGGCAGCTGCAGCTTCCATTCGACAATCTGCTGGTTTGGTGATGAACAATATGCTAGTGGTCATGGTTCCTCATGCAGTGGATACACTCATGAACCGAACAAAGACACAACACCTTACTAGTGCGAGATTATCTGGTTACGAGCTGACATTACTAGCGAGTCATATTCAGATCAAAAGATGCAATGTATTGAATCCAGCAACATTGTTGCCGACTGATCAAGAGTCGAGTGATTCCGAGCCACATGATTGCTATTTCAAAACGGAGGAAGAGACAAAAGGACGCATCGATTTGAAGGATACTCCATTATCCGACCCAGATGGTACGCTGTATGTGGACGGGTCATGTTTTAAATTGGAGAATGGTGATGTGACTGCTGCTTACGCGGTAACGACTTTGAAGACGATTGTGGAGACTGCAAGAGTGAGTCAGAACTCTGCCCAAGCTGCAGAATTAATAGCTCTAACAAGAGCGTGTGTTTTAGCTGAAGGAAAGAGAGTGAATGTGTTTACAGACAGTCAGTACGCTTTTGGCGTGGCCCATAGTTTTGGCCGGTTGTGGAGAGAAAGAGGTTTCATTACGTCCCATGGGACTAAGATCCAGCATGGTCAGCTAGTTAACGACTTGTTGGAATCTTTAACCTTGCCGACTGAAGTTGCGATTGTAAAGTGCAGTGCTCATAAAGCAATCACGGATGATGTTGGTCGTGGGAATGCTTTTGCTGATGAAACCGCTAAACAGACAGCTAGAGACACGATGAGTAGAATGTATGTTGCTACGTCTGCAAGATGGATTGCTGAGTCTGGAATGTGTGAAGACACTATGGAAAGTGTGAAAGAGATTCAGAAAGAAGCGACTGAGGAAGAGAAACGTGTATGGAGAGAAAGTACGGGCAAGTTGGACTCGAATGGATGTTGGATTGATTTGACAGAACAGCAGCGTTGGATGTTGCCCGATGCGTATGTGCTTGCAGTAGTGACGATGGCGCATGGAGTAGCGCATATAAGTTCTAAAGGGATATGTAAGATGTTGGCTCCGGTCTGGAAGAATGAGGGAATCAGTAAGTGTGCAGAGAGAGTGGTGAAAAATTGTATGGTGTGCTTGATGCATAATCCTGGCAAGGGAACTCCAACTCCAGCTGGTCATTTCGCTCCTCCTTCCTGTCCCTTTGAAGTGATTCAGTTAGACTTCATTCACATGGAACGCTGCAACAATTTAAAGTACGTCCTGGTGGTAGTCTGTGCTTTTTCCAGGTGGATAGAAGCATACCCACTAAAGGACAACACTGCCCTATCTACTGCCAAAATTCTTCTCAAGGAATTTTTCCCTAGGTATGGAATGCCACGGATTGTATGGTCGGATAACGGAAGTGAGTTTATAGGGAAAGTTATGCAGAGTGTGTGTGCCGGTCTAGGATTGAAACAGAAATTTCACAGTGCAAACCATCCCCAGTCTGCTGGTTTAGTCGAGGGTTACAATGGCACCCTCAAGCTAAAAATAGCCAAAATACAAGCATCCACAGGTTTAGCCTGGCCAGACGCACTTCCTTTGGCCCTGTTATCAACGAGAGCAACAGTACACTCTAGAATAGGGCTTAGTCCATACGAGATTGTGTTTGGCCGCCCGGCAAATATCTGGGGTGTGCCAAGACCTAAACAATTTTGCTCCATTGAATATCCTATGTTGATAGACTACCTTTACGACTTGACTGCTAAATTGAGTCTTATTCATCAACAGGTTTTCGATGCCTTGCCAAAACCTCCGGAGAGTCCAGGGCACCAGCTGAAACCGGGTGACTTCATTGTAATCAAGAACTTCGCGAGGACGAAGAACCTTCAACCAAGATTTGTGGGGCCTTTTCAGATCTTACTGGCAACGAGGACAGCAGTTCGTGTAGCTGGCCGCAAACACTGGATTCACGCTTCTCATGTAAAGCGTGTTCCGTTGCCGCTCCCTTACGACGGCTGGGTGAAAAAGGGAATTGGTGCCTCCGAATCTGAAATCACACCGAAGTTCATCTCTTTCAGCGATGCCGAATTGATTACTGACACTTTGAAACCTGACTCTCCTCCTGAAAAAACTCCTTTGAACATTGAACATTTGTCTCCAGCATCAGAAGAAACTTTGCTATCTGCGAACTTGAACTCTGCAACAGCTGCTAGTGATACACTATTTTCCGATCAGACAGTACCAGCGAAGAAGAGATACAACCTAAGAAGCCATAATATGGACAAATAAAGCAGGCAACTGCATATTGTGATTTTGATATATATATATATTGAACTTTTGCCTTCAGCCAGGAAGTTTGCTATTGTTTATTGTTTTTAAAATTGCCTTGCCGTCTGGGTAGCCGTAGGGTCGTGGCTGTGTGCCTAGTTTGAATTTGCAGGGGTCTGACACAAGGTCGATCTTTCTATTGGTTCTGGGAACTCCCAGGGCTGATAGAGGCATTTTCATCTACGTACACATCATCAGTGGTCGCGAGCGGATTGTAGAAGATGGAGCTTCCTGCGCTGCAACGAGAAAATGTGATTTATGTTCGCAGAAACAGACTTAATAGAATTCTTCATAGCAAATGCTTTCTGATGCAATGTGCCATTACATTCTTGATTGTTTTAGCAACATTGGTGGGTGGAATCGTCTTTAGTATAAATTTGATTTTTGTGCCAGTTACTACAGTACCTCCCCTTGATCCTGCTATTTCTACTGTTTCTTCTATACACTCTTTTCACTCGTTTCCAGAACATGAGCAAGCCCGACGCTCAGAATTTACCAACAACACTTTTGTACAGCTCTTACACCAACACCAACTGGTAGTTAACACTACAGACTGCTGGGTGTGTGGCTTGATACCCCACACCATGGATAAAGGTATTCCATATCTGGTTTTGCCTTACAGCTATAATGGATCATTTCAGGCCTTCCAAACCATCTTTGCTTATGCCCTTGAAACCTATCCTCCACGTCCACCGCGTTCCACTAAATATAACTCTGCCAACAAAGCTTTAGTCCAGGGAATTATTGACATGGTCAAGGACGTCAATAATACTCCATCTTACCCTAGAGACGAATTACGAGTATATTTAAGTTGGAATACTTCAGAGTATCGCCTTAGTTTAGGAGAAAGCAAGCGTAAAAGCTCAACTCCAATCTGGGTCGTACCTCACCGAGGTCAGGTCTGTTTGCAAGGTAATGGGAGAAATCCAAGAGCTCAGCTAAGGAGGAGTGAGTGCGTAGAGACTTATGTGTTTCCGGCTAACTCTTCCCCTGCCTTTCTCACTGCTAGGGGCACCTACTTCATTTGTCGAGACAGAGCTTATACATGGTTGCCTGCCGACTTCTCAGGATCATGTTATATTGCTCGACTATTGCCTCCGACATACACTGCTTCACCGGATTACCACAGAACAAGAGTAGCGAGAGGTGTCTTCAGCAAGGAAGATACCGCTGGTCAGGAAGCTGGAGACTTCTTCAAAGGTTTCCTTCCGTTCTGGGGGCCTATGGCCAATAGTAGAAACATACGTCAGCTAACACGGGTAGTTGAATCTACTATTACCGAAACTGCTGGTGCCCTTAGCAATCTAACAGCTGAGCTTCAGGCGGATAGGCTCATGACGTTGCAGAACCGTATGGTTCTAGACGTTATACTTGCAGATCGAGGTGGGGTATGAAGAATGATCCAATCGAGCTGCTGTGTCTTTATTCCTAATAATGCTCCAACAGTCTATAAGGCGATCTCTAAGTTGCACAAGATTTCAGACTCCATACATGTAGACAAGGGAAACTGGTCCTTCATGGAGTGGTTTTGGACTCTGATCTCAGCGTGGGGATGGAAGGTTCTAATGGTCATTGGTGTCATCTTAGTATTCCTATTCTCATGTTGTCTGATTATCCAGTGTGGTCCTGCTCTGTGTAGTCTTTGTGCTGCGACTTGTCTCAGAAAACCACCTGCGTTTGGAGAAAAGACACGAGAAAGGATGATGATACAACAGCATGTCACTGACCTGATGAGCATAGAACTAGATTCTGACATAGACTGAGTAATTGCCTATGTAAGGGCAAAAGGAGGGTCTGAGGTTCCGTGACGGTTCCGTGACAATTTGAACCCGTGTTTTCAAGTTTGTCGCAAATACATAATATTGGTATCAGCGAACCGCAAATGATCCATTTAGTATATCCTGGTATTTTCGCTATGCTACGAGCAAGAGCACTCCTTTTATAAACACATTTCTGATCTACCCACGGCATCCATCTTAGATCATGGCCGCCATTTTGTGATTCTTGCCCTCACATAAGCAATAGCCTCTGATCACTCCACTTTGATTAAGGACACGTAGCCTTAGCCGGAGATTCACCTCTTACATGACACGTACACCTTAAATCAGATCACGCTGTAGCTGCATGACTCGACAAAGGCTGCCTCCTCTGCCCGAGGCCAGCCCTGCCAAACTGGTCTTCGTGTCCATTGTACCTGATCATGATTAGGTGGCCGAAGCCGGTAGCCTTGCCCATTTACAACCCACAAACATCCCTTATCCCGCTTTCCTATCTTCCACACCTGGCTCTGTTCCTTTCTTTCTGAACCTTTATTAGGGGGAGGTAACGAACTTTACGATGAGGCGGTCCGGGTCCTGAATGCAATATTGACAGGGAATTGTGACAAACTAGTGGGAACCCCTCTCTTCGCAATGTTTGGCCTCAGATATTATCGACGGTTCCTGTGTAACGTCAAATATTTATTGTTTTAGACACAAAGGTTTTGGGAATGTTTTACATGTAAAGAATTCGCCCCCAGCTTAAAATTTAGTATATAAGGAGCAACCCACTTTGTACAAATTGAACAGGCTCCTGGTTACTGCCCGTGTGTAGTATCTATGACTTCTGTGTCCCTGCAGTAATAAACCTTTGGTCTTTGACGCCACCATCGAGAAGCCCGTGTTTCTGTTCATTTGTGCACCAAGGCAGGTGGAACTCCGGGGTCTTTGGGTGTTGTACCCTGACACCTCTGGACGGAACCAAAAAGTCCAGAACTCCACACTCCCTCCGGGCCGTATATATGACAGAGGCAGCGGCATCCCGCCGAACGCCAGTGGGCGTAAACTCCCCTCGCCATTCCCGGAGTGAAGTCTGGGTTGTCGACTAGGGGTGTTAGCGGAGAGGGGAAGGTTGTGAGATCGTGTACCACATTAGTGGCGTCCCATGCTCGCAGTGGGACCCGAGTAACCTGTGAAGCGTAGAGATTAGCCGGTCGGGCTGCCTTGCGAAGGAATGGGATTTCCTGAAGTGGGCGTCCCGCTATCGCTTGATCCTGGAATAACCAGGGTTTCTCGGATTCCCACCTGCTCCATTCCACCAAACTTCGCAATTGCGCTGCTTGGAAGTATTTGCATAGGTCCGGTATTCCCAACCCCCCAAATGAAGCGGGCGAGATCTGCCTGCGTTTGCTGGAGCCACCCCGTGGGCAGCTGAAGTGGCAATGCACGGAAGAGGTATAGAACTTGAGGCAGAATCGTCATCTTCACAGCTGCAATTCTGCCCAGCCACGAGAGGGGAAGGCTTCTCCACCGGCCCAGTTCCCCACGGACCTTATCCTGGAGAGCGGCGTAGTTGACCGCTGTCATGGCAGGGAGTGTAGAGGTCAGTAGGATCCCCAGGTAGGGCACAGCCTTAGGTGCCCACTGGAGGGGAAAGGCAGTCTGCAAGTATTCCCTAGCGGAGGGAGTCAGGGACACGTCAGGGGCTAGTGATTTATCCGCATTCACCTTGAAGCCGGCCACTGTCGCGAATCTCTCCAGTTCCGCTAGGCTTGCGGGGAGGGCCGTCCGTGGGTTGTCAAGTGTGAGCAGAACATCGTCCGCGTAAAGGCTGACTGTATGTGTGTAACCCCCGAATTTTATCCCCGTTACTGCGGTGTTGTGGGGGATCTTCTGGGCCAGTGGCTCCATATAAAGAGCAAAAAGCAGGGGCGACAGAGGGCATGCCTGCCTCGTGCCCCTCTCGATGAGAAAGCTCTGGAGCTGTAGCCGTTGAGTCGGACCACCGCTGTAGGAAATGGGTAACAATTGAAGATGAAAGTCCGGAACTTCTCGCCGATGCCAATTTTCTTCAGGACCCTCTCTAGATACGGCCAGTGAATGCGGTCGAATGCCTTTTCGGCATCAACCGCCAGTAGCATCCGTTCACCTGGGGTTCGGGAGGCTTTCTCAATAAGATGAGTGACTCTTTTGGTGTGGTCAACCGTTTGGCGGTTCGGTATGAATTCCGCCTGGTCCGGGTCTATTAGGCCTGGCAGGTAGGGGCCTAGGCGGGCCGCCAGAATGCTCGTGTACAGTTTGAGGTCAATGTTCAGTAGCGAGATGGGACGGTACGAACCACATTTCGACCTGTCTTTCCCCGGCTTGGGGATGACCGAGAGAGATGCTCGTAGGAGGTCTTGGGGATAGCCCCTGGCTCCGATAAGGTGTTGAACAGACGGGTGAGGATCGGGGCCAGGACAGTGCAGAAGAACTTGTAGAAGAGACCCGTGAAACCGTCAGGTCCCGGAGCCTTCCCTGGTTTGAGTTTAGCTATGACGGATATCACCTCCGCTATGCGGATGTCTCTATCGAGGTGTTCCGCCTGCGAAGGCTCCAGGGAGGGAAGCGCCACCGAATCCAAGTAGTCGGCAGCAGCTCGGTCGTCGAGTCGATCCCCGGCAGAGAGATCGGTATAGAACTCACGGAACGTGTCTGCTATCTCTACGTCCTCCGTGCCCGTCGTTCCATCAGAGCGGGAGAGCTCTTTCACCGTCTGTTGGTGCCGTAAGACTCAGAGTCTGCTTGCCAGCAGCCTGCCGCATCTGTCCCCTCCCGTGTAGAAGGCATGTCGCAGCCGCAGGGCTGCGTATTCCGCCCGGTCCGTATCTAGTGCGGACTGGAGGTGTCTGACTGATTTAAGCTGTTTCCTGATCCGGGGGGCCCCCGTCCGCTGGTGGATGCGTTCTAATTCCCTCACCTGGTGGGTAAGCTCGTCACGCTTAAGCTGTCTATCTTTATTCTCCGCTGCGGAGATGGCTATGAATTCCCCTCGGAGCACCGCCTTCATAGCCGCCCACTGTGTTGCCTGCGTGGTGTTCTCGTTAGCATTGTGGGACTGGTAGTCGTGGATTGCGCCTTGAATGCATTTGATTACCTCTTTCCTATGTAGTAATGTGTCGCGGAGATGCCACACCCTGGGGGGAGTAGCGGCGAGTGGCAGCGTGAGGGTGGTGGTGACCGGCGCGTGGTCCGAGAGTGAAAGCACCCCTATCTCTGTCGAGGTGGCTAGTGTACAAACCGGGCCGGAGGCTAAGAGATAGTCTAATCTGGCGTATGTTTTATCCGCATTAGAGTAATAGGAATATTCCCTACCATGTGGGTGAGAGCGGCGCCAGAGGTCGTGGAGATCTAGTTCAGTGAGTCGGTCTGTACATTCGGTGGAGAAAGCCCCGGCTTGGGGAAAGCGTTGCGCTGACCTATCTAAAGCCGTGTTAAATGCCATATTGCAGTCCCCCACAAGTATAATGTGTCTATCTGAGGTGGCGGTGATGTCTGACAGGGTGGAGTGGAGGAAGTGCCCTTGGCCCTCGTTAGGGCTATAAATGGACCCAATGGTGAACAGCAAACCCCCCAGAGCAAAGCGATATGCTAGCAGCCTCCCTTTCAGCTCAGCGCATTTATGTAAGGTTTTACCTTTGAACGCCTGTGCCACCAAGATCGCCACCCCTTATTAGGGGCCAGAGGAAAAGAGTTGCGTGGGGAACTTTCGGGATCGTAGTCGGTGGCAGTCACGTGTCAACAAATGTGTTTCTTGCAGAAGACAGATGTCTGCCTGCGAGTGTTCCAATAGAGACAGTACGGCCCGTCTCTTGACCGGGTTGTTGAGACCCCGCACATTCAGAGTTAAAATTTTAAGAGTGGTAGGTGGCATGGTGTCAGTGGGATTTGAACTGGCTGTTTAGCATTCCTGATGAGGTGAGAGACAACAGGGTCGGGCTACGACCATTAAACGTAGAATGGAGCACTGGACAACCCCCCCCTCCAACCATCCCTCCCCCTCCCGGGACCCCACCTTCTCCCCCGTCCCAACCAGCCCCACAGAACTTTCCCAGCCCCAACAAACCACCCCCGCTCCCTTGCGTGCCCCCCACCTCCCCAAAACAACCCCTAAGGAAAAAACTAGTCAAAGTCTCGGGCCTACTGAAGCACAGCGCAGGTCCGTAGGAAGTCATTGTAGAGGGTAACGTGGCAGCGGCCAAAACGGCGGCTCCCCGACCCTTCCCCCCAGATAGAGCTATAGAGTGAAGTTATACCCTTAGATAACAGTATCTTACAGATTGGTCGCTGTATTGTCCGCTAGCTCTTGTACAGCCGCCTCCTGTTCCTGAGCGACTGTGGCAGGTTTCGGGATGGACCTCGGGGATCGCCTTCCTCGAACTGTCTGCCATCCTTCTCCCGAACGCCGCAGGGGGCCATCTTGTTATCTGTTCGGTGATGTGTCCCTAGACCCCGTTCCCTTCGGCATGTCAATGTTCAGTAAAGCACACGTGTCGTGGAGTGACCTGAGTTGGTGTAGCGACCGTTTCCACTTAAAGATCAGACGAAACGGGTGACCCCAGGAGTAGGGAATGCCATTGTCTCTCAGGAAGTTTGTCGCAATCCGGAAGGATTTACGTTTCTGTAGAGTGATGTTGGAGAGGTCCTGAAACAGGGCTATGTGGACATCTCGGAAGAGAATTGGTTGTTTAGCTTGGGCTTCTCTCAAAATACGCTCCTTCATAGGGAAATCCGGGAGGGAGGCCAGTATGTCCGGGGGCGGTGCTCTTCGCGCCATGCCGACCCTGTGCGCACGGTCGATCCGGATCTCAAACTCTTCCGACTCCCCTAGGATCTCCCGGAATAGGTCCTGCAGATATTCAGCTGTATTGTTCCCCTCGGACTTCAATGGGACTCCTCGGACTAGAATGTTGTTCCGCCGAGAGCGGTTCTCAAGGTCCTCCGAGTGTGCCTGTAAGTCCATCTGCTGATCTTGCAAACGGAGAATCTCCTGCTGCAGCCGCTCCACCTGTTATGTTATGTTATGTTAAATAGGTCTTCTATAGCGCGCAGCTACTCCGAGGAGTGTCCCGGCGCTTTGTACTACATGACCTAAGAGGGAAAAAACAAGACATAACAGTAAGGATAAGAACAAGAGGGTCACGATTCTAAACAGGGCTGGCGGTCCCTAGCAGGTAAAGAGCCAACTCTTTAAGCCCTTCCTGAACGCAAGTAAATTAGGCGTGGAACGCAGGGTCAGAGGTAGGGAGTTCCACAGCTGCGGAGCTCTCAGCCTAAATGACCGTCTTCAAATGCGGCCTTTTTTTATTCGGGGGTCTACTGCAAGGAAAAGGGACTCCGATCTCAAGGATTGTGCCGGATGGTAATAAGCCAGCCTCCTTTGCAAGTATTGAGCTCCCGTGGCATGCAAAGCTTTGTGGGCCAGCGTCATAGCCTTGAATACTATCCGTTTCCGGATAGGGAGCCAATGTAAAGCTTGCAATAGGCTAGAGGCACTGGCTCGCCTGTAAAGGCCAAAGATGGCTCGCGCAGCAGCATTCTGGGCCACCAGTAGACGTTGTAATAGATACTCCGGGAGGCCGAGATATAAGATTTTTGAATAATCCAATCTGGATCCAATGAGGGCCTGAACTGTCATTCTCCTGTGTTCCTCAGAGAGCAACGGAAAGAACTGCCGGAGCATCCTGAGAATGCCAAAGCATGTTCCTGTAAGAGCCAGCACCTGGGATTTAAGCGCCAGCCCGTTATCGATTTTAATTCCCAGGTTCTTGGCTGACTGGGATGAATGAGTTGGGGGGAACATGTCACCTCCATGCTGCGGGAGTGGTCCGCCTCCTCCACCGTCGCGAAGCGCTCGCCCAGGCCATCCAAGTCGCGACGCAGCTCCCGTTGTTCCCCCGCCAATTCTTGTTTCAGGGTTTGGAAGTCATCCCTCAGGGTGTTGAAGAGGGAGGCTAAGAAGGCTTTGGTGATAGGTGCAGTCTCATCATCCTGTCCCTGGGGGCTAGCTGGGGTCTTCGGGGACGCCACAGTCTGGGCCTTCTCACCCTTCGGCGTTTTTGTAGAGAAGGTCCACGATGTTACGGGTTCCTTTGCGGCTCCCGTAGGCCCTGTTGCCAGCGTAAGGAGCCGCAGGCCATCCGATGTGAATCCAGAAGGGCAAAGGTGGCCCAGCGGTGATGTTAGACAGTCCCAGTGGTGGCTGTGGAACGGTCAGGGTCTGTAGCGTGGTGGAGGCTAGAGTCCACACGTGCGGTGCACAAGGGGGTGGTGATGGTCCACACGTGGCGCTGTGTGATCAGGGCGGTCGGAGGCCGCTCGGGGCATGCTGAGGTTGGGCCGACTCGTTAAGCCCGGGCCAATGCCTAAGGGGGGGGATCAGTGGGCCACCCTAGTGTGGCGATGTAGCGGCGTACTCCTCCTCTCTTGGTCGATAGTTGCGGGTCGGGGCCAGGGGGCCGACCAGGGTCCGTCGCACCCCCGCTTGCGTATCTAGGGCACAGGGGTCTCACCTTCAAGCTCAAGACCCCAGTAGCTGTTCTCTAGTGGTGGGCGTACGCCCTGGGGGAGCACTGCCACGATGAGGGCCCTTCGCAAGGACTGCAGCGTGCGCCGCAATCTTGGGCAGGATGTGCCTCCGGGGTGGGTGGAGAAGACTGTGCCCCGATCTCCCAGGGCCGAAGACTGTACTCCGAGTCCAGCTCCTGGCGTCCCTTCAATGCAGCCCCAGACCGGCACTTTTAGGGGTACGTGCCTCCACCAGGCGCCAGAGGTGCGCAGTAATGTCTCGGGGCGGCCGCGGCCCACCTGGGTCAGGGCCCGACGTCGCACCCTCGTTGCTTGCCGCCTTGGTCACGCCGGTGCAGGCCCAGTCCTTCGGTGGCAGGGGGGGCTTCCGCTCCCTTTTCTGGAGGACCAAGGTATCCCGGGGGGCCCCCCGGCTGGAACAGCCCTCCGGCTCCGGCCCGCCTCCGGACCAGGCCCCAAGCCGGGGGCTCGAGTAGTCTTTCTGTCCGGGCCGCCGGCAGCCGGCGCCACCGTCCGCCGGAACGTGAGGAGGTGTGATCTCCGGTCGCTGGTTGCGCACCTGAGGTGAAGGCTACACTCTCCGACTGTACTGCTCCCGGCGGTAGGGGCCCCGGCTCACTCCGTACATCGAGCGCCCGCGGCCGCCATTTCTTCGCTGGCTGACGGTGAGAGCTCCAGGCAGGTACACCCCGGCTCTGGAGGGCAGCATAGTCCCGATCTTCCACGAGGGGGCACCGGAGGCAAGCGTGTCGACCCCAGTTATGAAAGCAGCGTTTTCGGGGTATTTCACGCAGCTATAGTAGGGCTTTTGGGGTTCAGGACCGGAGAGCCTCACAGAGACACGTCCGATCAGGCCACCATCTTGGCCACGGCCCCCCACACCAAGTTTTTCAACTGCGCTCAGCACTGTGTCCATTTTGGCAGCTAGTGTTAAATGTAAGAACTCGGGCCCATAGAAGGTTCAGTGTGGGGCAGCCCATCCGCACCAGGTCGGGACACTGTCTGTGACATGGTTGATGGTAGGAAATCCATGGCTAACTGCTGGGCTGTAGGCATAGGAACGCCGTTGTGGTTGAATTGTGTCTGCTTCATATTGGCTGGCTACCAGTGGTCCTCCTGTTACTTTTGTAGTCACTGCGGAAAGGTTGTCTTCACAGTCCTGCCCTTATGTGGGTCCAGTGGGATTTCTCCAGGTCGCAGAGGTGCCTGATCACTATCCTCAGGTCAGCTGCCTAATATTGTGCTGTATTTGAAGGGCATCTTGATTAATAAGATCAAAGGCTATAGCTTCTTCCCCTGAGGGCTACTACCGTGCACTCTTTCAGTGTCTTGACTATTTCATGGGCTGCCTGTGGCACTTTCTTCAGTGTGAGGGCCAGTGATGGAAACGTTGTTTAGTGTGTAATTTTTTCTTGGGCCTACGGTGCTTTGCGTATATCTCCTCTCCGCAGCTGTGGTTTTGTCGTAGTGCCAGGAGAGTGCATTCTCAGTTGCTGTGGGGATTAATCTTAAAACATCTTAGTGCCAAAGTTAGCTAGAGTGGCGGTTCCTCTCTGTTTGCATATCTATCGCAGCTTCCCGCCCCTAGTACACCGCAGCTCGAATCCTAGACCCGGACTGGCCCCGGACCTCTTCTGGATACCTCCTGCTTTGGGGGAGGGAATGGATTCCCTCCCTACTCCTCACCTCATGCTTCTTTGTGTGTCTCGGGCAACAGCTACTTTAACCAGTTCTCCATGTATGTCACTGCATATTGGCATTCTTCGCCCTCCCGCAGACCCACCACTCGTATATTATTAATGCGTGATGGGCCCTCTGCATCCTACAGCCTTTCTTTTAGGAAGCCCATATTGTCCAGTAAGCTGTGTGGCGTGTGTCTGGGCAAAGCTCTGCCAGCGTAAGTTAATTAATATGTATTTTCTCAGCTAACTTACGATGATCTGCACGTAAGAGTGTGAAATTTATTGTGACCTTTCAATTTTAGCTTCCAGAGATGTGCATGTTTAATCAAGGGTCACGCCAAGTTTTTCACCTGCGCTCAGCACTGTGTCCATTTTGGCAGCTAGTGTTAAGTGTAAGAACTCGGGGCCCATTGAAGCTTCAGTGTGGAGCAGCCCATCCGCACCAGGTTGGGATACTCTCTGTGACATGGTTAACCGTAGGCAATCAATGGCTAACTGCTGGGCTGTAGGCATGGGAACGCTGTTGCGGTTGAATAGTGTCTGCGTTATATTGGCTGGCTACCAGTGGTCTTCCTGTTACTTTTGTGGTCACTGCTGTAAGGTTGGCGTCACAGTCCTGCCCTTATGTGGGTCCAGTGGAATCTCTCCTGGTCTCAGTGGTGCCTAATCACTATCCTCAGTTCAGCTGCATAATATTGTGCAGTATTTCAAGTGCAGCTCGAGTCATAGGACCAAAGGCTATAGCTTATTCCCCTGCGGGCTACTACCATGCCCTCTCTCAGTGTCTTGACTATTTCATGGGATGCCCGTGGCACTTTCTTCAGTGTGAGGGCCAGTGACGGAGATGTTATTTAGTGCATCAGCGTTTCTTGGGCCGAGGGTGCTTTGCGTATATCTCCTCTCCTCAGCTGTGGTTTTGTGTCGTAGTGCCAGGAGAGAGCATTCACAGTTGCTGTGGGGATTAATCTTAAAACATCTTAGTACCACAGTTAGGTAGAGTGGCGGTTCCTCGCTGTTTATATTTTTCTCACAGCTTGCCCCCCCGGTACACCGCAAACCGAGGCCTAGACCCGGACCGGCCCACGGACCTCTCCTGGGTACCTGCTGCTTTAGCGGAGTGAATGGATTTGCTCCCTACTCCTCACCTCATGCATCTTTGTGTGTCTTGCAGCCACCTCCGTGATCCAGTGCCACCTCTCTCCTCAGCTATGCGTGGGCCATTGTATTGTTCACTGGTCTCTCTGCGGTCATGCTGGTGGGTTCTAGATTCTTTGTGTCTTATATCTGATCTGACCTCCAGGACTCAGGGGAAGTTGTCTCTTCTGCGAGGCTGTGACTCAGGTCTCGTTCAGTCCCATCATCATCAGGTTCTTCTCTCTGACCTACCACAGATCGCCTCTACCAGGATGCGTTGCAGTCTGGATCTTTCAATGCACAGTCTCAGGTACAGCTTCCGGTGAATGCTTCACCAGTGCCACAGGGCCGCCTCCTGTCCATTGTAGGCCTCCCCTCAATTCAAAATGTTATGACGTTGTGGCAGTGCAGTTACCCCTTTCAGTGCAGGTTAGATGTACTGGAGCTCTGCGCTATCTTTGCTTCAGTATCTGGTGTGCTCTCTAGCAGCCACATGGGTCTCTTCTTCATTTATTGATCATTATCAACTGTAAAATCTGGAGAGGGCAGCGGTTGGCCCTCCTGTGTTATCTTCTTAGGATCTTGAATTTATTTTGTGTTATTTAAAAACGTTCCACGGGTGTTGCTGAAAAAATGGAGGGTGTGTATTGAGGCCTATTACAATAGTACGACCAGAATGGTTTGTTGAATATATTCTCAAACTCTTATGAAACAAGGAAAGAAAAGGGAGGGTAGCGTTTGGATAAGAGTAATTCGTATGACCTCATTACTCCTTTTACTTTTATCCTTGCCTAGTTCCTAACTGATCTATCTCCCCCCTGCGTGGTTGTGACACGCTTTTTACAGGAAGAGCTATACATATGAGGTGAGAATATACCGAGATAGAAGAGTGTGGAGCACAAGAAGGTTCAGGAATAAAGTAGGGCTCATTAGAAATAAGACAGGGGCTTTAAACATCTGTCAAATAGGCAACACGCCTCACATTTTTATAAACTAAACGAGGACCAAAGGACTAGGTGGGGGGGGGGGGCTGGGTGGAGTTTTATCCTATGTAATCCAAACTTTGAGTTACCATCCCATGTCTCAGATTTTATATTTCAGTGTCCCACCATGTAGTTTTTGATACCGATCTCATTTGTCTTGTGTTGGTTCGTAGGGTGAGCGGTGGGAATGGCAGATCTATCAAGGAGGACCATAGAAACAAAGTAGTGTTTTGTTTTTGTTTTATTTGGATATGGGGGGTGTCTATATGAGGTGGATGTCACCTCAAAATATAAGTAGCCCAAAGAGGGAGAGGGGATTGGTGTGATGAGGAGTACTGCTAATTAGTCTGCTCATTAATCCATAGGAAGTGACAAGGATTCGCTCGCTTTTTAAATGTATAGTTATGTAGGTTATGGCACTTCTAAGAAGCTAAAACAATCAGAAATAACTCAATGGGCCCTAAACTACATAAACGGAATCAAGCTGTTCCAAAATGTATTTGTTTTTAAAGTGCTAAACTTGGTAAAACATTTGAAATACTGATGATTTACCAGTAAAACCATATATTTTTCTTCATAAATATAAATGTTGGAACTTTATTACATTACTGTACATTCGGCTGTTTGAACTCAGTCTGAGATGCTTCATTGCTGTTGCAAATTTTTCCCAGGACCTTTCAGCCTAAATTAGTGCCAGTGAGTTCAAGCAGACACCTTTGCCATTACAGATTTAATGCTCAGTTATATTTATTGCTTACGATGAACACTGTAGAAGAGCAGGGTAAAGTTTCAATTATATTGACGTGTAACGACAAGTACAGAGGAAGAAATAAGAAACTTCAAGAAGTTATCAGAATGGTAGTCACAAGGCATCAATCACACGCACCAACAAAGAGCGATGCTATTGGTTACAGACATTCTCATAGGCATGTTAGCGGTCACAGATTTACATATTTGTCTTTGTGATACAAGCATGGATGCCTCCGTAATAATTCATTATAAGATGTGGAAGTTCTGCAGGTTAACAGTGCAGAAAATGTACGAATTGAATGCCAAACAACCAAAAACATTTCTATTTTTTGACATATTTGGGGTAATTCTGGGCAGCCAATTTTTCTGTTTCGAGGTAAAAAGCATCCAGGGGGAGTTAAAATGTTGAACGTCACTTTCCGACACAACATTCTTTTGCAAGTGTTCACCACGACTGTTATGGCGTTTTTAAATGGAAAATGCAATGCAGATTTGTTGAATGGCACCAGGTTGAAGCCTTGAGGTTGGGACTACTGGTAGGGCTAGGGCCTCTATTGGACATCGAGATCAGGGTTTTTGAACTGATTGAGTGCTTGGACTAGGGCTAAGATTGGCTGTAATGCCCTAGTCTCTTATTGGTTCTAGATTTTTAGGGCTAGTGTTGTGATTGGATCGTGTTAGGGCTAGGTTTCCCATTGGCTGAAGGGCTATGAAAGGCCAGGGTTAGGGCATCTCAGCCCGGGTGTCAAGGCTAAGGGCAGAGAGGACAAGGGCAGTTGTCTGTTTGAGCCTGTTAAGGGAGGAGAGGACAAGGGCAGTTGCCTGTTTGAGCCTGTCGAGACTGACCAGGGCCATAAATGCTGACCATTATACTTACCTCCTTATGTATCAATGTATCTATATACCTTTAATGTACTTAGGATCTATATATTTATCACTTTCTTCTAATTTATAGTTTCCAATGCACTACCCTATTCCTCAGTCTATAATTCTCTCAATATATCTTCTAGCCCAACCTCCTGACTCATCTCAAACATCTTTCTACTACTCTTTCCAACGCACTACTCTATCTCTCATCCTATACATCTATCAATATATCCTCTACACCCACTCTCATTTATCTCAAACCCCATACCACTACTATGATCCCCTAAATAATCCTTTCTAGACTCTCTCCTACTTTACCCCTTCTTGCATCATCTGACACCTCTTTTACTATACTGATCCCCTAAAAAAAACCTTTCTAAACTATTTCCTCTGACTCCTCCTTTTACTCATCCAAAAGCCTCCTCCTACTGCAATCCCTCCCCCAAAAAGCGTATTTCACTCTTTTATCCCTCCACTATCCTTTTCAATCAAAATTAACAGACTAACATGTTCACTTCTCAAATTCCATATTCAACTATACTAATTCACCACTAATCCTTTATGGGTTTCGGAGTGGCATGCTACTTGCCAGAAAAGCGCTTCAACACCCATCAGGGGTAACAAGTGTTATATGAATGCAAACCTGTCTTCCCCTTTTATCCCTCCTCTATCCTTCTCACTCTAAATAACTGACTAATATCAACCACTGAAATTACTTCATATTTCACCATATTAATTCACCACTAATCCTTAAAGGGCTTCCTGAATAGCATGTGTCAACACCCCATCAGGGGTAACCAGGGCTATATAAATACAAACCTTTTTTCCTCTTCTATCCGTCTGCTATCATTCCAAATCCAAATAACTGACTAACCTATCCACCACTTAAAATGTACTTGCATGTTTCACTATACTAATTCAACACTAATCCTCTATGGGTCCCGGAGTAGCGCGCTACTCGCCAAAAAAAGCGCTTTGACGCCTCGTCAGGGGTAGTAAGCACTATATAAATGCAATTACAATACAATGCAATTTGTACTCTGCTTGAGGCACACCCCATCATTTATTACTCCCAAGAAAGTGACAACATAATCTGTATGAGAAACATCAGCGCAACAAAAAAACAAGAAAGTAAACAATTTGGCACTAACCCCAATAGAAAACATTTGCACAAAGTGGGTGTCAAATGTAGAAAAATACAGGAGGTGAGTGGAAACCACTGTCCCAGCAGCTAATATCGAAATCATCTTCCCCTATGATACTGAACAATTAAACCCGCACCCTAAATATATACGGTATTCAGCCCTTCATTTGCTGCGTGTTGAGAGACATTGTACAACTTCAGGCGGAACCACCCGCTGCAGCCTCGAACCACAGTCTCGCGGGCTCCGTGTTCTGCTGCTTCCATTTCAAGTTAGCTTTGGCTTTTTCGATCGCCTGCTCCAGTGCCCGCGCCCCAGTCCCAAATCCAGTCTCTCCGTTGTCCTTTTTAAATTGTTCCAACTGCAAAAAAAAGAGGCGACGATAAATGGCTAATGATGAACAATGCATACATTGTATATCTTTCTCACTGAACTCTACTGTACCAGCGCAACAACATATGAACTAGCAGATACTCAATTGCTGAGTGGGGCCATACTTCTTCTTCAGGGAACCTTTTTTCACCAAATAATAATAGTAATCGTAGTAGCAGCAGTAATATCATTATTAAGAATTATTGTTCGTGGGAGATGTTAATATCATTTAACTTGTACTCCTAATTTTATTACAGGTGCAAGAATGAGTTTATTGTAAAAAAAATTCGATGTTACTACTTGCTTGTAATATTTTCTTACACGTGAGTAGTGATGTAGCAATCCTCTTACTCCATTCTTTGTGACCTGACCCACAGTGGGAGGGACATACAAAAGAGGCATACATTGGTGTTGAGAGGTCTGGGGTGCCACTGACTCTCAGCACAAAGGGCCCACGGACGATGGCTCCTTGGGGAGGGGAGACCAAACATGGTAACCCAGCAGCCTGTCTAGATGGGAATTCAGCAGAAGGTGGAAAGCAGTCTGTGCAGAAGGAACAGCTTTGCACAACGTCAAAGCAGCATGTCAGAAGAATACCCCTCGGCTCATATGGAATAGCTGGTGACTTTATAAAGATAAAACAAGTCACCATGGAGGTCCAGGACCTGCTAAAGCTACTAGGATGTATTTCCATGTTGGTTTATGGCCGTGGAAATCCACAGTGACTTTCAAGGTCCATATATCGTACTTTTGGGTAGAAGATTATCCAATTTATGAATAAATTGCATTATCATTATCGCTATTATTATTAGAGATTCAGTCAGAGAGCCGAGGAGTTATTTTTATTTCACAATTTTATGTATGACTGGATTGAAATCACTGTGAAGGATCATGTGGAACTGTCCCACTAGTGGCTGGGGTATCTTCCAATGCACGTTGAAATAACTGTTGGTCAGTCAACATAGGTAAGGTATATGGTATGATTAATTAAACTCTTTACATTATTGCGATCACAGGTAAGTAATTACATTTTGATCATGAATAAGCAAATACATTGAAACGGTATAAATAAATTATTTATGTAATGTTCTAAAAAAGGTTGCAAGGGATTTTATACATTAATGGCTATAAACTACTCAGTTGTAAAGGAAGGACTAAACTTAACGATTGTAGAAAGCATATGGCTAGAAAAGTGCTAGTGGCAAAAGCAAAGTGCAAGAGAGAGAATGTCTGGAAGAGTTTGTATACTCTGGGAACAATGGATCGATGTGGGTGCCAGTTGAAGGCGTGGCCGCTCCAGCATGATGTGAGGCTCCCGCACGTCCCGTGAGTGAAGAGGGACAGCCAGCAGGAAAGGAAGAGACTCTGACAGCAGCCCAGCTAGTCGGAGGCTGTGGCTTGAGTGCCGAGAGTGAGGAGCGGTGGCAGCACCACCTATAGGTCGCCGAAAGCACAGCGGCCTGCTGAAACAAGACAGCGCTGCAGCAGGGGGAGGCGCGCGCGTGGCAGCAGGGGGGATAGGAGTAGGGCCTGCGTGATTCACATGCAAGAGCGATAGTTGCTACCATATGGTGGCGCTCGCTCCCGCAAGTGAATCTCCACACATGGACGTGTTGCCATTGAAGGCAATGGAACACGTGCACGGTTGTGGGTGAAAAAGTGGACCGATAGCTAAAGGTCTTCTCCTATGCAAGTACAATGGAAGTAAGAACAATGTATTCGAGCAGGTGAGCCTAGCCCAATTAAGGTAAGAATTAATTCCTAAAGAATTTTTTGGCTTCCAATTTGAACGCCGTTGTTGAAGAGATTTGGCGTACTTCCGGTGGAAGAGAGTTCCATATCTTTGGGGCAGCACCGGAGAAGGCTCTGTGACAAGTTCACTTTTTCCTAAGGACGAGTGGTTTCAAGAGGAAAGTATTGGCAATTCTTGAGGTTCTTACACCACATGAAAGCTCAAGTTTTTGCGCAAGGTACCTGGGAGTATTTAAGTGAAGGGCTTTGTGCGCCAGAACGGCGATCTTTAACTAAATACGCGCAGTAAAATGACTTGCGGTGCCACGCTGCGTAATTTTGTAGTAAATTAGGCCCCTCCTGTTTATCGTCATGAAGCCCAATGAGCTGGCCAAACTTTGCATGCACATCACCATCATTCAAGCACACTGAAAAGAGGTGAACAAGGTCTGATAGTTTGCACACAGCAAGGAAAACTCAAGAGCTGGCCCACCGCTGACGAAACGTGGTGCAGTCCCAGACCATGCCAGCACTGTTCCCACACCAAGCGACTTTCTGGGCAGTCAAACGGCACATAAATCCTTCCAGAAATACTACAATGTCTATAAATTGGCAAGGGCATCAAGAAGTGCGCAAAATGTCCAGTAAAGGTGTAACTCCTCCACTAAACTACTATACCACATCGATCCATTGTTTCCAGAGTATACAAACTCATAAATTGTATTCACAGGGAGCGCAGCAAGCAATGTAGCTACCAAGTCAACGTGAGAAAAATAATACCGGTCTCGCAACTAAACGTAGTGAAGTCTCATGCAGCATATAGACGCACTTAGTGTCAAAAGCTTTTTAAGATAAAGTGTAGCAGTCTAGTAGAGACGCCTCCAGCACGTGCGACCAGAGACCAGTGAGATTACGTCATAAATTTCAGGGACACATTTGGCAATAAGATAGTAAAAAGCCATAAATTGTATTCACAGGGAGCGCAGCGAGCAAGGTAGGTACCATGTCAAAGTGAGAAAAAGAATACCGGTCTCACATGTAAACGTAGTGAAGTCTCATGCAGCATATAGACGCACTTAGTGTCAAAAGCTTTTTAAGTCAAAGTGTAGCACTCTCGCAGCTAGACAAAGTAGGGTCTCATGCAGCATGTAGGCGCGCTTAGTATCAAAAGATTGAGTCAAAATATAGGAGTCTCGCAGCTAAAAGTGGCGATATCTCTTGCAGCGTATAGGTGCATTTAGAAAAGACAGGAGCGCAATTCAGCAACGTGTCACTTACCCAAAGGTCAACAGTCCAACACAAAGAAAGCCGAAGGGAACATACTCCTGCGCCACCCTTTTTAAAAAATGAACACTTCCGGTGAGGGAGGGGCAAGGACTGCGTAATTCCGTCATAAGGATGACGAAATAAAAAAGACTGGAGCATATTCCGAAAGGAATCTGAGTAGTAGAGACGCCTCCAGCACGTGCGACCAGAGACCAGTGAGATTACGTCATAAATTAAGGGAAAGCTAGAGCGTAATAGAAGCGGCTTCAAAATCTCCATAAAAACGAGATATATATTTAGGAAGATGAGGTCCCATAGAAACGTAGCTAGCGCAATAAGACAAATTATGTGGAAAGAAAGGTATAATTCCACAAGAAACATTTAAAAGACGGATTTAAATCATGTAAAAAACCAAAATGCATCCTATAATGAACGCAGCCAAGTCCGAGCAAAAGCAATATCCATTCGGAATTGCGTGTAGAAAATGTAGGAGGAGAGACTAAACACTCCTAAGGGGACCTTCAGCTATAAAGAAAAGGTCCTACATGATAAATTAGTATAAAGATAAATATACATTAAGGAAATCATATCAAAGGCAGAGGAATATTTCGGACTGCAGGAAAAGACAGCCTCAAGAAAAGACACAGCTTGGCTATCAAGAACACATCTTTTTCGAAGGCAATATTTGAAAAAAAGGGGGCGAGTCCAAAGGCACAAAAAGGGAAAGAAAAGCATATTCTTCCCTGCACAAAAGCAGTATAATGGAGACATCTAAATGAAAAAATGGACCAAAGATTCGTCAGCCTTTTAAGAAGAAGGGCATCTCATTATCAGAATAATGGCCATGTGTAATAGCCGTAAGTTTGCAAATCCATTTTGCCTCACACTGTCTAAGACGTAGTTCTCTATTGCCACCCCTTTTGTTTGCATCAATATGATCTATGCCATAGAACCAGAAATTACTATTCCCTTTATGGCATTTGGGGTAATGTTCCGCTAAGGGGTATTTGGTATCCCCATTCAGTATAGCCCTTCTGTGTTCTTGTATTCTAAGTTTCAGGTTCCTCTTGGTACTAGTGGAGTGGTGTGGCTCACTGGTTAGAGGCAGCAGACTCGAAAGCAGAGGACGGCCCGGGACAGGGGTTCAATTCCCGATGCGGCAGGGTCGTGGGCCAGTGTCAGCGGACTCGATAATTCTCGCCTCGGTGCCTACTCTAACCAGAGATCACACTTGGCAGCTCTGGGCACATCTTTTTCGAAGGCAATATTTGAAAAAAAGGGGGCGAGTCCAAAGGCACAAAAAGGGAAAGGGAAAGAAAAGCATATTATTCCCTACACAAAAGCAGTATAATGGAGACATCTAAATGAAAAAATGGACCAAAGATTCGTCAGCCTTTTAAGAAGAAGGGCATCTCATTATCAGAGTAATGGCCATGTGTAATAGCCCTAAGTTTGCAAATCCATTTTGCCTCACACTGTCTAAGACCTAGTTCTCTATTGCCACCCCTTTTGTTTGCATCAATATGAACTATGCCATAGAACCAGAAATGACTATTCCCTCTATGGCATTTGGCATAATGTTCCGGTAAGGGGTATTTGGTATCCCCATTCAGTATAGCCCTTCTGTGTTCTTGTATTCTAAGTTTCAGGTTCCTCTTGGTAGTACCTACATAAATCATGTCTCAAGGACACCCGATGATATGAACTTGTGAGTTGTATTGCAATTAATAAATCGCATAATTATGTAAGAGGGTGACCCATTGTGGCAGAAGATTTTAGTCTTATTTATTCCAAATTTGCAGATATTACAAGCGTTGCAAATGTGGAATCCATTCGGTTTGTCAGGTAGCCAGGTCTCAGTTCTCTTATGGGTGGTTACATAACTCAGACAGAGTTTATTTCTCAAAGAAGTAGCTCTTCTGTAGGTCATTGAAGGATTACTATATATGGAGCCCTGCAGGCTTGATATTACCTGTAAAGAGGTGCCAATTATGTTTAAACATCCTAAAAATGTCACTGATGTGAGAGGTGCATTGTGTAATAAAAGCACCTTCCTGTTCTGGCTACTATCTTTTCCCCTGGTGGTGCCATTGGAAAATATCGACTCTCGTTCTAGGCTGAGTACTCGCTGCTCTGCTTTATTTAAAGATACATTTGTATAGCCTCTGGTTTCGAATCTTTTTTTAGCCTCTGTGACATTCTTCTTGACGTTTTCTTGTTCACTACAACTTAGATCTCTACTATGGCCCGATTCAACGATAGAAGGGAAGAACTAGCACATTACCTTTTTGGATGTAACACTGTCACACAACCGCCAGGCAAAGGCACAGAGAACAAATTGAGCCTTCGGGCCCTTTTTCTTAAGCTGGAGCGACTTAAGAAACAAGAACTTGCCCGCTGGTGCAATGGGGTCACACTCCAACAGTATATAGATCACAAGAAGAGCCCACAAGGCCTTCATATCCTCATTTTCCCAACATTTGAGGAACTCAGCGATGACCTCCTCAAGGAATGGGAGAGCAACCTTGAGGGGGCATTGCTGGTAATGATGCAAATTCTCATTCATCAAGCTATTGAGAAAGGGGCTAAACTTTTGACTTAGATTGACGAGGTTGAACGCAAAATGCAGTTGATGATAAAGATCTCATAGAGAAAAATTATAAAATACTTAAGAAATTGATTAAGGAGCATCAAAGTTGTTTAAAAGAGAAGAAAATGCGCAAAATAAGGTGTGACGACCGTGTTACAGAGACAGTTGAATACATACCTTTGTGAAGAAATTTGACCAGATTGTGGTACCTGAAGATAGATAATGAATGAGAGAGGAAAGTGAAGAGGTTAGGACAGCTAGTAGAGTATCTATCTCTTCAACAAGTAGTGCGGCCTCCAGTAATATTACTAATGACCTCCCTTCAGAGGAAGGAACTTGGGGGCATATTATCAAGGGGGTTTATCTCCGCTTTTTTGGCTTTAAAAGCCAAGAAAGCGGAGATAAAATTATCTCCCTATTACCTAGCTGCAGCTAACACCAGTTAGCGACAGCTAGTAGGAGATAGCGACCATCTTGGGCCCCACTTTGAATGTCAGTGATATTTATCACTAATGAGATTCAAAGTGGGCGTGCCAAGATGTTAGAGACTGAAAACAGTCGCTAACATCGCTATCTCCTATTACCAACTTTTGGAGATATTCGCGCTAAGCGGGAATATCTCCAAAAGCTAACACCTGCCCTGAGCAGTTCTTAGCCATGTTATCCAATGGGAGGTGGATAACATGGCTAAGAGCATTAGCTCGCTAATGCATGAATATCGCGGACTTTTCAGCGATATTCATGCTTTGCGGCGATTTTTACTGCATTTGCGTTAAACCTTGGTAATACCAAGGTTTATTTGCGGTAAAAATCTCCGCAGCGCTGCGGTAAAGTTTTGTCTCTAACCAAGCAATAGCGATAATTATCGCTATTGCTTGGTAATATGCCCCCTCATTCCAAAGGAAGTTAGCGAAGTTAAGAATCAGTGGCAATCAAAAGAAAAAGTATATAAAAAAACAAGGAGAGGAGGACGGAGACAAAAATGGAGGTACAGTGGAACATGTAAAGGAAGATCTCAGAATGACAACTGGTTAGAAAAAGGGCCAGAGATAGAAACAGATGTAAGGATATGTCAGAATATATTGCCTGTGGATGATTTGCAGATTGTTAATCTCTCCAGCAGAACTCTTGATGCTGATGAGAAGACATTATTATGTAAGGGTCTGAGTTTTTGCCCGACCCAGGATGGCGACATTACAGACATACATGTTGATCTGTTTAAATTTATGAGATCTGTAAAATTAAAGGACTTCTTTCATGAAAAACCCAAAGAGAGATCTGTGTGTAATCAGGCCGCCATGCCGTCACCATACACTGTAGCCGAATTCAAAGGCATTCCAAGCCTATCTTCCCTGGAGAGGGAGGAGGAGGTTGGGCTCCAAGCTATTCTTGATGAAGTTAATATCACTGAGAATCTGAATACAGAGAGTGGCATTAAGCCTAAATCAAGTTTCATGCCATCTGCATCTTATCACCCTAACATTGACAACGTCCATGAGAAAATAAATGAAAGGTTATTTAAGTTGGAAACATCAAATAAGTTTAAAAAAGACCCCCAGCAAACCTAACTACCGGTGAAAGAAGAGCGCTTATTAAATTGCAGAATGACACCAGGATAGTTATCAGAGAAGCAGACAAGGGAGGGTAACGTTATTGATTTGGATACACCGGATTATATGGGTAAAATCATGCGGCAATTGAGTGATACCCATTGTTATGAACGTATTGGTACAAACCCCATGGCAGAACTTACTAGGGACTGCAATTTAAGACTTACTGAATGGAAAGACAGCTGTTTGCTATCTGAGAATGAATATCGTTACTTGAGAGTGGAGAATCCCCAATATCGCTGCATTTATATTCTCCCGGAGATTCACAAAGAGGGGGCTTTTCCCCCATGGAGACCAACCATCTCAGGTATGTGATCTCCCACTGAGGGGATTTCTGAATATGTTAATCTGAAGTTACAACCTCTTGTATCCAATTTGCTGTTGTATATCCATGATAGTAAGGATATTCTCACCAATCTTAATGATTTCAGCTGGTCAAACAATTTGCTCTTCGTCACATTTGACGTTGTTAGTCTTCATACCTGTATTAATCATCGCTTTGGTATCATGGCTACTAGATCTTTCCTCGATAGAGGAGGAGATGACTGTCTTGAGCATCACCAAATGATTATTGACATGATTGAATTGATCCTCTCCAGGAACTATTTTCTGCATGATGGTACCAGGTACCATCAGAAACGTGGTACCGCCATGGGTTTGCAGTTTGCTCCCTCCTATGCCTCTTTATGGGGTAGTTTGAGAGGGAGCATGCCAGGGGCAGGTGTGCCTCCCCCTAGATGGAACACATTGTGTTGTATGGGAGGTACATCGACGACATCATTTGCCTATGGTCAGGATCAGAGTCATCCTTACAAAACAATTTTTCATTTCTTAACACCAATCCTTTCAATGTAAGTTTTACCATGGACTATAGCCACGATCCTATCAACTTCCTTCATTTACATTTCTGTATCAAGGATGGGGGTCATACAAAGCACCATGTATCATAAAAGGACTGCATGCAATAGTGTTCTGCATGCTAGCAGTGCACATGCCAGTTTAGTCATTCAAAACATAACTTTTGGGGAGCTATTCAGAATCAGACGCAATTGTAGTGAACAAGAAAACTTCAAGAAGAATGTCACAGAGGCTAAAAAAAGATTCAAAACCAGAGGCTATTCAAATGTATCTTTAAATAAAGAAGAGCAGCGAGTACTCACCTTAGAAAGAGAGCCGACATTATCGGAGTGCACCAGAAGGAGAAGAGGCAGTAGCCAGAACAGGAAGGTGCGTTTTATTACACAATACACCTCTCACAGCAGTGACATTTTTTGGCTGTTTAAACATAATAGGCACCTATTACAGGTAATACCAAGCCTGTAGGGCTCTGTATGTAGTAATCCCTTGATTACCTATGGAAAAGCTACTTCTTTGAGAAATAAACTCTGTCCGAGTTATGTAACCACCCTTAATAGAACTGAGACCTGGCTACCTGACAAACCGAATGGATTCCACATTTACAACGCTTGTAATATCTGCAAATTTGGATTTAATAAGACTAAAATCTTCTGCCAGAAAGGGTGACCCTCTTACAAAATTAGGTGATTTATTAACTGCAATACAACTCACATTGTTCATATAATCGGGTGTCCTTGTGAAATGTCTTGTAAAGCGCATGTATCACCCCACCATGGGGTATCTCAGCGCTGTAGACCGCTGGGGAAACCTTCCTGGCTTTCCCTGTGAGATGGTCCCTGCTGGGTATCTCCAAGGTGAAACCAGGCATCCCCGACGTATGTGGGGGGCCGTTGTGGAGATAAGGCAAGCTAATGCCCAGAGTTGCAGAGTGTGATCCCTGGTTAGAGTAGGCACCGAGGCGAGAATTATCGAGTCCGCTGACCCTGGTCCACGACCCTGCCGCGTTGGGAATTGAACCCCGGTCCCGGGCCGTCCTCTGCTTCCGGGTCTGCCGCCTCTAACCAGTGAGCCACACCACTCCACTAGTACCAAGAGGAACCTGAAACTTAGAATACAAGAACACAGAAGGGCTATACTGAATGGGGATACCAAATACCCCTTAGCGGAACATTACCCCAAATGCCATAAAGGGAATAGTAATTTCTGGTTCTATGGCATAGATCATATTGATGCAAACAAAAGGGGTGGCAATAGAGAACTACGTCTTAGACAGTGTGAGGCAAAATGGATTTACAAACTTAGGGCTATTACACATGGCCATAATTCTGATAATGAGATGCACTTCTTCGTAAAAAGGCTGATGCACCTTTGGTCCATTTTTTCATTTAGATGTCTCCATTATACTGCTTTTGTGCAGGGAGGAATAGGCTTTTCTTTTCCTTTTTGTGCCTTTGGACTAGCCACCTTTTTTCTAATATTGTCTTCGAAAAAGATGTGTTCTTGATAGTCAATCTGTGTCTTTTCTTGAGGCTATCTTTTCCTGCAGTCCGAAATATTCCTCTGCATTTGATATGAATTCCTTAGTGTATATTTATCTTTGTACTAATTCCTCATGGTGGAGGACCTTTTATGGTGGAGGACCTTTTCTTTATAGCTGTAGGTTCCCTTAGGAGTGTTTTGTCTCTCCTCCTACATTTTCTACACGCAATTCGGATGGATATTGGTTTTGCTCGGACTTGGCTGCGTTCATTACAGGCTGCATTTAGTTTTTTTGCATGATGTAAATCTGTCTTTTAAATGTTTCTTGTGGAATATACCTTTCTTTCCACATAATTTGTCTTATCGCACTAGTTACGTTTCTATGGGACCTCATCTTCCTAAACATATATCTCGTTTTTATGGCGATTTGGAAGCTGCTTCTTTTACGCTCTAGCTTTCCCTTAATTTATGACGTAATATCGCTCGTCTCTGGTCTCACGTGCTGGAGGAGTCTCTTCTACTCAGATTCCTTTTGGAATACGCTATGATCTTTTTTCTTTCGTCTTCCTTATGACGGAATTACGCAGTCCTTGCCCCGCCCTCACCAAAAGTGTTCATTGTTTAAAAAGGGTGGCGCTGGAGTATGTTCCCTTCGGCTTTCTTTGTGTTGTACTGTTGACCTTTGGGAAAGTGGCATGTTGCTGAATTTCCCTCTTGTCTTTTCTAAATGCACCTATAAGCTGCATGAGATGTTACCGCTTTTAGCTGCGAGACTCCTATATTTTGACTCAATCTTTTGCTACTAATCACGCCTACATACTGCATGAGACCCTACTTTGTCTAGCTGCAAGACTGCTACACTTTGACTTAAAAATCTTTTGACACTAAGCGCGTCTTTATGTTGCATGAGACTTCACTACATTTAGTTATGAGACTGGTATTATTTTTCTCACTTTGACTTGGTAGCTACCTTGCTCGCTGCGCTCCCAGTGAAAACAATTTATGGCTTTTTATTATCTTATTACCAAACGTGTCCCTGAAGCCCAAGGAATTTACATTTATTTTCTTGCCTTTTGGTGCATTTATAAACTCCATGTTGTCTTCTTGTGCTTTTAGTGAGATTATCTCTTCTCACCTGTCGAGCTATTTTCCTTGTTTAACCCTGACGGTTTGCTTTGGTCCTATTGGGAGTATTGTTTTCCCATCTCTGTGATTATGCAAGATTATTGAGCATTGGTCCTTCTGGCTTTCCTTTTCAAATAATATTGCTATGCTACCTTTATTTTTTACGTATGTTTACATTAGTAGCTTAATTTGACTGCTTATACTTGGACATTTGCCATTCACTTATATCCTTGCAAATAGCATTTCACCTTTGCTATATACCATTTTTCTTTGCTGATTCGGTATGTCTCACGTTCGCATTGTCTTCACCAATCTATCACATCCTTTTCCTTTGCACTGTCCTAAGCTCCTTTTTATTATTCTCTGTTGGTCTAGTGAGACCGTTGTGTTATTCTCACGCTCGATCACAATCTCTCTTCTTTCCTATATTCTTCTGTTTCCTAAACCGTAGTGATAAGGAAAATGCCACTCTAGTGTTGGGAGCAGACTTTTGGCTGCCTCTCCTTCTTTATTATGTGGAGCGTTTTTTCTATATGCATAACTGGCTAGATAAACAAGTTTTTTATTCTTACATTTATCCTATTAAGAACATATTTATTTATTCCTTTTTACTTTTTAAGCCCTATTTGTCTGTGGGACAATACCCTGAGTGCTCCAGAGTTACTGCCTGGAGCATCTACTTCATTGCACTATTGCATACTTACTGATCAGGTAATTATTTGGAAACCTTATATCGATTTTGTTGGTCAACATATGCATTGTCAATATTGATGATTATGACACTTGTTTTCTCAGAGTTTGCACATGTTTATATCGCTGATGGATAGAACTTGATGTCTTCATTTTGAGAGGGCAATCATGACATCCATATTAATGTTGGTGTATTAAGGTTAGACATTTTGATTTATTTTTTCCTTCTTCTTTTCATTGAACTGACCTGTTTTGGAATTCACGTCGTTCACAACTCATCTTATTTATAACGCCTTAACTTAGCTTACTAATAAATATATCTTTTTCTTTTCAGAATATTGCACGGTCATTGGATTCCTGCTCGCTTCAGGTTTTATGAGATATAGTATTTTGTTTGCTTAACCAGTTGATATTTGGTTAACTTAGTATTTCTCTTTCGGGCGAGTCATCGCCCCAACAAGGTGAGATCTTTTGGATTATTATGTATCCCTCTGCAGGAAACTCTCTCTGCATCCAGATAAAACCCTGTGATGGTTTGTTTCTTTTTCTTTCACTGATCATTCTTTTTAATTGACACCTTCTGTTATTGTCTCTCTTTCACTATTACTCTTTGTTGTATATCTTTTTCGTGTCCCAGGCATATATCTTTGGTTTATTGAGTGAAATTGGTTTGTTAAACCTATGAACCTGATCTTAACATTTTTGTGCTGTGATTTGAATTTCATTTTGGTATTTCTTTGGTTTGGTTACCTTGGGATGCAGAATATGTGCAAATTTATACATTATGCACTTTAGGTGGTAATGGTCTATGAAATTGTGTTAGTTCAGGTTTCATTTGTTTACAATTTATTCAGATTAGTATTACTCTTTTTCATTTTCTCTTTCTTTGTGTGTTTCTATTACTTTGTGTTTTAGTTATTGCAAACCAAACTCTGTAATGTCAGCGTTGCAAATTATCAATGTGTTTTCTCTGGGTGTTTTCATTACTTTTTGCTTTAGTTATTGCAAGTATTATTAATGTGGCTTCTTTGCATAACAAAGTATGTAATGTTAGCATTGGAAATTATCAATGTTGTCTTTTTCTTAAGTGCTTTTTCCTTAAATGTTTTCTTTCTTATATTCTAAGTGAGCCTATGGCTTCGTCAAATGTACGTTTCTCTCTTATATTTTTGGTAAGTAACTAATTGCCCCCTTTCTCTGGGTGTTTCAATTACTTCCTGTCTTGTAGAGCAAATTGTGTAATGTTAGCATTGCAAATCATCAATGCTCTTCATGTTTGTGTTGTTGCATATAATTTGTGTGAGCTCATGGCTTCGTCATATGTATGTTTTCTCTCAATTTTTGGAAAACACTCATCTGTTGAATGCTAAGTTTTATTTCTTTGTATGGCATATCCTATGATTATGGGATTTACACTTATGCTTGTTATAGCTTTGGTTACAGTGTCGCTTGTGATCGTTCTTATATTCCAGTCTCTTCTTTTCTGTTATTTTTATTATTGTTACTTTTACTATTATCATGATATTTTGTTGTATTGTTCTTGTCTTTCCCTTTGTATTTATTGATGTTTGTTTCTATCACTTTCAGCCCTGACGAAGTTCTCTTTCAAGAACGAAGCGTGTTGGCTGAACTTCTGTTTTTGAACCTTTGTATCGGTCTGATAAATAATGAACTTTGAAAAATTTCATTGTCAATCCTTGGACTTCTTTAATCCTTCGCATGCCCTTTATCTACCTGTTCAGGATCTGGAGAACAGCGGCATCACAAGATGGTTGTTTCCTGGGATGGTGCGTGAGATCAATACCAAATGGTGAAACTGGTATAGAGGTGCAGGAACGGTGGTACAGCGTCTGTTCTACTTTGTTGTATGCCAGATACCCAGGGCCTGTAACCTCAATGCTACTAGTGGTCCTGCAGCCCTGGTTGTGCCACCCACACAAGTAGCCTTTCAAACCTGTCTTAGGCCTGCCATTGCAAGGCCTGTATGTGTAGTTTACTGTCACTTTGACTTGGAAATTTAAAGCAGGTGTAAAGCTTTAAACTCTTATTTTATTATACATACGTCACCCCTAAGGAGTACCTAGGGGCAAGTTGCTGTGTAAATAAAAGGTAGGACATGCGCTTACGTTTTACATGGCCTGGCAGAGACAAACAGCTAAACTTGTTTTTTAACTACTGTGAGGCTTATTTCTCTCATAGGCTAGCATTGGGAATTCCTTAAAACACTCATAAGCTGCATTTTTGATAAGAAGGAAGTAGCTACATCATGTTTAATATTTTTGGAATAGTAATAATAAAACCTCTTTAGTGGTAAAGTTGGATTTATTATTACTATTTTATAAAGGTCACTTTTAGAAAGTGGACATTTTCCTGCTTTTAACTTTGCTCTGTGTGCCTGCAGCCTTTCTCCAATACACTGCTGGGCTGGCTGACAGCTATATCTTGTAAATGAAAGATAGTTTTGCAAATCTTTAGGTAAGCAAGTAACTTTATTAAGCTTGTGTTAGACCTGGCACCATTGGCGTGGGTCTCCCTTCCATTTTTTGCTATTGCCTCATGTATTTTTCCCGTGTTAGATGCTTTGGACACTGCGCCACTGCTGTCCAGTAAAACAGTGCAAGTGCTCCATGTTGTAAATTGATGTATGGATTAGTGATGACATTTTTGGGTATTTTGGTTTACTTGTCAGGCCCTAGTCTAGTGCACTAAGTGTGCCAGGGCGTCTAATCCAAATGCTGCTGGTGGGCCTGCTGCACACGTTGTGCCACCTATAGAAGCAACCCTGTAAAATGTGTCTAAGGTCTGCCATTGCAGAGCCTGCGTGCAGTCTGGTACTGTCATGCTGACTGGGCAAGTGCACCCACGTGCCAGTCCCTAAACCGTCCCTTTTCTTCATATCAGTCACCACTATGGAGGGCCCAAGGGCAGGGTGCATTGTAAGTATAAGGTAGGACAAGCCTTGATGTGGGTGGCATGTCCTAATAGTGAATTGCAACCATTTTCGTTTTTCACTATTGCAAGGCTATCTGTTCTCCATGGGCCAGAATGGGCTGTTGGATTGTTACATGTTTATAATCCTAACAGACTCAGAGAGCATGGTAGAAATTCGAGTTTAGTACAGCTAGACTCAGAATAATAAAATACATCCTTTAGTAAAGTTAATTTTGATATTCTGTGTTTGCAAATACCACTTTTAGAAAGTAGGTATTTGCTTGTCTAACCATTCAAACCTGCCTCTGCTAGGTTGTGTATTCCTTTGTCTGGTTTTGTGGTGAGTGACAGGGCTGGGGAATTCCAAGAGACAGGCTGAGTCACCCAGTGGTGAATAGAGAGATCTGCATCTACATGGGAGGGAGGAGTTGCACCTGAACCTTGAATAGGGCTGTGCCTGCCTTCCACAATGCTGGCTCCACCCCCTGGGGAGCGACTGATGTCTCTGCCCTACACACTGAAAGGAGAGAAGGAATCCTGTAAACAAAGTGCTCCAGGACTGTACTTGCCTTCCACAATGCTGGCTGCACCTCCTGTGGGGCATCTGATGTTTCTGCCCTACACTGTGAAAGGAAAGGAGAAGTCTGGTAAACAGAGTGCTTCAGAACTGGTTTGGACTGTGCAAAGGCCACTCTCCCCTCAGAGAACAAAGGATTTTGGGGTATAAATATTGGGACCCTGATCCCATGAAATTAGATCACTTTGTACTACAAGAAGAAACCTTTACTGAGGAGAGGAGCCTGAGGAAACTGAGGGGAGACTATTCCCAAGCTGAAGTGCTGCTTGGGGGATTGGCCTGCAGTGGTTGCCTTACTGCCAAAAGAAGGAGAAAGGAACTTTGTGTACTTTGCTTTCAACTTGTGAAGGATCTCTAAGGGCTTGGAAAAGAGCTTGCCTCCTGCTGAAGTCTCAGGGACAACAGACTTCACGCCCCCCAGCTCCCCAGAGTTCTTGTGGAAGTACCTGCTGCTGTTTTGGGCCTTCTGAGGAACTGCGTGTCGCAAGAAGCTGGAAGCGCGACACAACGAGAAGAAGCGTTTCGCCGTCGCTGTGCCTGCAGTCGCAACTCCGAAGAAGGAGGGTGTCGCCGCTGGAGCTGTCGCACTGCACCGCATCAGTAGAAGAATCTCGCAACGAGGTCGTAGCGCGTCGCTGTCGCTGTGCCTGCCGTCGCAACTCCGAAGGAGGGTGTCTCCGCTGGAACTGTCGCATTGCATCGCATCGACCAAGAGACCCTCACATCCCCGAGAAGTGCGTCGCAGTTGGATCTGCTGCCGTCGCATCTTGAATGTCGCCGCTGTAGTTGTCGCATCGAGCGGAAGCTTCACGCATCGTGGGAAAAGAGTGTCGCCGCTGGAGCTGCTGCTGTTGCATCGTAGATGTCGCTGCTGTAGTCCCCGAGTAGCGTGCCACATCTGGAAGATCTTCACGTCTTTATTTTTTTTTTGCACCTGAACTTTGCTGCATTTCCCATCACTGCAACATTGCTTGTCGTGGAAGCGAAACGCAACCTAAGGTACATTGTAGCAGAGTGTTGCATCTAAGAACTAAACTGAACTAAGCTTAAATCAATCATAGTGTGTATTTATGTCATTTATGGTCTTGTGGTAACTCTATATAAAGTCTATTTATTTTTTATATAAAACCTGTGTGGTGTCCATTTGTAGTGTTGTCACGGGGTTACTGTATGTGGTCACAACTGCTTAACTTACAACGCCACTGAAATAAGCCTTGACTGCTCGTGCCACGCTATCTAGAGGGTGAGCAGGGGTTATTTCAGGAGTGGAATCCCCTTTTCCTGACTAGAGGAGAGGGTTCCTATTTGTCACAAGTACCTACCTGCCTGTGCCAGCTAGAGACCCCCAAATCTAATAGCTTGGAACTGACAATAGAACAGACATGTCCTCAGCTGGTCAGCCACAACTACCCAACCAGGTCCGTTCCCGTTTAAACAACCACATGGAACCTTGAGGTACAAGGTTCACTAAGCATAGACATGAAAGACACCATACATAATGAAAACATATTTACAACACATCTTTATCTTTCTACAGAAACAACTGGAAACAAAAAAAACATGATGGAAAACAATAGCAAAAGAAGAAGAAAAGTAGTAAAGGAAAAAAAAACAAAAGCAAAAGCAAAAGAATTAGCACAAAAAGTCTGCAAGATAAGCAGGAGTTCTGCTGTTTCTGTCACCCCTCCTGACAACAAATGCTCCCTGGGGCATGGTGGAACAAGGCGAAGTAGAGTTGTTTGACACATCACACTCCCCTTGACCAAGCTCCACCCTGGTTGTGACACTTGCCTCACTGACATAATTTGCCAACATATACCCATCATTTCCTAAAACACACCCATTATTACTGGATAGAGTTACTTTTCCAGGAGCACTGTTCTTCTGATACAAATCTACCCGTCTAAAATTCCACTTTTTACCACTGTCCAACTCCACTCCGAAACTGAACTTTGAAGGGTCTGAAGAACTTGAAGAGACCTCTTTCTACTGTGCTTGACTTGACTTTAAACAAATCACCAACACAAATGCCTTGGGGCCCAGAATTTATTTTACTTGTGGAAGATTCAGCCGTCATGCCACCTTTCTCAACCAATGGTTTCATCCACACAGGAACTAATCTTAACCCAGCTGGCCTACCTCGCATAAAATCAAGTGGGGTTTAGAAATTGGGGGATGGCCGGTGGTACGGTATCCCAAACCATATCATCCACAAACTTGAGCTCACCCAAACCATTGGCACATGCCATCTCTATTACCCCTTTAACTAGTCTGTTCACCCGCTCACAAAGGCCGTTTCCCTGTGGACTGTACAGTGTGGTACAGTAATTTACAATTCCACACACTCTCAAAAACACTTGCATTTCAGAAGAAACCAATTGTGTGCCATTGTCTGTGATGAGATCAGAGGGAAATGCCCTCTTCTTGAAACAAACTGCTCAAAGATTTGATGGTAGCTGGTGTGGTGTACTCTTTCAAGAACTTGACACACACCCACTTTGAGAACACATCCGTTTGTGCATGGGCACAATGAAATCAAGGCAAATACTATGCCAAGGCTTACCTGGGTTTTCAATATGACCAGTGACTCCAGTGCTCCCAACCTTGAGTCTTTTCCCTCCTTCCTTGTAAATAGAACAGTCCTCAACCCATGATGCAACCTGGTCATCCGAATCTGGCCACCAACATTATGTTTTGAGGTGGCGTTGGGTAAAAGTTTGGCCCAGGTGACCCTCATGGGCCATGGAAATTATTTTTTTCTCAAGCCAAATGGAGGGACATATCTTTCTCCCCTCATGATTATCTCATTCCCACACAAGGACAACTCATCCAAAATCTTGGCAAAGAGACATACTTGTATTGCCCAACAGCTTTCTCTTCTACTGCCTTGTGTGATCATGTGCATCCCTTCATTTAAAACAGCATCTTTTGCATTTCAGTATTCCTGTCTTGAGCTGTGAAGGTTCCTTCACCCACTAAGACAGCATCTTCTACTGAAGCAAGTGACCCATCTGTCTCAGCTAGTCACACACAGGGACCATCTATCAAACTCTAGTCCACTGAAAACCTCGACAAACAGTAGGCCTGTGCATTCTTCCACCCTTGGATGCGCCCGACATCATACAGATACTCTTGGATTATTGCTGTGAGTCTAGCCAACCTGGCCGGACCTTTACTGGCCCCTCAGAGACAAAATTCTAATTAGGTGTGTGTGATATCTTCTTATCAGAAATTTGGTGTCGCACACATACACCCGAAAATATTTCACAGTAAGAGTCCTGGATGCAAATGCCACCATCTTCTCTCCCCCTCGATGACACTGAGAAAGAACTGCACCTAGCCCAGAGGTGCTGGTATCGACAGTGATGATGGATCTCACTTTTACGTCAAAAGGGGCTAACACTTTGGATTCACAAATTTCCTTCTTAATGGTATTGATACATTCATTTCGGACTTCACCCCACTCAAAGCTGACACCTTTCTTAAGTAGACTTCTCAGACACCCTGTCTTGTCGGAAATGTTTTTGGAAAATTTGGAGTTATATTTGACAAGACCCATGAAGGATCGTAACTATTCGTTGTTTTTGGGAGCAGGTGCTAATTCAATAGCACTCACCGGGGTTTTCTTTTGCTTCATACCAGAGGCTGAGATGCAGTACTCTAAGCATTCTACCTGCACCAACAAAAACACACACTTTTCCTTCTTCAAGGTGAGAACTCCTTTAACCATTTTTCTCAAAACATCCCTCAAAACAGAATTATGCTCTTCAACAGAGTTTCAAAAAACTAAGATGTCGGTTTGGAAATATACAACATTTTCGATTTCCTTGAAGATGTGTGACACCATCCATTGAAAGACGCTTTCCGCAGATGATAACCCAAATGGCAACTACGTGAATTGGAATGTCCTGTTCATAGTGATAAAGGACATGAGATGTTTGGACTCAGCATGTAAACATATCTGGTGGTACGCACTCTTGTGGTCAAGTTTAGAAAAAAACTTTGACCCATTCAGTGTAGACACCAACTTACCAATATTGGGCAAGCAAAACTTATCAGCAGTAACTCAGCGATTGAGTGACCTCAAGTACAGACAGAACCTGAGGCTTTCGTCAGATGTCTTGGTGATCACAACTGGAGAAACCCACTCTGAAGCTTCAACAGGTTCAATCACTTCAGAATCTAATATCTCATGTATGAGCACCTTCACACCGTCACGCTCAACCAGAGGTACCCTTCTTAATTTATGTTGCAGTGGCAAAGCTCTACTTTTCAATTTAATTTGATGCACATAGCACATGAGCTGACCGAAGCCAGATCTGAACACACCACTGGCTTCAAGCAAGACATCATCTATACCTCCATCTTAAACAACCATAACCTGTGTGGGGGTCCTGGGGTTCACAATGATATGGGAGGTCATATTGATGAACCCAACCCTGGATGGGGGGGCCCAACTACAGCAACATAGATTTTGCCCTGTGTTGATCTATTTAGGAATGAAATATCGGATACAAAATAACCAATGATGTTGATAGATTCCCCTTGATAACAACCAGGTGAAATGTCGTTTGGCAACAAGATCTTACTTCTCCCTACAGGTTCGCATGGAGACTCCTAGGGATGATGGTGTATTTAGACCATGTATCCACCATGAGTAAAATGTTTTTACCATCATTGTGAAACCTAGCTCTTGGGTCTGTTGAGCCTTTTGTTCCCATTAGACCCCTCACCATCATTTTGTTTTCATTTGTCCCATCACTAACACTCAAAATTCTATCTCTACACTCACCATTAGTGCACACCTGATCACCTGACACCACTGCAATCACTCTCCTTGTTTTACCCTCTGGCATAGTATTCTATATGTCGACACTTTAAACACTTCTTGTTAACTGCAAAGCAAAATTTAGAGTCTGCAGAGTGACTGACTCTACACCCTGGAAATGGGCGGTCTAGGTTGCCTAGTACATTTGATGTTCTTATTCCTGCTCTTGACCTTGGCTACAGAGCCTCTTGTTTCCTCAGACATAGTATTCTCCATATCCTCACAGGACCCCTTGTCAAACACTTTTGCAATCTCTGAACCACGGTTGTGCTTCTCTAATTCTTTCATGCAAATTTACGATTGTTCAACGACTGTGGCTAGTGCAATGGCATTTTTCGGAGAAGGATTCTTGGCAGCTCAGAGTCTTTCTTGAATCTTCTTACTATTGCATTGTACAATTAATTGATCTCTGATCAATTCATCGTTCATAACGCCAAATTTGCACTTAATGGAAAACTCTCTTAGTCTTGGTATTAATTTGTCAATGGACTCCTGGGGCTTTTGGTGTTGACTATAACATTTGTACTGATTCATGACAGATGTTCTAACTGAGCATATCTGCCTTCCAATGTACAACAGCCTCTTTGTACTCGTCAGGGCTGGGTTGGACATTAGCTTGTAGAGCTTGAGGTAAGTATCTGAAAACACATTGGCCCTCATTGCTTAAAGTGCTTAAAAGCAGTGCTTTTTTTCATTCTTGCGCTTCATTTTTGTCCTTCCATAGCATCCAAGTCATTTTGAAAAACATTAAAATCCAATCCGCCTACGGTGGGGGGGAAGACTGGATTAAGACAACAAGGTTGGTGGTAACACATTTGCAAACTGTACAGTAGCCATGGAGAAAGGTATAACAATAATGAGTACTGTGTATACCTGTGAATGATAGTCACGGAGCCAAAAGAAATGTATCATAAGCAAATGCCAAACTCATCAAGAAAACAGGGCTGTCCGCAAAGTGAGGAACATATGAGGTGATCAACCACCAGCTTGCCGGAACTCTCTTCAACAGCTTGCAGCTCTCCTTAACAGCTCACTTCAGCCGAAAATTCAACCGACATTCAGTGTAGCAGCCAAGATGGCCCTAAGTGTGACCTCGTAAGCTCTAGAGCATAAGGTCACGGTACGTGAAGGCACTGACATTGCTTGCGTTCCAGTTGGTCTCTGCTGCCTGGCAACGCTGGAGATTGGCGTGCATTGCGTTGAAGTCGTAGTCCATTGACATCACTGAAAAGTAGAACTTCCCAGAGTACAAGGGATGACGTCACAGTGACTTACATTTAGGAGAGTTGAGATCTGCTGGGCTTTCCGACTGATGATGAATGCGTGATTGAGGCAATTTTGTGGGACTGTGTGTCTCCTTATTTAAGCCTCTTCCATCCGTTTTTTCATCGCTCCACACGTCCTCGACACGGGACGCCCAGCTGAACCAGCCAAGGGTAACTCAACGCCAAATCTTCTCGTAAAGGAAAGATGGATCCGCAAATCTTTATGTAAGCAAGTGACTTTATTAAGCATGGAGCTGATGATAAAACTGACCTGTCCTCAGCTGATCAGCCGGAACTTGCCAACCAGGAATGTTCCTGTTAACACCATCACATGGACCCTTGAGGGACACGGTTCCACTAAGCATAGACATGAAAGACACCGTAAATAATGAAAACATAATTACAACACAATAATTTGTGAATTCCCTCTAGACAGCCACAGGAAGGATGGGTGTGACAGAGGACTCATCTGCAGTCATCTGCTTCTGATAGACTTTCTGGGTAGGAAGGGGGACATGAAGCTAACAGATACATCTAAATAGGCTGTGACCTGTCACCACACAAAGGACTGATTACCCCCCAAAGATAGCCTGGCACACAGAGCTGGGATGAAAGGGGATTGATGCACTTCAAGGAGCTGCTTTGAAGTCACCCTCCACTTCAAGGGCACATTTGGGTATGAATACTTGGGCTCTGACCCTGCCAAATCAGTACACTACTAGACTTGGGAAGAACTCTGCTGGAGTAAAGACTGCTATGTTGTGCTGTGATGATTGCCACTTTGCCATGACTGACTGTTCTTACGAACTGCTTCTCTGCTTTGCTGATCTGCCCTGCTGACTGCTGATCTCTCGCCCTTCTGAGGACTAGGACTGGACTCGTCTCATTTGAACCCAGAGTGACTCCAAAGGCTTGCTTGCTGTTTTCTGAAGTCTCAGGGACACAAAAGACTTCCTGCAATTCTCCAGATGCTGCTGGACTCAGCCATCTGTGAGTCCTACCCTTGCCTGAGCTGCCCCCTCCAGTCCTGGGCCTCAGAAGTGGGTTCTACAGCTGTTTTGCTATAAAACTGATGCATCAACACCTTTGTGCTAATCAGAACTAAACACATTTCTCTTCAATACCAATAGAGACTGTTCAGTGACAGCGGTTCTACAGCCTGGCGGCCCAATGACGACACTCTGCATGGCTCCCTGCATCTCAATCGAGCTCAATGACGATGCAGCGACCCTCAGCATTGACGCATTGTTCTATCCAAGGTACTTTTTCAGCTGGTTTTTGTGCATGAGTCTCTGAGCCAGCATGCCCTCCATCCTGGTCAGCTTGAACTTTGATTTTACCCCGGTCTCTTATGACCTCAAGTAACCTTTTAGTGTGATTGACTTCAAACAACTATTCCCCAAAAATTAATATCTCAACTTCTACTGATTAATTTTTTCTAATTTTCATCTTGTTTTACTCAGATAAATATTCTCTATTTTAATAAACCTGTGTGGAGTGTGTTTGTGCTGTTTTCATTGTGTTACTGTGTATGTGTGTTGCACATATTCTTTATACATTGCCTCTTAAGTTTATCAAGCCTGGTCTGTGCCAAGCTTCCAGAGGGGAAGCACAGTTTAATTTAAACTGTGCATTTCCTGCGACTGTGGTGCTTACTTGGAAAGGATGCAAACCTCTGCCAACTATAGACCCAATTTGTAATACTCCATTATTGTTTAGGCTTATTCAAACTTTAGTGTCTGCAAATCCAGAAATCTTTTATAAATATTGGAACTCATTTTTCTCAAACCTAGTATGCGCACCACCTCTAAAACACTGAGAACTGGCTAATTATTTATTGATTCTACTAGAACTGGCAAAGTGCCTAGATATAGCACAGTCTGGGTATTAGGGCTACAAAATGTTGTTAGAATGCTACAGCTTTTTCCTGTTTTCACCGTTCATGAAATGCATTACTGCTCTAATGCTTATCTTCTGTGATGTTGCCATTCAGTATTGTGTGTACTAGCTGCGGAATTTTAATAGATATTTTGAAAGTCCTATTTGATTTCTAATTATTCTTGAGTGATGTTGTATGGTATTCCACTGCTGTCCCCGAACTTATTTAATGGGACTGAGATGTTTTCACAAAATACTTCCATCACAGTACAGCTCAGTGGGTTGTGCCTTGGCTGCAATCCAACTGGATCACTAGTTTGAGTTGGTGCATTGAACCAAGGGGCATATTATCAAGCATGGCGTTATAATTATCGCTGCTATAGTGGCAGAAAACTGGCAGGCAGGAATCCGGCCGGCACTGACCGATTCGGTCGGAAGGGCTCCGTACATGGTTCGGAGCCCTTCCGGACGAAATCGGAATCGGCCCCTAAGTGGAGGGGTTTACGGAGAGAGACAGAGGAGTTTAGGGAGGGAAAGCCTCCTACTAAAAAAAAGGAAGCACAATGCTGTTCACAAACTGCACTTCTAAAGTTACTACAGACCAAAAGGCAAGACATTAGCAAATGTACTCCAGCTCAGACCTGGAGCGTACGTTCAGTACCAAGCATGGCCACTGGTACTACAATACTCTTTAAAAGAAAATAATGGAGGCAGGGATTTAAAATAGAAACCACATAAGAACTAATGTGTTGTATTCCCCTTCTCCCTTTATCCCTGTGGTATAATCCTTCCCACCCCTCCAGGTTCCCTAAGTGGACTCTGCCTTGGAAATCTGCATTAGAATATTGGTGATGTTCACTGTGAAGCAGAGTCGGAGAGCGAATGGCCAATAAAGAAGTTCTATAGTGCTTACCTTATCTTCTTGTCATTACTTCCAACACTGGCGACAATCTACTGCTGAGGGGGCAGTCTTGGCCATCTCCCCTTTGTGGGCTATCTCAATTTACAGCAGCAGATTTGGTACGGTCGAGATAGTGGCAGCTACTCCAAACCTCTGGAATGATCTTTGCGGTGCCGAAGCAGGAGGAAGTTGTCCGCCAACCTTCTGTCAGTTTTACCTGTGAGAGTGAAGTTCCCTCCTCAATTGCCATGGATTGCTTGTATGTGAGAGTACCCAATGTCAGCTGTCTTGGTAGTGTGGACAGCGGTCCTGGTCGTGACATAGAACTCTTTCCGTTTTCATCTGTCAAGGAGTGTTGGCTTGGAGAGTGCAATTCCTCAGATGTCTCCGCAGTGTGCTGGTGTCCAGTTGCCTGACAGAAATTCAGCCTTCAATCGGTCACAAAGGGTATTAGGAGTACTCCTGCGAGCAGCTGTCTTCCGTAATCAGCAGCGTTCCTGCCACCGTATCGCGCCTCCTTGCAGTGGCGTCAGGCTGAGCCACTAATTGCTCATGATGTGCGCGCTGTGATCCTATTGTCTCCTCAGATCCGCCCATGTGTAAGGCAGAGCCGCTCATCGCCACAGAGGTGAGGGGGCGCCTCCTCTGCTCAGTACAAATGTCATGTCACGAAGAGCTACTGGAAAGAGTTGTCACTGGTGCTATGAGGAGCCTGTGCAAAGGGTGACGGCTGTCTCTCTCAGCATGTACCTGCCGAGGTTGTGAGTCTGCTTCCCCCCTGAGCCGCGCCCTCCAAGGTACACGCTTTACTCCTCAGGAGACCAGCTCATTCCTGGCTCTGTGTGTGTGTCACTGGTCATACCACTGGATTCCACACAGGCGATGTGCGACTTTTCTTTATTTACATGCCCGGAGGTACTCCTGTTAACTTAAGAGTTTGCATGTACCCTAAGAAGTACAGGGGAAAATTCTAGACGCATCCGAACTCTATGTGTTATAGTGCACATTCAGTGCATGTTAGCTAGCCTGATGGTTATCCTCCGCATAAGCCTGTGAAGTACTGTAGGATGTGGAAGTTTGTCTTTTGTGACACGGGGGTCAGCATATAGCCTAAGGTCATCCTCCTGAGTGAAGGAGCTGTGGCAGGATCTCAACTTTTTCAGCTGTTCTGTCATCATTAGCAAGTACTTCCCAGTGTTAAGAACCCTTTTCTTCTGTGCATGATGATGGCCGCAGCAATCAATTGTAAGGACTGGGTCAAACTGTTTGAATATTACCTAATTGCCATTGGAGGTGAATGGTTTTCTCTATTGTGAAAACAGCATATCTTACTACATAATTTGGGGTATATGGACGGAAAATGTATGAGACACAATGACACTGTATGACTTGTGTGCCTCAACCACACTGTGACTCCAAATTCTGCTAGTTTTAAAGTGAGTGCATTTCTGACATTTTCTGAAATTTTATAGCACCTTCTTGTTCTCTTTTGCCTGCTGCATTCGCAAGTAATGCTTCACAGCGTTTTCTTCTTCAGTAATTGTAGAAAGAGTTTCAAGGAAACTGAGATAAGGCTTTATGCACAATATGGAACTATTATCCTTCAAGTTTGAATAAACCTACAGCAAATGCATAGGACATTCTTACTCAGCTGTGGCAGATTTTTCACTTCCCACTCCAGATGTCTCTGGGTAAATGTGAGTAGGGTTCTCTGAGAAAGCACAACTGAACTACTCAGTTTTGACCTTTAAATAAGAACCAAACCAATGTTGGCGGCGCCATGTTGTGTAGTTTCTGTAAATCTATACAGGATCTGCACGTCTAGACAACATAAACTGTGGGATTGGTGTCCAGACTGATTCCAGACACCCCTACTGGGTATGTTCACCTGTGTACCTGCTAGCTCACAGTGCCACTGTAAACTCCTCTTACCGAGGAGAGAATAGTTCCTGGCCAGTGGCGGCTAGCTGAGGAAGTGCTGCGTAACAGTGGGCGGAGTGGGGGAGGGGCATGGTGGGGGGGAAGTGGAGACCGACATATGACAGCAAGGTGGTGTCTGAGCCTGGGTTGTTTGTGAGGAAACAGTGTAATTACAACCAGCGAGTGCAGCTCACAGGAAAGGGTAACTTTGTTGTTTGAAGTATTTCAATAAATAAAACAATTTACCTTGTACCTGCTGCATCGCCGAGTTGGTGATGCAGCGTGTGCAAGGTGAATTGCTTTATTTATTTAATTACTTACCCTCCTCCTGTCTGTCATATGTCGGACTCCGCTCCCCCCCCCCCCCCCCACCCTGCCCTATCACCCGCAGCACTCCCTTGGCGAGCCACCACTGTTCCTGGGAAATATCAATCATGACAACCCTGTCCCATCAGGGATCGTGGAAACAGTACTTTTCGCTCAGTCACTTGTGCTCACTTTGTCTCAGAGAGATACACAGAGTGGGACGTTTTCAATAAGCATTTATTGAGCCAGCTTCATTCTGCTGAAAAATATGTGTGCTCAAACAACCATAAGACAGAAACAGATATAAATGATTATAAGCACCAACAGAGTAACGGGATGGTAGATTTCAACCATAATGCTAAAACAATATTGACAGGTATATACATACATGACAATAATAATGCATACTCCTACGATGCAACACTAACTAGATGTACCAAGTGTACCTAGAATATATGTCGGTGTAGAGCCAAAAATTCCCCTAGGATGAAGACAACCCCATTACTTGGTGTGAGAGAATAAAGCACCCCGTCTTGGTCTTGAGATGGACACCCCACAAGGGATGTAAGACCACTGCGTGATGGAGTGTCTGCATGCAGGAACCTCAGCATTTCGCATCAGTGTGTCAGTCTTTTTCCTCTGCCCCCCCCAGAAAATATATGGTGTTTATATACCCAAAAAGGTACCTTCAGGGGTTCTACCTTGCTTTGCCATGTTGTCCAAGGATGACGAAAGGGATGAGCCTTATATATAGTTATTATGCATGAGATGGTAATCCTACTGTGATTCTGAGAATTCTCATGCATAATAAATTAGGCTTGTTTTCTGGGAAAAGCACGCAACATTTTATGCAGCACCTAACTAGGTATAGGGTCAATACAAAAAACCATTATGTAGTACAATGGCAGGGAAAATGTAGGTCAAAGGTTAGGTGACCACCCAGGCCCATATTGGGGTACATTACAAAACAGAACAGTATAGGTTATTATTATTATTAAAAATTTTTATAGAGCGCGTAGTCACCCTGAGGTATCCCAGCGCTGAAGATCCCTACTTCTGTGGGTTCGGCAACAGAGAAGGGGGGAGGACAAGTTTCAGATGGGGGGAGTTAAAATTAAGGAAACAGGTGAGCTTTGAGCCGTTTCCTGAAACGTAAGTAGTTGGGTTCTTTTCTCAAATCTCGGGGGAGAGCGTTCCAGAGGCGTGCGGTGTGGACCAAGAAGCGTCTTCCACCCGAGCGGGCTTTCTTGATTCTGGGCAGGATGATAAGGGACTCCTTGTCTGAGCGAAGGGATCTTGGGGCTTTGTAGGGTTTTATAAATTTCCTCAGAATAGGAGGGCCTTGATTCTGCAGTAGCTTCTGCGCCAGGCATAGGACTTTGAAAATCACACGTTCCCTCACTGGGAGCCAGTGAAGGAGCTTCAGAGCTGGTTTGGCTGAAGCTCTAGCCGAGGTGTTAGTGAGGATCCGGCCCGCCGCATTCTGGATTTTCTGAAGTTTATTTAAAGTTGCTTCCGGGGCGCCCAGTTAGATTGCATTACTATAGTCGAGCCTGGAAAGTATGAGGCCTTGGATAAGAAGTCTTTGTGATATGGGTGGAAGTAGGGGCAGGATCTTTCTCATAGATTTCAGTAGTCCGAAGCAGGTATCGGCTTCTTTTTTGGCCTGCGTGGTGAATGAAAGATCAGTTTCGATCCATACTCCCTGGCTTTTTACTTCCTGTTTTGGGTCTGGGGGAGGACCCAGACAGGGTGGCCAGGTGTCCAGGGGGAAGGTGAGTCCTTTCTGGCCCAGAAGGAGGATGTCCGTCTTTGATCCATTCAGCTTTAAGTCTGAGTTATTCATCCACCCTTGTATCTGCGTCAAGCAGTTGAATAAGTCCGCAGGTTGTTTACTAGGGTGGGATAGGGAGACGACTAGTTGTGTGTCGTCCGCATAACTGACGATGCTCACTCCGAACGGGGTGACGACCTCCTCCAATGGAGCCATGTATATGTTAAACAATGTGGGGCTCAGGGAGGAGCCCTGGGGTACCCCACATTGGAGGGGTATTTCGGAGGAGCAGGTGTTATTTTCCCAAATCTGAAAGGAGCGTTGGGCCAGAAAGGAGGAAAGCCAGGATAGAGCAGTACCTTTTACTCCTACCTTTTTGAGCCGTTTGATCAGGAGTTGATGGTTGACGGTGTCGAAGGCCGCACTCAGGTCGAGGAGGATCACTGCCACTGATCCTCCTTCGTCTAAGAGTGCTCTGGCCTCCTCCACCGCCGCCAGGAGGGCGATGTCAGTGCCCTGTCCTGGGCGAAAACCTGTCTGCGAGTTTTTTAGCAGTTTATTCGATTCCAGAAACTGGGAAAGTTTCTTGTTCACCAGTTTCTCGGCGATCTTACTGGTCCCAGGGAGGAGGGATATTGGTCTATAGTTAGTCAATTCCGCTGGGTCCAAGGAGGGTTTCTTTAGGAGCGCTTTAACAACTGCCACTTTCCAACTAGGGGGGGCGATTCCCTGTTGAAAAGACGCGTTAATCAGATGGGTGAGGGGGGGATGATGATGGGAGCTACTTCCTTGAGGATCCGTAGCGGTGCAGGGTCCCTAGGGGATCCCCTTTTGATGGTTTTTAGCGTGTTCTCGACTTCTTCAATGGTTATTTGCCCCCAAGAGGTTAGGTTAGGGGAGATTGAAGTGTCGAGAGGATCGCCAATATCGCTCGGCTTAGAGGGAGGGATGGAGTTCAGGATTTTTTGAATTTTTTCTTGAAAAAAGCTGGCTAGCTGATGGCATTTTTCCTGGTCTGCTTTGGGGTCTGGGGGGTTTCTCGGGGCGGGATCGGGGACCTTGAGAAGGTCTTTCAGAATGGTATAGGTTTCTTTACTCGAGCAGGCGGCTTTTTCAATTCTTTCCTGAAAGAAAAGGCTTTTCGTCTTACCGATGGCAGATTTGTATACTGATAAAGAGGTAAGGTAGGCATCCTTATTAGGAACGTTCAGCTCTTTTGCAGTTCTGCCGAAGCGACTTGAGCTCTGGAGTATACCACGGGGCCGGTGGTATTCGTTTGGTGTGTTTGAGGGTGGGGGTTTTGGGGAGGAGTGTATCCAAAGAGGATGTGATCCAGGAGCTGAACTGTTTGTCGGCAGTAGTAGCATCAGGAGAAAACGATGGAATGGAGTTAGAAAGAATGGCGGACCATTCGGATGGTAGAAGTTTATGCCAGCGTCTGTCGGTGACTTTGATTTTCTCGGACTGGGTGATGGCAATAGGAGACTCCCAGGAGATGGGGACTAAAAAATGATCAGTCCATGGCAGTGGCAAAGAAGGACTCGTGGTGATATTGGCGTCGTTAGTAAGGACAGGATCTAAGAGGTGTCCCTTATCGTGGGTGGGTTCATTATTCACCAATCGAATGTTAAGTGATAGAAGGTCCGCTAGTAGGTCGGAGGCAGATCGGTCAGCGGGATCTGTAAAATGGAGGTTAAGGTCACCTACAATAAGAAAGTTGGAAACAGAGGCGGCCAATTGAGAGGTCATTTCGGTCACTGCGTTAAGGAATTTCCCAAGAGTACCCGGGGGACGGTAGATAAGCAGTCACGAAAGGGAGTGCGTCGGGGAGGTTAGGAGGGAGAAGTGGCAGCTTTCTGCGTCTTCAATATTGGCGTCATTGATTCTACAGCTGAGGTAATCGCGGTAGATAATGGCCAACCCACCTCCTCTTCCTCTGGGTCTGTGGCGGGTTTGAATAAGATAGCCTGGGGGAAGGGCGATGACAATGTCTGCATCAGTACTGTCAGAAAGCCAAGTTTCTGTTAAAAACAATGCATCTAAGCCTTGGTCTTGGATCAGCCCATTGATTTCGAGTGCTTGGGGAGAGAGCGACAGTTGAGAAGACCGAGTTGTAGCCTGGAATTGGCTGGGATCTGAGTGGCTGTATCACAGCGCGTGCAACTTGTAAAGGGTTTCCCTACGTCGTGAGTGTAGCGACAACCTTGGCTTTTTTCAGGTCGAAGGTCCCGAAGCATATCTGCTGAATACATCAGGCGACTGGGGGGTAAATCTGGCTGAGTCCCTGGGCCTGGGTCCGTTCGGGCCCGGACGGGCCCTGACAGGCTTGCCTTAGGCGCGCCTTCATCGCGCAAACGGCGCTCCCGCTGCGCTCGTCCGCTGCGCTTGCGTGGGAGGCACATTTAGGGTGAGGGGGTGTGGTATTATATTATATTGTGTGAATTGATCAATATATTCATAAATGAACTATGTATGAATAAATTCAATTAAATGCTTAACTGAACTGTACTCATTGAGAGGTTTTTCTACTTTCCCTAAAATAATACTAGTGTCGTGGTAGTCAAGGGCTACACTAGCCCCATAGGGACATGTTTCTTTTTTGGTTACTGCCCTGCTCAGGTCCCTGGGTTACTGGTTAGCCCCTTTTTCTATTTAATTATAACCAAGTAAACTACTGACAGCAGGCTTACCATTTCACACTGCAGATGCAGTGCAAACTGCTCAAACTAGACTTTGCCCTCACCATGTTTGACAAAGTCAATGCACGTTCGTTGATGTATGCCAGTTACCACTAAGGAAGGCAACCTAAATCCCAGGAGGTAGGGTGCAGAATATTTAAGGTGAGTACAAGCTTATATGTCCCTATAGTTACCTTAACCATCAAACAACATTGTAAGTGATAGACGTCCATAGGAGAACTTGAGTTGGCACCTGGACAAACCCCAGGTTGGGAGCTCCATTATTTTACCACCTAAATATGTCATGGTTTGAATCAAACAACATGCCTGCTCACATGGATCTCATACCAGGAGTGATGTGGCATGCACCCAGGTGGCTAGATACCTAAGAGGTTGCGCACCTGGTTGCTCCAGCTTTCCTTTACTCTGGCTGACAGCCCACGCTTGCTGCTACCAAGACAAGATTCTGCCCTCCTGCCAAGCAGTTGATCTCTCACGACTCAGGCGCAAAGGCCTTGGCAGGAAGGAAGTCCTACCTCGCCGCTCCCAGGAAGTCTAGTGAATTTGCACATCAAGGTGGTGAGCTTCAAAGACTGCCCTGCATCTGATATGCATCCAGACTGTCTCCCAGAGGAGTAAACAGCACTCCTCCTGCCCCAGGCACATTTTTACCGATAACAGGTGGGCAAATTAGATAGTTCAGTGGCGTATTATTCTGCACTGATTTTATATTGCTTTAAAAATCGATAAATATGGTTATATATATGGTATTCAGTTCGATTAGGTGTCAAAATTAAGATAAAAATCTGTTTTATTTACCTAAATTGGTGTTCGATTTCTTTTGAGCTGTGTTAATTACTTATCATCCATGTTGGTACTATGAAATGCTTAACAGTTATTCCTCTAGTAAAACCTGACTGCTCTTTGTCACACTACCAGGATTGAGCTGAGGGTTTATTAGTGTGAATCCAATGACCAATTTTGAATTGGTTGTGATAGTATTGCATAGTGAAGTCTAACCTGCATCACCAAATAATACTCCACCCTCCTACACCAAATTTTGGATTGTGACTGTCTGAATACCTTTTACACCACTTTCAAGGGTCCAGGACTGGACGGGCACCACTTGGAGGGTTTAGACGGTCTCAGGCTAGGTTCAGCTGCAGATTCAAGATGGTTAGAGCCTTTTCTGTTCCTGAGACTCTGATCTGGAAGCTAGTCAACGGGCCCTTGGAGTCACTCTGGTAGTCCTGGGTTCAAGGCATGGAACAACGCTTAAGTAGCAATGCAGGCTCATGTAAGGTTCAAGACAAGCTTCAGGCAGCAGAGCAGTCCTTGCAGGTGTAGGAATGCAGTCCTCTGTAATACATAACAGGCCACAGCAGCAGGCAGTCATCTGAGAGTCCTTCCGCAGGTCTAGAAATTGAACTGAAGAATGGGTATGAGGGTTGTATTTTTATATCTGGTGCCGTCTTTAAAGTAGGTTGCAAAAAACACAGTTGATGGACAGAATGCAGAACAATGTCTTACATTCACCCCAGTACAAAGATCTGGGCCTAAATCCATCGTTTTTCTGCACTCCACACCACCCTAGGTCAGACAATGGCTATATGCAAATCAGCCTTGAGACGCATCCGAACTCTATGTGTTATAGTGCACATTCAGTGCATGTTAGCTAGCCTGATGGTTATCCTCCGCATAAGCCTGTGAAGTACTGTAGGATGTGGAAGTTTGTCTTTTGTGACACGGGGGTCAGCATATAGCCTAAGGTCATCCTCCTGAGTGAAGGAGCTGTGGCAGTATCTAAACTTTTTCAGCTGTTCTGTCATCATTAGCAAGTACTTCCCAGTGTTAAGAACCCTTTTCTTCCGTGCATGATGATGGCCGCAGCAATCAATTGTAAGGACTGGGTCAAACTGTTTGAATATTACCTAATTGCCATTGGAGGTGAATGGTTTTCTCTATTGTGAAAACAGCATATCTTACTACATAATTTGGGGTATATGGACGGAAAATGTATGAGACACAATGACACTGTATGACTTGTGTGCCTCAACCACACTGTGACTCCAAATTCTGCTAGTTTTAAAGTGAGTGCATTTCTGACATTTTCTGAAATTTTATAGCACCTTCTTGTTCTCTTTTGCCTGCTGCATTCGCAAGTAATGCTTCACAGCGTTTTCTTCTTCAGTAATTGTAGAAAGAGTTTCAAGGAAACTGAGATAAGGCTTTATGCACAATATGGAACTATTATCCTTCAAGTTTGAATAAACCTACAGCAAATGCATAGGACATTCTTACTCAGCTGTGGCAGATTTTTCACTTCCCACTCCAGATGTCTCTGGGTAAATGTGAGTAGGGTTCTCTGAGAAAGCACAACTGAACTACTCAGTTTTGACCTTTAAATAAGAACCAAACCAATGTTGGCGGCGCCATGTTGTGTAGTTTCTGTAAATCTATACAGGATCTGCACGTCTAGACAACATAAACTGTGGGCTTGGTGTCCAGACTGATTCCAGACACCCCTACTGGGTATGTTCACCTGTGTACCTGCTAGCTCACAGTGCCACTGTAAACTCCTCTTACCAAGGAGAGAATAGTTCCTGGCCAGTGGCGGCTAGCTGAGGAAGTGCTGCGTAGCAGTGGGCGGAGTGGGGGAGGGGCATGGTGGGGGGGAAGTGGAGACCGACATATGACAGCAAGGTGGTGTCTGAGCCTGGGTTGTTTGTGAGGAAACAGTGTAATTACAACCAGCGAGTGCAGCTCACAGGAAAGGGTAACTTTGTTGTTTGAAGTATTTCAATAAATAAAACAATTTACCTTGTACCTGCTGCATCGCCGAGTTGGTGATGCAGCGTGTGCAAGGTGAATTGCTTTATTTATTTAATTACTTACCCTCCTCCTGTCTGTCATATGTCGGACTCCGCTCCCCCCCCCCACCCTGCCCTATCACCCGCAGCACTCCCTTGGCGAGCCACCACTGTTCCTGGGAAATATCAATCATGACAACCCTGTCCCATCAGGGATCGTGGAAACAGTACTTTTCGCTCAGTCACTTGTGCTCACTTTGTCTCAGAGAGATACACAGAGTGGGACGTTTTCAATAAGCATTTATTGAGCCAGCTTCATTCTGCTGAAAAATATGTGTGCTCAAACAACCATAAGACAGAAACAGATATAAATGATTATAAGCACCAACAGAGTAACGGGATGGTAGATTTCAACCATAATGCTAAAACAATATTGACAGGTATATACATACATGACAATAATAATGCATACTCCTACGATGCAACACTAACTAGATGTACCAAGTGTACCTAGAATATATGTCGGTGTAGAGCCAAAAATTCCCCTAGGATGAAGACAACCCCATTACTTGGTGTGAGAGAATAAAGCACCCCGTCTTGGTCTTGAGATGGACACCCCACAAGGGATGTAAGACCACTGCGTGATGGAGTGTCTGCATGCAGGAACCTCAGCATTTCGCATCAGTGTGTCAGTCTTTTTCCTCTGCCCCCCCCAGAAAATATATGGTGTTTATATACCCAAAAAGGTACCTTCAGGGGTTCTACCTTGCTTTGCCATGTTGTCCAAGGATGACGAAAGGGATGAGCCTTATATATAGTTATTATGCATGAGATGGTAATCCTACTGTGATTCTGAGAATTCTCATACAAAATAAATTAGGCTTGTTTTCTGGGAAAAGCACGCAACATTTTATGCAGCACCTAACTAGGTATAGGGTCAATACAAAAAACCATTATGTAGTACAATGGCAGGGAAAATGTAGGTCAAAGGTTAGGTGACCACCCAGGCCCATATTGGGGTACATTACAAAACAGAACAGTATAGGTTATTATTATTATTAAAAAAATTTATAGAGCGCGTAGTCACCCTGAGGTATCCCAGCGCTGAAGATCCCTACTTCTGTGGGTTCGGCAACAGAGAAGGGGGGAGGACAAGTTTCAGATGGGGGGAGTTAAAATTAAGGAAACAGGTGAGCTTTGAGCCGTTTCCTGAAACGTAAGTAGTTGGGTTCTTTTCTCAAATCTCGGGGGAGAGCGTTCCAGAGGCGTGCGGTGTGGACCGAGAAGCGTCTTCCACCCGAGCGGGCTTTCTTGAATCTGGGCAGGATGATAAGGGACTCCTTGTCTGAGCGAAGGGATCTTGGGGCTTTGTAGGGTTTTATAAATTTCCTCAGAATAGGAGGGCCTTGATTCTGCAGTAGCTTCTGCGCCAGGCATAGGACTTTGAAAATCACACGTTCCCTCACTGGGAGCCAGTGAAGGAGCTTCAGAGCTGGTTTGGCTGAAGCTCTAGCCAAGGTGTTAGTGAGGATCCGGGCCGCCGCATTCTGGATTTTCTGAAGTTTATTTAAAGTTGCTTCCGGTGCGCCCAGTTAGATTGCATTACTATAGTCGAGCCTGGAAAGTATGAGGCCTTGGATAAGAAGTCTTTGTGATATGGGTGGAAGTAGGGGCAGGATCTTTCCTATAGATTTCAGTAGTCCGAAGCAGGTATCGGCTACTTTTTTGGCCTGCGTGGTGAATGAAAGATCAGTTTCGATCCATACTCCCTGGCTTTTTACTTCCTGTTTTGGGTCTGGGGGAGGACCCAGACAGGGTGGCCAGGTGTCCAGGGGGAAGGTGAGTCCTTTCTGGCCCAGAAGGAGGATGTCCGTCTTTGATCCATTCAGCTTTAAGTCTGAGTTATTCATCCACCCTTGTATCTGCGTCAAGCAGTTGAATAAGTCCGCAGGTTGTTTACTAGGGTGGGATAGGGAGACGACTAGTTGTGTGTCGTCCGCATAACTGATGATGCTCACTCCGAACGGGGTGACGACCTCCTCCAATGGAGCCATGTATATGTTAAACAATGTGGGGCTCAGGGAGGAGCCCTGGGGTACCCCACATTGGAGGGGTATTTCGGAGGAGCAGGTGTTATTTTCCCAAATCTGAAAGGAGCGTTGGGCCAGAAAGGAGGAAAGCCAGGATAGAGCAGTACCTTTTACTCCTACCTTTTTGAGCCGTTTGATCAGGAGTTGATGGTTGACGGTGTCGAAGGCCGCACTCAGGTCGAGGAGGATCACTGCCACTGATCCTCCTTCGTCTAAGAGTGCTCTGGCCTCCTCCACCGCCGCCAGGAGGGCGATGTCAGTGCCCTGTCCTGGGCGAAAACCTGTCTGCGAGTTTTTTAGCAGTTTATTCGATTCCAGAAACTGGGAAAGTTTCTTGTTCACCAGTTTCTCGGTGATCTTACTGGTCCCAGGGAGGAGGGATATTGGTCTATAGTTAGTCAATTCCGCTGGGTCCAAGGAGGGTTTCTTTAGGAGCGCTTTAACAACTGCCACTTTCCAACTAGGGGGGACGATTCCCTGTTGAAAAGACGCGTTAATCAGATGGGTGAGGGGGGGATGATGATGGGAGCTACTTCCTTGAGGATCCGTAGCGGTGCAGGGTCCCTAGGGGATCCCCTTTTGATGGTTTTTAGCGTGTTCTCGACTTCTTCAATGGTTATTTGCCCCCAAGAGGTTAGGTTAGGGGATATTGAAGTGTCGAGAGGATCGCCAATATCGCTCGGCTTAGAGGGAGGGATGGAGTTCAGGATTTTTTGAATTTTTTCTTGAAAAAAGCTGGCTAGCTGATGGCATTTTTCCTGGTCTGCTTTGGGGTCTGGGGGGTTTCTCGGGGCGGGATCGGGGACCTTGAGAAGGTCTTTCAGAATGGTATAGGTTTCTTTACTCGAGCAGGCGGCTTTTTCAATTCTTTCCTGAAAGAATAGGCTTTTCGTCTTACCGATGGCAGATTTGTATACTGATAAAGAGGTAAGGTAGGCATCCTTATTAGGAACGTTCAGCTCTTTTGCAGTTCTGCCGAAGCGACTTGAGCTCTGGAGTATACCACGGGGCCGGTGGTATTCGTTTGGTGTGTTTGAGGGTGGTGGTTTTGGGGAGGAGTGTATCCAAAGAGGATGTGATCCAGGAGCTGAACTGTTTGTCGGCAGTAGTAGCATCAGGAGAAAACGATGGAATGGAGTTAGAAAGAATGGCGGACCATTCGGATGGTAGAAGTTTTTGCCAGCGTCTGTCGGTGACTTTGATTTTCTCGGACTGGGTGATGGCAATAGGAGACTCCCAGGAGATGGGGACTAAAAAATGATCAGTCCATGGCAGTGGCAAAGAAGGACTCGTGGTGATATTGGCGTCGTTAGTAAGGACAGGATCTAAGAGGTGTCCCTTATCGTGGGTGGGTTCATTATTCACCAATCGAATGTTAAGTGATAGAAGGTCCGCTAGTAGGTCGGAGGCAGATCGGTCAGCGGGATCTGTAAAATGGAGGTTAAGGTCACCTACAATAAGAAAGTTGGAAACAGAGGCGGCCAATTGAGAGGTCATTTCGGTCACTGCGTTAAGGAATTTCCCAAGAGTACCCGGGGGACGGTAGATAAGCAGTCACGAAAGGGAGTGCGTCGGGGAGGTTAGGAGGGAGAAGTGGCAGCTTTCTGCGTCTTCAATATTGGCGTCATTGATTCTACAGCTGAGGTAATCGCGGTAGATAATGGCCAACCCACCTCCTCTTCCTCTGGGTCTGTGGCGGGTTTGAATAAGATAGCCTGGGGGAAGGGCGATGACAATGTCTGCATCAGTACTGTCAGAAAGCCAAGTTTCTGTTAAAAACAATGCATCTAAGCCTTGGTCTTGGATCAGCCCATTGATTTCGAGTGCTTGGGGAGAGAGCGACAGTTGAGAAGACCGAGTTGTAGCCTGGAATTGGCTGGGATCTGAGTGGCTGTATCACAGCGCGTGCAACTTGTAAAGGGTTTCCCTACGTCGTGAGTGTAGCGACAACCTTGGCTTTTTTCAGGTCGAAGGTCCCGAAGCATATCTGCTGAATACATCAGGCGACTGGGGGGTAAATCTGGCAGAGTCCCTGGGCCTGGGTCCGTTCGGGCCCGGACGGGCCCTGACAGGCTTGCCTTAGGCGCACCTTCAGCGCGCAAACGGCGCTCCCGCTGCGCTCGTCCGCTGCGCTTGCGTGGGAGGCACATTTAGGGTGAGGGGGTGTGGTATTATATTATATTGTGTGAATTGATCAATATATTCATAAATGAACTATGTATGAATAAATTCAATTAAATGCTTAACTGAACTGTACTCATTGAGAGGTTTTTCTACTTTCCCTAAAATAATACTAGTGTCGTGGTAGTCAAGGGCTACACTAGCCCCATAGGGACATGTTTCTTTTTTGGTTACTGCCCTGCTCAGGTCCCTGGGTTACTGGTTAGCCCCTTTTTCTATTTAATTATAACCAAGTAAACTACTGACAGCAGGCTTACCATTTCACACTGCAGATGCAGTGCAAACTGCTCAAACTAGACTTTGCCCTCACCATGTTTGACAAAGTCAATGCACGTTCGTTGATGTATGCCAGTTACCACTAAGGAAGGCAACCTAAATCCCAGGAGGTAGGGTGCAGAATATTTAAGGTGAGTACACGCTTATATGTCCCTATAGTTACCTTAACCATCAAACAACATTGTAAGTGATAGACGTCCATAGGAGAACTTGAGTTGGCACCTGGACAAACCCCAGGTTGGGAGCTCCATTATTTTACCACCTAAATATGTCATGGTTTGTATCAAACAACATGCCTGCTCACATGGATCTCATACCAGGAGTGATGTGGCATGCACCCAGGTGGCTAGATACCTAAGAGGTTGCGCACCTGGTTGCTCCAGCTTTCCTTTACTCTGGCTGACAGCCCACGCTTGCTGCTACCAAGACAAGATTCTGCCCTCCTGCCAAGCAGTTGATCTCTCACGACTCAGGCGCAAAGGCCTTGGCAGGAAGGAAGTCCTACCTCGCCGCTCCCAGGAAGTCTAGTGAATTCGCACATCAAGGTGGTGAGCTTCAAAGACTGCCCTGCATCTGATATGCATCCAGACTGTCTCCCAGAGGAGTAAACAGCACTCCTCCTGCCCCAGGCACATTTTTACCGATAACAGGTGGGCAAATTAGATAGTTCAGTGGCGTATTATTCTGCACTGATTTTATATTGCTTTAAAAATCGATAAATATGGTTATATATATGGTATTCAGTTCGATTAGGTGTCAAAATTAAGATAAAAATCTGTTTTATTTACCTAAATTGGTGTTCGATTTCTTTTGAGCTGTGTTAATTACTTATCATCCATGTTGGTACTATGAAATGCTTAACAGTTATTCCTCTAGTAAAACCTGACTGCTCTTTGTCACACTACCAGGATTGAGCTGAGGGTTTATTCGTGTGAATCCAATGACCAATTTTGAATTGGTTGTGATAGTATTGCATAGTGAAGTCTAACCTGCATCACCAAATAATACTCCACCCTCCTACACCAAATTTTGGATTGTGACTGTCTGAATACCTTTTACACCACTTTCAAGGGTCCAGGACTGGACGGGCACCACTTTGAGGGTTTAGACGGTCTCAGGCTAGGTTCAGCTGCAGATTCAAGATGGTTAGAGCCTTTTCTGTTCTTGAGACTCTGATCTGGAAGCTAGTCAACTGGCCCTTGGAGTCACTCTGGTAGTCCTGGGTTCAAGGCATGGAACAACGCTTAAGTAGCAATGCAGGCTCATGTAAGGTTCAAGACAAGCTTCAGGCAGCAGAGCAGTCCTTGCAGGTGTAGGAATGCAGTCCTCTGTAATACATAACAGGCCACAGCAGCAGGCAGTCATCTGAGAGTCCTTCCGCAGGTCTAGAAATTGAACTGAAGAATGGGTATGAGGGTTGTATTTTTATATCTGGTGCCGTCTTTAAAGTAGGTTGCAAAAAACACAGTTGATGGACAGAATGCAGAACAATGTCTTACATTCACCCCAGTACAAAGATCTGGGCCTAAATCCATCGTTTTTCTGCACTCCACACCACCCTAGGTCAGACAATGGCTATATGCAAATCAGCCTTGACCCTGTGCCTCATGGGAACAGTCCAGCCCGAACTACCAAGCCATGTCTTTCCTAGACAGGAATCAAGCATCCAAGGACCGGTTTCTGGCTATCAGCCTTCTTCAGCCTGGATAGCTTGACTCCAGTGATGTGGAGAGTCTGAGACTCACGTCTGAACATACCCAGCCCACTCGGGGTGAAAATTGCAAAAAACCCAGTTGATGGACAGAATGCAGAACAATGTCTTACATTCACCCCAGTACAAAGATCTGGTCCTAAATCCATCGTTTTTTTGCTCTGCACACCACCCTAGGTCAGACACTGGCTATATGCAAATCAGCCTTGACCCTGTGCCTCATGGGTACAGTCCAGCCCGAACTACCAAGCCATGTCTTTCCTAGACCGGAATCAAGCATCCAAGGACCGGTTTCTGGCTATCAGCCTTCTTCAGCCTGGATAGCTTGACTCCAGTGATGTGGAGAGCCTGGGACTCACGTCTGAGCATACCCAGCCCACTCGGGGTGAAAATTGCAAAAAACACAGTTGATGGACAGAATGCAGAACAATGTCTTAAATTCACCCCAGTTCGGGCTGGACTGTTCCCATGAGGCACAGGGTCAAGGCTGATTTGCATATAGCCAGTGTCTGACCTAGGGTGGTGTGGAGAGCAAAAAAACGATGGATTTAGGCCCAGATCTTTGTACTGGGGTGAATGTAAGACATTGTTCTGCATTCTGTCCATCAGCTGTGTTTTTTGCAATTTTCTTTAAAGTAGGAGCATTTTCTAGAGAACTGCCTTTGAAATACATGGAGTGTCCTACCTTCCCTATTCTGCTCCAGCTTGGCTGCCGTAACAATGAAGTGGAGTGAAGTCCTTTTTGTGAATTCAGGGCACAGCCTATTGATTTGCAAGTGGGGCTGTATCCAGCACTGCCCCACATCCTGCCAATGATGGCCCACCCAGGCACACTTAATCTCTCGATTGTGTGGATGTCTGGGAGAAATAAACAAAGTCCAGCTGCCAGCAACACCCAGTCATGTGACCCAAGGACAGGCTGCAGGTAGAAAATAGCTAAGACGGGAAAATGGCAACTTTCTAAAAGTGGCATGTTCAAACTTGTAACTTAAAATCTGACTTGACCATTAAAGATAATTTTAAATTACAATTTCTTAGATACCAAACATACATTTCCTACATGCTCCTTATTATTATCTAGCACTTATTAAATGTAATAAGGCAACCCAATGTTATCCTATATGAGATGTAGGCCTCACAGTAGTGAAAAACAAATTTACAAGTTTTTTATTAAACTTTTAAAACTTAAAAGTACATGTCCAACCTTTTGATTACTGTACACCCTGTCCTAGGGGTGACTTATATGTAACAAAATGGGAGTTTAAGGCTTGGCTAGTGGGTTATTTCACCAACTTCATTTGGCTGTTTAAGGCTGCATTTAGGTAGCAATTTGAGACCTGCGGCACATATTAAGGGGCTACTTAAGATGGTGGCACATTGAGGTCCTCATTCACAAGTCCATTGTGCTGCCGTAGAGTAATTTTTTTAGACACACTGGGGGCGCAGTGTGCATGCCCATATTTACAATGCCATGCAAAGACACCCTGTGTGACTTTTCATGGCCTTGTAAATATGGGCCCCTTTCATGCATCAATCTGCATGAAAGTGGCGTTCCATGGGTATTTCTGTTAGGGTTTCCAAGCAACATTAGTGGAGGCATAGGAGTGGTGCAATGAGGAGAAATAGTTTTGTTTATCCTCGTTGTTTGGTCTTTGTATGTGTGCTGCATTTTGCAGCACAGATAGAAGGAGAAAAACACAATTAATGATGATTTTAGTGCAGGAAGGTGTCCCTTCCTAGACAACAACAATCATCTCTGCAATGCAGGCACCCGTGCACCATGGCACAAGAGTGTCTGCTTTGCTGATGCACTGCTGTTTGTGCGCCAGGAAGAATGACCGGAATGTGCTGTATCTTGTAGCTACAGCACATTCCTGCCCTTTTATTTTGAATCACAGCAGCAGGGCTTAATTTGAGCCGGAGCTTGCAGGTGCTTAGCACCGGCACCTAATTATGAGGGCCGGGTCTACAGTCACGGAGGCACGCTGCATTAAGAAGTGCACATGTCCTAGCCGAGCGTGGCACTGGCACACACGGAGAGCGTGTGTACTGTGCTACTGCTGTGGTGCCAAGTGCTGTATGATGTTTCCTGAAGTTTAAGAAAGTTACCGTCCGACGTGGTTGACTCGAATCCATCATGCATGCTGTTTTGATGTAAATTGTAAACACAAACACTTACTGCTGTGTCAGTCTGTGACGTCACGTGACTGACAGTGGCACTGACGTCTCCGGAGCGTTTCGATCGATTCTCAACTCAATTGAAATGATTTCCTCCTCCTCAGACTACTTCCGGCCGCGGACGAGGCCCCATGGGCGGGACACAGCAGTAGTTGTCGTCTTCTGCGGGGGTTGGGACTAGAGGCAGTGGCGCCTGCGCAGAGGATGCCAATGATTGCGCGCGCTTGTTCGCTGCCCGCCCCAGCATACCCACACCTCTCTGTCCTCACCAGGCAGCAGCCACAAGCGCGCGCCCTTTGAAGATATTATAGCGGGAGTCGGGACTCGGGAGCGACGACGCAGCTGAGGGCAACCTGGGCGGGCGAGGCTGGCAGCAGGGCCTGGCAGCCGTGATGGTGATTACTGCTCAGGTCCGTTTTTTAAAAATCATTATGATCTTGATTGGTAGACCGGCGCCGGGGGCCAAATCATCATGGTTTTTCGTAACTTTTGTTTAAATAAATCAAGCTGCGCTGATGAGGCAGGGCAGGATCATTTTTTATTTTCACTAAGGGCAGTGTTTATATATTTAGGTGTGCGTGCGTGTGACCACTTTGCTTTCGGGTGGCGGTGCTGCCCTTCATCTTCTGTGTTTGGCCATTCACAAAGAACGAGAGGCAGATATTGCGTCACACTTTCCATTCTCGTTCCCGTGTTAATATGCCCCCGCATGACCTGCAGCACTGCCATGTGATGTGACTTGAGTGAGGGTAGGATCACCGGCGTGGGAGGGGGCGGGGGAGAGGTAGCAGCTCCACTCCATCCATACTGATTAGAATAGGATGTCCCGCTCCTGCCGAATCCGATGCAAATAATGCTGCAGCCTGCAATTGAAAATCAGACTCAAAAATCCTTCATAATTGTGCAGGGAGAGCACGCTGGGCCACAAAGGTGGAATAAACTACAAATTATACTTGTCTTCTGGCGAGACATCTGTTGCCAAGTGTTTTCCCTTATGCCAAGCAGGGCACAGACCACCAGCCTCTGCTTGTCCCCCTGTTTTCTCAGAGTTCGCTGGGAGACAGCCTGCACCATCCCGAGAAAAACAAAAAAAGCAGGACATTTGGTATTCTGCTCCAGCTAAGTATGGGACAGTCACAGACACCTCAATTGCAGCTGCGGGCACAGAGATTGGAAATGTTGAACACTCTATATAGCAATCAAGGTAGCAGAATTCTGGTCCAGTGACGTGACACTTGCTGCTGAGAAGAACAGTGTGTGACCTGCTGGCTCCACCTGAATTTTGTCAAGGCTGATTGTGAAACCTTAATCCTTGTATGGATGAACTTGGTACCTTTTGAGTGCAATATTCCAAACACCTACTCAGCAGTGCAAGCTAGAGTAGTAACATGTGCTATATATTTTAAAAAGACATTTGAAAACAAGAGCTAGAAACCTGAATGCATGAATTAAATGCATATGTAGCAACATTGCTTTGCAAACTGAATGAATGAGACAGATATACAACACAGCTCTGTGGACTGAATGAAATACAGATGTGGTGTGGGCCTTCAAATTAATTGCATCAAATTCGCTTTAGCTAGGCTTTGGAGTTCGAGTGAACAAATAAAACGGGGGTGGGGGGGCACGCAGCATCACTCAGGCCACATTATGGGCAACACGTGGTGGGGGCATAGAGAGGGACAGTACAAACAGTCACACAACTGGTGCCTCGCAGCCTCATAGAGGGGGGTGCAGACTAAGGACGACTCGCTGTCAGTGGTAGTGGCTCTGGTACCCAAGCAATCGAATGCATCAGCGCCTGGAGGCCTGCAGGCAGCCCTCTGCAGTCCACTGAAAGGCAGGCAGGACATGCAGCTCAGCTGCCTCCTGCCCGTGACCACCCAGCGCCAAAAGGAACATATGGGCATATGTCTGCGTGCGCCACCGCCACAATGGTGTAAAGACTTACAGTGTGTAAGTAAGTGAAGACACAGCCTCAGCAGAGAATACATGAGGGACGGGTTACCACATAAATGGACTATTTTAATATATTGATCATTTGACCAAGCAAGCGAAGGGGCCTCGAAGGGGTGCAGCACTGCAGCAGGTTCCATGAGGTCTGAAGGAGAAGAGAGGCAGAGACTAGAGAGGCTCTTATAGCAGACAATGCTTCAACAAAAGAGGCAGCATGGGGCTGTGTGGAGAGAGGTTCCTACAACAGAGACCGTTTCGAGAGGGAGCAGCTGTACCCAGGGGGTGTAGACAGGTCACAGGTGTTCTGATAACAGCAGTGCTCCCAGTATTTTCCTTTAGCTCAAATCAGCACATAGAGCACTGTGATTGTCCCTTTTCAATGCATTAGTGATCTCAGATAATTTATTCCAAACTTGTGCTTTAAATGCACTTTTGATTGAATCTATTTCAAAATTTTCTCAGGGCAGGGTAACCTCCTATCAAAACCTTACTATGAGGAAGGCTCCTCCCTTGCTGAAAATCATCTGTCTTTTCACAGTGCCAGTTGAGGATGTGGGTGGAGCCAACGGAGGAAGTGGGTGGAGCCAATGGAGGAAGTGGGTGGAGCCAGAGTTAAGTAGGTGTGGCCTCCGACAAAGATTTGAGAACCTGCACTTCAAATTTTACAAATTAAGCACTGCACAGCAGCACAACACAAATGCTTGCTGCACTGCTGTGCATCAAAATGTAGTAAATGAGGCCATAAGTTCAGCAGTCCCACCAGTAGCATTTAAATTACAGGCCATGGATATATGGGGTACCACTTTACTAGGGACTTATAACTAAATTAAGTATGCCAATGAGATGTGAGCAAATTTTACCATCCCATAGGCAGTGAGCAAAAGCACCTACGCACTGGTCAGCAGTGACAACACGCACAGACTCCTAAGGCCAGCAAAAATGAATTTGGAAAAATAAAAGTGGTGAAGGCAAAACGTTTAGGATGTGAACCTGCAGAGAGGGCCAAGTCCAACACTGACCAACCCTCACATATTTTAGACGTTCTTTAAATAATTTTAACCATCTATTGTATTATAACGGCATTTGCACAGTGGTGCCCAACCGTGACTTATTGTGGCCATTCTTGATATAATTTTGACTAGCCCTAGTACAATGGTGGTGAAAATTCTTGGTATTTGTTGATTGTGATGATACTAAACAAGCACAAATAGCGGGATCTGGCCGTGTTGACAGTGGAACACTCTAGGTCTTTATGAAATTCACTAGCTGATGTTTGGTGATCAGCAATGTATGAAGCAAAGATTAAAATCTGGCATTTTGGAGCAAAATATGTTTTCAGGGAAAGGACAAGTCTCTGTTCAAATTGAGCTTATTTATAAAAACATTTTTTTTGATGGAGAAATAGCTGGATAATGTGAATGCATTCCTGAAATAAATGTAAGTATGTCATAGTGCTGATTTCGGTTCCTTGGTACCAAAACATTCCATTTGATAAAACTCTCTTTGACATTATCACTATTACCTTTTGGGCCTGAGCACGTCACACAGATATAACTTGTCTTCTCTCTTGTTTTATCCTGTAGGCAGCATATCATTGAACAACAGCACTGCTCAAAGAGTATCTAGGATTCGTCTCAAACTACTGTCAATGGTCTGTGGTTGTGAGATTTGTTTAATGCTTAATTTGTCTACCTTGCCAATCGCAATTAGATTCTCAGACAAAAAATCTGACTGGGAATCTAATTGGAAGGGCACGATGGAAATATGATGAACAAAACGTATATAATATTTTTTTTAAGTTAGGCTTAGTGACATTTATTGCTGTAATGCATAGAACATTTTAGTGAAATTTGATTTGATGATGACAAGAAAGGCAGAGTTGCTTCATTGTTTAAGGGCATTTATATTGCAATAGTGTGTCGACATTTAACACAGATTTCTTGAAAAGGATTATGCTGAACACCACTGGAACGGGAACAGCTTGTCTAACACACAACTTAATCACTGTAATATTTCATAACTGCTCCATCAATATCCATGTATTTCTAAGTGCAGTTTATGGAATCAAACACTCGGTCATTTTAAAAGTCCACCAGCAACTACTAGCTTACATTACATAGTGAGCTCGCACAGCCCCTCGGCGACCCCCAAGGTCTAGAAGTTACAAGGGACAGCCTTGACCCTGCAAATACTGCGCCCAGGCCCCTAGTCTCCCAAAGGTTCGCACGGTGCCCTGGATTTGCCAGTATCTGCATCTAACTAACATCAAAATTATACTGATGGGCTGTGAATGTCATTCCAATTCTTTGAGGGACTAAATAACTTTCCAGAAATAGGCTATACCTGTTCATCTAAGCAAACCTTTGTAAAGCCAGTAGGTGTGGTTCATGTTTTTAGTGACAAGACACGCCCTTTGGCTTTGCCTGTGTTGGTCAGCAGTGGAAGAGAGCCACCAGTCATGCTGAGACGCTAGCTTGTGGTGGCGCTAGAGAGCAACACGAGAGAGTTCGCGGGGAGAGGAGCAGGCGAGAGGCGAGAGCTGTGGCGGCGGCAGCAGGCAGCAACGGCGTTCTTACCGAGAACTGGAGAACTGGAGCCGATGTCGAGCTGCCGAAGCTGATTACAAGCAGAGCGCAAGCCGCACACAAGCCTGCACACAAGCCATAGTGCGAGCGGTGCCACGGAGCACCGCGGTTCGCCGCGGAGGTACGCGGCATTGCGATACCGAAAGCTGCAAGAGCCGCCTAAAAACCACTAAGCAGCCGGCGGTCACCAGCGGTCACCAGCTGAGGAGACAGACTGACAAGGCAAGGCGTTTGGGAGTGCGAGCTGTGTGAGCTGGTGCCGCCAGTGTTGTAGAGCTGCCGTGGTGCGGCAAGGGACAGCCTACTGTGATCCACGGTAATAACGAAAGCAGCAGAGGATTTTGGATACCGGGAAACCCTCTGAGCCCAGAGAGGGTGTTAATGGAGGAGTGAACTGTTAAGCGGCTCCAGGCATCGTTTTGAAAAAGACGAACTCCATAGCAAGCAAGCATCACCCAAGAGGCTTAGGGCGCTGAGGTCACCAAACCGGGGAAGCCGAGAAGTGATCCTTAAGGGCTGTTTCAAGACCCACTGAGACGCCACGGGAGTAGGCGGAACCCAGGATAAAGGCACCGGGCGACCCTGCAGCCACTATATCACCAAATCACTTGAAGCCTGAAGCTCAAGGAAAAGGGGGCAGTAATACCAAGGACTTGACTCCCCCATACCACAAGGTGGAGCAAGGTGGAGCAGTAAGGCACAATCTTGGGTCACGATCTGGGGCCTATGAATAAGGGGGCCGAAGGAGCCGAAGGAGTTGGAGGAGCCACGCGAGATCCCGAAACACCACAGCATCAACCCGGAGGAATTTTGAGAAACCTTGAACGTTTTGAGAGCTGGGACAAGCCTGATCCAGCGTAAGAGGCAGAGACCGACGCACTCAGCAAGAAACAAGTAAGGAGTAGCAAAAGGAACAGGGTCCAAGGGCCCAAGGGGTCAGGGGTCAGGGGACAGCAGAAACGACAGGGGTAGCAGAAACTACCGGTATTCACCTGGTACTAGCCCAGTCAACCTAGCCTTGGTACTAGAGCAAAGGGCCTGGAGAGTGGTACCTACGAGAAAGGCATTCTTTTGATGGAACAATAAGACGCAATAAGACACAAAGGGGGGCTGAGAGAGCGGAATTGTCCACTCAAACTGAGTTCATTATACTGTAACATGGAACCACACTCTTACTGTTCTTGCCAAAAAGCTATATACCCAACCATCCAATCCCTGTTCATACTTCCAAGTGTACTCCCCCGACGGCAGCTGTCGCTTAGGCTTATGCCTTAGGCTTAGGCGTCAGACGGGCTTGGGGAGCTCTGGGAAAGGACAACGCAGGGTAGGAGTGGGAAGAGAAAACATTCCAGAAAATTGCAGTTTTGAAGATGCGGTCAGGAAATATCCGACAGTCTCAAATACAGAAAGCAAAAAGAAGGTTGGTAGTAAAAGGAAAAAAAAGAAAAAGGGGATAAAAGTAATCCAGAAGAGCGAACCGGGAACGAACAATCCGATCAGGCACATATCACCATGGCCGAACCCTTCAAGTTTGGGGGTGATAAAGTGAAATACAATTTTCAGTTCGCAAAATAGCAAGGGGCTATAACATTAAGTAACAGCAATGGCGTAAAATCTCAAAAAACTCCCAAAAAACTAACCTGCTCGCCTTTATCATGTAAAAAACGCAAGATGAGAAACGACTCGGAAATAAGCATGAGTCCTAATCTCAAAGAAAAATCGACAATAAAAAATTGGCTGATAAAAACCTCGGCACAAGTTCATGCACCCAGCAATCAAACAAAGTTAACACCAAATAAAACACCAGATGAGGTTAACGAAAACAGCCCAGTACCCATTAATCAAAGCAACTTGGGATCCCAAACAAATCTGCAGAAAAGCGCACAAAAGATTGAGTGGTCCAAATCATTCTCGATCTTCGAAGAAACAGAACTACGGAGAATGCTCGAAGAAAACACACATAAGGTCGCAGACCCAATGCAACTGAGTCTCGAAAATTCGAGAAAATTGGAGTACCCTGAAAATATTGGCAAAAGAAATGCAAATGGACAAAAAAGGAAGCCAACACCCTCTCCAATAATCCTTACATCAAGCCCAATTAGACAACCTGCTAATAAGAGCCAGGTTTCAAACACAGCAAAGAATACAACAAAAGAAGAACACCCTATAACTATCTCTTCATTTGAAAGCCTAAATAGGTCAACAGGGGCACTGCTGCAACAAACTGAAGGAAAATCTACACTCTGGGGAGATGTGCTCCTAAAAAGCTTACAACAAGAAACTAATGCGCTGATTTTTCAATCAAACAAACTTGACGTGCAGGTAGATCTGATGAACCTAATCGCATCTCATATATTGGGAATAAATCAGAAACTGGACAACATTTCGTTATACCTCGCAAAAGAAAAGGAGGAAGAAAAACAATGGAAAGAGAAATTAACAGAACAAAATTGCGTCTGCAAGGACATAATCGATAAATTAGCAACCCTACCAGACATCTTAAAAGAAATACTAGCAGTAACATGCGGAAAAAACAACAAAGGTGATAATTTCAACACAGAGGCCAATAAAATTGGAAACCAAAATAGAACTATCCACATCATTGAAGAAGAAAAAACTCAAAACGATACAGATGAAAACGAATCATTAAAGAGAGGTCTGGAAGAAAACAAAACTATGGGTTCATCAGGTATGTCAGAACCCCTAACCAAAAGACAGAGGAAACGGGCAAGGAAGGCGAGAAAAAACGCTACCAAAAATAAACAGGCAAAACAACTCTTTGCTATTTTCGAACAAAAGACAAAAGAGGCCCGATTTAACCATATCACAGACACCTCTATAAAAGAAGACGGAAGCAAAGAAAAATACAAAGATGAAGCAAAAGAACTAATAAATTTGCCAGACCAGATCAAAATAACAGCAAGTATACAAGAAAAAGCAAAAATCGAGGAAAAGACAATTATAAACAAAGTCGATGACAAAAGTGAAACACTAAAACCAAACTATAGAGAGGCCATAGAAAAACAAAAAATACAGGAAAATAAGCCAAAAAGGGAACGTGAAACACTGACTTACAATGGATTAAATTGGCACACTGGAGGAAATTCACTACTTACCCAGGAAAAAATGGAAAAAGTGCAAAGTCAAAATAAACAGGCAGACCAAGCGAGGGAATCAAATATTGGTCTGACTATCACGGCAGAAATTGAAGGAAGAATTTGCAGAGACTTCCACGAAACTGAGTCAAATGTTAAAACAGGACAAAACGAAAGTAATGTACAAATAGGTTGAGAAGAAATGCACCTCTTAAAAGAAACATCCACGGTAGATTACATTCGACTGGATTTAACAGCCACGACCTGTCAGAAAGCTAACATAACTCACATTCGATTGGATCCAATTGAGGGAAAAAGGAGAGTTTATCAAACCTGACATCACGAAACAGAAAGCACGGAAACAGAATGTAAATTACTGTTCAAACCGGAATTTCAAACAAAAGGAAATTCAGATACGCTGAACAGGGGAAATATCCTGCGATTAATCGAAGAGATACCAAAACTAAGGGGAATAACAACAAGCGATCTGAAAGCAGTTGAATTCATCCCAGGAAACAGAGACAAGGACATGGAAATAAGCAGTACCACCTAGGCTTCTAAAGAAATAGCAGAGCTTATTTTCTCAACTAGGACACACTTCACAGAATGGGGAATAATTTTAGAGCGTCACACCCCAATAAAATATCCATTCCCGTTGCAATCTAACAACGTAAAGGAAAAAACTCAAACAATCTTGAAGGGAGCAAGAAACAAATCAATTTCCGAACAAGATCTGAGCAGGACTAAATCAAAGCAGCCACACCAGGGTCCGAAGGAACACAAAGACTGGTCTTGGTTGGCACAGGCACTAAATTCCCATCGATCCTGATGCAGGTAAAGTTGCACAAAAAAACCAAAGACAAAACACCAAGTTAACATCAAAACCAGAAACAAAAATAAGGATTTGCTCATGGAACGTATACGGTTTTAAAGAAATGTCTCAAGACCAAGAGACAATAGACTACCTGAGTAAATTCGAAATAATACTACTCCAAGAAACCTGGAATGTAACTCCGAGACATATCATGGGATATGAGGAACATCACATAATGGCAGAAAAATGGATGGACACCCAAGGGGAGGCCTGTCCAACTTTATTACGAATAATTTAGACTGGAAAACTGAACTGCTCGACACAGGGGAGAATTGGATACAAGTGATCAAAGTAGAGCCAAAAGCAAGCAAAAAGAGCCCCGGATGGAATTTATTAATTATAAACTTATATATTCACCCAGACAAAGCTACAAAAATGAAAAAAGCCCTAAATCTAATAAAATTGACAAAAGCCTTACACAGAACTTATCAATCCCGTGAGATATTTATCTCTGGTGACTTCAACTGTAACTTAATAAAAGCCAATCGGAACAAGGATAAAGTCCATAATATTTGGAGCGAGCTGGAACCCCTAGGTTTAAAAATCCTAAATGGAAATATGGAGGGAGACATACCCGCCAAAACCACCTTCACCAGTGGTAAAAAGAACTCCACAATTAATTTCACAATAACAAGCAACGAATTAAAAAAGAACATAGATTATTTTGAATTCGACCAGAGAGCGACCACTTCCCACAAGAGACAACAATGAGGATAAATATCGAAGAGAGAACACAATTAGAATTCCTTACCGCAATTCCGGAAATATACAAATTGAAGAAAATCAAAAGCAAGGGCACAGTAAAAAAGGAGATAATGGACTCAGTACTGGAATACGGAATTCACACGGAGGCCATCGAAAATCAATCACCCATAACAAAATGGGAGAATTTACATAAATTTGTGCTAGGAAAATTTGCAGTAAATACACCAGTAATCTATGGTCACACAACAAATAAAGAGCCATGGTATAACACCAAGCTAAGAGATAAGAAAAGGGAAATTGCGAGAAAACTAAGAATAAAGGCCGCAGAAAAAAAGGTCAGGAAAAGAAGTAGATAACAGCGACATACAAAAAATGAGGAAAGAATATAAAGAGGATTGCAGAAAAGCAAAAAAATCATACACAGAGGAAATCTGGGAAGATCTTTTAAGAACAAGTAAACTACCAAATAGTGGAGAATTTTGGAACATAATAAATCGAAAGGAGCCGGCGGCCAATCAAATATAGGTATAAGTGAAATAACATGGGCCGCTTACATCGACCATCTGTATAACATCCAGAGTTGCCCAACCACAAACCTAAAAAAAGGTCAAGAACAAAAAGAAACAGTGCTTGGACAAAGGAAAAACTTCCAGCAGGAAGGCACTGCCACGGAGGAACAAGCACCTTTGACATCCATCAAACATCTAACCACCCTAATAAGGAAAATGAAAGCGGAAGGAGCAGCTGGCCCAAACGGAATGCCAAATGCCCTATTCAAATATGACACCGACTTTTAGGCAAAATACCTGACTCCATTATTCAACCACATTCATAAAGAAAAAACGATTCCACCGTCCTGGCAAGGAAACATCTTCCACCCAATATACAAAGGTGGATGCAGAATGGAACCCAGTAATTATAGATTAATAGCTTTAATCGATGTGGAGGCAAAGCTTTTTTCATCTTGTATTTTGTCGCTACTACAACAATGGTTAAAGGACAACAAAATAATACCAAATTTCCAAACCGGATTCAGGGAAGGCATGGGCTGCTTAACCAATCTGTCAGCGCTGTCTTTATCAATCGAAGGAGCAGGGAAAAGAAAGTCCGGCCTAATAGCCTGCTACATAGACTTGAAATTCGCCTTCGACCGAGTGCCCAGAAAACGCCTATGGAAAAAACTGGAGCGTTGGGGTCTTCCGCCGGCTTTAATGGAAACAATAATGGCACTATATAGCGGAACATGGGCAAAAGTAAAACTGGGAGACGGAAGAAGAATATCCGCAGAATTAAAAATAACAAATGGCCTTAAACAGGGTTGCGTGCTCTCCCCAAGCCTTTTCAATATATATCTAGCAGATTTGAAAGACCAACTCAAGAATGTGAATGGGCACCCGCCAAAATTGGCCAATGAAAGCATCCAGTTCCTTCAATATGCAGATGATATTGTAGTCTTAAGCCAAACACCAATAGGCCTCCAAAGAACAATATCTGAGTTAACAGACTATTTCGAGAGAGAAGGCCTGGAATTAAACATCAAAAAAACAAAAGTGGTGAGATTGGCGGGCACTGGCAGAAGATCCTTCAAGTGGCACACAAACGGCAAATGCATCGAGGAAACAACTGCTTATAAATATCTGGGGGTCACAATAAGCAAAAACATGTCCCTTTTAGACCAAAAAAGAGTTATCGCTGCAAAAGCACAATCACTGAGCTTTGCGTATAAAGTTCTCCAAAAGAAACTGCAATGTCCATCATACGACCACCTGCTAAAATTAATGGCAGCCCAAGTCTTACCATCCCTCTCATATGGACTGGAAATATGGCATGGGAAAGAAGCTACAATCTTAAACACCCTCCAAACAAAAATATACAAATCTGTGTTTCACTTATACAAAGGATCAGCCCCGGCCAAAATAAGGCTGTAATTTGGTTTGCAAAATCAAATATACCAAAGGAAAGCAGTCCTAGTGAAATGGTGCTGGAAACTGAGATCGGCGGAAACTGGATCCCTAAACAACTTATGTTGGCAAGAAATCAAAAAACGTATGACAGACAGGAATCCAATTCATGGGGCAATGATCTGCGAGTATCACTAGAAACCCTCAAAATAGAGGAGATCTGTAACAAACCACCAGAAGATTTATCCTTTAAAAAGATTTGCAAGCTGAATGCAAAAGCCCTATCTTTAGTTGAAGATAAAAAGACTTTGGCCAAGCGGCGACATGCATGGACCATCATAAACTCGTGCAAACAATTAAAACCTCAACCCTACCTCATGGCGCATTTCCGGCTATCCTTAAAAACAAAATTTATGGCCCTCAGAATGGGTGACCATTTCTCCAAAGACTTGATCCCGTCATGGAAGGACCCACACCAGATGCAGACTATGTGATTACCACAGTGAGACTTTGTGCCACCTCCTGTGCACATGCGAGTCCTCCAAAGATAAGAGGAAATATTTACTGAAATCAATGTTTAACATGCTACAGATTCGTACCTGCAGGCAAGCTGTGACCAGCTGGATGGGAGCAGGTTCAAACATCCTAATATGCCGCGGGGTAAAATTCATGAACTTTGTAGAGACTCAACTTCAAAAAGTAGAAACAGACCACAGATAAGGCCCAGGATAAAGTTTTTAATTAAAGAAAGCGTAAAGATATTTTAACTAAATGAACTCTTAACTTGCTGCTATTTTAAAGTGAATTTTTGTACATGTATGCTTTATGGTTGTGACAAACCAAATAAAGTAAAATTTTGACTGACTGACTGACAGTCATGCTGATTAGGAGCAGTGACCCAGCAATAGATTCACACCAGAACAGCTGGCGCACTCAAAGGATGCAGTTGCCTGGCAGCAGTATCATGGCGGTGTGCCGGGAGGACGAGCTGTCTAGTATTCTTACTGTGTGAGCAGCATCCTGACAGCAGTGGAAAGGAGTCACCAGGCAAGGTCACTGCTTGAGAAGAAACCAGGCAACAGGTGACAGAAGTCATTGTATACAGGAGTGAGCAGCATGGCTGCAGCAGGGAAGAGGAGCTGCCAAGCGCTCATCTCAGTGTCAGACTTGTACTCAAGGACGAACAAAACGAGAAAAAAAAATCTGATGCAGTTAAATACAATGACCAAGTAAGCAGGTCGATGGAAGGGAAGAGGAGTAATTGGGTGTCACCTTAAAGTCAGGTACAAACTCGAGTTCTGGCAAAGAGAATAAAAAAATCCCTGATGAAGTAAAACAAATGTTGCCTTGTTTACAGCATCGCAGTATGACAAATTATTGAAAGCACTATAATACTCAGTGACACATTATTGAAAGAGAGAAATTACAGAATCAAAATAATATCATATTCATTGCAGTGCAAGCACTTGACATGTGATAGAATAATACACGAACTAGCCAATAGCACGGTAGCGGATTACTTCTCTTGGCAGGAGCCAACGCCTGTTCAGTGCATAGGACTTAGAATTGGCAACAATAGGTACTACATACATCTGTGCAATGAATTCAGGCTTGCAAACATTATCATGAACTAGGGGCCAGATGTACAAACATTTCATCTTGCTAGAACCCAATAGCATTTTTTGCAACTGGCAAACAGAGACCAGCTCAAGAAACTGTACTAATCTGTCTAAGACAAATTTGCAATTCCAAAATGGGTCACAAGGGACAAGTCTCATTAATATTCATGAGGCAGTTTGCAATTTGCGACCCATTGGGAATGGGCAATAACACAGGGGTGGTGGCCTGCTGGGGACAGTAGACCACCATGTCTGTGTTTGCTTTTTAATAGAGCAACTTTTTTTTTAACTGCATCCCATTTTCCTTAAAGGAAAACGGGATGCATTTCAAAAAGAAAAATGAAACGTTTCTGTTTCATTTTTAAAGGAGATGCAGTGGTCCATGGGACCACTGCTTCCTTAAAAAAATGTTGCCGACCACAGTCATAAAAGGGACCTCTTTGCACATGGGTTAACACCAAGTTGAAGCGACCACATTCCTGATCTCAAAACATTACTACATACCAGTGCGGCCCTTTCCTAATAGCGGCTTGCAAACCAGTGCTTAATTGGAGCCGGTGTTTTCAGGTGTTCAGCACCAGCATCTAATTGCCTGCACCGGGGCTTATGATAGTCTGCCACATGGTGGCGCTGTCTGGCTAATTTAGGTATTAGCACCACATAAGCAGTGTGTGATGGGTAGTAGCTGTGTTTGTACTGAAATTTCCAACTGGCAGGGGCAATGTGTGGTGCAAGCTCCAGTGGCCTCCTGACAAGAGCCCCGGCACTTATTGGTTTACAAATTAAGCACTGTTGCAAACCCTATTTTGTGAGTCGTTAATAGATTCCCAACTAGCACAATAGGGTTGGTACATGCCAAAAAAGCATTTTACCGCTCTCAAATGCCTTAATTGGTACCTCTGCTTCATACATCTGGGCCTTGGTACATTTTTACTAAGGAAAATAACTGATTACTTGTGCTTAAACACATCACCAGTACTGTAATGCCAAATATTATTACTACAGTAACCGGCTCTCCAATATGTTTATGAATGATGACTCACCTGCTTGAGCTCATACTCTGATGAAAATCTTTTTGTCACCCCAGTAATCATATCAGAAAATGAAAACAGGCTTCCACCGAATCTGAAAAAATAGTATACAAGACTTTAGATGATCCACAAAATTTGTGAGGTCAGCATTACTTCTAGTGACTGTAAAAGAAAGACTAGTCAGTGGCAGTAATGACTCTGAAAACATTCAACACTATTTCACCTTTAGCAGTTCTATAATGTTTTCACATTTCTAACTTGGGGGCATACGTATCATGCATTTTTTGCAGTCTCATATTCCCCAATTGGCAGTTTGCGACTTGGTAACATGTTACAGAGTCGTAATGTGGAATTGCAAATACGTCCGGATGTGGTATTAGGAAGGGGCATGGTCAGGGTTTCCCTTCATATTACCTAATCGCAGCAGTATGCAGGAACGTTTTGCGACCGCATTTCAAGTAGTTGGTCCCCTTCACCTATGTGAATGGTAGCGAAAAATGAAAAGACTACTTCTCATTTTTCTTTTTTTAAAAGCCTCACGTTTTCCTTTAAGGAAAACTGGCTGCATTTTAAAGAAAAGTCTGCTTTATTTAATACCAACTCTTGCGGGCCACCATACCTCTGATGTTTGCGTTTCCTAATGGGTCCCAAATTGTGACCTACCTCATGAATATTAATGAGGTAAGTCGAATTGCCATCCATTCAGAAAAATGCTAAATGAAACTCGTGGAGTTTCATACATTCAAATAGCAATTACCTAATTATGATTCGCAGAGATTTGCAATGAGGTAATTGCTATGTCTAACAATGATCCATATTGCCCAAGATCACTAGTAAAACTGTGTTAATTTATTTGCAACAGAGTTGTGGAAAATCTTTACATTTCCAAACTCATCATGTTTGTCAGTAACGCTACGTTATATTTTTCGGTGGCATATTTCAAGTCTGGTGTTTCACGATCTCCTTCACAAATAGCTACCTAGAAAGGTTTCAGACATCTGGAGAATTGATCTTTTTTGTGAAGGAATCCAGAAGGCAGGAAGACGGAAGATGGAGCTTTATCATAAACCAAGCCTGAAACAGTGGCTAGTAGTTAAGCATCCCCTACACCTAGGGAAAGAGAGACTGAACTCCTCCGGTAAAGGACAATCTGAAACAAAATGTGGTACCCACGAAGAGTTCTAGCAATAAAACCATTATAACATAAGCTCTCCGTTTGAATGAACCGGGACAAATAGTAGAACAAAGGAGTGGGAAAGTATTTAGATTGAAAGCTGTCTGAAGAAGAGTTCCGGAAGAAACAGAAGAGAAGGGAAGGATGAAAAATGACAATAGTCAACATCACAAAAGTTCTCCACTATGCATTCAACAGAGTAGCATACATAATGGTGAGAGTGAACAAAGACACTTTATCCAGTTACAAAATCATCGAACCACTCTGGAGCAAATGTACACCTCACTACAAAGTAGCAAGCATAAGGGTGAGAGCAGTGTTGCTGGAACAATTTTCAGAGTGGTGATGCTGCCATCAGTGTTATATCACCGAAGACATAAGGATTGTTAAAAATCCGAGCTTCATATAAAGAACAAGTGTATCAAATGAGCCACCCCCATTGAGCCGGAGAGTAGTAAGGGTGTGGTATATAGCCGGAAGTGTATTTTGGAGAATACTATTGCAAATATATTAATATAGCATAGTATGGTAGCGCACTGAGATTTACAGACAGCACATTTTCCATTGAAAGGGCCACTAAGTACCTCATTTACAATAGAATGGCATGGTGCTGCAAGCAATTTTGCAGTGCCACGCTGTGTCCTTCTAAAGTGCAGGAATGCACCATATTTACAAGAATAATGTGCATTCCTGTACTGACCCCTGCACCAGCACTGAAAATGCCCCCTAGCACCAACGCAGGCACCACTGACCCATGTTTCAGGGGTGCCTAAGTTGCCAGGATGATTGATTTTGTGCCGAAGGGACTCCTTTATGCACAAAATCATCATCATCATCATAAAATCTTTATTTCTGTAAAAAATACCATAAAAGCACAGATTTTAAAAAACATACAGCATAAGTATAATTGAGTAGTTAACATTATTAAAACATGGCAAATGGTTATTACAATCACATCAAAATTACGTTAAAATAAGGTCACATTGTAGAATATGATAAGGCACACCTCAGTAACAGAATGAATTGTTTGTCTACTAAGGCACGCTTAGCCCTGAGTAATTATAAGTCTCCTTATACGCCACATAGCTGCTAAAAAATGCGAAACTGCGAAGACAATGGGTCCTGAAGTGTCACTCTGTATAACTCTTAGCGCTTGCTTGCACTGCCGAAAGCCAAGATTTTTACATAATGGGACGAGCCAGTATTTCCTTGGTTTAATGTATGCGGGGCAAAAGAAAAAACATGTTGCTCTGATTCACTGTCACATTCACAGAAAGGGCAATTTTTCGGGGCAGACATGCTCCATTTGCATGTAAAGGCTCGTATGGGTAGTACACCGTGCCGCCATTGCACGTATAATTTTCTTGTTATGACAGGATAGATGACATCTAGGAAACCTTCAAAATGATATCTGTCTTTTGCCATGAGAAAGGAAACAGTTCTGGAGCCGTGTTTGTGGTCGCGCATAGCTGTGTTCAAACTCTCAGCACGATATTCATTCATAAGGATCTGGATACATCCCCGCTCAGGGTCAGTCCATAGGACCGATAGTCCCAGTCTAGCAAATTCCTTCCTAATAAAGGTGAGCCATGGTATTTTACATATGCTGATGCAGCTAAGTATTTCTCTGAGCTCTTGCGTATAGCTAACCAGCTCAGGTGTAACCCAGAGCCTTAATGGTCTTAAAGCTAGCTCCTCCTCAATGGGTGTGATCCCCAAGTCAAATGTCAGATGTAGGAGCGGGGTACTGGGCGGAAGAGCTAACAGGTTCCTTAAGAACTTGTTCTCAACCCTAGTGATTTTGGATTTATTGCAGTGATCCCATAGTTCGCCGCCATACATACTTGTGATTTGTAGACCTCCAATGGTGAACCAAGAGGCTTTATCGTTGAAGCATTAGCTAGCCTCAGGATCCCACCCGATAATTGGGCAAGTTTTAACTGAGATTTAATTTCCTGGGGACCCCACGTCAAGCGCTCATTAATCGTGACCCCAAGATAAACACAGGTGCTTACCCTTTCCAGTATTATTTTGCCCAACATAGGATTGGGTCTTGTGTTTCTGGGTGGGTTGAAGATCATGAATTTTGTTTTCAATGAGTTGATCTCCAAACCCCGCTCGTTACAAAATTCTACAAATCCGTCCAATGTTCTCTGGATACCCATAGGGGATTTTAAAAAGCATAAGGGTATCATCTGCAAACATTATCACCGGTACCCTATTCCCGGCTATCTTAGGTGCATCATTATTCAACACTCAATTCAGATGCGTGATTACCCCGTTGACATAGAGGCAAAACAGGGTCGGTGCAAGCACACAACCCTGCCTTACCCCCCGGCCAACGGGGAATCTGGAAGTCAGAGTACCACTCTTCCCCCATCTAACTTGGGCAAAATTTGCCCCATGTAGCCTAATCAGAACTGAGAGGAGATGAATGGGGATGCCCAGCTCTAAAAGGACTTTCCACAATTTGCCCCTAGTTACAGGATCGAAGGCGGAGCGAAGGTCCACAAACACCATATAGAGAATGCCACCCTCTATATGCACCGCTTTCCAATGCAATAACACTAATCGAAAAATTTGGTCTACGGTGGAGGTGTTCTTCCTGAACCCTGCCTGATAGGGGCTGAGTATTTCCAACACCTCCATCCAGTCCTGTGGTTGATCTAGAATAAATTGCGCGAAGATCTTCTGCGGGACGTCGATGAGACTTGTAGGCCTGTAGTTGGATGGGAGCAGAGGCAAACCCTTTTTAAAGATGTAATGTAATGTAAATTGATACTTGTATAGCGCACTACTCACCCGCAAGGGTCTCAAGGCGCTTGTACGAATACCGCTGTGGAACCCGTCCTGGCTTTCCCTGTGAGGCATCCACTCCTGGGCACCCCCAGGGTGAAGGCCAGGCATCCTTAGCGTTGTGGGGGCCGTTGTGGAGATTAAGCAAGCTATTGCCCATAGTTGCAGAGTGGGAATCTATGATTAGAATAGGCACCGAGGCGAGAATTATCAGGTCCATAGAATTTTGAGCCTTAGAGCCGCCGAGGCGTGGAATTGAACCCTGGTCTCAGGCTAGACCTCTGTATCAGGGTCTGCCGCTCTTACCATTGAGCCACATTTCTCTGCTCCAGCCAAATATTGGGGAGCGCCATACCTCTCAAGATTGCATTATAAACAAAACAGAGATAGGGGCCCCAGACTTTAGGCTGATGCTTGAAGAGATCGCCCAAACGTTTGTCTAAGCCAGGTGCTTTGTTTAGTGCAAGTTTATCATTGGCAGTGCACACTTCAGCCACCGTGAATGTGCACTCCTCTGGGCAGATGATGCGCGAGCCAAGGGTAGTTAGATTTACAGATGCATCTTCAGGAGTAGCCTCGCAAGAGTACAAAGCCCGGAAATGTTCTTCCCATACTTCAGGCGCTAGGTTAGGTTCTACCTCTTGTTTTGGTTGTCCTGAGCCTACACTTATTATCGACCAAAATCTTTTAAAATCTTTTGAATTTAAGGCAAAGGATAAGCTAGACCACTTTTCCTGGCCCCATTCTTCTTTTGCCCACTTGATTAATTTTTTATAGTGAGCCCTCTTGTCCTTTATTAAACCTCTGTTGTCTTTAACAGCTGCCAGTAACTCTGACTTTGCTTTCCTGCATGCCGTGTTATACCAGGAGGAACAAGAGGCCCTAATTCCTTTCTTGGACACCCTGGGGTTCAGTACTTTAGCCAAACTGCATACCAGCCCCCCCATGCAAAGCCTCTATCCGTGCGAGAGAGTCAGGGGATGATGGTAGGTCATTCAGAACAGCAGCTTCTGCCAGCAGAGGAAATGCCAGATTATACAGTTTCGCTATCTCTTCTGGTTTTTCCCTTAATCTCGACCATCTTATTCTGCGCTTGTTGCTTGTCAGGATTTAGAAAAGGGGGTGGTGATGAACAGAGTGTCTGAGTTAAACAGACCACTCTTACCCAGTCCAAAGATCAGGGCTTGATCCATCACCGTTATTTATCTCACTGCCCCATCCCAGCTCAGAACCTGGCTATATGCAAATCAGTCTGTCCCTGGCCCAGTGCGTCATGGGAACAGGGCAGACTAAACTACCAAGCCAATTCTTCACCAGAAAGGAGACAAGCTACCGGGGACCGGTTTCTGGCATTTCAGCCTTCTTCGGCCCGGCTTGCTTGAATCCTGATGGAGCAGTGAGAAAGGGACTCATGTCTGAGTATACCCTGCCACACCTATAGTGGCCAAAAACGATTTAGAAAAGGGGGTGGTGATGAACAGAGTGTCTGAGTTAAACAGACCACTCTTACCCAGTCCAAAGATCAGGGCTTGATCCATCACCGTTATTTATCTCACTGCCCCATCCCAGCTCAGAACCTGGCTATATGCAAATCAGTCTGTCCCTGGCCCAGTGCATCATGGGAACAGGGCAGACTAAACTACCAAGCCAATTCTTCACCAGAAAGGAGACAAGCTACTGGGGACCGGTTTCTGGCATTTCAGCCTTCTTCGGCCCGGCTTGCTTGAATCCTGATGGAGCAGTGAGAAAGGGACTCATGTCTGAGTATACCCTGCCACACCTATAGTGGCCAAAAACGATTTAGAAAAGGGGGTGGTGATGAACAGAGTGTCTGAGTTAAACAGACCACTCTTACCCAGTCCAAAGATCAGGGCTTGATCCATCACCGTTATTTATCTCACTGCCCCATCCCAGCTCAGAACCTGGCTATATGCAAATTAGTCTGTCCCTGGCCCAGTGCATCATGGGAACAGGGCAGACTAAACTACCAAGCCAATTCTTCACCAGAAAGGAGACAAGCTACCGGGGACCGGTTTCTGGCATTTCAGCCTTCTTCGGCCCGGCTTGCTTAAATCCTGATGGAGCAGTGAGAAAGGGACTCATGTCTGAGTATACCCTGCCACACCTATAGTGGCCAAAAACGATTTAGAAAAGGGGGTGGTGATGAACAGAGTGTCTGAGTTAAACAGACCACTCTTACCCAGTCCAAAGATCAGGGCTTGATCCATCACCGTTATTTATCTCACTGCCCCATCCCAGCTCAGAACCTGGCTATATGCAAATCAGTCTGTCCCTGGCCCAGTGCATCATGGGAACAGGGCAGACTAAACTACCAAGCCAATTCTTCACCAGAAAGGAGACAAGCTACCGGGGACCGGTTTCTGGCATTTCAGCCTTCTTCGGCCCGGCTTGCTTGAATCCTGATGGAGCAGTGAGAAAGGGACTCATGTCTGAGTATACCCTGCCACACCTATAGTGGCCAAAAACGATTTAGAAAAGGGGGTGGTGATGAACAGAGTGTCTGAGTTAAACAGACCACTCTTACCCAGTCCAAAGATCAGGGCTTGATCCATCACCATTATTTATCTCACTGCCCCATCCCAGCTCAGAACCTGGCTATATGCAAATCAGTCTGTCCCTGGCCCAGTGCATCATGGGAACAGGGCAGACTAAACTACCAAGCCAATTCTTCACCAGAAAGGAGACAAGCTACCGGGGACCGGTTTCTGGCATTTCAGCCTTCTTCGGCCCGGCTTGCTTGAATCCTGATGGAGCAGTGAGAAAGGGACTCATGTCTGAGTATACCCTGCCACACCTATAGTGGCCAAAAACGATTTAGAAAAGGGGGTGGTGATGAACAGAGTGTCTGAGTTAAACAGACCACTCTTACCCAGTCCAAAGATCAGGGCTTGATCCATCACCGTTATTTATCTCACTGCCCCATCCCAGCTCAGAACCTGGCTATATGCAAATTAGTCTGTCCCTGGCCCAGTGCATCATGGGAACAGGGCAGACTAAACTACCAAGCCAATTCTTCACCAGAAAGGAGACAAGCTACCGGGGACCGGTTTCTAGCATTTCAGCCTTCTTCGGCCCGGCTTGCTTGAATCCTGATGGAGCAGTGAGAAAGGGACTCATGTCTGAGTATACCCTGCCACACCTATAGTGGCCAAAAACGATTTAGAAAAGGGGGTGGTGATGAACAGAGTGTCTGAGTTAAACAGACCACTCTTAACCAGTCCAAAGATCAGGGCTTGATCCATCACCGTTATTTATCTCACTGCCCCATCCCAGCTCAGAACCTGGCTATATGCAAATCAGTCTGTCCCTGGCCCAGTGCATCATGGGAACAGGGCAGACTAAACTACCAAGCCAATTCTTCACCAGAAAGGAGACAAGCTACCGGGGACCGGTTTCTGGCATTTCAGCCTTCTTCGGCCCGGCTTGCTTGAATCCTGATGGAGCAGTGAGAAAGGGACTCATGTCTGAGTATACCCTGCCACACCTATAGTGGCCAAAAACGATTTAGAAAAGGGGGTGGTGATGAACAGAGTGTCTGAGTTAAACAGACCACTCTTACTCAGTCCAAAGATCAGGGCTTGATCCATCACCGTTATTTATCTCACTGCCCCATCCCAGCTCAGAACCTGGCTATATGCAAATCAGTCTGTCCCTGGCCCAGTGCATCATGGGAACAGGGCAGACTAAACTACCAAGCCAATTCTTCACCAGAAAGGAGACAAGCTACCGGGGACCGGTTTCTGGCATTTCAGCCTTCTTCGGCCCGGCTTGCTTGAATCCTGATGGAGCAGTGAGAAAGGGACTCATGTCTGAGTAAACCCTGCCACACCTATAGTGGTCAAAAACGATTTAGAAAAGGGGGTGGTGATGAACAGAGTGTCTGAGTTAAACAGACCACTCTTACCCAGTCCAAAGATCAGGGCTTGATCCATCACCGTTATTTATCTCACTGCCCCATCCCAGCTCAGAACCTGGCTATATGCAAATCAGTCTGTCCCTGGCCCAGTGCATCATGGGAACAGGGCAGACTAAACTACCAAGCCAATTCTTCACCAGAAAGGAGACAAGCTACCGGGGACCGGTTTCTGGCATTTCAGCCTTCTTCGGCCCGGCTTGCTTGAATCCTGATGGAGCAGTGAGAAAGGGACTCATGTCTGAGTATACCCTGCCACACCTATAGTGGCCAAAAACGATTTAGAAAAGGGGGTGGTGATGAACAGAGTGTCTGAGTTAAACAGACCACTCTTACTCAGTCCAAAGATCAGGGCTTGATCCATCACCGTTATTTATCTCACTGCCCCATCCCAGCTCAGAACCTGGGTGAGAGCTTTCTGCTTAATTCAGAGACTCTGTCCCTCACCACCCCTTGTTGTAAATATTTTTGTCCACCCTAAGCGTGGAAGGGTATTCTCAGATGTGATACCCTTGCTCATTGCACCATCAGGATTCAAGCAAACCGGGCCGAAGACGGCTGTAATGCCAGAAACCGGTCCCCGGGAGCTTGTTTCCTTCCCAGTGTAAGAATTGGCTTTTGTATTTTGGTTTGCCCTGTTCCCATCATGCACTGGGACAGGAACAGACTAATTTGCATACAGCCAGGTTCTGAAACTGGGATGGTGCAGTGAGCTAAAAAACGGTGTTGGATCTAGCCCTGATCTCTTGACTGGGTGAGAGCTTTCTGCTTAATTCAGAGACTCTGTCCCTCACCACCCCTTGTTCTAAATAATGTTGCTTGTCAGGGTCAGATTGTTAATGCCTCCGTACATCAATGGATCCCCATTCCTGCCTGTCTTGGGCAGGGCCATTTCTAAAATTAGGGCGTTGTGGTCACTATCCTCTCTTATCGTCACAGTGAGATCGATAACATTCGGCCAAAGCCTAGTTTCCACCAGGATATAGTCAAAATGCGACATACGTCCTGGTTTATTGTATGCGCATTTGGCTGGGATATCCGAGGGTGTACGGCCATTGCATATACTCGTAGGGAGTGGGTAATGGTTAGTGCAGTGACTTGAACAGATAAGGTGGATCAAGCCCTAGCAAACGGGGCCTGGGTCATTGGAATTGACCAGTGGTCGTCCTCTGCTGTAAGGCAACCTTCATTGAGACCCTCTAGGGGCTCAAAGTGGCAGTTTAAATAACCCCCTACCACTATATGGCAATCATTGGAGATAGATGAAATAAAGGAGGAGAGATCATCCATAGTGCTGGACTCTGAATAGACATTGATCAATGCTAGTTTAAAAAGATTTGGCCATACATGGACCACGCCTTGAATGTCTCTAGAGGGAGTAATAAGTATACTAGCCGTACAGCCCAGATGAGTTGCCATCCAGATTGTGAGGCCTCCAGAGGGACGCCCTCTCCCGCCCCATAATGCCGGGACGTGGAAGGAGGCGAAGCCTACTCTAAATTCCTGCGTGCGTGCCCAGGTCTCTTGAAAGAGGCAAACATCATTTTCATCCACGAATGATCTCCATTCTGGGCATGTAATTTTATTAGATAGTCCTGCCAGGTTCCATGACACAATTTTATACATTCTAGATTTATGCCCGGAACTCTTCTCTGAACTCAATTTGTACCTCGTTCCCCTCCACTAGAGGGCTGGCTCCACCGCCAGGACTAGGCGTTAGCTTGCCCCCCCCTACTGGTGTCCAGTACAGGCCCTCCAGATAGTTGGGGACTAGTTGCATCAACTAGGCTCAGTAAGACTGCCCCACCGCATAAGCCATTCCCAACCAATTTTTCTTCCTGTGTGCGTCCTCCCATTTCAAGCCCCTCGATTTCATGGCTTGCCCCCTGTGTGCCCCCGAAATTTATATCCAATTCACTAGGAGTTAGTCAATCCACCATGTCTAAACAGCTAAATCTATTATATAGCCGTGTATCCTCAGGTACCAGGGATTCTCTACACCTTCCCTGTCTTGATCCTATTCTTGTTGTGGAACCTACCAAGTTCCATCCTGCATCTCCAACACTGATGGAATGAGGTGGAACTGGTGGATCAAAATATGAGAGGGGAAGCGACTGGATGGCTGACACTTGTGTGGAATACGGCCACTGACATACATGAGACACTGTCCGTGTATACCTAAAGTTAATTAGGACACAGTCTCCAATGAGATCCTTGGTTCCATAGCCCACCCATGTCACTCCCTGGACCAGCAGGATTTCTCTTGTAACCTCTTGAGGTAGTGGTCTATTTTTGTTTAGCCAATCAGTGACTTTGTTCTTAAGGGAGGTGTGTGTTTCTTCCTGCCCATTTGTCAGAGGAGGCACCCCTGCAAGAACTACAACAAGGTGACTGCATTCTGGGGGTAGGTCGATTCGTGTGCTTGCTGATTTGGTCTTACTAAAGAGTTTTGGGGCAGCATTTGGATGTATCCTTGGTGTATCCTTACTTTGGGGGTGCCTATCCAACCCATTGGCAACTAGCACTGGTTTGACCAGTTGTAAACTCCCACCCACTAGGTCCTGTCTTTCTGCTGTAATCACACCTAGCCCTGATTTTGCCGATGGTGGGCTCCCAACTCCCTATGCCCTTTGATGGTCTGGTGGTAACCTAACTCCACATATGTCGTTAGCTCCAGAGTGGTTAGCTCCAGAGGGGGTTAGGGGTAGTTGCTCATTGGTAGGGGTGCTAGGATTTGTTTGTGCGCCAGAAGTCTGATCTAGTGCGTTAGTGAGTGAAAGTAGATTTGCTTCAATGGCTGCCATTCTATTCATTAGGGGCATTAGGCATTCAACAATTATAGTCCCCACTTTCTCCCAGAAGACACTGTTCAGAGTAACCACAGGGACCACTGGTATGTACGGTATGATTGGGGTGGGTGGGGGTGGCGCCATCTTCACCATCTCAGACTCCACACTTTGGTCCACATCCTTTCGGCCCTCTCCCGCCAACCTTGTTAACCTCCCACTGCCCATACAATTTATTTCCTTTTGTGTGCGCCCATCCCTCTTCTTGTTTTTAGGGCCTTGTTTGTCCTTCGAGGATTCCGTTCCTAGCTTATATGAAGCAGACTTGGATCTAGTTGTTGCACAGGCTGTCTGGTTCAGTGACCTTGTTTCTAGGACGGAATCCTTGGTCAAGGTTAGGGTATTATTACCCAATGGCGGGCGGTCATTGTTGCATACTTTTAGGGCCTGGGGGGATGAAGTGTCCCACAATTGTCCATTCTCCGTAGGAGTCTTAGCTGCTTCCAAGCCAAGTGAAAGCCATCGTTCAGTTACCTCAATCTCTTGTGCAATCACATTCGAGGCTCTAGTAATGAAATAGTCCAGAGTTTCCATACCCCCCTTGTGCCCTTTCTTTACAGCACAACTTGCCATAACTGAAAATGCTGTCCCCACGCAAGTTTACACCGTCGTGCTTTACAAGTCTTGTATCCAGGAGTTGAGTCTTACCGTAGGGGGATGGGCAGTCAACGTTCCAGGGTAAATGTTGGAGGGTAGGCCCAGCCCAGCCTTCTACAGCCTCGAGGCTTCACCCAGCGTGCGCACTGCGCAGAGGTTGGCGTCTCCAAAGATATAGGTTGACAAAATAGGGGGAAGAGCGTGGTGATGTTGCCTGCGGCAGAGACTCCTGGTCCTGGGAGTCCCGCTGGCTCCCACTCACCCCTGCAGGTAAGGAACTTGTGACAGAGCAAAGCAAACCGCTGCGAGCGGCACCCTTCAATCACTCTTTACTGGACAGGACTGGATTGGGTTGGACTGAAGAAAGGTCTAGTCAATTCCTTCACAATATGTCCTTAATCACCTCCAAATGTTGCTTGGATTTGAATTTCTTTGCTCTGGACTAATACTGCAGATAGTCCCCAAAGTCAAACCAAAGTCAAACCCTCCTCACCTTCCTGTAATGGCCAGGTCTTTTTACTGGAATCTGTGTTTTTACTATGCCTCACTTCAATACAGCAGATTTCATCTCGTTTTTCTTATTTTCACAACCCTGGCATCTTGAAAGCAGCCACCGGAGGGCGTAGATGAGGTATCTTCCCACTGGCCGATAGTAATTATCCTGAGTTGAGCTGAGTTGTGCGGAAGCGCATTCGCTGCTCTACCGCGTCGCTCTGCCGCCACTGCTCCTGTAGTGTATTTTTTTAGTGTATTTTGTAAAGCGCACAGCTGCCCCAATGGGGCGTCCCGGCGCTGTATAACGCTGTGGAACCCTTCCTGGCTCTCCCTGTGAGATGCCTCTCCTGGGCACCCCCAAGGTGAAGCCAGGCATCCCAGTGTTGTAGGGGCCGTTGTGGAGATTAAGCAAGCTATTGCCCAGAGTTGCAGCGTGGGACCCCATGATTAGAGTAGGCGCCGAGGCGAGAATTATCGAGTCCGCGGACATTGAGCCCAAGACCCTGCCGCGTCGGGACTTGAACCCTGGTCCCAGGCCTGATCTCTGCTTCAGAGTCTGCCGCTCTAACCAGTGAGCCACACTTCTCCTGCCAGACAACAAACTCCACTGCCCCACTGTTCTTCTGCTACTCCTTCTTGTCTCTCCACTGCGCTGCCACCGAAAGTCCCCAAAAGTCACAGCCGCCTGGATGTTATTGTTGCCGTAAGTTTTCCAGCGTTTCTTAGTGCATTCTCCGCATGAACACCTTAGATGCTGCACTCGCAAAAAACGCCAACTTTCAGCCTGCCGCCGTTGCCGCCATTGCTGAGAGGGGGCGGGATCAGTAGCATACACTGGATTTTTCGAATCACAAAATCAATCAATGTGTGTGAATGCTGCACACATCAAAAGAGAGAAAAAAGAGGCAAAATACCAATATATCTCTTTGCTCCGCATCCCTAGGGTGGCATTAGAATCTCACACATTTCCAGGTTTACAATTCCTCGTAAATCTGGTAATGCTTCAGATTTCATGGGTGTTGCGTGGGAACTCCCACACCAACACTCATGGAATGTCCCTTTCACACAGTGTTTTCTGCGTGAAAGGGGCGCATATTTACAAGGCCATGAAAAGGCACGTCAAGTGTCTTTGCCTGGTCTTGAAAATATGCTGCAGCACTTTGGACCAGCGGAGCATCAAAACTATATAGCACACAAACAACAATGTGTGCAACTCGGGTTTCAGCAACTATCACTTGCACATTACTAGGTAAAATGTCTTGAATTATCTTGATCCCATTAAAAATCTTTGCTCTCATCACACTTCAGAATTACAAAACAGTAATTCATTTGTGTTTTCGTGTGCTGGTTCATTTTGAAATATTTGGACATTCACATGTAATTACATTTTATTGTGTTAGAAAACAAATAACATGCTAGCCTTCCTTTCCACACTCCTTGTAATCCAGCTAGATTGCCATATAGTTACCTTTACTAAATCTACTCACTTTACAATCTGAAAACACAAAGTAGAAACCAATCTCCATGTTAAACAAATAAGCAGCAATTTTTCAAAAGACCTAGCCTTACACTTGAACTCTCACTTTGAACACACAGAAAATCTAACAAGTTAAAGACAACAATTCATGGCATCTTCATTGCTAAATCCCCTTTTGAACTACAGCATGGTTATTTGGAGGGTTTCTGCAGCCCGGCAACACGCACCTACTTCCAGCGCCTTTGGGTGTGAGTTAAGAAAGACATCTCAAGACACATGATCATGAAACCACAGTGATCTCCGATTTCCTTTGCTCTTCCCCTCTCTTCGCATTGCAATCCCCAGTAACATTGTTTCCTGTACCAGAGGGGTCTTCTGACCTGACTTGAGACACCAAAAGGTTGGCTCATGATTTCATCATCAGGCATCAACAATAGACCACCGCGACCATCCATCATCCATAATATGCAGGCAAGGACTACCCTTCTGGTACAAAGCAACTCTTCATTGGTTCCATTTTTTCCAATTAACCATTTCAACATATATACCAACCATCTATACTTTGAACATGTATCATATTTTGGAGAGGCCAAACACAATCCTGGCTTGCTCTCAGAGGGCGCGAACATGTTTAAATCTCCCGCCAAGTGGAAGCAAACCCCAAATCTGCTCCCAGCTGGGGGGAGCTTCCAACATGTTCCCACCCGCTGAAAGCAGACTTTAGAGCAGGGTGCAGCATTATAAGCTGCTCCCTCTGGGCCAGAGCAATGCTGGCTCACTCTGGATGCAGGGTGCCAGCTGGAACAGGGGGGCCTTGGGGCTTCCCTTATAGCCTCCAATGATACTATGGTGGTGCCTGCCCATGGTGGGCCCCAATAGAAATAGACCCATAAGGAGGACTTTGGAAGTTAATCAAAAGGTCCAGGAGACAAATGAAAATAAATGACTCACAAATAAATAAAAAAAGAAGACATCTTGTTTTAAATAAATGTTCAGTCCTGAGAAAGGTGTTTACACAAATTAAAGTTCAAGCACCGAAACGCGTCGACATAAGGACTCCATGTAATTTTTTTAAATATACATTTTTTATACATTTTTTAAAGACAATTGTGATATTTGCTCAATATTGTATTGAATTTGATGTTTTTTGTAAAAACTGCTCTGGGCCCCTGGGGGGATAGGGTCCTTAGGCCATAATTAGCCTGGGGAAGGAAAAAGTGTGCCCTCCTCCTCTGTCATTATGATGCTGGGCCCTGAAGAATGGAGTCCCCAAGGCCAAAAGCAGCCGGGGGGGTACCTTAAATAGGCACTCGGGCCAAAACAAATTACAGAAGGGGAGGAGGACATGTGTGGAGCCCCCTTCCCAAGCCAATGATCACCTTTAGGGACCCCAACCCCCAGGCCCATATTTTAGCAGTGTTCTATGGCCCCCTCCCCCAGAGATACTGCTGTTTCCTGCATAATCTGCTCACACTCTCTGGGGCAGAAAACAGAATTTTAAAATTGTAAACAGCTGGTTCCACCCCGGACTAAAATATGGTGCTGGCTGGGGAGTCGAAGGGAACTGCGAGGGCCTTGGGACTTTCCCTGTGGTCAGCATGAAAGCAAGGAGTGTGGGTCCGCCCAATGGGAACCAGGGTACACACCAAGAATTGAAGTGGCGGGCACTGACAATGGGTTGTGACTGCGGCCATGTGGGCCCTTGAGTTCCTCCCAGAGACTACTGGTGCACTGCTGGTTGGAGGATATGGTCCTCTTGGATGCTGAGGGCTATTGGGGGCACAGATGCCTCACTGTTACCTCCTGTATGTCCAACACAGCAGAAGTTCTGTGAGCTGGTCAGAGGCCTTCCCCATTTCTCCACCACTCTGCAAACTTGACTACTAGTTAAAAAAACCATAGAAATTCACTTTTAATACCAAAGGTTACAGGGACGCTATAGTTAGAAAATAGATTTTTTAAAACCTTGAAAATTCACAGAAAAACCAAAGGTTACAGGGACGTTATAGTTAGGCTCAGATTTCACTTGCATAGCACTAATGAAATTCAGCAGTTATACTTACCAGAGCTAACTATAACTTATGCCCCCACAGTGCACTGCTTATGACCTCACATATTACATCACTCATGACATGGTCAGTGACCTTACTGATGACATCTCAAACGACATCAATGATGACATCATTCACAGAACTACTCACACAGCCACTCACACCCCCACTGACACACATAAACAACCACTCACATACCCATTCACAGACGCATACCAATACTCACACACCTACTTCTCTTTCGTAGAGGCACTCACACACCCACTCACTCATACAGCCACTCGCACAACCATTCATTCACCTATACAGCCACTCATATAACCACACACTTACCCATAAAGCTACTGACACACCCACGTACTTAACTATACAGTTATTCACACACCCACTCACCCATTAAGCCTCTCAAGGCAGCCACTCACTCACTCATACACTCACTCACACACCCACTTACATAACCATTCAGACATCCATACAAGCACTCACACACCCACTCACTCACTCACCTATATAGTCACTAAACTCTTACTTATCCACCTATAGAGCCACTCACCACTGATACACCCACTCACTCATCAATATCGCCACTCACACAGCATGCCACTCACCTACACAGCTACTCACACACTCATGTATATACCCATACAGCCACTCACGTATCCATTTGCACAAGGATACATACAGTCACACAACCACTCACATAATATTTATTAGAAGTATCACTGATTAGAAGTACACCTAGTAAACTATTTTAACTTTTTGAAGTGACCACCCGCATTTCACACACTCTCCAAAACAGCCACTCACACACCAGCATAATTAACCAAACACCCACTCAAACAGCCACATACACACTAAGCCACTCACTCATACAGTCATTCAGATACCTACTTACTCACCCATAAAGTCACTACGCATGCACTTACTGACACACTCACTCACCAATACTGCCACTCGCACAGCATGTTACTTACCTACATAGCTTCTAACACACCCACATATTCACTCATACAGCCATTCACACACCCATACACACAAGGATACATACAGCCACACAGCCACTCACATAATATATATTAGAAGTAGTATCACTGATTAGTAGTACACCTAGAATACTCCTTTAACTTTTGTGGTAACTTAATGTATATCTGTTTGACAATAAAACTCCTACAAAATACTTAGACTCATTGGATGATGCCATCAGTGATGCCATCATTGATGTCACTGATCATGTCATGAGTGATATATTATGTGAGGTCAAAAGCAGTACATTGAGGGGTGTTTTACAATTAACTCAGGTAGCTATAACTGTCTAATTTCACTGGTTTTATACTTGTGAAATCTAAGCCTAACTATAATGTCCCTGTAACCTTTATTTTTTTCAGGGGATATATATATAAACTGAAATAAACAAAAGTTAGACGGACATTATAGTTAGGCTCTGATTTCAGTCATACAGACCCAGTGAAATTCTACAGTTATTGTGTTTGAAATGCAATTGCTGTACAACACAAAACTACGTAGATGAAGAAGATAAAGCCATCAAGAGGTTTGCAAGTAAAGGATATTCTAGGAATGTCCTCAGAGAAGCAGCTAACAAGTTTCATGCAGTAGATAGGCAGAGAATATTGAGCTCTAGAACAATTGAACAAGAAGGGGAACCAGTGACAAGATTAATTTTGAGTTTTTAAGGAAATTGGTAAAGCAACAGAAAAACACTGGGGTATTCTACAGGCTGACCCCACCATTAGTCCTACTCTTCCTGTGAGACCCAGCATTACTCACAGAAAAGGTACTTCTTTGAAGGATCCACTATTTCACCATCATTATGCCGAGGGTGGTGGGTTTCTTTCCTTGCACAAAGGTGAAGGAGTTTGAAGTCCCGGGAATTAAAGAGCAGACCAAATTATCAAGCTCATAAATTGCAATACTAACTTTGTGGTATATTGCCTTATATGCTCATGTGCCAAAAATATGCAAGTAGCACAGTCCACCGGCGAAGAAAAGAACATTGGAGCAAATGTGATAGTAAACAAAAACAAAAGGGGGGGTTCCTTTCTGTGTTATTCAATTGGCTATTAAAAATTAGACACTTTGCAGAGAATCACAAACCACTTGTACCTAGACATGTATCGATATTTATAATCCAAATGCTCTATAGATTGCTCTTTGTGCTCATATTTAATTGTAGGAAAACATTTATTTAAAATTATACAATACACAGTTAGGCACAGTCTCTATTCAGTGTTAAAACCTGCACATTTCTTTACATAATAAGGTAATTGATATTCACATACATGTGTTGCACAAATTTTACAAAAAACATCAAATTCAATACAATATTGAGCAAATATCACAATTGTCTTTAAAAAATGTATAAAATTGTATATTTAAAAATTGACAAGCTGAAGGCCCATGTGGAATTAAACATGCAACGTATAATGGCTATATAAGGACTTTTAAATGGCGCATAGGATACGCACGCCAGAAAATAACGAATGCCGAATTGATCGTGTAGGTTATAAATATATGACCACATTTCCAACTGCGAAGTAGATATATCAGAAATAGACCCATAAGGAGGACTTTGGAAGTTAATCAAAAGGTCCAGGAGACAAATGAAAATAAATGACTCACAAATAAATAAAAAAAGAAGACATCTTGTTTTAAATAAATGTTCAGTCCTGAGGAAGGTGTTTACACAAATAAAAATTCAAGCACCGAAACGCGTCGACATAAGGACTCCATGTGATTTTTTTAAATATACATTTTTTAAACATTTTTTAAAGACAATTGTGATATTTGCTCAATATTGTATTGAATTTGATGTTTTTTGTAAAATTTTGGGCAACACATATATGTGAATATCAATTACCTTATTATGTGATGAAATGTGCAGGTTTTAACACTGAATAGAGACTGTGCCTAACTGTGCATTGTATAATTTTAATTAAATGTTTTCCTACTAATAAATATGAGCACAATGAGCAATCTATAGAGTTTTTGGATTATAAATATCTTTACATGTCTAGTTACAAGTGGTTTGTGATTATATGCAAAGTGTCTAATTTTCAATAGCCAATTGAATAACACGGAAAGGAACCCCCCCTTTTGTTTTTGTTTATTAAAACCCAGTCCTTTCTGGTTTTCTGGGAAACTCTCTTCTTTTGAAGGCAAATGTGATAGTAGCCTTCTGAGGTTCCGTGATAATTATAAGTGGTGTTTTCGACTCGTTCGAATATGGACGAGTTTGGTATCTATGAACCGCAAATGACGAGTTTAGTGGGTGTACGCGTTTTCGCTATGCTGACCTAGACCGTTCGTCTGTTTCTTGGGTTTCTTCATCTGAACCCACGGGTTCCATCTTAGATACGGCATCCATTTTGTCTCTTGCCCTCAAGTAGCCAGCGAACGGACATTGTCCGCTTCGTGACCCTGGGATTCCCAAACTCTTGCAGAAGACACGTGTTCCTTTGAGGGTGTCTTTATGACGAGGGGGATGACACTGCAAAGGCAGATGGCCCCGCTCGAGGCTCATCTTGCCGTGCCGGTCTATTGTTTCAGCCGTGCATTCATTAGGCATGTCTCCTTTGATCCTGCAATCGTGTTTCCGATATCACCCCCCTATACTCTTTTCAATCTGTTGTCTATCCTTGTCTTCCTTTGCACCTGTTTCTCTGACTCTTCCTTAACTCGCTTACAGCCGGAATGGAATGTACTAATGGTGAGATGATGTACTTTTACAGTTGGGAACCGGCGATGCTACTGTAATTATGTTCCGGGACTCTGAATACATGAAAGCGACCCTTTGAATTTTTACTGTGGGAACTACGTTGTAACCTTTTGTTCGCCATGTTGTCCTATGACCGAATTACGTATAAAAGGAGCGATCCACGGTTGCAATTTGAAGCAGTCTCCTAGAATCTACATGCGTTGTACTTCTTGTGACTTTTGTGTTCCCTGCAGTAAATAAACCTCGATCTTTGACGCCGAAGGAAGTGTCCCGTGTCTCTGTCATTTGTACGCCGGAACAGGTAACCCACGAAGGTTTCAGGTGTTGTCCCCTGGCACCGCTGGGCCTTAGAATAGCCCAGTCCTTCACTGCTGCATTTCTTTTATAGGGATCAGGTACAACACAAAGAAAGGAGAGGAGGCACAGTCAAATCCCCGAGATTACTTGAGTCACGATATATCATTCAAATGAGAACCCGTACCCGTGGGGCCTAAACAGCAATGAAGCTCTGTGCACACACATAGGCTGAGACTATTGCAGGGACATTTACTGCAACTTTTTTTACATTATAACTTTTAGATATCATGATTTAGAGAGGGGTTATATAGCAAGGTTTTGATTAGCACAGTCTAGCAGTACATAGTCACTTTATTGGAAAACAGGTGCACTTTTCTTGCTGGAGGCTTTAGTCAGGAGTATTAGGCCATAGAGGGTGTGATAGAAGGACCAGGCTTAACTGATCTCCATATGACCACAAAGCCCATTCAGGGAAATATAGTCAAACGAATATACATATTGGAGGCTGTCCTGTACGATTTGCACTTTAGACATTTAGGGACTCATTATGATGTTGGTGAGACCAACACCGACGGTACGTCAGTATCGGTCCCACTGACATCTGAGGCTGTGGTCAACCGCCAGTGGAGGGACCGACCAACAGCTTTCGCCTGCCTCAAGGAGCCCGTTGGGCGGTCGGTCGGATCACATTCCCCACAATGGAGGTGGTGCTTTCTCACGCACCACCGCAGGGATTATGAGCCACTTTCTGCAGGATTTTCATGCTGGTTCTTCCAACATAAAAAGACTGGCAGAAAGGGTCTTTTGGGGCCCCAGCTGGGCCCCTGTCCCCTATGGCCCTCTTTTTTAGACCTGGGTGGCACAAACATCCATGCATCATTTGGCAGGCACCGCAAGGATGTTACCTAAGTTTATTTTTTCTATTGTAGCTTGTGCTGCAGCTTGCAGCACTAAAAGCAATGGAAAGTACACACTTTCTGACCGCCATGAAGGTGGCCGCATCCAAATAATGGAAGCAGTACCTCCAACTCCCTGTTGGGCAGTCCTGCTTCTACTACGGTACCGGTTGGACGCTCCCCCGACCAGCATCGTAATAGGGCGTGTGTTTTTTGTGATATTAACAATTAAGAAATGTATAATCTTCCTATTTTAACTGGGTAGGTGCAATAAGACTACCAGTTTCAAACCAATTTAGAGAGATAATTATCGCATAGCCAGTCTAATGAATTGGGTTTTATAGAGACTGTGGTTTTAATTCATTATTTATGTGAACTTGTATAAAGTTTAATAGAGAACCTATATATTTATAAATATATACATATATACACAGCTCCAGTGTTGTTTCATTCCGTGTATCGATGGAGGGATTACGTTGGTGAGACTGTGTTCAATGTGAAGGGGGTGGCTACCCCTGCCGTGTGCCTGCCGACAAAGAGGCTTGGGAATCAGCTGCAAACTTCGTGTTTATATATATAAACACGAAGTTTACAGCTGATTCCCAAGCCTCTTTGTCGGCAGGCACACGGCAGGGGTAGCCACCCCCTTCACATTGAACACAGTCTCACCAACGTAATCCCTATATATAAACACAAAGTTTGCAGCTGATTCCCAAGCATCTTTGTTGGCGGGCACACAGCAGGGGTAGCCACCCCCTTCACATTGAACACAGTCTCACCAATGTAATCCCTCCATCGATACACAGAAAGAAACAACACTGGAGCAGTGGCCTCGGTATTTGGTGCAGTTTAATCAGAATACAACGTCCTACGCGTTTCGGAGAAGACTCCTGTGAAGAAGGAGTAAGTCTACTCCGAAACGCGTAGGACGTTGTGTTCTGATTAAACTGCACCAAATACCGAGGCCACGGCTCCAGTGTTGTTTCTTTCCGTGTATCAATGGAGGGATTACGTTGGTAAAACTGTGTTCACTATATATATATATATATATATATTTATATGTGCTATTAACAATATAAAATCCAGTGTATGGATTGTATCATTTTAATAACCTAAAATATATTGCAGATATATATTTTTTTAAGATGGCTGCCCCAACAACACATTTGGTTTGAATATGGTAGACGCCCATCAACTATATATTTGCCACTTCATCTGTCCAATAGTGTTGTAATGAGATATAATACAGGAAAAGAATAATGGACGCTGACATTGACAAAGGCCAGGGGGCCGAAAGCATTTTTGGCGGTTTGTTATTTGTTGTGGTAACAGGCCAAAAAAAAATGCATTAAAAAATCACTCCTGAGTGCACAGTGCTCCTGTGGGGAGTAAATCAAATGAAGCCTGAGACCCTCCACGCGAGCCGCAGCACCCGCCACTCTGAAGAGTAGTTGCCTTGAGGTGGAGAAAAGGAAACATATATATATTATATATATATATATATATATATATATATATATATATATATATATATATATATATATATATATATATATGTATATATATGTATATATATGTATATATATATACATATATATATATATATATATATATATATATATATATATATATATATATATATATATATATATATATATATATATATATATATATATATTTTGAACACAAGGAGGGCGGCACAACTGGATACTTATTTAGAAGCTTTTATTGCACAAACACTCCACCGACGCGTTTCAGCCTCACAGCTTTTCTCACGGTCAGCAAGTCCCTTTTTGCTTTTCATTTTTATACTGCCTCATTTTAGCCATAAGGTGGCATTATGAGATACGTAGTTTTTCAAGCAAAATATTTCAAAACAAAACATTAATAACAGACAAAGGACTGGTGTGCTCTGATTATACAAGTATAGTACTTAGCGTCCTTAGTTAATTTCACTTAGGGCTTTTTATGTGAGTTCATAGTCTCTGTACTTAAGTGCTGGGTATAGTACCCTATTATAGTCAATAAAGTTTAAGCTGAGTTCAAGTTCACTTGCGAAAGCCCTAAGTGAAATTAACTAAGGACGCTAAGTACTATACTTGTATAATTAGAGCACACCAGTCCTTTGTCTGTTATTAATGTTTTGTTTTGAAATATTTTGCTTGAAAAACTACGTATCCCATAATGCCACCTTATGGCTAAAATGGGGCAGTATAAAAATGAAAAGCAAAAAGTGACTTGCTGACCGTGAGAAAATCCGTGAGGCTGAAACGCGTCGGTGGAGTGTTTGTGCAATAAAAGCTTCTAAATAAGTATCCAGTTGTGCCGCCCTCCTTGTGTTCAAAATTAATAATTGGGCTTTGATCCAGCCCTTGGGCCGAGCACACACTGTCGAGCGCTCTCGTGCATGGAAGGATCGTCTTTGTGAGAATATATATATATATATATATATATATATATATATATATATATATATATATATAATTACCTACTGATGGTCTCCAGTAGGTAGTTCTAGTTAGGATGTACTTTCAATCGGAATAGTATTTTTTTCATTTGCCAATACCTTTGGCGTCATTTGATGAATCCTCACAAAAATTTTAAAACTAGCTTGCCACTATCTTCAGCTGTTGTCTTGAAAGTTCGTGGTGATCAGTCAAGTAGGGGCCGAGAAAAAGGTTGGGGGGTCTCAAAACGTGTTTTCCCCAGGCTAATTTTCAATCGAAATTTTAGGCATGGCTACAGCCCGAACTGCTGAATAAAATGACACCAAATTTGGCAGAAAGGTAGCAGTTGGTTTAAGGAAGTGCCTTTTTGAGATTTGGTGTAAATCTGTTCAGTCGTAGTGGAGTAATGTAAAGAAATTTCCAATTGTATATATAGGTACGCGAAGGATCTGCAACCCTACCCGATCGGATGCTCAGATCTGATTGGCTGTCAGCACTTCAAACCAGGAAGTGTTTGCAGCCATCTTGGAATTGGCTTGAGCGGGTTCCCAGTAAAACCAGCAAAAAAAAGAAAAGGGGCAGGGTAAAAATATCATGATCCCCTAGGCCCTAGGGCCCCCCCAATTTTTTTTTTTAATTCAGTAAGATCTATACATTCTGCAGAAAACTTTACAAAAATAAAGCGGATGATCCTGCACTTCGTTAATAATAAGCCCCCGGGTGAGCCGGGTCCTGGGCATTTTTGTAATAAGGGAGGGGGATGCACAGCCCTCCCTTCCTGGGGCTAAATATTGTCCCGGGGACCACCGCCTTCCTATAGATTCTTAATAAATGAATGCCTGTACGACCTCCCTGCTGCTCAGGGGACCCCACCACCTTGCAAAAAATGCAGGGGGCTGTGTGGACCCCCTGCATCCCCAGGGGCCGGCACTTCCCTCGGGCTTAAATTTCAAATAATGCCGGGGTGTCAAATGGTCCCCCGCAGCCCTGGGTAACACCACCTCTCCGGAGGTTTTGTAAAATTTAATGTGGGGGCCCTGTAGCTCCCCCCCCCCCGCAGCCCCGGTGGACCACCACCTCCCAGAAGAAAAATTCAAGAAATGAGGGGACCTCGTGACTACCCAACTGGAGCCATAAATGGCCTTGGTGACCACCACCCTCAGGGCCTGCTCCTGCTATGTCTCAGGGTGCCCACCCTCGCTACATAGCTGTTTGTTATTGCTTGGCGGGAGCTTTACTGCTCCAGCCAAGCCAATGAAAACACTCCGCCTCTAGCAAGTCAGAGCATTAAAACTGCTGTTGCTGGCTAGAAGCGGAGGAAAATTGCTTTCACAGAGAGGGAGCTGCATGTTCAGCAGCTCCCTCTCTGTAAAACCAATGCAGCTCCCACAGGAGGCGGGTGGCCGTCAGGGACCACAGTCCCCAACAGTTGTAAGTGGGTGCCCTGGGTTGGACCAGAGCACCTACAATTCCATTCCCCATATCCTGGGGAATGGTGTCCCTGGTTGAAATTGGCCTGGGAGGGGAGCTGCTCAGCTCCCCTCCCTTTATTTACTTGTTTAATGAGGCCATGCCCCTAGGGATAAGGCCACGTGGACCCCATTCAAAGAATGACTGGTCCCGGGGGATGGGGTACCAGGGGACCAAATTGGCCCACATAAGAGGGACTGCATGGCCCCTCCCTAATAAATGCAAAAACATACAGCAAAAAAGGACGGCAAGTTGGCAGAGGCCACGTTCCCTTTCTCCAACACTCTGCAAAGTTCCCTTAACTGCTGAGGGTGCTTGGGGGCCAACTACCCCTCCTGTTACCTCCAGTAGCTCCCACACAGCTGGATTGCTGAGAGGTTGGTGGAGGACATGCCCCCTTTTTGCCACCACTGTGCAAATGCTCCTTCTGACAATATACTGGTTACAGGATGATATTCTCTTGGATACTCAGGGACCTTATTGGCCAAGAACCCTCCTGTTACCTCCAGTAAGTCACATAGAGCGGGATTCCTGCGAGCTGATCAGAGGTCCCGCCCCTTTCTCCATCATTCTGCAAATGTGACTACTAGTTAATAAACCATAGAAATTCACTTAAAAATCCAAAGGTTACAGGGATGTTGTAGTTAGGAAATAGAATTTAAAAAATCTTATAAATTCACTGTAAAAAACAAAGGTTTGGGGGCGTTATAGTTAGGCTAAGATTTCACACATACAAAATCAGTGAACTTCAGCTGTTAGAGTTACCTGAGCTAACTTACACTCCCGCAATGCACTGCTTATGACCTCACATATTACATCACTCATGACATGGTCAGTGAGATCACTGATGACATCACTCATGACATCTCAAATCTCATAAATACTTATGTACCCACTCACACACTCCTGCTCCCACTCACAAACCCACTCAGACATTCACACAACTACTCACAGATTCACTAAGACACTCATATACTGTCTCATAGAATCCACTCATACTCTCACACACCAACTCACAGACCTACTGAGATATACCCACACCCACTTACAGACATTCACACACTGTCACACCCACTTAAATACCCACTCACAGACCCACACAGATACTCACACCTACTTGCAGACCCACTGAGACACTCACACACCCACTCAAAGACCAACTCAGAAACTCTCAAAGCAACTCATAGACCCACTCATACACATGGACACAGAGCCACTCATACTCTAATACACCTACTCAGATACTCAAACACCCACTCAGGCCCACATTAACACTCTCACACCAACTCATAGACCCACTCAAACACCCAGATACAGAGCTATTCATACTCACACCACTCACAGACCAGTCAGACTGTTGTAAATTGACAGCGAGCAGGTTAGCATTCGCTGAAGCCAGTGAGTTTTCCGATGTTATCTTGCCTGTTGTTTGGAAGCCATTTTGAATTTCTGTCAGCCATTTTGTATGCCATGTGCTACCTCGTGTTCACCATGTGCTCTGTCCTACCTCTTTGTTAACTGCTCATGTAATCTGCCTAGAAACAAGTTATATTTAGCTTCTGCCAATTACACGCATGCTCAGTCAAGCCACATCTGTTTCTGATCCATCACTGTCGGGAATATGTTTACCCCAACTGGACAATCGTTGGCTCCTCCCACTAGTTGAATGTGTGCTCTCAAAATGTCCTTATATGTACATAAAACTCATTTGAACATGTGTACCGCCTTCTTTTGAGCCCCTGTGTGGGTATAAAAGGACCATGTGTCTTCCATTCGGGGTACTACTTCATGCATTGCCTAAGGGTACTATGTGACTGTAGTTCCACCTCATGAGGTCTTAATAAATTTATCCTTTCTATTCCAGTTTCCGTACCAACTTTACTTCTTTGGTTTTAGGGCTTTAAATTAGGCCTTGCTGAGACTCGATACCACAAGACACTCATGCACTCACTGACAGATCCACTCATACACCCACTCACAGACCCAGTCAGCCACTCACACACCCACTCACAGACCCAGTCAGACATTCATGTACCCCTTCAGACCCACTCAGACTCTCACACACCCACTCACAGACCAACAAAGATTATCATACATTCATAAACCCACTCACACACCTAGACACAGAGCCACTCATACTCTGACACACCCATTCACAGACCCACTCAGATACTCACACACCCTCTCACAGACCCACTCAGACACTCTCACATGCACTTTGTGAAAATAAAATGTAGTTTTGTAGTTATAAAAATTGAATTACTAAATTAAACTTATAGGTAAAATTGTAATACAAATTATAATTAAAAAAACTGTGAAATTAATCGAAAAAAACAAAGGTTACAGGGACCTTAAGGTTAGAAAATAATGTACAAAACATTAGAAATTCACTGAAAGAAACAAAGGTTACAAGGACATAATAGTTAGGAAATAGAATTAAAAAAATCTTAGAAAGTCACTGAAAAAAAACAAAGGTTACAGGGATGTCATAGCTCGTTCATATTTCACACACAAAAAACCATGGAAAGTCAGCAGTTATATTTACTTCAGCTAACTATAATTTACACACCAGCAATGCACTGCTTATGACGTCACATATTACTCACACATGCACACACATATAAAGGTATGAAAGTATGCAGCTGTTTGTGTGTGCGTGTGTGTGTGTGTGTGTATATTTATATATATTATATACACAGACACACACACATATTTATATACACACACACACAGACACACAAACACCTGCATGCCTTCATATGTTCATGGTTGTTCTCAGATGCGCAAGTACATGCGTCATAGATGTGAAGTTTTATTGAGCATGGTGTTTTGGTGTAACAGTCTTTAATGATGTGTGCAACAACTGATATCACTGGTTTATAGTTCTATAAGAACATGCCTTTTGATCAGGCAGCTTATTCTGTATCCAACTCATATAAAATGTCATGAAATAGAGGGAACAGCAGCAGGATATTGGAAATTAGTTTTTATTACTCTCAAATGTAATCGCTTTTATATATGAGCAATAATGAATACCATTGATTTATGGTGATGCCAGCGTGTGCACAATAGAAAATGGGGCATTCTAGCCAGGTCAGCACGTTACTGTAACTGTTTCCAAATGTGTGCAATAATTATACTCTGTGTGCCATAGGTTGAGTTGTTGCCTATTTTTTTGTGTCATGAATCCTGTTACAAGCAATATTGTTTTATGGAGAATTGTGTCTTACTATTGTAAAGTGATCATGTACTGAGTAATGGTAATCTGAATAAGTGTTTATTGAGCTTTTCATTAACGCAAGAATTATGTCATATTTTGTATATGGAAAACAACAATGATTAACTAAATTGTGGATACAGTATAGCTTAAAAAAATGTAAAAACAAAATGCTTAAAAATGGCAGACATTGTTGCGACATTTGTGTTGAATATGAGCAGCCTAGTGTTTTGGGAAGGAGGAGTATGCATCATTGTGACTTTAACAGACTATCTAAAAGTGTGGACTCTGTGGTCCTGTCAAAGGCTTCTGTCAAAATGCATCAGCCATGACTTGCACTGAAATTATGAAATAAACTTCTTCTGCTCCTTGAGGAATTACAATGTGCCATCCATTCTTTCCAGTTTTCTCACTTTTGGCTGGAGGCATGGTGTTTTTTTAGAAAGAAAGCTCAGTATCTATCTATCTATCTATCTATCTATCTATCTATCTATCTATCTATCTATCTATCTATCTATCTATCTATCTATCTATCTATCTATCTATCTATCTATCTATCTATCTATCTATCTATCTATCCATCCATCCACCCATCCATCGATATATTTATATATATATATATATATATATATATATATATATATATATATATATATATATATATATATATATATATATATATAAATATATCGATGGATGGGTGGATGGATGGATAGATAGATATATATATATATATATATGTGCAGCTTCGCTGGTTTGGGATTCTGCGGGGAGAAAGACAACGCCGTGTAGGGACTATAAGTCCCAGGAGCCCTGCTATCCGCCGCCACCTGTGCAGCTGAGGAAGCCCACAGCCCTTCAAAGCTTCTCACAGCACCTGCTGTGCGGATCACACGTGAGCGCTCGCCGGGCGAAGCCTGGGCCAAGGGCAGGCCCGTTTGTGTCCGTTTGGAGAGCGATGGAGGCAGGGCCGGGCCCCCCCTCTAACATCTGCGGACCGAAGGTTAGTTGTCAGCTACTTTATTGCTACATCGAACAATAGATTCTGAACATTACACTTGGATAAGTCGTATTGGATGGCCATGAGGGAAAGGGAAGGAAAGTAGCTACTGGCTGGCATGTGGTTGGGACCCTGGAACAGTTTATTACAAGGGCAACCTCAGTGTTAGCTCATGAAATTGCCATAACAGAGCGCTGAGTGTCCCAGGAACTAGAATTTGCAAAACATTAACTTTTGGGGGGTTTGGTTTTGGCATGGACTCCGGAGAGTGCTAACTGCAGGGCCATTGCTCCTGGAGTCTCACCTCCCAGTAATAATCCTTTGCCACAGGAGGAGGTGCATGGTTTGTCTGATAAGGAACCTGACCAGGAAAGTAGGACTGTTCAAAAGAACCCACCGGCTTCTACGACTGGAAAAAAAGTAATTGCCGGTGTGCCAATAGGGGTGATTGAAAAAGGCCTGCTCAACCAACCGGTCCAGAATCCAGGGGCAATACCGAAGAGGAAACGGGAAGGAGGCCAGATGAGGGGGAAAAAGTCCAAACTCCCTGAATTGAACTACCAGGGAAGTTTATCAGATGCTAATTCCCAAAGCCCAGGTCTTGTACATCCGGACATACCCCCTGCCGTTCTTTCACCAATGGCTAACACTAATGGTATGCCACCACAATCAGACGATGGTCTCCTGCTAAAGATTATTGTCCTGATTACCTTGTCCTTACAATCCCTTCTTGTTAGACTTACATCGATAGAGGAAAGGCTGGCAACATTTGAAAATTCAATAATGTCAAACCTTGATAAATCAAATCGTAAATCATACGTTCTTATATAGCGCCTTTCGCCGTAAGGTCTCAAGGCGTTTGCTTTGGGAACCCGTTCTGGCTTTTCCCTGCGAGATAACCCCTACTGGGCATCCCCAATTGATGCATTGCCGTTTGCGATTCCTTAATTGCGATTCCTTAATTTTCGCAATTAAGGAATCGCAAACGGCAACAATGATGCATGTACCTGAAAGTGTCTTGGATATGGTTGACTGACAAGCACCAAATTCTTTGATTCACTCAACCATCACTAATCATTCCCTCAACTCTCCACCAAGCCCGGAGGTTGATCTTACAGGACAATTATTGGAGCATAGGGGGAATACGGGGTGTGACGACACTGTAAGGGAAAACCCGCATGGTCCTGGGGAGGATGTGGGTAACACAGTCGCTGGTCCCGCACCCAACAGTGTAATAACTGAGGACGAGATATCACATCCCCAAGCCCCCATGACCATTATTGATTGTCCAGGATCTGCAGTAAGCCTGAGCTTGCAAGAAGCTGAATTGAATGTTGAGGGTGAGATGGATAAAAGTGTAAATGCCCTTAGGGTTATCTCATGAAATATAGCAGGGTTGCAGGGTAAACTAGAGCAGGCTGATTGGGGCAATTTTGTGGATGCCCATGAGATTTGTTTATTTCAGGAAACATGGGCTCTAAATAATCTGCACAAAGTTGGCTTTATATCGTTCAGTGAGCCAGCAGTGAAAGATGTGAGAGGTAGACCATCAGGGGGCCTGTGTCTATGGGTGGGCATATATTTAGGGTTTACCTTGAAGTGTTTCGATACCCACACACCAGACATTCTTTGTATTCTCCTCTCCAATGCAGACTTATCCAATCTGGCAGTTATTAATGTCTATTCTAGGCCGGTTAAATATGGGCATACATCGCCAACTTTGGATCACCTGGCGGTTTTACTGGCCACTCTTTCAGGGAATGTATCTTTCATAATAGGTGGTGATTTTAATTGCCACTTTGAACCCCTAAATGGGTTGATAATACCGATTACATCAGAGGAGGATACAACTCTATCAATCCCTGCAGCTAATGCTTATCCAATAAAGGGATGTATCCCATTGGTCCTCCAAATGACATCCCTAACATATTCGTTGAGGGCCTGTAATGGCCGGTTTCCGGATGATAACCCGGGCTACTTTACTTATAATAAGCCAGCCCAGGAATGGATAATAGACTACATTTTTATTAATATCGAAATGTGGAACAAAGTACAAAAGTTCTGCATTTTTCCTCGGGCTGAAAGTGACCTCAACCCGTTGGTCCTAACACTTGAAGCACAAGCATCAGAATCAGGGCTACCTTTGAAACACAATCAATCTGACAACCTAATAGTGGCAGAGGGAGGTCGGCGTATTCACTGGGGTGTAATATCCCAGTCAGAAGACACTATAGCGGAAATGTATCGAAGTGTCATCCCAATGCTGGAAAAGGCAAGTTTTCTCATAAGCGAAGGTCCCTGTGAGGGGGATAAGCTGGAAATGGGAAGAGTTCACTAGGACTGGTCGCAACTCTTGCACCCTTTTTTTATAGTAATAAGCTAAGTGAGAATAAACAATCAAGAGGAAAAAGTCCTTGGTATAATTTGGCATGGAGAGACGCAAAAAAAGTGCTTCTGTCATGCCTTAAAGAGGACGACAGGACAAGTATTAGGGAAAGTAGGTTCTTTTTTAAAGAAACGATTACCTCTGCGAAAGCAGATTGGGAACTGGCAAGATGGCAGGCAATAAAAAATGCCTTAGGCCAAAAAGATACCAAAAGTTTCTGGAATCTAGTCCATACTGGTCGAGCTGAAGGCAAGACTGCTATTGAGCCTAATATTAGTGAGGAAGCGTGGCGCCTCCATTTTAAAGATTTATATTCTAGCTATAAAGAAGCCGAAAGTGTAACTGGGAATATATGCAAAGCTCGACCCTTGGCCCCACACATCGATGTACCAATCTGTGCTTTAGCCGAGGTATCATTAGCAATTGAGAAGGTACTACCAAACAAGGCCCCCGGGTTAGATAGAATCCCAGGGGACCTGTACAGAAGTGAACAGGCAGTGTGGGCCCCATACCTTCAATTACTTTTTAATGCGATCCTTAATGGACTGTCTCCTCCCTCCACATAGGTTGGGGCGGAGATTATCACAATTTATAAAAAAGGATCTCCAACTGATCCCTTAAACTATAGACCCATTAGACTCATCGATGTGTCAAAAAATATATGCTAGAGTCTTACTGGCTAGACTACATGAAGGAATGGAGGACCATGACATCTTAACTCCCCTCCAAGCTGGGTTCAGAAGTAAAACCTCGACCATAGATCAGTTGTTTAGGCTAAAACGGATCTATTTTAAGCACATAGTCCTTGAGGGTGGAAGTCTGTATCTCACATTTGTGGATCTAAAATCTGCCTTCGATATGGTGGTTCGCGACCAGTTGTGGGCCATCTTGTTAGACATGGGCGCCCCACCGTATTTATGCCATCAGTTTAGGTCCCTCCATGAGGGAACTTTTGCCAGGGTCAGGTTTGGCAAGAATGGCAAATTGACATCACCCTTACCCGTAGAAAAGGGGGTGAGACAGGGTTGTGTGCTTGCACCTACTTTTTTCTCCCTCTTCCTCAATGGGTTAATTGGAGACCTTCTTGCTGTTAAAGATATTGACCCACCTAAATTGGCGAACCGCAAATTTCCTGTATTAATCTTTGCGGATGACACCCTGCTCCTCTCGAAATCACCTACTGGGATGCAGCGTGTCCTAGAGGAATTTAGCCAATTCTGCAAAAGGAGGAACCTTGTGGTTAATATCACAAAGACAAAATACATGGTTTTTAATGCAAACTCCACCAACTGCCCACACCCTACAATGGATGGCTGCCCTTTAGATAGGGTTTCCATCTTTGACTATTTAGGACTTACCTTAAATGACAAAATGAGGTGGGAACCACAAATTAATAAGGCAAATTTAAAATTAACTCAGGTCATTGGGTGGATCCTCAAACTGCATAAAACTTCGGCCAAAAAGACATACGTCCGCCACTAGAAATTTTTACAATACAAGCCAGGGGAGCTACTTTATATGGGGCCGAACTGTGGGGGCATTGCCTAGTGAATATTCTCACAGTAACCGAAAATGGTTTTATGAGAAAGATTCTAAGCCTCCCAAAAAATACACCCCTTGTACCACTTAGAATGGATCTGGGTATCTGCCCCATAGCAGATCTAATATCAGCACGCCCACTGATGTACTGGCAACGTCTCTGGTGCACCCCAGAACTGGTCCATTACAGGGATGAGTTAAAAGTGGTACTGTCTATGTTGGGGGCGGGCAGGATCCCCTGGTTGGCTTTTATTAGGGACACATTCAGAGCAATGGGTATGGAAGATCTATGGACTAAACCAGAAATTTCATGTGCGGAAATTTCAAAAAAGTCCTTAGCATGCACTGTGAAGGAATATAAGTTATATTGCATTGTACAGACTGTTGATTCCTCTAGTTTAACTTATGGGTTTCTAGATTTTATGTGCCATTACAAGTTTGAGCAAGTGTTATACACTATGCAACCTGACCTAGTAAAAAAATTGTATCTCCAATTTAGATATTGGACTTTCCCGCTCAATGCTCGAACAAATAAGGGCCATCCCTGCCCAGGGTGTCTAGTGGATGAAGAAACCGCGATACACGTGGTTTTCTTCTGTCTAGCATACAAGAGTCCCTGATCTAAGTGAGTGATCCAACTGTGCAGGAACCTGGGCATTAGAAACTATACAGAAATCTACAGGATTTTAAAAACAGATACTGACACACTTTTTGCTGTTGTGATTTCAATATTCTTATTTGCAATGTGGTTAAACCGTAGGTATCTTCTTGACAGCTCCAATGTGAGTTTAGGATGCTTGTAGTGTGTTTATTCTTGCGCAAGTACGTGAGACTTACTACAGGTACCTATACACTTGCCGCTCCAGTAGGGCTGAAACAAATGTTATGATTGCTAGTCGAGGACAATTTCTAGTCACTTTTTAATTCGAAACTTTTATCTGTTTTAAAGGGTTGATATTAATTTATATTTTTAAGTCATCTTTCCTATATTGAGGTATAGTTACTGTCCTAATTCTTAAAAAGTGAGTCCATAATTCTTACCTGTTATGTATTTTTGTATTTGCGAATGGACTATCCCTCTGATTTTCTTACCAGCTTGTTAAAAAATGCATTTCCTTTTTTTTATCCACTTTTATGGCTGTAATAGCCGAAATAAAGTTTAATAAATGAAATGAATATATATATAAATATATATATATATATCCCTCATGTACTATCAGTAGCAATCTCTTACAAGATCTGGCTGCTTTAAACATTCTTTTACACAACTATGGTCCTACGCATAAAGCAGGTAACCTTTTGGACCCTATCCTTTCTAATCTAGAGGCCATTGACTGTAAGGCTCCGTCTCCCATTGTATGGTCTGACCACTACATAGTGTCTTTTATTATTAAACTAGGTCAGAAATCGACCACTCCCTCTAACCCTACAGAACCTAGATTATTAAGAAGTTGGAACAAATTGGACCTGAAAAAATGTAATTCCTGTCTCGAGAAAACTAGACCTCTCATGGAAGATACTAGTACTGCAACTTCTGAGGCTATAAACAGCTGGCTTGCACAGGCTGCCGACGCATGCCTACCCCTGCGCATGCAAACGCACAATTTTCATCATCCATCTGGTTTACTGAAGCCTTAAAAAAAGAAAAAACCATCTGTAAAAGCCTGGAGCGCAAATGGCGCATAAAATATGACTCCTGCTCTAAACAAACCTATAAAGCTGCCTTAACAAAATATCACTTCCTATGTAAAACTGCTAAAGCTGACTATGTCAATCATACCATCCTTGAAGCAAAAAATCGTCCAAAGGCACTCTTCAAGGCAGTACAAAAACTCTCGGGCGCACTGTGTCAGCCCAAACCTCCATGTCTCAACAAGGTACAGTGTAACTCACTGGCCGAATTTTTTGTCGCCAAAATTGATAACATCTATTCAAATTTTGAGAACTCATCTCCCCTTCCCTCTCTACCCAACTTACCTGCCACAATCTCATCTTCCGATCTAGGGACACCAGAGGACAACAGTCCCATCCACTTTTCATCGATCCCCCCCTCTCCACTCACGCCCTCCTGTGACCTTAGGCCCCCATCTGATACCTGTCCTTCGGTCACTCAGCTGATCGACACATGGGATCCGCTCAATATTGCGACCCTCTCCGACATCATCAGTAAAATCAAATCCGGTTCCCCACTGGACCCTATTCCCCCTCAAATTCTAAAAAAAACTGGACAAATCCTCCCTAGAACCCATTATGGACCTTCTAAATTCCTCCCTTAGAGAAGCTACTGTTCCCTCCGCATGGAAACACGCGATGATTCTGCCGTTATTAAAAAAATTAATGCCGACCCCAGCATTCCAGCCAACTTCCGTCCCATCTCGCTTATTCCGGTATTTTCTAAAATCTTAGAAAAGCACATTAATTCTCTACTGTCCACCCACGTTGAGCTAAGGGGAATCCTACATCCGTCACAATCCGGCTTCCGATCAGGCTTTTCGACGGAATCCACTCTGCTGGGAGTCTCAGAAAACATCCGTCACCGAGTTGACAGGGGGAAACCGTGGCACTCATTCTGCTGGACTTGAGCACCGCATTTGACACGGTTTCCCACCCCATTCTTGTCAACGCCCTTCGATCATCTGGCATCACCGGTTCAGCCCTCAACTGGCTTGTCAGTTTCTTATCCGAACGAACCTTCCAAGTCTTCTCTTCATCATCCGCTTCCCAAACTTTTACATCTGCGTATGGAGTCCCACAGGGTTCCATCTTGAGCCCCTTGCTCTTCAACTTATACGTCAGACCTCTGGCGTCTGTTGCAGAGCAAGCTGGGCTCATTATTTACTCCTACGTAGATGACACCCAGATCATCTACTCTCTTTCCTCTGACTCTCTTGCCCCCTCATCCGCTCTATGTTCAGGATTGAGAAACATCGCAGCCTGGATGTTGGACAACAAACTGCAACTGAACGGTGGAAAAACAGAACTTCTGCTGTTTGGCCACAATACCACTCTATGAGGACCCCAACACTGGCCCACTCAAATGGGCACTCCTCCTACCCCTTCTAAATCAGCACGCAACTTAGGCGTGATCTTTGACGACCAGCTGTCAATGAAAAACCATGTGGTCAAAACCTCCTCCACTTGCATCACAATCATTAAGTGGTTGCGCAAGATCATCTGGATGCTGCCTGTGAACACCCAGAAAACTGTAGTCCAGGCCTTAATCACTTCTAGGCTGGACTACAGCAACATTCTTCTTCTGGGTGCCAGCAAAGAGGTGACTCGCAAATTGCAGACAGTCCAGAATATGGCAGCACGACTGCTCTGCAAACTCCCCAACACTTCTCCTAACTCTAATTCCCTTGGCTCACTACACTGGCTCCGCATCGAAAACCGCACGAAATTCAAGGCTCTCTGTTTCATGCACAAAATAAATACTGGCCGGGCCCCACCATATCTGACATCCTTGGTTCACCACCATTGCCCCGTCGCACTCTGCGCTCATCTAGCGAATACCTTTTCTCAGTACCCAGAATCAGAAAAGCCAGAATGGGAGGCCGCTCTTTTGCCTGGCTAGCCCCTTCACTATGGACTTCTCTTCCCCTTCAGTTACGAAAAGAGTCCAACTACCTTAGCTTTCGCAAACAGGTGAAAAATTGGTTATTCAACATGTAGCCTCCTCCCCTCTGACTTCCCCTCTTTATTAGTTAACGCCGGGAAATTCGGGTAGCTGAGCGCTTTATAAACTTAAATATTATATATATATATATATATCTATATCTATATATATATATATATATATATATATATATATATATATATATATATATGTATATATATGTATATATATATATATTACAAGGTGGTTGTAGTATTCTGAAAGATAGGAGTTCCTCAGATTATTGATTGGTAATAACTTTGTCAGCATGTGATGAATCTCCACGATGTTTGCAGACCTATTTCTTTTCTACATTGGCTAATGATGCAAAGTTTTATGATAGTTAGTTAAGGGGGTGCAAGGAAATAAGGGGGGGGAGTCGCAAAACACATTCATACACTGATGCACTTGCCCTAGACCTAAGTGGCTGAATGAATTTACATGAAATTGCCAGGAGTATAGATTATGATATGGAAAGGGTCCTTTTCATTATTTGATCTGAATTTGTTCAGTTGTTTTTTATTAATATAGGGCAAAGGCTTAGTGATATATTGGGCTGCAGTGTACTGAAGCACCTTCGCAGCATATTGTGGTACATGGAGACGATGAAACACAGTATTATTCGTTATTCAAAGCCCTTGCCAACTAAAAAGGCAACCATATTGATTAGACTACGCTTTGGCTGTTTTTTGTGCTTTTCTGTGAAATATAGCTTATTACTCTTTTTTTAATGCATAGGAAGAAATGAGGCAGTTTAGCAAACTCTGTTAGGTTAGCATAAAGTAGTTTTTTTGATGTATATATTTTTAAAGCTTACAATGTACTGCAGCACTATTTACAATACATATGGGAGAATAATATACTATATGGTGGCTATTAAAAGAACCTTTTTTTAGTAAACATATTTATATATGTGTTTAAGTGATTTTTAGGTTTGAAATTGAAATAGGGTTTCCACAGGATGAAAAATGTACACCATCAAGACGATACAGTACTGCATTGCCATGTGTTATATTTAAATGAACAATTGAAGACATGTTATGATCGCAAAGAAATGCTGACACTGCCTTGTTTGCATGTCTTCAAGTCTTTTCTAACTTAGCAGCATTTTCAGTAGACCACTTACACTTCTTGCCTGGCAAATACTTGGGAATACAAAATGTGTGCATGGAAACATAGACATTACAATTGAAAATGTTTGCCTCATCTCCATTTTCAATATGTCCTGTTTCATTGCAACCATAGTGGATAACCATAAATTGTGGATGATCACTTGTACTAACAGAGGAAAGTAGAGGGAGTAACGTATTCCATTTCAAATTGCTTTCACCAGTTCTTGTTAGTTCACCTCCTTTCAAACCTAAATCATTTTCAACACATACTTTCTTGGCTGCTGTCTGGACCGAAAACTGAAACTGTGCCCAACATATCAAATTCTAACCATCTTGCACTTTCACTGACATACAAAAAAAAGGAACAAATTAGCAGACAAAAAATATGTAAAGAGTTAGATTGGCCTTGAGGAAACTGGAGAATACTAACAGCGTAATTTTGAAAGGAGGACAATTGTTGGCTTAAATAGGAATTTAGGGGTGGGAGAAATATTTTGCTTTGCCGGCGAAGTTCGACGAATTTTGTTCACTCCTTGGAAAATGGAGTTCAGGCAACAGTCTACCAACTGCTGTGTGGTGTAGTTTTTTCCTGCATTGAACTTACTTAAATTAAGTTTGCAAGCTCAGGAGGGAATATACGTCCTCTAGTGCAATTGTCAGGTGCTTGAACACCTCCTGGTGAGAAATTATAATGAGGGTGGTCGTGTCAGGTCATGAACACTTACATTGAGAAAGCTGCTGCTCGAATAGAAAATCCACTCGAGCAACAGAAAGAAGCAGCACTGGCTGACACACCTTATGTTGCTGTTTGCATTGATCTTACAGTGCAGAACAACAAAACTCCCAGTGCTAGGAATTAGCCCCAGCAGCACAACATGTCAAATATGACCTGCTCATGGAACTCCACCATTTCTGGTCAAACGATAATGAAAAAATAGAAAACTAGATACAAAATAAAATTAGGAATTAAACCATTATGTAATTGGTTAACAACTCAAAGTGGGCTAGAAACACAGCCCAATACTACTAAATAGCACCAACAACCATAGAGACTCCACTGCCTGCAATAGAGCTCTATTTCCTGCCTCAAAGACATTTTCCAAAACAGTTTAGCCCACTTTAAACACAATATTTGGAAAAGCAAAAAAGAAAATTGTAGTGCAGAGAGAGGAGAAAAAAAATTGAGCAGAGAGAAGGAGGGTGCCCAAAGACAAACAACTGTACTGGTACAACTACAAATCATTTTTCTACTTTTTCTATGCACCCTTACATCTGGAGTAAATAGGTTAATAACATGCAATTGACTAAGAGAGCTACGTTAATAGTTAGCAATCAAACAAAGCTGCCTGCTGAAGAGAAATATATGCTTTCACAAGAAGAGACAACAGTAGTATCATAAAAGCAAAGCATAATAAAACACATGCCCTGAAAAGTCTACTTCAAACACTTCCTTTCATTAGGAATTAGATGCAGAAACTCATAAAGAAACAATATGTTCAACATATTGTTGAAAAAACATATCCTGCAAAAAGAAAACTGATCATTTTCATAATGAATAACACCTAACCCCTTGACTGTTTCATTCCATCCTATAAAATACATGAACTACGGAAGAAAAAACTAGCAGGACTAACTCTTCTCCAACATTTTTCAGGGAACTTGGACACATATGACAAGGACTGAACCATACTTTCATGACGAGAGTTACCTTTAACAGATTAATTGTGTGCTTTTAGTCACACATGAAATCTGGTGTTATGAAGTCTTACATCGAAAAGTAGTAAGGTAAGAAAATTTCAATATATAGTGAAGATGTACTGCGGAAATTAACAGAAGCCCAAATATGAATGGAAATTCACTTCTATTTGTAATATCAAAGAAACATCCACTCTGAAGCTAAGAACATTTGTAATGAGAAATAGAATTTCAAATGTTTGGGCGTGGTGCCAGCACTAGAAGTTTAGACTTTCTAAGGTTTTTGTAGTTTAAGGGCCAGATGTACGAATACATTTTCCCATTGACACAGAATGGGTAAAACTGTTTGATACATCGGGCCCTAAGTTGGTTTTGTAACAAAAGATGAATCACATTTTCCTAACTATGCCTTATCCTCAACTTCTTGTGCTACAAAATGCTATTCACAAATCTATAACAGGAGACCTCTGCTTCTCCTAAATTTTCTTGAGATTTTTTGGCCATTTAACTTTTTTCTGCTAACTGAGGTTTCTTCTGGAAGGCACTATCTTCATAGGGGCTACAAAGTGCTCGAGACATTGTGGCTACTGGAAGGGGTCACCTTTCATCTGGCAGACCCCGAATGTTAAAACTTTGGCTTCTTGGTCAATTCATAACCAAGCACACTCACAGGCACTGCAACACACTCCCTCAGAAACCCCTAGAGGCAGGGATATAAATAGCACCTCATACAAACTAATTTTAATTACGAATACAAATTATTTTGACATTTAAATTATGTAGTTCTGGGTCAGATACACTTTGTACTGAAAAGGCATTTTTTTGATATGCTTATACCGTTTGACCCCTTGGGTTGATTGTTTATTAAACTTGGCATTCTATTAAACCTCAGTTCAAGTTTTGTGGCTTATCATATGTTTCTTAATTTAGACCAATAATGGTGAAGCCTTTCTTTTTCTTTCATGGTGGTGATACTAAGTGAATATTAATTTAGGTATGTTTATTTTCATAGTGACCTTTCAAAGGGAAGTATGCCATTGTATCCAACTTCTTCCTGCCTCGACTCAGACCTCTATTTAGGTCAAAATGTATTGTCTTTCTTCAGATGTGCGCTGAATAAAATGGAATATCAGCTACACTATATGATTGACTTCCTCCTGTGTTTGATAAGAATGTTGAAGTTTCTGCTACTTTCTAGTTTACATGTCCGCAATCCCTTACAGAACGTAAGAATTTTCTACTGACACATACCCATTCCCTTCTCTTGGCATTAAATACGGGACTAGATGACTTGCTTTGATTTGTTCCCTCTAAGTGTGAGATACCGAAAAGTCTTCAATTAGTATATCCAGAGCCTCCTCTGTGAAAGATTTTTGTCTTTTTGTTCTATGACCCTATGGAGTTGGATGCATTCATTATTTTCAGCAACAGTTGCCATGCCACTGCAAAAGGTAAACCATTCCAAGATGACATTGTGCTTGCATGCACACACAGCATTGGCAAACCCATCAGGTATCAAAGCGGGACCTATTGGATTTGCTAATACCTGTCCCGCTGGTTACCAGGAATTAAAAGGATATATTGATCTTTTGGGTGGTACTGAAATAGTTATAATTTTGAGAGACTATCCACATCTTTGTGAGATTTGTCTTTTTTTTCAAAAAATTCCACACTTCCTAAATGCCAGGAAATGGGAAGCTGCATAAATTGGCATTCGCTGGGAAAAAAAACTAAGCAAATATACTTTTTGGACATTTTCCTGATTGGTTTCTGAAGCAAAAGTCTATGGCAAAATGTTTTTTTTTTCATTGAAGGCTACGTCCATTCTACTTGAATGAGGAGATAAACACTGTATATCTTATGAAGTACAAAGTTGAAACTAAACCCAATTTTAATTGTGGAATAATAACTTCTCCCAAAACTAATCTGTAATTTGTTACTGGAAAGTTCTTAGTATAGAACTTCCAAAGGAAAATGTTAATCTTGCAGCTATGCACCTGGAGTCTGCCGTCGGCAAGGCACTGGACAAGATCGCCCCTCTACGAATGGTGTACTGTAGGGAGAAAATTTTGCCCTGGTTCACTGACCAATTAAAAAACCTTAAAACCTTAACAAGAAATGCGGAGAAAATCTGGCGGAAAAGTAAAAATCCAAATGACCGTAAAACCTATCAAACCCTACACACTAAATATATGAGGGAAATAAAAACAGCACAAAGAAAACACATAGCCGAACGAATAACCAAAGCTGAGAACTCATCTAAGGAGCTTCACCACATCTTAAAGGAATTCACTTCCTTTAAAAGTCCACAATCAACACCAAAAACTGAAGAATGGACGGAAGACCTTTCCAAATTCTTAGATGATAAAATCATAAATATATGCAAATCCTTCGACATGGATAACACATCCCTCCAATATTTAGAACAGGATCCATACACAAAAGAATCTATATATACAAATGACTCTTCCCCGAGATGGGCCACTTTCGATTTGTTGGACAATGAAAAAACTATGCTACTAGGACGTAAAATTAAATCAGGCTCCCCTAGTGACCAGTTAACCTCCAAACTATTTGTCACCCTTGCCTGAGCGCTAGTAGACTCTCTTTCCAGCCTCTTAAACAAATCCCTGAAAGAAGCGGAATTCCCAAAAATTTGGAAGGCGGCAAGAGTTAAACCCATATTAAAAAAAACTGGTGCTGATGCAAATGCTTTTTTAAACTATCGCCCTATTTCCTTCTTGCAATATTCAGGGAAAGTGTTGGAAGCATTTGTAAATGAACAACTGGTAAACTACTTGGAGACGAACAACTTACTCAATCCCTCAAGTCAGGTTTCCGGGCTGCCCACAGCACGGAAACAGCACTGATCGAAGTTGCCGACAGCACGGAAACAGCACTGATCGAAGTTGCCGACAACATTAGGCTTGCTCTTGACAAACGTCAATCCTCTATTCTTGTGCTTTTAGATCTGTCAGCTGCCTTTGACACCATCTCCCACCAGATCTTGATTAGAAGACTGTGGGAGTGTGGTGTCAGAGGGCAGGTTCTAAAATGGTTTGTCAGTTACTTGACTAACCGAACAACCACATTACAAGTAGACAATACTCTAGCCAGTACTCGGCCCGTCATAAGAGGTGTGCCCCAAGGCTCTATTTTGAGCTCTTCGCTTTTTAATGTTTATATGGCCCCTCTGGCCAAAGTGATCAGGGCATGCGGGTTTGACGCGTTATCATACGCGGATGATACGCAAATATTGGTCACACTTGGTCCTGACGCAAACAACACCAAAAGGCGTTTTAAAATGTTTATGTTAGAGGTAAAAAACTGGATGGGCCAAAACCATCTCCAGCTGAATGGCACCAAATCTGAAGTCATGCTATTTGGGCGAGCAAGTGAACACTGGACCCAAGATTGGTGGCCTTCGGAACTAGGGGAGTGTCCCGTCCCAAAAGAATAAGTCTGCAATTTAGGGTTCCGCATGGACAACAAGTTATCCATGAAAGACCATGTAAATCATACGGTGGGCACCTGCTTCGGAATTATGCAGAGTCTATGCAAGGTCTTTAAATGGATACCAACAGAAGCACGCAGAATTCTGGTTCAGGGCCTCATAGTAAATAGGCTAGACTATGGCAATTCACTCCTCCTCGCCATAAACGAGTGCCATATTAGGAAACTGTAAGTTGTACAAAATACAGCTGCTCGTCTGATTCTAGGTCTACCCAGATGATCCCCCTCTTGACCATGCCTAAGAATCCTACATTGGCTCCCTGTAAAAAAAAGAACCATTTTCAAAACCATGTGTCTGGTTCATAATCACATGTACGGTCTAGGACGAAAATACTGGACTCAGAAATTGACATGGTACTGGCCTGGTCGACAGCTGAGATCAAGCACTAAGTCACAGCTCACTCCGCTCAGATTCAAACTGCGAGAAATGGCAGTCGTGCCTTCTCTTTTATGGCACCATCCCTATGGAACAAACTTCCTCTAAGCCTACGCACAACAACGGAACTCATGAGCTTCCGCAAAAAATTGAAAACATGGCTCTTCTGCTAATTCCATTTTCTGGCTCATTCTCCCTCCTCAGGACCGTCCGCATGCGCCATGAGACTCCCTTGGGATGTGATATGTTGCGCAAGGCAAATATCCAGACTAGACTAGACTAGACCAGACTCGTATACTGCACTAAATCAGGTGAAATGCATCAGGTATTCATACATACCCACATGCATTCCTTTGCTTAATACAAGAGGTCATCATTGAGAACTGTAAAGCCGCAGGTAACACTAAGACTTTCCTATGCATCTAAGTATTGTTAAAAAGCCTTAAAATTGCCACATGTCAAGAGGATCATCTTCAATTTTTCCGTATTTTTACATTTGTTGTTTATTTATTGCACTACTTTTTAGATTTCACACAAATGAATGAAAGCCTGAGATTCCTACCTTGCCAGTTTTAAACATGTGTTGTGCATTGGCTGTGCACAGATCTCAGCAGCAGGCACATTTGCCCACTTTGCAATGTTACCCATACAAAAAACATAAGAGGAATCCAGGTCAAGAGAAACCTTAAGCTCAAAATCTGACAACACCCACCAAGTTTTCCATTATGGGTGGCAGGACTGGGACATGGGTGTTAGAGGTTGGTAGTAGGGGCAACCAACCGGCCATCATAGAGAAATATATGCATTTTTTATTTTGCTTCTTCAATTTGGATTATGTCACACAGTATTTGTTTTTAACTAAGGTTCTACACTAGAGCAAAAACATGGAGCAAATTGACTTCACACTTTCCTTTTACAATATTCATTTTCTCTTATTAATTCTATGTGTAGGAAGAGTCATGCAAAGTGAATTTGCTTTACTTTTTTTTAACTGGATATTCCCGGACTATGTTTATTTGGTTAAAATGTGTCCTATGCACGTAAAAGTGGTTCTTAATCAATAAATGTTAATACAAAGGTAGCAATATTTACACAACACATTTCCTCCATTATCCCTAGTCTAATCATTCTTCCACAAAATTAATAAGAGTTAAATTGGTGTTCTCCATTCAATATTACCCAAGTAACAACATGGAGCAGAATTGGCTTACCATGTTTTGCATCAATCGATTTTATTACAATATACTAGGCTGTGACTCAGTCGGGTTAAATGGAAGAGAAAGAAAAGAGTAAGCGCATATTTCTAATATGTTTAATTTCACAATGCTTGTTGGTATACAATATGTTTTTGTGACTATTGTCTGTATGCGTCCCTCTGCCATCCAGACACCAACTGTCCATCCTAATCTATTTAGACTATTGTCTCTATGCGTCCTTTCTTAGCGTTGCAAAGTGAACCAACTCCTCCCCCTCCCTCTACCCCCTTTTCCCGGTCTGCCATCCTGACACCAACTGTCCATCCTTATATATGTAGACTATTATCTCTATGCGTCCCTTGTATTTGTTGCGCTGCAACCAAATCGATAAGGGCTGTTCGGCCTTTCGATTAAAAATACGCGCGTATTGGACACGCGCGTATTTGAAAGCAACGTTGTGTATATATAAACATTGTGTATATTTAAACAAGCACTAATGTTGCAAAGTGTACCAACTCCTCCCCCCTCCCTCCACCCACTTCCCGGTCTGCCGTCCTGACACCAACTGTCAATCCTAGTATATGTAGACTATTGTCTCTATGTGTCCTTTCTTAATGCTGCCAAGTGAACCAACTCCTCCCCCTTCCCTCCACCCACTTCCCGGTCTGCTATCATGACACCAACTGTCCATCCTAATATATGTAGACTATTGGCTCTATGCATCTATTGTAGTTGTTGCGCAGCAACCCAATCGATAGGGTCTGTTCATCCTATAGATTAAAAACACGCGCATATTTGACATGCGCGCAATTGAATCCAACGCTGTGTATATATAAACACGTGCTTGTTCAAATCCAACGTTGTGTCAAAATTTCAAAGCAATCGGTGAAGAACTTTCAGAAATTTAAGATTTTTAACAAATGCACATTGACATTTTTATGTGTCTGTTTGGGCTTTCGATTAAAATCATTTGTGTATTTGACATGCGCGTATTGAAATCCAACGTTGTGTATATAAAAACACTTGCGTATTCGAATCCAACGTTGTGTCCAAATTTCAAAGCAATCAGTGAAGAACTTTCGGAGATTTACGATTTTGAACAAACGAACATTTACATTTTTATTTGTATATATAGATTATGAGTGTAAATGCAGTAGAAACACTTGAATACCATGATTGATATCATCAATTTTCTTTTATTTTGACCAAAGCTCTGTGCTCTTAATCTCTCCTTAAATATAGCAATACTTACCTAGCATATATTATCTTCCATTGAGAGAAAATAAAGTCCCATGCTATGCTCTGTCCAATGGGGTTTGCTGCAACTGCATTAATGGTAGACATTGCATCCTGCTTTCGGATCTTTGTCGGATCAATGGAATATTCGAGATATCTAAAGACAGAGATTAAAAGAACATGAAAAACATGCCGTTGGTTACCTCTGCTTGTAATTTTTTTTAAGTATATTCACTGTTGAGTACCTTATAATTTGTGAGAATTAGATGCAACATTACAACAATGCTGACTGTCATTTCGGTAGCACAAGTAGTAGACTACCCAGTCAGTCAGACAAATGCAATTTATTTGGCTATCAACAGCCATAAAACTACACAGTCTAAAACCAGCTGACATACAATTGACTTCCTAAAGCAAGTCATGAAACCTTCAGTGACAAACATAGATCTAAAACAGCAGAAGATTAAAGTACACAATATATTACAATGTCCCATATCTATTTCTGATCCTCAAAGCACAATAAACGGAATTTGCCATGGCAACACGGATCCATTTTGCACAATTTGTTTCAGAAGACGTAGGTTCAGTTATAGGATCTAATCTTAGCAAAACAAAAATTGGGCTCAGAAAAAGTTTCCATGCATAAGAATATAAGTGACAAAAAATAGTAAAGTACAATGTGCTTTGTTGGGAAATGGGCAGCTTGGCGATGGTAATCTCCAGTCTGCTTTCCTAGAAAATGCCACTAATAAACTTTATGTATTAAAACAAAATCTTGTGAGATAAAACACACTTGGCATTCACATTTAAAATCAATAGCAGATGAAATTCACAGCCCAACAAGATTTTATTTAAGTAATAATTGGCACTAGAACAGAGTTTATCAAATTTCGCCTGGTGAAGCCTACCCTCCCTTTCTTCAAAAACCTCTTCCAGCTGAAACACAGTCTTTCCATTTATATTCTATGGATTAGAAAATAGCCCTGGAAGACCTAAATCTGAAAAGGCCATTTTGATGTAATTTATCTAAGGGATCGCCAGGGCATTTACCCAGGGAAAGACAATCTTCCAGCACATCACGTTTATAGGTGTGCTCCCGTATTTCCCCAGATTCTAAACTAGAGTAACAAAGGTTCCAGCTTGAATTTTTCGACCATATTGATAAGATGCGGCTCAGATTGACACAAAGTTTGAAGTGGATTGAGGACCTGCCAAGAGTATTCGCAAACATTTGTTCTTAACCTTCTATAATGCCCCGGCACCCTTGTATCCCCAGACTCCTGCTCCATAAATCGCTATAAAATGCACTTACTTTTGTACATTTTGATAATTTCCTGTACCGGCTTGTGCCTGCTACTAGTGAGCAAGGGTGAAGACTGACTTTACAGCTCTTTGGCATTGAGACACCATACTACTATAAAGGCTGGGACAATTTATGAGCCAGAGGGAAAGCCAAGATAAGTTAAAGTCCTAACCCTACAATTGTATGTTCCATCCAAATAAAATGCTTTTGGTCAACAATTATGGGGCCAATACTGATCACAAATGATTTGCTAATATTAGTTTGGAGGTCTAGCCCCCCATAAACCTATACACAAGATCTAGGAGGAATTTTAGACCATTTGTGGTTCTTGAAATTAGAACCGCATCATCCAAGTACAGTAAAACCAGTAGAACTCTAGACTTAATTTATAGCAGATCTTTCCCTGCTTTGCACAAATGGGATTCCATTCCAAATCAATGATGTAGAGAAGGAACAGTAAAGGGGCCATCACACAACCTTCCCTATCCCCCAATGAAGATTTTATTATGGGGGAAATATCACCCTCTGTTCTATATCTGTTCCATACCTGACTAAGCAATACCAATGAATCATTTGCAGTAATCAAATTGCATAGACTATCCGTTTAGGGTATGGTTGTTAAGATTTAAAATTCCCCTGTCAAAACTGCTTACATTTGACACCCTTTGCCCTACTTTGCAAATATTAAAATGAGTGTACTTTGAAGATTACTTCTTTCTAGGGAAGATACAAACAAAACAAGCATTAGTAGAGACCCTATTTCAACTTATAGCTGAAAGTGTCTCTTCATTTATTAATCAGTTAATGTGTGTGGTATTGTGGGTGGGTGAGCTGCTGAATGGCAAAACATGTCCTCTGGAAAAAAAACAAGTCAGTTGCCATTTCTTCTCACATTATCTACGTAGAGATGTGCAAAAAGGGACAACAACATAATTAGATCCATATTTCCCTACAACCACGTTTATGTATTCTAGAAAAAAATTATATGACTCCCATTTCAGTGTCCATCTTTGTACACCGAACCTAAAAAACCTAATTTCAAACGATTCCAGGAAGTCTCTTAGGGCCTGATTATGAGTTTGGGGATCTGTGGACCGCAAATCTTACAATTGCATTATGGTGGTGGTCCGGCCACTGCTGCGCCGGCAGATTGACCACTGTATTACAAATTTGGGGGTCGGACTTCTGCAACCGCCAGGGAACATTCCCTGGTTGTGGTGCAGTAGTGGCCAAAGGCGCACAATATTCTGGCGGCGCCACTGCGGCAGTGCCATGCATCATACAAGTTTCCTGACCACCAGCTCTCTCATGGAGGTTCTTACTCAATGAAACGTCTGGCAGTCAGGAAACAGCCCTTGCCCCTGCATGTTGGTGCATGCAGTGGGTTCACATGTTATGCCCCCTGGTATACATGCAGCCCCAGTTCCAGTATGACATGGACCTCACAGTCCATGCCATGCTGGAAAGGGCTGCGGTGGCCATGCGGCGATACAGCATTAAGGCTCACATTTGAGACTTTTTACTGCACAGCTGTGGGACCGCCATTCCGACCGCGAGACCACAATTTCACTCGCAATCTGGTGGTTTGGAGGCAGCCATGTTTGGCGGTGTGGGAGCAGTTTTGAGGTGTGGGAGCAGTGTGGGATGGCATGGAAGCACGCTCCCACACCACCAAACGCCTAATCAGGCCCTTAGTGAACAAAGATTTGTTATGTACCTTGATGTAAAAGAGTTGCAAGCAGAAAATGAATGCCCCCACTAAATGCCAAGTCAATTTAAAGTTAGTTAAGTTCACTAAAAAAGCAAAGTTGTGAACTCTATCCATTTTACGTACACATGTACAGTGAAATTGGGTGCCAAAATCCAGACCAAAGGTGGATTGATAAAAATAGTGAGCTTTATGCCTTAACAGAGAAAACTGTCTTTGTTAGAGCTACCCACACCCGGGTGTGCTACATGTGGCATACTCACACACAAGGGCCAAGAGAATGAGCCTTCCCTAGCTCTCCTAACAGACTGTAGACCTCACACAAAGAGAAGGACAGAGAACAGCTGTCTTGCGGTTTCTTAAGACTGCCCTCAACCACTATATAGTGGCATGCTTAATCATAGGGTCGCTAACAACACCTTGGTGCAGACCAACACTTAGGGTGGATCGCTTGGTTTTTTTTGGAACTCATTAAAGCACTGAGACTATTGTATGAGCGGGAAACCATACACCACATTTCAGAATGAATGAACTATTATGAAGAAAATAAATCGCCTAGATCTCCGGTGAGAGCAGGCCAGTGTTCTAACATGGCTGCAGTTCATACACAGAGGAATAATCGAGGAACTTTCTAGCTCAAACAGACACTTCAGACCGGAAGTGCCATTATCATATGACTGTCGCAGGATCTATATCATGATCCTGCATCAACAAACACTTATCGTCGGACGGCGTAACGTGGATGGGTTGGAGACAAAGACCCATGACGAAGTTAGTTAATGAGAGGATCGGGCCCAGTTGTACTGATCGGATAGATATGAGACACTAACCTAAAGGATTGGATGAGGTGGCCTCTTATATCTGCTGGATAGGAAAAACATGAGACTCTAACTAAAAGTATTGGACGAGGTAACAAAATAGAGACTTTTTGTCCTACCTTCCATACGGAAACAAAATGTAAAAGTGATTTACATAAGACTCGCTACAGCCTAGTATAACTAGATGATACGGGGAATGTATGCATGCTTCTTTGAGTGCATCAGGGGAATGTCCATCTCTGTTAATTACACACGCTACATGAGACAGTCTAAATGTAAATCCTTGGGGATAAAACATTGAGGATATATGAGACAATAATTAAACAACATATAATACACGCTCAATAGAGAACTAGATGAATGTATGCAGCTCATTTTGCAAAAACATGTTCATTTACAGAGTTTGACCACAGGGCGGTGTACCCACTTTGGCCCCAGTTGGAAGAATTCAAAAGGTAACTTTGTTAAGAATAAACTTGGATGATCTTACTAATACTGATGCATGAATGTGTTATGTGGGCGTCCCCTGTCCACATGGTACTAGGTGATCTTTAATGATGATGTTTGGAGATGACAGTTTTTATACCCCACTGGTGTGCATAGAAATTAAAATACAATGGAATATATTGTAATGGAGGATTAACTTAGGCAATTGTCAAGGGGAAGTATTTCACTCTGTTACCTTGCTTCTTTATAGGTTCGGAATGCGAGTGTGGTTACTTACAAATATAAAGAAAGGCCTATTATTTTACCATTGGTTAAATTGTAACCGGAAGATTTTGATTATGCACCAGGGATCATTATGCTGAGGGACCATTATCCTTAGGAAGCCCAGAGACCCATAAGGGGATTTGGGAGTGGCTGAAACATGTCAGTACAAGCAGATGGGGTAATTGAGATGTACCTTCTCTTATATCCACAACACTTACTTTTAACCCTGTCAAGTGGGAGCATTAATACATTAGTATATAGGTAGCCACTTAGGTAGTTTTAATATAATAACTTTCTGCATTAGGGATCCCTGCTTTGGAGCACCTTATGCTTATTTCTCTTTTCTTCTTACCCAAAAAAACAAGCGCTCCACCCTGAGTGTTGGTCTGCACCAGGGTGTTGTTAGCATCGCTATGATGAAGCATGCCACTATATAGTGGGTGAGGGCAGTCTTAAGAAACCTACAGGGCTTTTTCTTCAGGTTTTGGTGTTTATCAGTATTTGCTTTGCTTTTTTGGTACCTACTTTTCAAGCACATGTTTTATATTTCTCTGGATAGTATCCTTTTTCCAGCTGTTTTTTAAAGGCAACTGTTCTCTGTTCTTCTCTGTGTGGGGTCTACTGCTAAATGTGGACCTGTTATTTTTGTTCTTGAGTGCCTGAGAAAAAAGATGACTCCACTCAATTATCTAGGTGCTCCATATTGCACAATATTATATATGTGAAAGCTTTCAAGTGTCTCCTTAAAAGGTTCTCAGTAGGATGAAAAAAATCACAGAGAGCGGAGCAAAATAACTTCTTGTCTTTATTATTATTTATTGATTGTAGTTAATACATGATGTATAAATAATTGAGATAGAAGTTAAAAAGCAAGGCACTGAAACCAACCTGCCATCATGCTTGAGAAAGAGCCTATCATAAGTTCTACCTGAATAAAGAATCCTAGAGGAATCATGTTGCAGAAAAAGAGAGCCAAGAATCAGGGACAAAGAGGTAACTGAGTTTAGCAATGAACAAAATGAAAAAAAAGGGGAATGGATGAATTGCAACACATTCTTTCTTAGCCCAGGCCACCAATACATGGTCCCAGCAGGAAATGATATCAAAGATAAAACGCTGACACTATTTTTGCATCTTATTCAGTCAGAAGTCTGGTTTTTCAGATGATCCTTGCCCCACTGTCTCCCAGAAGGGTTTTCCCACATTATTAAGAAAACATATTCAGTTCACGATTAAGGCCTGGGTATGCAGCAGACCTGTTCTACAACCTTCCAATGAATGAGTTGTTGAGTTTTCCAATAGAAATAAATAGAGATTACATTGTTACCCACCTTGACTAAAATCATACGTAGCTGATTAGCTAGCTAATCTTTTTAAAGATTGAAATGCCTTAGATGACAGCCAAGCCTATTTAAGCCTGTAGTATGGAGTCTACCCTAAATACTTCTCTTGATCAGCTGCTCACTAAGCAGGACATGGGGCAATGAGGTGGTATCTTGATGTTTTAATACTCAGTTGCTTTGAATACAGTCAACCATGATATCCCAAAGCCTCCGGGATACCTGGAGAGTCACTAGATTGATTTGCCTCTTTTCGCTTTAATAAAACCCAATTGTCATTATCTGTCTCACCTATTTATGCAGGTAAGTCTGGAGATGCACTCCTCTGAAGTTCTGAGGTGCTCAAATCGTTCCTTGCAGAGGAGGTCACGGGTGTGTGCAGAGTGAGTGCATTGCTTGGTATGAGGCATCACAGCTGTGCAGCTTATAATATGTGAAACATGCAAGTTCAATCAAGATAGACTATATTTCAGAAAATTCTACAAGACTCTCTGGACCTTCAATGGTGTCATTTACCTTGGATTCATTGAGTACAGGTTCCATGTGTTTCACAGCGTTTCTAACAAGGCAACCATGACACTTGATTGCTACAGCCTGAATTTTGTAGATAGGAGTATAGAAAACAATTCTAGATGAGCATTAGATCAATGTGAAATATAGTAAATACATTTAAACATTTTTTTGAAAAAAGAAGCAACAATGGTCAGTAGCTGTCTTTTGTGCGAATAGTCCCAAGGCAGCACAACGTGCTGAGTTCTGGACGGCACCCAGGTGATGTTACCTGGGTGCCGCACTGGTTTTTGGTATCCTACAATGCTGCTCCGAAAAACGGCGTGGGGCGTCCCGGGGGATGCGGGGGGAGGCCTCGTCAGTAGCGGTCTGTTGTGCGAATAGTCCCAAGGCAGCAGAACGCGCTGAGATGTGGATGGCACCCAGGTGATGTCCATTAAGTTGCCGCACTGGTTTTGGTATCCTACAATGCTGCTCCGAAAAACGGTGTGGGGCGCCCCTGGGCGGAGGGTGGGGGGGGAGGAGGCGGCGTGAACGGGCCTCCCCAGGTGGAGGCTCGTCTGCTGTAGTGGGGCGCCCCTTTACCGTTTCAGTTGCCATTCCGCCCGCTTTTGGTACACTGTGCCAAAATCCGCCATTCAGCTGAGTTGCGCCCACTCTTGCGGTTCAGTGAAACAGGACAATATAATAAACACAGCAGCACATTGTAAAATGTATACTCATATTTCACCATGTATGCCATCTCTGAAATGAGAGATTTGGTAAAAAATGTAACTGCCCCCAGCAAAAACTGGAAGGTGGGATGCCACCACCTTAACACTGTAGGTGATTGTCATAAGAAATTTGCTGTCTGTCAATTGGTATAACTGAAAACAAGAAAAGGCAGTCATGAATCCTCACTGAGAAATGCTGAAAGAAATAACCCTATAAAAGGTTATCACAAGAAGAAAATAGAACTCTTAGCTCACTACAATAGTCCCTAGAAGAACATAATGCCAAGTCTGAGTAGGACACAGCTGTAGAACGGAGATATTTTATAATAGAGAAAAATGCTACCAATACTCCACATGGAGTAAGTCACATACCCATAAAAGGGGTATAATCTCTTGAGACTAGCTCTTAGGAGCTCGAGGCTAATCGGAGAAAATTGAAAATAAAATTAAAGCAGCTACCCAGCTGCAAACTGGACTAATACTCTCAATATAAGTCAAAGCGGGGTGCTTTACACTTCAAAACCACTTATTCAATGAAGGCCATAAACATAGGGACCTTAGCTGTGGACATCACAAGATGAATCAACATGACCTGATGAGGTCCAATAACAAATTGACAGCCATGAGGCGCTGGACTGCAGAATCAGCAAGGCTATCAAATAAATTGATTCCATCAAAAGTTAAGTCCCTTAGACTCTTCTGAACTTTCTCAGGTAAGCTGGAATCACACAATCAAGCATGCCTCCTCAGAGACACTGATCCAGTCATAACTGTACCAATGGAATCCGTTGTGGCCATTGCCAACCAGATAATGAATTTAGCTATTTCACGACCATCCTGTATCAGCTAAAAAAGTTAATCTCTATCTCCCACAGTGAAAGAAGGAAGTAGTTGGTCGCCAAAATCCCAGAGGGCAAAAGAAGCCCTTCCAAACACACAGGACGCGTTTAAAGCTCCTAGAGACAAACTAGTGGAAGCATGCATATTTTGGTTACACGTCTCCAACCATCAAGACTCCCTGCTCGGTGGAAGCAATGGAGGAGTTCCCAAATTCAGCCAAGATGAAGCTGCCTGCACAACAAGCCCTGTAACAGTAGGGTGTTGACAAAGAAAAACATGATCATCTGGAGCAGGTCGGTGACAATGTGCGATGGCAAGCTCAACAGAAACCCTTGGCGTTGGCCTAGCCCAAGTCCCCAGAAGAATGTCATATAGCTACTCTCCAAAAAGAAAGGAAAGGCTCACACCAAAGTCTCCTTGATGGAGCAGACCCAATAAGGGATCCAAGGACAGAGACAGCACAGGAATCTTCAACTTTAAAATCAGCAGCCTTTTATTAACCCCAGCAAAAGCTGCACTAGCCCCTGTGGTTATTCTAGGGGGTGAAAGTAAATCATAGGTAGAGGACGGTTGTAGACTAAAGTCTCCACCAAAAGCCAAACAACCTCCTGCATGGGTTTGGCCAAGAGCACATAAATGTTCATCTTCACCAGTATCTGCAGACTCTTCCTACAATACTGGGGAAATGGCAATCAAAGTATCCTCATCCCCAATGTGTAGAGGAGATGGTGCAGAAGCCGCAGTGGTAATAAACGGCGTCTCCAGGGCCGATCAATGTCGAGACGGCATTGTATTGACGTCCACCACTAAAGATGTCTCCGTCGCTGAACTGCGTCGAGACAGCATTGGATCAACGTCCACCACTAACAGTGTCTTCGAGGTCACACAGCGTCAAGGTGGTGATAAATCCCCCTCTGTGGAAGCCCCCAACATCATAACAGGAAGCCGCACTAGGCTGTTTCCTGATGTTGTAGTTACTCCAGCTAGAAGCCGGGGTCCTCGATCAGCGCAGAGGGCAAACCTGCCGGCGAACTCCCAACCAGACTCCCTTCAATCTTTGTGGGGCCCAAAGGTGCACCAGGGAGAGGTGTTGACTCAGAAAAGACTGGTAACACTTGGAAATATACTTCCATTTTGACCATAGTTGCCCACTCACCATTATATGGTGGAAAGCTTGGGGTTGACTCCTGTGCAACAGACTCTGGTAAGAACTGGGAGAAACTGTCACCCGTGTCACGACCTCACAAGGCCAAACGCCTCCGTGACTTTGATCCCTACTGATGGAATTTACCTGATTCTGATGAGCGACGTCCACGGGAACAGCTCCTCGACATGCCCCAAGTAGGAGCCTCAGAAAGGGAAGGAGATCAGCGCTTGTACTCCGAACGGGACAGACAAACCAACAGCGACTTCATCTGATGTTTCCGTAACGACTTGGGCTTCAGCCTCTTACAAGCGTCGCACTTATTGGAGTCGTGGTGAACTCCCGAGCACCACATACAAATGGCATTGGAACACTGCTCCAGACACGAAAGGCGTCGAGTAAGCCACAGAACAAAAAGGGGCCTGAAGAACCACTTCTCCTGGATCCGCATTACAGTGCAGAAAAGAAGAAAACTGACTAGTGGGTTTCTGTCTTCCCTGTGGGTAAACACCCCAATATATCCAGGGGGGGCATAAATACTGACGGTGGCCTTGCTGTGTGGGGGAACAATTATCTATCCCTGGGTGGTGAACCCTGCCTTTGAAATCCCTGGCTCAAAACTCAAAGAAGCAATTCTTGTTGTAAATATCCTCACCTCTGCAATGCAGGTTTTTTTCCGGTAGATGGACATATATGAGCATGTTCACTCTCTCTTGTCCCATTCCTCCTCCCCCTAATCTGCTGCTGAATGACATAGATATTCCTTGCATGTTTGACAAATAATTCAGAGATGTCTGGATACTAGTAAGGCTTCCTTTGGATGCGTAATGCCAGATTAGTGCAGCCTAGACACCAATCTGTTTCATTACCTCTACCATTTAAGTGACATCTCTCTCACCGTGAGGTTCCAAAAGGGTTGTTCTTGTTGCACATCATGTTTGACATCTACATTAAAACCCTGTGTAGTCAGTTACATTCTTTCCTCTTTGTCACTCTAGTCTAAGTAGATTAAAACTAGCTTTCGCTTAAAGCTGGCCAGTCCTCATCCAATTGTATTGTGAGTCAGTCTGGATGGAATCCGGTGCTACATAGCTCACAGTTGTCTCAAGCTGAAATGGGCCAAGACCAAGTTACTTTTAATAGGCATAAAATTCTCAGATTTGGTCCTTCAGTTTTTGATCCAAGCACTTCGGCCCTTCTCCTGGTCCAGTGGAGTCAGACGAGAAGCTGTCTTTCTAGATTCAAGCTGTGGGAGTCGCAAAGCTTTCCCTGTTTAAAATCCCTTAAAAATTATTTCATATATATTTGATGACCATTCTTATGAAAGTTAATTTTATTTATTAAAGTTTTATTACAATTTTATTAAAATGCTAAATAATATAGGTAACAACACAAATGCAATGTTAAAGTGCAATTCATTTTGAACTAACACAAGATTAAAATGAAGAAAAAACAGTATTTATCTATATCTATTAGAACTAGGTCTCAAAATGTCTAAGCAAGCTTTATTTTTCAAGCAGCTAAACATGTGATGAGATGAGCACAGAATGCCAATCGCCAGTGACAATGCTGGGAGGGTGGAGCCACGGGGCAGCGCGTTAGCCACTTAAGGCAAGGCAGAATTTGTCTCGCTGCGGATGCGCGCCTTAACTTAGTTGCGCTAGCTGCTGCAGGCTGAACTTCATCTCGGCCTGATTTTTAAAAAAACATTCATTTTACTGTGTATTTACCCGTGTTTGGTATCGTTGCTCGCTGCTCACTCCTACCGCCTGATACCCTGCCCCTACCTCGGTCCACCACAGGCTCGACCCGATTGATGTGGAGGGTAGGGCGGCCAATCGCCGGTGACAACGCTGGGAGGGTGGAGCCACGGGGCAGCGCTTCAGCCTATTGTGTTTTTATCTAGGAACCTGAATCAATATTGCTATTTTATGCCCTTGTACGGCTATAATCTATAATATCCCTATAATGGCATAAGAATCGGATCCATATTTAGGTAAATAGCCCTTGCAGTCCAAGGCACGGCAAAAGCTACTTCCTTGGATTCCTAGAAAGCACAAAGAGTTCTTTCGACACACCAAACCTCCAGCAACCTAGGAAATCCCGATTTTCTTTGTTTTGATTTGAAATAGAACTCCTGCGAGCACTGTAAGAACAGCCAGTCTTTATTGACGTCTTATGTCTAAACCTTACGTCAAACTCGCCACCTTTCAGGTATAAATATACCAACGTTGCCTTAAGAAAACACACAGTGGTGGTTTTGGAGCAGAGCAGCTATCTACTTGCCCGATAGCCCAGCTGATGCGAGAGCCCAGGGACGCTGCCCCTCCTCTTTGACGCGCTGAGAAAGACGCTGTATTTACTCCTGCCGAGAAAATCCAGCTCCGGCGTTTCCAGCCTACCCTTGCGGGTTGCTGGGATATCAAGTCCTGAGGAAAGAGATACCAGACCTCCTACATTCTATTCCCAAGGTACAGTGCTGACTAAACCCTTAAAGAGAATTCTTGAATCAGATTCTTGGCAAAACCAACTTAACTTAAACTGCTACTTACTTACTCCTTCCCACGTATTAGGCTTAGGTCAGGTACACCGGTGTAGGTGTGTTTTAGAAGCACCAGTTGAGCACGTTAGTCAATGTATATATGTATGTATATATTTTATCTATTTTAAAGTATCTTATGGCTAAGAAACCATATCAATGCTTTTACAGTATTATTTCATAATACTCCTTTTACTGTACGTACTTTACTTTATATTAAGTATTGCAATTGTGGCAATTAATTTCTCTTGCATGAGAAGGAAGACTGCTCAATAAATAATACCTTTCATTGAAAACACCCGTCTCTCTCTTCTCTGCAGTCTGGTGAAACTAAGAACGCACAATTGACTGAGTGAAATAGCTGTCTATTGTTTTCACACGACTCTAGAGATTTACTCTTATTCTGAGGGAGCAAAGTTGTCATGTTATATGGTTGTCGGAAGCTAATCCCTTCTTGTCTATCCAGAGAGGTTAAACTCCTCCTCGTTTATTCGAGAACGTTTCTAGTGACCTCTAAGCTAGCTGGCAAACCTTAAGTCTAATATAGTCAGTAGAGACCTAGTCGACCTCAGTCCTTCGTCTACACTGCTGAATATATTATTCCAATGCGCAGAGCCTATTGGGAATATAGGAACTACACTACAAGCCACTTAAGGAGATGCACTTCCGGAAGCGCAGCCGAAGGCGCGCCTAAGGCAAGCCCATCTGCGCCCATCCGCGCCTGGGCCGCGACCAGCGCTAGCCATGCTGCTCATGACCTCCCTATCAAAGAACCTGCTGGCTTAGGTCTCAAATATTAGCTTTGAGACCCGAGTCTGGCTGCAATAACATTAAGTGTAACCCCGCTTGGCTGCTCAGCAAGCACTTCTTCTGCAAGGACGGCCCATTCTATATTCCCTGTTCTTCCGCTAACCCTCGAGTTTGTATAAAAGAGGAATCTCATCAAACCCCCCACGGGTGATAAAATCCTGTCTCCTCAACTGCCGGTCCCTTCCACGGCACTTTGGTGATATCTGGCTGTCCTTAAACTCGAACTCCTAGGACCTGATGTTCCTCACCGAGACCTGGATAAAAGACACCTCTAACCCTGACATTACCCTAGCAATCCCTCCGGAATGCCAACTGGTCGGGATCAGCCGACCAGGCGTTAAAGTAGGAGGAGGGTTAGCCATAATATCACAGTCACATTGGAAAATAACCTCCAGGAAACTAGCGAATACTGGCCCCATCAAAACAATGTTCTTCAGTATCTCAGACCCCACGCACCTGATTCTTGTAGGGGTACTGATTTACAACCCACCAGGCACCCAGCCCTCCTACCTCACAGAGCTATTAGCTACCCTTGCAGATCTTTCTTTGAAACACCCCCACTTCACTATTTTGGGTGATTTTAATTTACATGTTGATGACTTCTCCTGTGCGAAAGCTAGGTCCATGATAGAAACATTAGCAGGCATCAACCTAGAACAGAGAGTTCAAGGCCCTATGCACAAGGCGGGTCATACCTTAGACTTCCTGTTCTCGAACCTGCCGGCTCTTACTACCTTGCCATCGCTATCTATTATCTGGTCAGACCATTTTTTAATTCCATTCGATTTGACCTCCCCCCTCACTCCCCTACTGCTTTAAGTAAAAAAACGGAAATCCTGGGGAGAAAGTGGTACAAAGTTACCTGTGACTTGCTCGAACCTGCAATGGTCAACCTGAATTAGCAACCTTCGGACGACCTTAATGCCGATGTGGAGAAATTTAATAAGTACCTCTCTGCAGCCGTAGACACCATTGCCCCCCTTCAATCTCACACGTCGGCACGTGTTAAACCCTCCGCCCCCTGGTTCTCCCCGTCCATGCACGAAGAGAGAAGTAAATGTAAGAGACTTGAGCGGATTTGGCGCCTCAACTATGATCCCTCCGCGAAAGTTAATTACAGAACTGCTCTAAATTTTTTTTACAAACTCCAGCAAATGGCCATGAAAGAATATTTCGCCACCAAAATCAAGACCGTGGACAATTCGGCCAAAACACTATTTCAAATTGTGAAGGACTTCACGAATCCAGTGGCTCTGGCTTGTCCTACTGAACCTAGTCAAGAGCTTTGTGATGGCCTCTCTGATTTTTACCATAAAAAAATCACGGTTATTTTCTCCTCTCTCAATCCCTCTGAGGGGTCTTGGGAGGAGACTACCCCACTATGCCCGCCCTCTAGTTAATCACTGCTCTGCACCTTCAAGCCAATCTTCCTAGATACTGCCTTTTTGAAAATGCAGAAATTCAAATCAGGTTCTCCACTCTATCCGGTCCCTGCCAAGATTTTCACTTCCCTCGCCCCTGCCATTATTCAACCACTTCTTTCCATATGGAACTCCTCCCTTCTCTCTGGTCATTTCCCTTTTGGTGGAAACAGGCCACAGTAATCCCCATCCTGAAAAAACCTGAGGCTGACCCAGCAGTATTTAGCAACTATCGTCCCATCTCGCTCCTTCCTAAACCTGCCAAAATACTGTAAAAAGTCGTCCAAGAACAATTGGCAGAATTCCTGTAGACAAAAAGTCACCTCCACGACTCACAGTCCGGCTTTAGATCCGGTTTTAGTATGGGGACAGCCCATCTGGAAGTCACAGAGACGATCAGGGAGAGTGTGGACAGAGGCGAGATAGCCATGCTGGTGCTCCTCGATCTGTCCGTGGCTTTCGACACCATCTCCCACTCCATACTGCTGGACCGGCTTCACAAGCTAGGGATACGTGACACTCCTCTGGCCTGGATTAAATTCTTTCTGACTGATAGAACACAACAGGTGTGGTGCCGGCCCTATTTTTCCAAAGATAAAAAACCCCTTAGTTGTGGTGTTCCTCAGGGATCGGGGTTTAGGCCCCTCTTCTTCACCGTCTATCTGTCTCCATTAGCAGATGTAATAGAGGCTCACGGAGTCAGAGTGGTCTCTTATGCTGATGACACTCAGCTTATTTTCACCTTCAGAGACCACTCTGACAATACACTCGTGAATTTCAAAGCCTGCCTCTCTAATTTCGTATCCTGTATGACACTTAATACCTTGAAATTAAACACTGACAAAATGGAGGTTTTATTCTTTAACCAAAAATTTCCTTTACCGTTGACGATGTGGTGGCCTCACAAGCTGAATCCCCCCATCTCCGGTGAAAGTGGCTCGTAATCTAGGCGTCCAAATTGACAATCAGCTGACATACAAAATCCAAATCCACAAAGTGACCTCTGCCTGCTTTGGCAAGTTGCGTATGATAAAAAAGATCTCGCCATACCTGCCCTTGGACTCTCTGAAAACTATTGTACATGCCCTCATTACCTCCCACCTAGACTATTCTAATAGCCTTTATGTGGGCGCCACAGCCGATCTCCTTCTCCGGTTGCAGATTTTGCAGAACGCTGCAGCTAGACTGATTCATAATGTTCCCTACCGCCACTCTATCTCCCCTCACTTAAAGAACCTGCATTGGCTTCCAATATCCACCTGCATTTAGTTTAAGGCCCTAGTCCTTACCTTCAGGGCCTTGAACGGCAAGGGCCCGGCATATCTAAGATGTAGGCTCAAGCTAGTACACTCATCGCGAACACTCAGGTCCAAGCACCTCCGACTCCTGCGACCCCCCTGCTTCCTCTGCTCTAGAAAAGGAGGTAGAGCCTTCGCGGTGGTTTCATCAAAACTTTGGAACTCCGTCATGCTGAGTATTCGACGGATTGAGTTAGAATCTCAGTTCAGATGTAAACTCAAGACATGGATGTTCTCCAGCTACTAACTTCTTGGTTCTTGCCGTTACTGTCCACAGCGCCGGGACACCCCCGCTGGGGGTAGCCGCGCGCTTTACAAATTTTGTCAATAATAATAATAATGCTTAAAAGTTGACCATACCTTGACATGTCCTTAATGAAAGCTTCATATCATATTACAGAATGCTTCTGATGAATAATATTTTGACATGTTTTACTATAAACACTTTATCGTTAAATAAAACGACTTCTTTCTGTTTCACACACTAAATGCAATGCATGAACAAAAAATGTTGATCTCTGAATACATTTCTTTCTCATTTATAATCAAGAGATGCAGTGCTGAATAATAATCTGTGCAGCTGAAGTTTCTATTTCACATAGCCTATTGTTAAGCTAACATGCAATTTATTTCATTAGAAGGTTTAAAATGTGAGATTAGGTCTGAAAATGAAACTGCCTCATACTTAGGCATAGTTTTAATAATGATTCAAACTTTGTGATAATTCTTTGGGAGGTGTTTGTGTGGAATCCTGAGAATGGAAGGGGAGATACTGTTCTCAAGAATGAAACTGAAACCTTTTTGGATTAGAGGAGAAGATGTAACACTAACTGCAAAAAGATTTTCAGATGTTTATGTTAGTGTGTGTTCCAAGAGTAGGTCAACACTTTTCCATATGCTTTTCCACATGCTTTTCCCAGACACCTGCTTTGTACCACTTGTCCACACTGAAGCTGAATGCTAATGGCGTTATGCTTTAGGCTGATTTGCTACCCTTTATGACCTGATTGCAGATTGCAGTTGCTAGTGCCACTGCATGATTATTTTTGCTGAGACTCTACTGAGTTTTGTGACCCTCTCTTTATGAGACATTCTCGGGCACTGATTGATTGAATTTGATTTTTATGCATTATCTTGCCTCTCGAACTTTAACTCTTTATGGGTTCCTGCTAACACCATTTTTGCCCCATTCTTTAGAATAGGGATACTCTCCTTTATGGAACACACTGAATGCATAATTTGTTATGACTTGTTCTAACCATATTTTTATTATCAATTCTGTAATTGGACTGATACATTTAACTTATTGAATAAAAGGAAAAAGGAACTTACTGAACCCTTTTAATGAAAATAAAACCCTTTAAAACTAAACAAGACTCTCATTATTGACTGCACCTCGAAATAATATCGTTGTGATGATTAGTTGCTGATCTTCTCATAAACAATGGCAAAGGTCTGTAGCAGAGAAATAAGAAGAAAAAGTGTCAATTTGAAACATTTACTGATCAGCTTATTAGAGGTCAATTTGTCTGTCAATGCAAGGATAAACAGATGAGACAGAAACTTCTTGCTAAGGGAAATCCATCTTTAGATGAGACCATCAAAGTATCCAAGAATATCAAGATCTCTCAAGTTTCTTTAAAAGAATTAGATGATAAGCCCCGTGAGAGTGTCAATGTGGTGGGGGAAAGTAAGTCCAAACAAAAACATGCTCACAACAGTGGTTTCACAAGTATCAAAAATAAAGTATGTCTAATCAGTAGTAATTTTTGTTTCAGGTGTGGTAATGCCCCACACCTCAAGGCGGAGGGGGAAGTGTTCTGAGGCAAACATCATATGCAATTATTGCAAAAAAAACAGGACATTTTGCCAAGGTATGTCTGAATATAGAGATCTCAAAAGAAAACAGTGGAGTGTTTGGTGGAGTCTGAAGATGATTCAGACATGGAAGTAATTTCTGTGATCAGAGATGAACAGTTTATTCCCAAACCAATGTGAATGAACCGGTTGTATGGGGATTCATCTTGTTGTGTTGATCCTATTGTTGAGAAGAGTGCTGGGGACAAGGTCCTCAGTGTTTTGGCCGATTCCAGCGATTGGATCACCTTGATCACTCAGAAATTGTTTGAAGAGACATGGGGAGACAGAGAATTGCTGCCTTCTGACGGTTCACCTGTTTCTTAAGAAGATGTGCGCAGGATAGAACTTCTTCGTTTTAAGGAGGATATACTAGTATTCAAAGGGAGGAAGAGCAAGATAAGATTTAAGCTGCAGTCAAGGGTCTTAACATTCTTGGATGGTTTCACCAAGGTTTTTTTGGCATGATAATAAGACCTGGTGCCCTGGATCAAGTGCTGTTAGTTGCTTGTGAGAAGGAGGTACTTAAGTGGACGCAGAGTTTCCCTTCTGTCTTTGTTAATAGCCTTGTTAAGATTAATGGTTTCAGGAACAAGATAATTGTGAAGGAGGGTGCTATTCCTGTTAAGCACAAACTTAAGGGAGTTCCTTTCAGTGTCAGGGAAGATCTCATCAAGGAGATCATGAGCTTGTGTGACAAAGGAATTATAGAACCGACTGAGTCTTCTTTGTGGTTGTCTCCCTTAGTTGTAGCTCGCAAGAGGTGCATACAATTGCGCCTATGTGTGGATTTGAGGTCACTCCATAGGAAAATTTGGGTTGACTCACACCCATTACCCAAAATAAATTACTTATTTGCTAGTGTCAAAAGGGCTTAAGTTTTCTCCAAACCGGATTTGGCTAGTGCCTATCACCGGATAGAACTACTTCCAGACTCAAGTCATTTGACTGCTTTTGCTTCTTCCTCATGGGACATTCCAATACCATCGGATTCTGTTTGGCTTGTATCTGCTGCCTCTGTGTTTCAGAGAGTGATGCAATATCTTTTGAGAGGGGTTGAAGGCATACTGGTGTTTCAGGACAATGCCTTAATCCATCCTAAAGATACTGAATCTCACAATGCTATTCTATGAACTGTACTCAAAATATTTGAGAAATATGGGGTGGTTCCCAAGACCAAGAAGTGCAGGTTCTTGAGCAGAGAAGTTAGATATCTCAGTCATTTGATATATCAAGAAGGAATTAGACCTAGGCAAGGTCTTATTGAGGCTATTGTATATAACTGGAGGTAAAACCTTGCTTGGTCTATGTATTACTCAAGGTGCATCCTTTATTTTGCCCCATTAGCAACTTACTCAAGAAGGGTGTCAAGTTTGAGTGATCTGAGGAATGTGGTGCGGCTTTTGATCAAGTTAAATCCAGTTTACGTTTTAGCAAAGCTCTTAAGCCTTTTAATCCTAATTTGCCCTGCTATATTGCTGTGAATGTCAGCCGGGTGGGGTTGGATTTCATCCTGATGCAGGGTTATGGTGTTAAGGAAAACACTGTGGCATTTGGGTCGAGTGCTTCGGGAAGCTGAACTTCAGTACTCAGTTCTAGAGTAGAAATTACTAGCTTATTTGTGGGTGATAGAAACATTTTGTCCATACGTATGGTGAAGGCGCTTCCAAATGAAAACATGAACCAAACCCTTAGGTAACGTGAATAACAGGCCCACCAACCAGTCCTTAGTAGCAGTTCTTTTTTTATTGTTTACAACAGCTATAGAAGGGCTATCGATATGGCTAATGGTTCTGCCCACTGGGGCTTAATTTGCAATTGAATGAATTGGTGTTAAAATGGGGCATGGCAATGGATTGTTAGTTAAAAACTACCACTAAATATGATAAATGTTGTTATATAGACATGCCAAAAGCCATGAATTAGTTTCAGATTTAACTGATAAAGCTTATGGAGAGAAAACAGCATGTTACATTACAAAACTACAAGTCTGTCTTCTAGCACACTATTTTAGTAGTTCATCATGTGACATTCTCACGAGCACTGTATTTTAAATGGTTGTGTCTTTATGTAACTTAGTTGGTGAGCAAGCCTGCTGGGCAGGCGAAACGGATCCGATCAGCCGACAATAAATTGTAACTTTGGCCAGAACACAGCAACGTCATTCCTTGTTTAAGAGGCTTTAATCGGACCTGGCTTGTTTGGTCCGCTGTTGACGACGCGCCCTCTGATTTTGAGCTGCGACGGGTAAAACAAGCAACAAGTCTGAAATATATGTATATACATATTTTTTCTTTTTTCTTTTTTATATTTTTTATTTTATTACAATGTTTTGGGTGGGTGATGAACCAAGGTATGTAGTATTGTAATATTGGCAGAGAATGTTTTGTTCACAATATTCTTAACATTATCCTCCAATATTTCTGATGTTGCCATGAATTGTGAAGTTTTGAAAATGTTATGGTTAAAGGGGGGACTGTTGACTGGGGGCAGTTACTGATGGGCTTGGAGCTGGATGGACCTGTCACCCATGTAGCCACTACAATAAATCTACTGAATTTACCTTGCCTCTGGCGTCTTCACTACCCTTTGCTGACTTCTAGTAAAATCTAGGATTCATCTCAAAGTTCTCAGTCTCACCAATAGAGTTTTGCACAAGCCTCACTTAGGGCCTGATTATGAGTTTGGCGGTACAGGACCAGCGTGCCATCACCCCACTACCTCACCACCAGACCCATGTGCACATTGCCCGCCATATTATATCTGTTTTTGTCACTGGCAAGTGGTTCTTTGGCATTTCCATAGGAACCGCAATGGGAGCGTCAACGGCAGTACCTATATGGCATGGACTGGTGCAGTTCATGCTGTGCAGGTGCTGGGGTGAATTCACACAGGGGGACACAACATGTGCCCCCTCATGCATTCCATGGCACAGAGTTAACAGGGGTCGATGTAGGGCCCCCTTTGTTTCCCCTCTGCCACTATTGTCATGGAGGAGGAACCACCATGAAAACGGTGGTGAAGAGGAAACTCAAGACCGCCACACCACCACCAGGGATTTCAATGGTGGTCTGAACACACAACTTGTAATAAGGTGCTTGGATGACTGGTGCAGCAGTGGCTGGACTACTACCACTGTGCCACCATGAGTCTGGTGAGTCATAGACTGCCAGACTCATAATCAGGCCCTTAGTGTCACTTTACCAGTCTTCTTGGTTGTCGCACTCCTGTGCCTCTTCTCTACTAAGTGTGCCTCAGTTTAAATGTGTGTTTTGTAGTGGTAGGGCCTTCCATACCCTGTGACCAAGACTCTGGAATGGTGATGCCCAGGAGATATGGATTATGCAACATTTATGTATGCGGTCAGAGTTTTTCTTCCTACTGACCTATAGTTTGGGCTGCGTTCGTTTTTCAGATTATTTTTCCTTTTATTCATAGGGTGCAGGTGCCTCAGTGTATGTGCACTCAATTCATCATCAACAATAATAATAATATTGGTCTGAGAACTTCAGGTATTGTACTGGAAACTTCTGGAAGCAAATTGTGGAGCGGCAACCATTTTGTAAAGGTATAGATACAAGGGTTGTAATACCTACTTTAAAGTAGCATTTTCCCAAATTCGTGAAGAAAAAAGAACGCCATGTTTGACAACCCTCATATTTTGCACTCTGTCAACTTTCTCCTCCATGCTCTGCAATGCCTGCAGTATACCTCATCTAACAGTTGCGACCATGGAGATGCCAATGCATATCAGGCAAAGAAAAGAGAAACCTCTCACCACGTGTCTGGTATAAGAATACATGACGTGCTGCATTCTAACAGAATATATTGTGAAGAAACAAAGGAACCCATGTAAGGTCTGTCAGGGACCTTGGGAATTAAGCTATTTTTAAGAACAGTGGTCCCTAGAGAAACAACAGTAAAAAGAGTGGAAATGAATATAGACCCAGTCAGTACTATATTTGTATAACTTATCCAGCAAGACCAAGGTCAGATATTTAATACTTTAAATTCAAATAGGAACAATACAGACCAAACAATTTGTAAGTGAGGCACAAGCCTGCATCCTACTAAACCAAGAGGGACAAACAATGAAGAACGCAAAAGGCTCAGGCAAAGCTGTAGGTTTGTTAAACACACAATGTTCATGTCACAAACAAATTTGAAGAAAACACCTTTACACATTAAATGACAATTTAGAGCGGTTTATAAGGTGTATCGGGTGTCGACAGCGTTTTGATCCATATATACAGTAAATGGATCATCATCAGGACATTTAGAATAAGCATGCAAGCTTCCCACATCTCGGAAGCCGGCATTTACTGGCTGCAACCCAGGAACACGGATCTAGCACAACCCTATATCTGGAATTAGGAGCATGCAGCTGCAGCTTCATCCCCCATTGGGACACTCAAGTCACCGCGCCTTCCCCTTCCCATCACTGGGTGGGTCTCACTAATACTGTGCTATTACCTTTGACGCTCTAAACGGTCCGGTTCCCCTACACCTCTGATTGTATTTTTCTTGGTCTGGCTGTTCACCATTCATGCCCTCAGTTTCATATTAGTTACTATCTATGTGGGAGTTGCCAACATTTATTACAGGCAATTGCATAGAGGTATGCTTATTCGAAATGTCCTGATGATGTTCCATTTATTGTATATATGGATCGAAACGCCGTCGACGCCCGGTACACCTTATACACTGCTCCAAATTGTCATTTAATGTGTAAAGGTGTTCTCTTGCAATTGGATTGTTACATTGAAAATTGTGTGTTTAACAAACCTACAGCTTTGCTTGAGCCTTTTGTATTCTTCATTGTTTGTCCTTCTTGGTTTAGTTGGATGCAGGCTTGTGTCCCACTTACAAATTGTTTTGTCGATATTGTTCCTATTTGAATTTAAAATATTAAATATCTAACCTCTATCCAGCTGGACAAGTTATACAAATATAGTACTGACAGGGTCTATATTCACCTCCCCCACCCCCCTTTTTACTGTTGTTTCTTTAGGGACCATTGTTCTTAAAAATTGAATTCTACCAGAATGACGTGAAGTCATGGGAACATACCACAACCTGTGAGTCCTGTTGCAAGATGTAAGAAGTTCAGAAAGGTTTGGCCATCTGCATGGATTCAGGTTGGCTGCCAGAAGCCAGTCAGAATTGTTCTAATAAAAAGATTTGCTCTGCTGAGAGGGCAGCTAATCAGATTGATGTTATTCAGCAATCTAGCTGGCCAACTGTGGCGTCTGCATGTAATATGACAGTTCTTTTCCATTGGTAGGATTTGTATTCTATTCAACTTGAAGTCAGTTAGAGCTAGTCTCCTGTCCCCTCTGCAGTGGCTACTTGTTTATCTTCTGCTACAATGAAGGTATGCACTTCTCAATGCCACGATATTAATTAACAGGAGAAGGTCCATGTGTCAGACTCCTTCTGCTAGTCAACTGGTACAGAACTGGAATAGGCCTTTCACAAAATGCCTGCAACCATGCACTAGCCAGTAAACTAATAGTCTGAACACAAATAAACACCTGCAACATACTGTTTTTTACATTCATGACTGTGGAATCCCATCCACTAGAAACACTGATTTGTGTTTAGATTTGCAGGTCGAAAAAATATTTTGCACAGGCCTAAGAAGGGCACATATTTACAAAAAATATTTGTAAACCGGTATAAAATAGGATTTCCAGGACTAAACAAGCTTGTCCATAACTACCTGCTAATTAGGCCTGGGTGAAATTAAAATTACGCTGGAGTAAATCTTTCGTAAATTTGAGAATTTTGCATTATGCTTTTTACCTGAAACTCTTGAAATTATGCAAAAACAACAGTTGATGGACAGAATGCAGAACAATGTAATACATTCACCCCAGTACAGAGATCTGGGCCTAAATCCATCGTTTTTTTGCGCTCCACACCACCCCAGTTCAGACATGGCCATATGCAAATCAGCCTTGACCCTGTGCCTCATGGGAACAGTCCAGCTCGAAATGCCAAGCCATGTCTTCCCTGGACCGGAATCAAGCATCCTAGGACCGGTTTCTGGCTATCAGCCGTCATCAGCCAGGATAGCTTGACTCCAGTGGTGTGGAGAGCACGGGACTCACGTCTGAGCATACCCATCCCACTTGGGGTGACAAATGCAAAAACAACAGTTGATGGACAGAACGCAGAACAATGTCATACATTCACCCCAGTACAGAGATCTGGGCCTAAATCCATCGTTTTTTGCACTCCACCCCACCCCAGTTCAGACATGGCCATATGCAAATCAGCCTTGACCCTGTGCCTCATGGGAGCAGTCCTGCCTGAACTGCCAAGCCATGCCTTCCCTGGACCGGAAACAAGCATAGGGGCCATTGGAGTAAGAACTGTGATGTCTTTTGTTTCTGACCATTTCTAAATAAAAAAAAATCACCCCCACACATTGGAAGAAAACTCCAAGGGTGTTTTGTTGATTCCGGTGTAGAGGGCGTTGCCGTAGTCCAGTCTGCTGGTAATGAGGGCGTGGGTGATATTCTTTCTGCGATCGGGTGGGATCCATTTGAAGGTCTTGCGGAGGATGCAGAGGCAGTTGAAGCTGGTGGACGCGACAGTGTTGATCTAGCGGTTCATGGAGGGGGAGGGGTCAAGGATTAGGACAAGGTTCCGAACATGGTCTGTAGGGATGGGTGGGCTCTCAAGGGTGGAGGGCCACCAGGTGTTGTCACAGGCGGAGTTGCAGGATCCAAGGACGAGGACCTCAGTCTGCTCTGAGTTGAGTTTTAGGCAGCTGTCCTTCATCTAAGCGGCTACATTTCGCATTCCTTCCTGGAAGGTGCGTCTGGTGATTTCTGGGATTTTGGTGAGGGAGAGGATGTGCTGGAAACGATGATGAGCCAGTGTTACCTGACGATGGCGGCAATGGGGGCCATGTAGGTGTCGAAGAGTGTCGGGCTTAGTAAGGATCCCTGATGTACTCCGCAGATGATGTCAGTGGGGTCAGAGAGGAAGGGGGTAGTCTGATCCTCTGGGTTCTGCCAGAGAGAAAGTATTGGATCCAGTCGAGGGTGGCCCCTGTATTCCTGCATTATGGAGTCTGGCGGCTAGCGTGCGATGTGAGACTGTGTCGAAGACTGCGGAGAGGTCTAGGAGGATGAGGATGCGGTGTGTCCCTGGTCAAGCAGCATGCAGATTTCGTCGGTGGCGGTGAGGAGTGTGGTCACGGTGCTGTGATTGCTGCGCAAGCCAGACTGGGATGCGTCTAGGATGGAGTTTTCTTCGATGAAGGTGGTCAGCTGGGCGTTCACTGGTCTTTCAGTTACTTTGGCTGCAAAGTGAAAGAGAGAGATGGGTCGGTAGTTCTTCGATGTCAGTTGGGTCGGCCGTTGGAGGGGTTTAACCTCTGCATGCTCCCAGTCGTCTGGGAAGATGCTGGGTAAGACAGAGGATTTTATTGTTTGTCCTAGTTCAGGTGCGATGACTGTGGCAGCCCTGTGGAAGATGTGAGGGGGCAGGGATCCGTTGGAGCTCCTGAGTGCGTCTTCTTCAGGGTAGAGGAGATGAGTTTGGTGGGCGCGGGTGCCCAGGAGACGAGGATCAGTCTCTCAGCAATCGTGGGTGATGTTGTGATGATTGCTGCTGGCTCGCTGAAGTTGTCGTAAAGGGCCTAGATCTTCAGGTGGATGTAGGAGCTGAGTTTGTCACATAGTTCCTGGGAGGGTGTGAAGTTAGTGGCTTCCCAGGTGGGTTTAGCGAACAGCTGAATGACGTTGAACAGTTTCTTGACGTTTGATGAGTTGGTCATGACTTTGTCTCTGAAGAAGGTCCTTTTAGTGTCCCTTATACGCTGGTGATAGTCTTTCAAGGTGCTCTTGTGGCTGTTACGTGCTTCCGTGGTTTTGTGGCTCCTTCAGGTTTTCTCCAGGCATCTGCAGGTGCGTCTGGCTTCTTGGAGTTTGGTGATGAACCAGGCGGCCCTCAGAGGACATAGATTGGCAGTGCGGCAAAGAAGTGCCAGCTTGTCGGTGCATCCGACGACCCAGCAGTGGAATTCCCTGGCTGCGGAGTTGGTGTCGGTCACGGCTTTGGGGGGGGGTCTTGGAGGAGCGCGGTGTTCAGGTGCTCTACGGTGACCTTACTCCAGTTCCGTTGTGGTGAACGTGGGGTGGGCTTGGGTGCGGTGGTGGTGTTGAAAGTGAAATGGTCGCAGTGGTGGTCCGTCCAGGGGGGCTGGGTGGTGTGGATGAAATGGATGCTTGATCCTCCAGCGAAGATGGGGTTGAGGTGTGGCCTGCTCTGTGGGTGGGAGTACTGACGAGTTGTTTCAGTCCTAGGATGGCAAGGTTCTGGGGGAGTTTGGTGGAGTCGGGTCCTGGCTGTTTTCGAGAAGGAAGATCAGGTCCCCGAGCAGGATGTAGTCTGTGGAGGTGATGCCGTGGGGTGCAGCGAGTTCAGCTAGCTATAGTGGTTGCGGGCTGTGCACGGGGTCCATGTGGTCTGTAGAAGAGGGTGGCTCGTAGCATGGTGCTGGGGCAGGTCTGGATCTGGAAGTGGAGGTGTTATATGTCAGAGTGGTGGCCACTCGTGCTGGATGTGGAGAGTCGGAGGGGGGACTTGTGTGGCCGGTCTTTTCTCTGGATTTTGTAGCCATCAGGGATTGCTGTGGCGATGTCAGGGCCGGAGGTGGCATTGCTCCAGGTTTCCATGAGGAATGCGATGTCGGGTGAGAGGGTGTTGATTAGGTCCCAGATCTCTATAGCGTGTCGGTGTAGGGAGCGCACGTTGAGGAGGATGCAAGTAAGGGTTTCAGAGGGTTGTTCAGTTGGTGGTTCTTCGGTGGTTGTCATCCGCACGAGAACTTTCCATGGGTCATGTTGCACGAGAATCTTACACAGTCAACGTGGCCTCCGGGGTTGTGGGCATGGAGGGTGGCAGAGTCGTATTGGTGGGTTCCCAGAGGAACAGGGTCCCTGGCGCTGGTTGCGGTCGGGTCACAGAAGGGCGCAGACGGGCTTGCCTTAGGCGCACCCGCTGCGTGACCGTGCAGCGGTCGCCATTATGTAGGGGAGTGGGAGGGAATAGAGCTGGAGGCGGGAGTGGGGCTGGGTCAGGGGGTGGGGCAAGAGGAATAGCAGGACCAGTGGAAGCTGGAAGCACTGAGGCGCAGTAACAGTGACGTTTTAAAATAGTAATGCCCTTGAGAAGGACACGCAATATCGGTGATTTCAGTGATGCCCCTGAAAATGAACAAGCAATACACACACACAATAATGCAAAAAAATACCCCAAGACCTGAGGCAGAGTCGGGCACGACGATTTAACCCTGCTTGTGGAGGATGCGGGTGAAAATCGGCAGAAGAAGCTGCCGGGGAGAGTGCTGCCTGGACCAGAGCTCAAGGCATTACAAGCGCTCCTCCACAGCGGTCGCCAAATATGTAGGGGAGGGGAGCAGGAGTAGGGTTAGAGGCAGGAGTTGGGCTGGTACAGGGGCGAGTGAGAGGAAGAGCAGGACCGGCGGAAGCAGGAAGCGCTGAGGCTCTGTAACAGTGAAGTCTTAAAACAGTAATGCCCCTGACAAGAACACGCAATGACAGTGATTTCAGTGATGCCCTTGAAATTAAACAAGCAATACGCACACACAATAATGCAAAAAAATACCCTAAGACCTGAGGCAGAGTCGGGCGCGAGGCTCGAACCCTGCTTGTGGAAGACTGCGGGCGAGAATCGGCTGGCGGAGCTGCCGGGGAGAGTGCTGACTGGACCGGAGGAGTGGCGTGCACTTGCAGAGTGTCCCTACAACTGGTTTGAAATGGGCTCAGAGCAACTTGCTCAAAGAGAACAAATACATTTTGGAGTATAAGTATCAGACCCAAAACGCCAAACGTTAGAACATTCCTGGAATTCAAGAAGAACATTTGCCAAGGAAAAGAGATGGCGAGACTGAGGAGAAGTACTGCCCTTGCTGTGTGTCTGGGGTTGGCCTGCAGTTGTTGTTTCTGCCAAGAAAAAGAGAAGGACTTTGCTGTGTGCTGTGTCCTCTGCTTGAAGGTGATCTCCACGCCGCTCGCCTCTGCCACATCGATCGCCGATGCATCCTGGATTTGCATGCATCGTACCTGTGCGCCACACTTTCCCAACGCATCACCTGCTAACCGGAACCATCACGAAGAATCAACGCATCACTCCCCATACAGATCGGATTCGACGCAACTCCTCCTCTGCGTTTCGCAGAACTGTAGCATCACTTCCCCAAGGAGTGTCACATCTCTTTGCTTTCTGACTCTGTGGCTGGTTGGCTTTTGAAACTTTGAAGCATCTACAGATACTTTGGTGAAAAGTCATGCATCCATAGTTTTCTATGGTACGAGTTCTTGAAACATTTTGAAAGTCATATTTTCATCTGTTTATGTTGGATTTTTGTCAGTTTGGTCTTGTTTAGTTTAGATAAAGATACTTTATTTTTCTAAACTGGTGTGGTGTCCTTTTGTGGTGTTTTCACTGAGTTACTGTGAGTGTTGGTACAAATACTTTACATATTGCCTTTTGGATAAGCCTGTCTACCGAGGCGGTAAAGTGTGTTTTCCCCTTGCCCTGACTAGAATCAAGGGTCCCCATTTGGACTAAGGTACTCACCTCTGCCAACTGGAGACCCCCATTTCTAATATTTATTAATTCATTATATATTAAAAACAACTAATATCTGCTGCCCGAGCTATTTTCATCGCTATGGGGGCCTGGATTAGTCGGAATTTTCACACTTGTAGCAGTGTGCTAGTTAGTAATGTTGTAGATACTGTCACTGGCAATGCCAGCAGTGGCAATGGGTGGTGTAAACTGCATAGGCCACCTAATGAGAACCCAGACACTTACTTTTTTTTACAAATTAACCACTGTCAGGCCCTCCTAACTCACAACTGAGCGTGTGGGCCTAGAGATGTAGGACAAGATACTCTGCCACATTTGTGACAGAGTATTCCTACCAGCCATATTCTAAGGATGTACCATGTTACAACGCATACCATTACGACTACCTACTGTTACAATGCGACCATTACAACGCATACCATTACAACGCATAGCGCTTTGAGGTGCTGGATAGTGGTAAGTATAATTTACTATTCTAACTCCAGTCCCCGTGGACACTAGGGAAGGTGTTGGATAGTAAATTATACTTATTCCCTATCCTAGAGCGCCCCCCAGCGCAATGCGTTGTAATGGTATGCGTTGTAAAAGTTGCGTTGTAACAGTAGGTAGTTGTAAAAGATGCGTTGTAACAGGTGTATACCATATTCTAAAGCGGGCCCTGTGTTTCCACCTGGAACATAAAAAGGGCAGAAGAATTTGACCTAAATGACACCAATAGTTGTGATTCATTTAGAGATGACAATCTACTCTTCAGTTTGCTCAGTTTCTACATTTTAGATTTTCACTTTGCATCCTGAAGAATATAGACGTCTAATTTATTCAATAGGGGCTGGCATATAATCTTCAAACAGCCTTACCATGACAGCTTCATAGATCTGCACCACAATTATTACCATAACAAAAGGCTTTGCTCAATATTAAGCATCCCAACACATCAATCCGCCAAACGACATTCTTATGCAGGACCATAAGACATGTTTCATATTGAAGTAAAGTTCAGGTCTATCTATTGTGCATTATTTCCTGCTATACTAATCCCATCTGCTGCAGATGGCAAAACCTTAAGTGCTACAATGTGTACTACCAGCCAATTTTTTTTAGCTTACCTGTTTAGTATCCATGGATCCCTACTGCAGCCCATTGATAGTCTGAGTGCCTCGGCCGCTGTTGCCACAGTCTCATTCTCGAACATTTTCCATGCAAAATCCCACTCTGCTTCTCCTCCTTGTGCTATTGCATTGCAATAAATGGTAATTCTCAGAATTGGTGGAATGCTAGGGGAAGAAACATAATATTTATAAGCCAAGGTGATAATTTCACACATAGTTGGTCATGCATATGCTATTATCAAGTGCTTAATTTTTAAAGAAAAAAAAGTAAGTACCATGGCCGTAGGTATTTCCCAGGCGACCAGTGCAGCTTGTACCACCTACTTCCCCTGCCAGCGCTTTCAAATACCAATATTATTGCTATTAACCATTAGACTCCTACAAATGTGACAACTTGGACTATTTGATGTCACAAAAAGCTGTAAAACTGCCTGAATGTGCTGGTAATTTTTTAATGCATTGTAAATTGTGAAGTACTCTGCTGATGTGCTCAGTTCAAAGATAATAAAACTGCACCACCATTTGATAGACTGTCAAAGTGCTGGTGTTAAAAATAGGCGCTGGTGCAGAGCATCAGCAAACACCTACGCAAACAAAATAATTACCAAAGACTAAATGACAGCTTTCAACAAATAGTCTGATTACAGGAGATGTCCCTACATGCCATAAGATATATGACTAATGATGCAACCAACATTTTCTACAGGGTGACCCGAGAGTTTTGTCTTCCTTTACTGAACCCATGTTTTTTGGCTTTGAGGATTCTATGTACATTTTTCCTGCCAACCAGTGGTAAAGTACTTTCCCTTCTAAACATAGAAAGATTGGTCTAAATCTGATTGGTACATTTAATTTTCTTATAAATCCCAAGTAAGTGTAACATATGTTCCGAAGGCCTGTAAATTGAATGCTATTACTCGGCTGGAGTATTAATTGTGCCACCCACTAAAGTAACACTGTAAAACAAGTCTCAAGTCTATCACTGTAGCCTGTAGTCTTGTTTTAAACTGTCATTTCAAGTAGGCAAAATAAGCCTTTTCCTGGCCCAAACCTTCCTTTTTAATACATATAAGTCAGCCCTAGGGTAGACCCTGAACAGACAGCTGTGTGACTGACTGTATCATTGTGGGAGTGGGTATGTGAGTGACTGAATGGGCGTGTTAGTGTATGTATAAGTGGTTGTTTGGGTAAATAAGTGGGTGTGTGAGTAGATGCATGGGTGATTGTGTGAGTGGCAGTATTGGTGAGTGAGTGGGTGTGTGAGTGACTGTATGGGTGACTGAGTAGTTGTGTGAATGGCTCTACGAGTGAGCGACTGGATATGTAAGTGGGTGTCTGGGTGAGTGGCTGTGTGAGTGGGTATATGGGCAAGTGAGTGGCTTTAGTAATGTCTATTGTACAAAATAAAAAGTGTGTGAGAGGCTGTATAGTTGAGTGGGTGTGAGTAATTGCATGGATTAGGCCTGGGTGGTAAATTCCGTTCCGATCTTGGAATTTACAGAATTTGGGTTATTTTGTGTTCCGCGGAGAACACGGAATTTCACAAAATTCCGCCATCCCCGTCTTCGTGGAAGTTTTTGCTTGTTCGCGCTGTCAAAATGCGTGTTCATGAGATATTTCTCCCTGAGCACGCAAACAGCGTTCGCGAACAGGAAAAAAGCATCGCGAACGGGCGGAACAAGCAATTCTGCATGTTCATGGAATGTTTGCGTGCTCACAGATTTTCTACTGTTTCACGGAGCTTTGCATAGCGCGACTATGCAAATTCAGCCCACCCCTAGTATGGATGTGTGAATGGGTCTGTAAGTGGTTTTGTAGATGGGTGAATGGATGTGTGAGGGGTTGAATTGGTGAGTGAGTAGCTCTATAGTAGCTATATGGATGAAAGAGTGGCTGTATGGGTGAGTGATGGCTTGTGTGAGTGGCTATGTGAGTGAGTGTGTGTGTGTGTGTGTGTGTTAGTAGTTGTATAGGTCTGTGAATGGGTTGGTGAGCGGTTCTGTGAGTGTGTGAGTGACTGTATGAAAGGTTGTATGGGGGTCTGAGTGAGTGTGTGACTGATTCTGTGGATGATTTCATCAGTGATGTCATTTGAGATATCATCCGTGATGCCACTGACCATGTCATGAGTAATGTAATATGTGAGGTCATAATTAGTGCATTGGGGGCTTAAATTATAGTGTTATCTCAGATAACTAGAACTGTAACCTTTAGTTTTTGAAGTGAATATATATATATACATATGTATATGTATATATATATATATATATATATATATATATATATATATATATATATATATATATATATATATATATATATATATATATATATATATATATATATATATATATATATTTATACCTTACCTACTGTCGGTTGCCAGTAGGTAGTTATAGTTAGGACCTTGTTTCTATTCAAAAAGCGTTTTTCTTCTCCCAATAACTTTGGCGCCAGTCGACGAAACTTCACGACATTTTCAAAACTAGTGGGACGCTCTAGTCAGCTCCTATATTGAAAGTTTCAGGGTGATTTGGCAAGCGGGGAATGAGAAAAAAGGGTGATCCCAAAACGTGTTTTCTCCATGTTAATTCCCATAGGAAACTTTAGACACGGCTACAGCCCGAACTGCTGAACGGAATTACACTAAATTTGGCACAAAGGTAGCCCTTGTTTCAGAAAGAACTATTTTTTGTAAATGGTGTAAATCTGTTGAGTAGTTCCTGAGAAATTCAAGAAAAAGAGGTGAAACAATCAATTTCCCATTGAAAACTTTAGACACGGCTACAGCTCGAACTGCTGGATGGAATTACACAAAATTTGGCAGAAAGGTGCTTGGTTCAGAAAGCACTCTTTTTCTTAAATAGTGTAAATCCGTTCAGTAGTTGCTGAGAACATCAAAAAATAAAAGTTTTGATATATAGAGGCCCGGCGGATCCGCGCACCCCGCCGATCACGAGGTGTATTCTATTTGGCTGTCAACACTTTAAACAAGGAAGTGTTGGTAGTCATCTTGTGCCTCGGTAGAACCGAGGCACACAAAAGCAGTAAAACAAAAGCACAAAACAAGAAACGGGGCAGGGTAGAAACACCCTGACCCCCTAGGCCTGCTCAGGGGGTGCTAGAAGGACCCCCAGGGCCCAAGAAAGCATTAGAAAAAAAAATCAGTCGAATTCGTGCTGGGTGTGCAAATCCGGCGTGAAAATAAAAAAAAAGAAGCGTGACTGGGCTGGATCCCGGAGGCAGTAAATAAAAGTGCAGGGGGCCCAATCCCCCCACACTGCCCCAGGGACCGCCACCCCTGGGGATTGTCATAAATATTTGCGGGGCACACTCCACCCCACAGTCCCAGGGACCCCCACCCCCAGGGCTTGTTTTTAATCTGGGGGGGCCCCCCAAGCCCCGGGGACCGCCATCCCCTGGGGCTTTTATTATTTAATTAGTGAGGGCACTTGGCACCTGCCCTGTCATTGCAAACTGCTTTGCTTTATTGAAGCAAGAGCAGGGAAACCTGCTCTCGTATCAATGAAGCAAAGCAGATGGCTTTTCCACAAGGGGAGCTGCATGTTAGCAGCTCTCCATGTGGAAAAGCAATGCCGGCTCCCACAGGAGGACGGGGGGTCGGCAGGGACCGTTGGGACATTGAGGCTCCCCCTCTGTCCCCAAAGGAGAGGGCCAACCCCAGGGGATGGGGTCCCCAGGGCTAGAGGTGGCCCGAAGAGGGAGGCCACGCGGCCCCCTCCCCTTTTTCTTCTTTTTTTTGTTTTAAAGGAGAGGCCAGGCCCCGGGGGATGGGGTCCGCAGGGACATATTTGGCCTGAGGAGGGTAGCCACACAGCCCCCTAACAAAAAAGGGATGGCCAGGCTGTGGGAGATGGGGTCCCTGGGGCCAGAAGAGGCCTTAGGAGGGGAAGCCATGCAGCCGCCCCTTCCTATGAAATAACAAGATGATTGGCCATGCCCTGGGGATGGGTCCTGGGGACTGAATTGACTACAGGAGGGGGGCCCACGCGCCCACCCTCCTATTTACATTTTTTTTTAAAAAGGGGTCCAGACCCCAGGGGATGGGGTCCCCTGGGCCCACAAAATAGGACAGGAAGGGGGGCCACACAGACCCCTTCTTAAAAAAAAAGCCATTGCCGAGGCCCCACCAGCTCCCAGAAACACTCTGCAAACGGGCCATGTGGCGCAATTTAAGTTGGGAAATTAATCCCCTTCAATACTGGGGTCCCTGGGGGCCAGTAAGCGCCAGAGGTGGTCCAGGCCATGCCCCCTTTTACACCTCTCTGCAACGCAGCTCTGGTGCGCCTAATAGATATACCTGGTTGACTAATTGGACCCCAGGGACCGTCAGGATACAAGGGGACTTAATCTCCCAACTTAAGATGGCCACAGGGCATGTTTGCACATATGTCACCTCAGGCCCCCCCTCCCTTCAACACTGTGCAAACGCGCCGTAGCACGTTTTAATCCCCCTGCCCTATTATGTACTAGGGCCTTACAGAGGAGGTCATACTAATCACAGGGGTACCCCAACGCATAGTGTTCCCTAGTGTTTGTAGGTGTTTTCACTGTATTCTAAGTGTCTTTCAGCATAGAACGGGCTCTAGGCCTGGTTAGTCAGAGTCAGTTACCACTAGTACCCATCTGAAAAAGTTGTGGGCGCAGGATGATTTTGCAACAAGGCCTCTTTCTGTTCCTCTGTTGGTTCTCTCTGCACGTCTTGCTTCTTCTTGCACTTTTCTTCGTGTTTGTGGATTTCTGTTGCTTCTTTCTGGATTTCTTGCTAATCACAGGGGTACCCCAACGCATAGTGTTCCCTAGTGTTTGTAGGTGTTTTCACTGTATTCTAAGTGTCTTTCAGCATAGAACGGGCTCTAGGCCTGGTTAGTCAGAGTCAGTTACCACTAGTACCCATCTGAAAAAGTTGTGGGCGCAGGATGATTTTGCAACAAGGCCTCTTTCTGTTCCTCTGTTGGTTCTCTCTGCACGTCTTGCTTCTTCTTGCACTTTTCTTCGTGTTTGTGGATTTCTGTTGCTTCTTTCTGGATTTCTTTTGCTTCTTTCTGTGCCTTTTTTTTCCTCCTTCACATGTCCTACCTCTGTAGGCATAGTTAGAAACTAGCATTTAAAAAACTTTGAAATTCACTGATAAAAACATAGGTTACTGGCAGGTTATAGTTAGAAATGAGCATTTAAAAAACCTTAGAAATTCAATGAAAAAACCATAGGTTTCAGGGGTGTTATAGTTAGGTGGACATTTAACTCATACAAAACCATAGAAATTCCCCTGTTTTAGTTAGTTCAGGTAACTATACCTCACACCCCCGCAATGCACTGCTGATGACGTCACATATTACACATATTTTTTCAGTGAATATATATATACACTGACAAAGGCTCACGCCGAAACGCGTCTGTGCTTATCTGTTCCCTTTGATTAAAACTCTGGTTGACTCTTGGATTACGAGTGCTGCCTCTTTCTTGCGAAACAAAGAAGAGTTTTGAGCGACACAGACAGCGTTTTATTCCATAAAACAGGGTCAGACGCGTTTCAGCGGTACAACCGCCTTGTTCACTGCATTGTGAATACTCTTTCATTGCTTCTCCTTATATACAAGTGAATTCTCCCTTGGTTGCCAAGGCAACCGAAAGTCAGCCATAGACATATACAAGTGATATGTGGCTGTACTCAATGACACTGCAGTTTTTAACTTTAGAAAATATAAGGAACATAAAATGAAAATGATAAGATATACAATTGAGTTAAAGTATGGTACTCAAAATTGCAACATAAAGCAAAAAAAGACATTTCTTCTTCCCCAATTTGCGCTCTTCACAGTTGAAGCACTGAGGCACTAGGTGTAGGTTTCCTTAGCATAGAATTCTTTCGATTATACCAAGTGGCTCCCACTTATATTGAAAAAGTGATTATTCTGTGGAATATTTCCCGGTCACTGCACTTGTTAAACTACACGGGGTGCCTGTATCCCAGCTTTCAGATAGATATATCTGTGTTGGATAATACCAGACTTTTGCCATTTAAGCATGGGTGGTGAGACTCTAAAAAATTATGTGTAATGTCTAAAGGAGAATAACTCGCAATGACACTCCCTAAGCAGTAATGCACAAAGGCAGTGAATAGACCTGAGGGTCTCTAAAGGGGGGCCATTACAATGTATTAATATGGTACTGTGGAGGAGTGGGATTTAGCCCAAGTGGGCTTAGAATGGCTGGACCATTTGCAAATGTGTATTGTTTGTTGGCTATAATACGGTCACAATGCCTAGTGGATAGCGCGGTACTAAAAAGGGGAGAAAACATAATAATAAAATAAAATAAAGTTCAATAGAAACTTGAATGCTTAGAAGACTGGATAAGTGCTTGAAGGAAACTCTGTGATAAGTATTTACAAATGGACATTGAGGGCTTCATCGGCATTCATCCCTTGTGGGATCTTGGAGTTGAGCAGAATAATAGATCTCGACTCTAGTCTCCTAAGGGCCAGTAGCCTGTCTCCTCCTCTTGGATTTTTTGGTACATTGTCAATGACAAAGTATGTGAGATCTTGGGCCTTTCTTGCATGACATGAATTGATATGCCGTGCTACAGGGTAAGCCTGGTCATCATTAGTGATGGCCCTCAAGTGTTGCAGTATGCGTATGTGCACAGGGTGAATGGTGCTCCCTACGTAAAGTTTATTGCAAGTGCATTGAAGTATGTATATTGCAAAATAAGTTTTGCAATTCAAACTGCTGCGAATGATGTATGGTGTTTGTTTGAATGGCATTTTTATTAAATGTCTTCAACAAGAACAAATGAGCGAAGAAGGAAATTTGAAAATCAACAATTTACCAACAAGAACTCTAACAGCTGCTGAAAAATCAGTTTTGAAACTTGATCTGTCTTTTTGCCCACCAAAAAGTATGAATACACCCAAACTCATATAGATCTTTTTAAGTTCACCCGTAAGTTAAAACTACACAAGTATTTCAAGTTCAAACCAGTTATAACGAGAACTAAACAATCATCTTCAACTGTGACTGATACAGACATCTTAATGGGAAAAGTTCTTAAAACCCTTCATGTGTTGGAGAGTCTACGAACTGAAGACATTGAATCTACTAAAACTCCTATGAGCTTAACTCAACAGATGGCTCATGTAGGAGTAGAACAAAGTGGGGGAGCGAGTCCATTTAAGCATCCCTCAGTATTCCTCCCACAGATGCCGACTGATCCCATCAACACTTTCTCTAAATAAAGATCTCCTACTTTTTCGGAGTGTAGTGTGGTTTATGGGCCTCTTATTGCGTGCATGTTAAGTTAGCATGGCTTATTAGAAGTTTAAACGCCGTTTACCTTTTTGCTGCTATTTGCACATGACACTGCTTAGCTGTTTTTGCTGAGTTAGCTTTCACAAATGTCTATACATGAGAAAAGTTTTTTTTTTTAAATCTCTAGACATACATCGTGTCCCCAGTCTGCACAGTGAGTGCTGAGCCACCAAGGTTATCATAACGTGCGAGCATGTTTATCGGCGTGTCCCTGTAACACATTCTAGACACAACAATTTGGCAGCTGCAAGCCGAGTAGGATTCTGCCGCCTTTATCATAGCACACTTGCCAGAATTGGACACACTTGGAAGATTCCAGGCATGCAGAGAGGCTAACCGATCCTGATGTAATTTACAATTACTGAGCGGACAGGTAAATGGGGTCCCCCTAAGAAAACTCCTGGGACCTTCTATAGTTTTGTAATACATAGGTCCTAGATACAGAGGGTGCTTTAAATAGGCGTTTTTATCACCCTTTTGCACTGTCATTGTAACATGATTCCTCCTTTTGTATTTTATGGAATTGTAACCAGGCTGTCCGTATTATTCTTATCCATATGTATGCTTATGTTGATTAAAATACTGCGCTTGAGATAACGTTGTTAAAATAAACATTTTAACCGTACCGTGTCTCTATTTTACTCCTGTTGTGGACTGGTATGAACATATAACAGAAGAGTGTTCTCACTTCCCATCATTCCTGAGATGGTCCTAAGTTGCATGTTCTAGGTTGTCTAATCATTGGTTTCTTTGCAATAGGACGAAGAGCTAATGTGACACTGATTTCTAGTCTGGTAGGGGATTTTGGGTACTGAGTTGAGTTTTGGCACACCCTAATTCACTGATGTCCTAAGTCTCTGTGCACAGTTCTGTGCTTGCGCAGAGTCCCTGTTACATGGCGCCGCCAATGAGTGTGGTCTTATTGTGAAACACTTGAGTAGTGTTTTTATCAGTCTACACCCCTTCACTATCGTTTGTGGTTGACGGTAGTGATGGCTAAAATACCTACCTATAATTACATAGGTTGTTTCAAGCTTTTCATTCTCAAAGGTTTCGTCTTTGGATTACAACCCAGTTGTGCGTACTAGTATTGTCTTGTACTTTGCTCTCACTGTTTCGATATGGCTGCGGTTGATATCCCGGCTCACAGTCGTGTAGCTGTGCGTAATCATTTGCAGGAATACCTTGTTTCTCTTGAGGGACAGGCGGTGGTTTTTGTGGGCTCTGCTGACGTGGCGTACCCATTTGAGTTGTAGTACTCATGGGTAACATTTCCCGCAGTGGATGCTGTTTCTGGTGTTTTTCACTCGTATACCCCCGCTGATGCTCCTGCAGTGTACGCTCCATATCGGATGGTAGAAATTCCGATTTCTGTTGGGCAGCATGTCGTTTGGTTTAATGGCACCCTCCCACATATTGTTACAGTGGTCAGACAAGGACCGTTTTCCATTCCAGGCGCTACTTGGCCTGTGTTGGCTGCTTACACTCTGCATCCCCAGGTGGGTGTTTTAACAGCCGTCCAATTGCGACCCCTGTATGCTTCTTCGGTAGCAGTTATCAGGGGTCTGGTTCACTACATTACTCGCAACCTCCCGGGTGGGGCCCTGGCTGGTGCAGCGCATCCAGTTGGCGGTGGCGGACTCAAACTTAGTCCCATCATGGTTAATGCGGTCATGGGCAAGCGTCCCCAGGATAAGGAAGAAATTCCTTTTTGGCTTGCCGAGAAATTTGACCAACTGGAGGCAGTGTTCCCGAATACTAGTCCTGTTGAGAAACACAGGATTGTCACCGTGAGTTTGCAGAAAGACTCAGGGCCCGATTCACAGAACTAACTTAAGACAAAATCTTAAACTTACTACCATTTTCGTATTCACAGAAGGCACTTACTCATTTTGGAATTCACAGAAGACACTTAATCATTTCAGTATTCACAGAAGTTAGGGGTCCTAACTTTAGGACTCCTAAATGCCTTCTGTGAATACCGAAAGTCCTAAAGTTAGGATTGTTCTCAATTTAGTAGTAGTAAAGTTAGGACTCCTAACTTTAGGACTCCTAAATGTCTTCTGTGAATACGGAAAGTCTTAAAATTAGGATTTTCCTCAATTTAGTAGTAGTAAAGTTAGGGCTCCTAACTTTAGGACTCCTAAATGCCTTCTGTGAATACCAAAAGTCTTAAAATTAGGATTTTTCTCAGTTTAGTAGTAGGCTTTATGATATAGTTCTTGTGATTGAAGATGACATTGAACGTACCATAAAAGGGGTATTTTGGGGGAAAAAAAATTGTTAGCTGAGGTCGACTCTCCCCCCCCCCGTTTGTCTTGGCCGAAGGAGCAGGCACTACAGTTTGCAGAAGATTGGGCTAAGGCGCTTGTGCTGGCATTGTACCGTACTCATTGTGGATGGGAAAAAATATCCCCTCGACATGAGATCCCTTTGCGGTCGATGCCACAGCCACAACCCCAATAACCCATATGGCATGAGGCGAAAGCCTCTGTAGCCGAAATCCTTGAACAATTGGAATATCAAGGTGTCATTGAAGCGTTTGTGTCTCCTATGAATAACCCGCTTTTTACTGTGATCGAGCCAGATGGCTCGTACTGTTTGGTTTTGGATTACCGCCACTTAAACTCACAATGTCGTACGTGTGCGGTGCAGAATACTCACAGCTCTGCTCTAGTGGATAGTCTTGTGCGTAAGAGGTTCAAAACCACTCTTGACATTTCCAATGGCGTCTTTGCCCATAACTTGTACCCTTTTAGTAGTGAGTGGACGAGTTTTACCTGTGGTGGCAAACATGCCCAGTTTCTTCGTTTACCCATGGGCTACAAGAACAGTTCAGGGGTTTTTGCTGCCCGTATCGTCTCTCTCTTAGAGAGAGTTGACCCGGATGCGTGTTTGTATGTGGATGACATCTATCTCACAGACAACGAAATTTGGGCGCATCTGTGTCGAGTAGACCGCATTATTTGTAACTTTGTGGACTTTGGTTACAAATTCAACTTTGCAAAGTCTCACATTGCAGAGTACACAGTGTTGTTCCTGGGCTACGAGCTCAACAATGAAGGTAAAGGCTTGGTTCCTCACTTCTTGGAGAAAAACGCACTTTTGCGCACTCCCACAACGCTGAAAAAGTTGCAATCTTTACTGGGCTTTCTAAATTTTGGACGTACATACATTCCTGAATATGCTCAGCATATCCAAATCGTGCTGGCTGCCTGAACATTCAGCCGTCTTGCAATCGTTGCAGGCTGACCTACTTGAATCTAATTTCTTGTTGACTTGTGATAACCACACTAACCTGGTAATAAGAATCGTGCCAGGGGCGGTCGGGTTCACGACCCTCACTTTTAAAGAGGGAGACACAGTTCCTATTGCTTACAACTCACACCTGTGTACCCTTCGGCCGAGTTGCGGTTTTCCACTGTGGAAAAAGTTTTGACAGCAGTGCAAATGGCGATTCTTAAGGAACATGCACTGTCTCAGCGGAAACCCATTGTGGTTGAATTCCGTATCCTGCCTTGGAGGCAGTGATAAAGGCCAGTGTACCAAATTCCAAGGCTTTGCACCCTCAGTGGATACAATGGGCTACATCGTTGACATCCCCTAATGTAACGTTCGCTTTCGATTCCTCATTGCAGACTCAGGAGTTTTTGCAGTATGAGTTTGTTCAACCTGCTCCTCTGATTGTGCGCCCACTGGAGGATTGTCGTTGTATCATTTACACTGATGGAAGTGCTCAAGCGGCTATGGGTTCTAGACACGCGTATTCCGCGGCCTGTGCAATTGTGGTTGGTACAATGGTGGATGGTGAATTCAGGTCCAATGTCATGCATACACAGACATTAGGGGACTGTCCCGCCCAATTAGCAGAACTACGTGCTCTGATGCTTGTCTTGGAGTACGAGGACCCCAGTGGGACTACTCCTATTGTGAGTGATTCCTACTACTGTGAACATTCTTTCAATGATAATCTACCCTTTTGGACTCAAAATGATTATTGTGACTCCAAAGGTCTCACAATGAAACATAAAATGATCTGAGTTTGAGTGGCGGTACTTAAAGACCGTCTTGCGCTTGTTTTTTGTAATTCATACTCTGGGTCATCAGCGCGTAGGAGTTCACGCTGTTGGCAATTGTCTCGCGGACGAAGCTGCAAAGACAGCAGTAGCAACATTTGCAGTGGCAGTGGTTACACGTTCCAAAAGTAAGATTGATGATGACATCTTGGCAGCTATTGCCGCGACTGAGAAGGGAGGTAATTATCCTAAGGGTTTCTCTTCAAAGTACACTTATCACTTAAGTCCCGATAAAGTTCCTTATGTGAGAATTATTTTTGTTGGTGACAGACTGATTCCCAATGCGGACCGCAGACAGGCTTTGATCACAGCGGCTCATGCGGGGATGGCTTCGGAGCATGCCGGCGTGTCAGCTACTGTATCTCTCCTCCAGCAAAGGTATTGATGGCGGGGTTTGTACAAACAGACGCGTGATTTTGTCCTTCAATGTGGTATTTGTCAGCAAATTAAGCCTTCTTCTGCTGCACGCTCGCCCCAAACTCAGTTGTACATATCTAATAAGCCACTTGCATGTGTTTATTTGGATCACTGCGGTCCTTTCTCCTCTGATACTGCGTATAAGTACATCTTAGTAGTAGCTGACTCTTGCACGCGCTTTGTGTGGCTGTGGCCTCAAAGAAGCACTGATGCCAGAACTTTCATAAGAGATTTGCATCTCTTTGTGGGAATTTTTGCATGTGGCATGTTCCATTCGGACCAGGGTTCAGCGTTTGCCTCTAAGGCATACAAGGATGCCATGGCTTCATTGGGGGTCCAGGTCAAATTTTCTTCTCCATACAGGCCAAAGGGCAATAGTGTTGTGGAGCGGATGAACCGTGGCTTAAATCAATCATTGACAGCAAAGGTGTTAGGTGCTGGCAGGGAATGGCTCTCCCACTTGCATAGCGTACAACGTGCACTTCATATTCTCCCTAGAAGGTCTTTGGGTGGGCGGACCCCATACGAAATGCTCTTTGGCATCAAGATGTTTGTTCCGGACCTTGACGGTCTAGACATGGCGGTGGGAGCCACATCCTATGACGTAGATGAACATTCTAATGTTTTGCAGAGCCTACAACAGACCAGAGACAGTCTTGCAAAGGAACACTTTCCCTCTACGTCAGAAGCTGTGTTGCAGATTCCGGTAGTCAGCTGGCTACCACGAGTTGGAGAACTGGTCCGAGAGAAGATTGACAACAAAAAAGAATTTGGTCCTTCCTATCGAGCTCCAGTTGCCGTGCTTGGTGTTCAGGGAACAACAACAATCATTTTATATCCTCTTCATGGGCGGAAGGGGAACAGGTACATTTCAATTGACCATGTCAAACCACACAGGGTGGCCGATACTGTATAGTATGAGGCCTGCGGTTTCGTGTCCAGCGATGGTGAGACACTCTGTCATCGGGCCTGATGTTGCTATTGAAATGAGTCCAGTTGAGAATCCTATATTGAATCTACCTACTGGTGATCCTCTTAATGGCACTGAAGATACTTACCAGACTGATTTGTCTATGCCTGATTTGGAGACCCGTGTGGCTAATCAATCCCGTTTTTCATTTGACACTGGATCATCCACGTCAGAGACCCCATCAAAAAATGTAATTTTCGTTACCTGTTTAAAAAACATTTTTTGATCCCACCTTGGATTTACATTTGGCTGGTGCTGATAGAATTTTTTTTGTTCATGTCCATAGGATTGGTGGTATATTTTTTCCATTTTATTAATGGACACCATATTGAAGAAAGAACGTCAATCGAGTGATTGATGGAACTTTGGCTCCCCACTCCTCTTCGCACATCATGAAGAGGGACAAGACATTTTTTAACATAACTGCTTGGCCCATTTTAGATGGGATTGTATGGGATGCTGTACAGTTCCAGATTCATGGTCCCACAAAGGTTATTAATGTTCCCAATGCACACCGTGTTTCTATGGGGGATGTGGTTAAACAAAATATTCGCTCTGATGATTGGGATGTAAAAGCAGTTGAAGCTTAATTTACTGATTTAAAATATTATGCTGCCTTCGATGCTGAATATTTATATTTAGAGTCAGCAAATGATGGTGATTTGCACTGTGACCAACATTTTGGCAATCACTTTCTGCATAAGACTGACTCGTTCAGAAGCATAGTTAACTTCACACAGTGGGAACATTGTCTTGCACCAGTGGAAGGCAGCTCCAAAAAGTTTCTGAAAAAGCTTTCCTACTTCACGGATTTTGATCAATCCAACCCTAATGCATTTTATTTTAAATTGACTGGAGAGTCATTTACCAAAGTTAGACTTACCCACACCAAATTACTTTATTCGAAGTCCTTTATTGACCAGTTGGCTGTTGGGGGTTATGAACAGAGGACAGAAACTATTGATCTTAAATCTGTTTGGGGTTCTAAGAGTTGGCAAGTACAAGGCACTGAGGCTTTGCATCGTGCATGTCTCATCCCAAACCATATGTTGTTTCTGAATGATACTATTTCACAGACCACATGCTTTGGATTGGCTACTTCTAGAAAATTAAATGCTCCTTCATTTCCTGATTTGGGTGAATTCCCTTATTGGAGTAATTTTACCAGTACACCCCTGAGTGAAATACAGGCACTGTTTAGTAATTCCTCTTTTAATGTTTCCGGAATTAATCCCGAAGGCTGGTTGCTATGGCAAAAAAGTGCAGATTCCTGCCAGCACCACTTTCTGGGTCTGACCCCTGGCTATACGGAGGTTGTAGTTGATCCCCGTTTTCAAACTCACCATTCAGGTACCACCTATTCTGTATGAAAATTGTGCCAGAGTTTGCTCAGACATTCATCCTTAGCGTCTGTTAAATCGCGTTTTTCCAGACTCACTGAGACTGTTGATTTCAATAATTTTGTGAAAGGCCCTGCAGGTGGCAGTTCGAAAAGATCGATATATGCTGCTTAAAATGAATTTTTGGAAACTGTCTCAAATTGAAGCTGCTTCTAGGCTTAGAGCTCAAGATCAGGTCAATTTAGAAAAAGTGCTTGCTGTTGTGGGTAACAGAATTAACACCCTTTCTTCCTGAATTTACACTTTAGATAATAGTGTGTCATCTGTGGTTGATATTGTACAAGAAGATGTTGCAGTGTTATATCATGGACAAAATCAATTGCGTTCTGTTATGCAGTTTGCTTGGACATTGCAGACACTTAAGAATGGTCGAGTTCCATGGGATTACATGAACACAAGCTTGTCATTTCTGCCTTTTAATTTGACTTTGAAACAGCAATTTATGTCAATGAAAGATGCCACGTTTTCCCTGTTGCATATTGAAAAAGTAGAACCATTGCCTTTTTCAATAGCAGATGCAAATTTGGCTGTTTGGCTTATCCATGGGTTAATAACCTTACCTTTCTCTCTTTTCAAATTCGAGAATTGCATGAAACACTATGCTATAGGCAGGTTTGAGACCCTGGGTTGGACATTCCTTTATGAGGTTTGGAACCTCCCCTTCACTCATCAATGTTTGAGGGATGGTAAAGAGGTATTTTTGAATACACCAGATCATTCCTTAACATGCATAAACCTTCAATTGCACGGATCTTGTAATGTGCTTGCACCAAATTTAGCGTGTGTTTTAAAGGGCACTCCAGTCCCGCCATTACACCAACATTCACACTGCTTGCTAATGGAAGTTATTTGTTACTAAACAATGATGAGTGTTGTGGGTTAGCTGCCGGTATTGCTTATATTGTTACCTTTTCCCAGCTTGTTACTTGTTGCAAGAATGTGCTGTTCCCTCCTCCACATGGCAGGCCTGATGCTTCCATCTGGCCCTCGATTCCGACCTTGAAAGCAGAGTTCAACAAGATGAGCAGAATAAGAGCTCTATTGTCCCAAAAGGAAGTTCCCTTACATCTGCGTGTGAGACATTAGTCATTCATGCTGCAATTACTCGTACAGAAGTGAATGCGATATTAAACACAGACCTGCCCTTGCACTTCGGTGCTTTGATCCACACAATCTTGAATGCCTCGTAGACTACTGACTTGGCTCATTTTTTAAAGTAGTATGCTCTGGCCTTGTTACCTCATTTCAGACTATATTCGGTGTGATCCCTGCATTTTTGGAGGTTTCCCCTTGCTCCTGGCTGTGGGCGCCGGCATTCTGATTTTATTTTGTTTATTGCCAAATGGATGCACAATATGTGCCCCTCGACGTGCAGACACTGCAGCTCCAACTGCGTGACCGGATGATAGAATACAATGGTGCGCTGCCTTTCGCGACTCTAAGTGTGGCCTATGGTTTATCCTTCTGGTTCTCTTTCTTCACTTGCGTGCAGCCTGTTTTCCATTGCCTGGATTGTGATTTCGAATGGGCCCTGGATTTGTGTCTCTTGATCTGGATTTTAATCTACTAATGAGTCCCTTAGTTGCTCGTGAAATAGACTGTTCTAGTTCCGGGATTATGGCCTGCGCAGCGGCACATGGGGTTCTAGGCAATTGGAACATTTGGACTGCGGCCAATGACTTTCTGGATCGCAGTTATATCGAAGTAAGCCCGAGTTGTCCTCTGATGGTGCTAGAGGCTCCGGCAATCGAGGAACTTGTATGTTCTTTTCCTTTGCTTAATTGGATGGCTGAAATGTTCATGGATAACAACGACTTCTTGTTGGAAGCAGTTGGAACGTTTGGTGCTTACCCGTTGTTGGACTTAAGTATTAATTTTTTTGCTTCATAGACACGTGCTGGACTCGTGAATATTTTTCATTTTGGTCTTGATTTTTATTACATATCTGAGGTATTTTCACACACCAATGCATCGTGTGTTTGTATACACTGATTTGAAAAATTGTTTTGGCTTTTTAATCCTAAATTTCAATTTTGGTGGAAAAATTTCTAAACTTGGTTCTGTCTCACTCGAACTTGAACTCTACATTCTATAATGTTTGCCCTGAGTGTTGTGTGTTCCCTGAACATGGGGGGGGGGGTGTAGTGTGGTTTATGGGCCTCTTTTTGCGTGCATGTTAAGTTAGCATGGCTTATTAGAAGTTTAAATGCCATTTTCCTTTTTTCTGCTTTTTGCACACAACACTGATTAGCTGCTTTTGCTGAGTTAGCTTTCACAAAGATCATTACATGAGAAAAGGGTTGTTTTTCGACATCTCTAGACATACATTGTGTCCCCAGTCTGGACAGTGAGTGCTGAGCCGCCTAGGTTATCATAACGTGCGAGCATGCATATCGGCGTGTCCGTGTAACACATCCTAGACATTAATTTGGCAGCTGTAAGCCGATTAGGATTCTAGCGCCTTTATCATAGCACACTTGCCAGAATTGGACACACTTGGAAGATTCCAGGCATGCATAGAGACTAACGTGATGTAATTTACAATTACTGAGCGGATAGGTTAATGGGGTCCCCCTAAGAAAACTCCAGAGACCTTCTGTTGTTTTATAATACATAGGTCCTAGATAGGGAGAGTGCTTCAAATAGGCCCTTTTATCACCTGTTTGCACTGTCATTGTAATATGATTCCTCCTTTTGTATTTCATGGGATTGTAACCATGCTATCTGTATTATTCTTATGCATATGTATGCTTATGTTGATTAAAATACTGCGCTTGAGATAACGTTGTTAAAATAAACATTTTAACCGTACCGTGTCTCTATTTTACTCCTGTTGTGAACTGGTATGAACGTATAAGAAAAGAGTATTCTCACTGCCCACCATTCCTGAGATGGTCCTAAGTCGCATGTTCTAGGTTGTCTAATCATTGGTTTCTTTGCTATAGGACGAAGAGCTAATGTGACACTGATTGCTAGTCTGGTAGACATATTGTGGCGTCACTAGGAAGCTTAACAGAACATATGCCCATGTATATAGACTTCTTTCTTGCCCAACATGTGGTCAAACTGAAATCATCTATACGAGATACTAAGGATTTCCTTGGACACATTGAGAAAATTGAGTGGTAGGGGGGTTTCTCTTTTATGGTTTTGGACATTACCAGTCTTTACACCTGCAAAGCCCATAACGATGGCCTGAAAGCAGTACAGTATTTTTGGGACAATCGCCCCTTAAATTCACTGAACACACCAGCATGTGGATGATTTTAATTAACTTTTGTTTGAATAACGATTCAGAAAAGGGGGTGGTGATGAACAGAGTGTCTGAATTAAGCAGACCACTCTTACCCAGTCCAAAGATCAGGGCTTGATCCATCACCGTTATTTATCTCACTGCACCATCCCAGCTCAGAACCTGGCTATATGCAAATCAGTCTGTCCCTGGCCCAGTGCATCATGGGAACAGGGCAGACTAAACTACCAAGCCAATTCTTCACCAGAAAGGAGACAAGCTACCGGGGACCGGTTTCTGGCATTTCAGCCGTCTTCGGCCCGGCTTGCTTGAATTCTGATGGTGCAGTGAGAAAGGGACTCATGTCTGAGTATACCCTGCCACACCTATAGTGGCCAAAAACGATTCAGAAAAGGGGGTGGTGATGAACAGAGTGTCTGAATTAAGCAGACCACTCTTACCCAGTCCAAAGATCAGGGCTTGATCCATCACCGTTATTTATCTCACTGCACCATCCCAGCTCAGAACCTGGCTATATGCAAATCAGTCTGTCCCTGGCCCAGTGCATCATGGGAACAGGGCAGACTAAACTACCAAGCAAATTCTTCACCAGAAAGGAGACAAGCTACTGGGGACCGGTTTCTGGCATTTCAGCCGTCTTCGGCCCGGCTTGCTTGAATCCTGATGGTGCAGTGAGAAAGGGACTCATGTCTGAGTATACCCTGCCACACCTATAGTGGCCAAAAACGATTCAGAAAAGGGGGTGGTGATGAACAGAGTGTCTGAATTAAGCAGACCACTCTTACCCAGTCCAAAGATCAGGGCTTGATCCATCACCGTTATTTATCTCACTGCACCATCCCAGCTCAGAACCTGGCTATATGCAAATCAGTCTGTGGAAGGTATACTCAGATGTGAGTCCCTAGCTCATTGCACCATCAGGATTCAAGCAAGCCGGGCCGAAGACGGCTGAAATGCCAGAAACCGGTCCCCGGTAGCTTGTTTCCTTCCCAGTATAAGAATTGGCTTGGTAGTTTGTTCTGCCCTGTTCCCATGATGCACTGGGCCAGGGTCAGACTAATTTGCATATAGCCAAGTTCTGAGCTGGGATGGTGCAGTGAGCTAAAAAACGGTGATGGATCAAGCCCTGATCTTTGGACTGGGTAAGAGTGGTCTGCTTAATTCAGACACTCTGTTCATCACCACCCCCTTTTCTGAATCATTTGTTTGAATAACAACATGTTCCTTTTTCAGAATCAGTTTTATAAACAGGTCTCCGGAATGGCGATGGGCACCTGCTTCCCCCCCAGTTATGCAAATTTATTTGTTGGCTGGTGGGAGGAGCAGGTGGCCTGGGCTCCGCCCAATAAAATATGGACAGACAAGATTATATCCTGGCACCTCTACATCAATGACCTCTTTAATGTTTTCAAAGGGTCACCAGATATGGCGAAATTGTATGTTGAGGTTTTGAACCTGAATGAGGTAAACCTAAAATTCTCAGGGGAAATAAGCACAGAATCTGTCAACTATCTAGCTCTCAATGTATACGTAGCGGAAGGACAGTTACACACTAAGCTCCATAGAAAATCGATGGCAGGTAATTCTACCTTGTATGCCACGAGTAGCAATCCTAAAAAACTGATCAACAGCATTCCCTATAGAGAACTGTTGAGATTGAAAAGAAACAATACCAGCGAGTGTGAATTCAAATGGACAGCTGACGCAAATATGAAACCCTTCAGGCAGAGGGGGTATACTGAAGAAGTTCTCCAACAGGCTATGCAGAGAGTCAGTGCTATAAAAAGAGCTGATTTACTGATTGAAAAGGATGATAAGAAAGGGAATAAGGTTAGTAAGTCATGAAGGACAAATGGGAAGTTTCACATGATTACAACATGATGCAGGTCAATTGAAACTCATTTTAAGAAAAAATTGGCATACCCTCCTCTCAGGTAATATCATAGGGGCCGACTTACCTTCCTCTTTGATGACATTTAGAAAAGCCATATCGCTATGGAATGACTTAGTACATATCCATCAAAGCGTAGAGACATTTAAGTCTATGTTGAAACCATTAAATGGGTTCTTTATAGGAGTGGGCAGAATTTGAGTAGTCGCGCTACACCAAAAAATCGCAGCGAGCACGCAAAAGTTCCACGAACACACAGAATTGCTTGTTCTGCCTGTTTGCAATGCTTTTTTCCTCTTCGTTAACGCTGTTTGTGTACTCGGGGGGAAATATCTCATGAACATGCCTGTTAAAAGCGCAAACAAGCAAAAAATTCCACGAACCCATGATCGCGGAACTTTGGTCAATTCCGCCTTCTCTGCAGAACAAGAAATTACCCAAATTCTGCAAATTCAGTGAGCTGAACAGAATTTACCGCCCAGACTAATTCTTTCCTTGTGGGAAATGCAAGGCGCGCAAACAGAATAAACAAGTTTTTACCTTTAATTTACCTGGTCTACCTACACCTAGGAAAATAAAGAAATTCCTGACTTGTTCCACCCCATACATCGTCTACTGCCTTACATGCCCAAGTGGGCTCCATTATATCGGCAGCACCATTCACCCTGTTAAAATTCAGATATTGGAACATCTGATGACGATAACAAATGGTGATGAGACTTATCCGGTTGCGAGACATTTTAATAAGGGGCATAATCCCAACAGGGATTTTCTGACATACTATTGCATTGATCATGTACCTGTAAATCCCAGGGGAGGTGACAGAATGCTTAGGTTGAGACACTTGGAGTCTCGATATATCATAGATTTACATACTAAAAGTCTGCGGGGGTTGAACAGTAGTGAGGAGGTAGCGGTACATCTGGGGGAATGATTCCGACCGGTTTAATATGTAATGCTTATCCCCTTGTTCTGAATCGTTGTTTCTTCCTTTATTATATTTTTCTTTTTTCTTTCATTGTTTCAAAATGAGATTGGATACATCTACGGACTGAGAACCAGTATGCTTATGTTTCTACTATGTATTATGAAATGTATCTACGTATCAGTAAAATCTGAAAGTGGGCTGAGTCCCGAGGAGACTCCATTGCAATATAGAGATATGAATGTTATACACATGCTAAATATCTGCCATATAGCCAACTGTTTTTAGCAAATTGTATATTTAGATGGTAGCATGAATGTTAGACCTGGCACCATTGGCGTGGGTCTCCCTTCCATTTTTTCTACTGCCTCCTATGTTTTTGCTGGTTTTAGATGCTATTGGGCACTGTGCCACTGCTATTCCGTGCCACAGTGCAAGTGCTCCCTATGGTAAATTGATGTATGGGTTAGTTACTCCATGATTGGCTTGTATGGTTTACTTGTCAGAGGAGAAGTGTGGCTCACCGGTTAGAGGAGGCAGACCCAGAAGCAGAGGTCAGCCTGGGACCAGGGTTCAATTCCCGATGCGGCAGGGTTTGGAGCCCAAATGTCCACGGACCTGATAATTCTCGCTTCGGTGCCTACTTGAATCAGGGGTTCATGATCTGCAACTCTGGACAATAGCTTGCTCAATCTCCACTACGGCCCCCGCGGCGGGATGCCTGGCTTTCACCTTGAGGGTGCCCAGCTGGGCTATCCCACAGGGAAAAACCAGGACGGGTTCCCAAAGCAAGCGCCGAGATACCCTTGGTGGTGATACGTGCGCTATATAAGAAACTACATTACCATTATTTACATTACCATTATTACCCTAGTACAGTTCACGGTGTGTGCCCAGGGCTTGAAAATCAAATGCTGCTGGTGGGCTTGCAGCACTGATTCTGCCACCCACCGGAGCAGCTTGTAAAGTGTGTCTCAGGTCTGCCATTGCAGACCCTGTGTGCAGTCTGGTACTGCCATGTTGACTGGGTAAGTGCACCCACTTGCCAGTCCCTAAACCTTCTCTTTTATACATATAAGTCACCCCTAAGGTAGGCCAAAGGACAAGGTGCATTGTAGGTAAAAAGGTAGGACATGCCCTGATGTGTGTGGCATGTTCTTATAGTGAATTACAGCCATTTTCGTTTTCCACTATAGCAAGGATACCTGTTACCCATAGGCCAGAATGAGCAGTTTGATTATAACACCTTAAAATCCTAACTGACTCAGGAAACTAGGTAGAAATTCGACTTTAGTATGCCTGAACGCAGAATGATAAAACAAATCTTCTGGTGAAGTTGGTTTTAACATTCTGTGTCTAAAAATACAACTTTTAGAAAGTAGGTATTTTCTTGCCTAACTATCCAAGCCTGCCTCTACTAGGTTGTATAGTCCTTGTCTGGCTTTTGAGTTACAAGGGCTGGTGGATTCCAGGAGACAGGGTGAGTCAGCACAGGGCTGAATAGACCCATCTGCATGTAGAGTGGTCGAGGGGAGCACCTAGGACCTGAATAGGGTTCGGCCTGCCTTCCACAATGCTGGTTCCACCTCCTGTGGTGCGTCTGATGTCCCTACCCAACACTGTCAAAGGAAGAGAATGAGCCCTGTAAACAAAGTGCTCCAGGACTGCACAGAACTGGTTTGGACTAGGCACAGACACTCTCTGCCTTCAGAGACAAAGGATTTTGGTGTATAAAAGAGGGGACCCAGAGCCCAGAACTTTAGATCCCTTCTGGTAATCAAGACGAACCTTTGCTGAGGAAAAGAACCGGGAAACTGAAGGAGGAGACTACCCCTGTGCTGTGTGTTGTTGGGGTTGGCCTGCAGTGGTTGCTTCATTACCAAAGAAAGGAGAAAAAGGACTGAGTGTGCTTTCATCATCTTGAAGAAGATCTCTAAGGGCTTGAACTTGAACTTGCCTCCTGCCTGAAGTCTCAGGTATACAAGACGTCACCCCTTCTGCTGGCCTGCATCAAGAACTGCGGTTTTAGCTGCTGCAGAAGGAAATTGCAACACCGACGCAGACGAGCGACGCCGGCTTCTGCACTGAAGCCGTGAGCGCCGGTCCGACTTGCATCGTAGACCCGACGCCGGCCGCTGTGCCACATCGACGCCAGTGAGTGATGCCGTAACCTGCCCGGTTGACCAACAAATTTTGCTCTAAAAGGGTAGTACACAAGTTTTATCGTTGTAATGATGTTGGTTATGGAAATATCTTACATTTGAGGGCAGCTGTTAAGATTCCTGGCCGTTTGCATATTTTAAAATGGTAGAATCGCAGTACTGACTAAGTGGTCTGAGTTTGACATTTTTGTCCTTCTACTATGTTTAATACCCGTACATGCACATTAAATTTGTTGAATGTATGTATAAAATAATGGCGTCTCTGGCGTTTCTGGTTAACATCGAGGAAGGCATTTGCCAAAACTCGTCTGTGAGTGCTCTCGTCCTTTGTGGGTATAATTACCCGGTGGAGTTTGGAGCAGTTTGTTTGGGCGGGATCACCCCCGCATTGACAGGCACCCGTTCAAGATTGCATAGGGCTGGCGATTTGGTAGCTGTAATATATATATATATATATATATATATATATATATATATATATATATATATATATATATATATATATATTACCTACTGGCAGTCGCCAGTAGGTATATATAGTTAGGATTTTTTCTCTATGGAACTTTTGAAAATTCTATGTCTAATAACTTTGGCGTTTGTGGACGGAATCGTCTGAAATTGTCAGGAAAATGGCACATTTTGATTCTGAGCAGCCCCTGAAAATTTGGGGGGGTTTCGTCAAGGGGGGGCCGAGAAAAAAGGGGGGTCCCAAAACGCGTTTTTCCCATTCATTTTTCCATAGGGCGGTTGGACTCACTTTTAGCTCGAACGGCTGAATGGATTTGCACGAAACTTGGCAAAATTGTAGGGACTGTTAGCCCGATGTGCCTTTGCTAGGTCTCAATATATGTGCTCCAGTAGTTTTTGAGAAATTAACGTTCAAACCAAGATATATATCTGTAACAGCGCTCTGGGCAGCGATCCGGTCCGCTTACTTTTCGCTTATCGGAACTTTGCGCGCAGAAAGCTGATTGGCTCTCCGGTGTCTGTCAACATTCTAAACAGTCCGGTGCGGCCGCCATCTTGTCTCTCGGTAGGATCGAGAGAGAAGAAAAGGTGAAAAACTAAGGGGGAATTTAATGAAAGGGGGCAAGGTATCCCCCTCTTCACCCCCTAGGAATGTTGTTGGGGTTATTAAAGGGTCCCGTGGGGAAAATAAAAAAAAAAATGATTTTTCACGGTAGAAGCGCTTCACGGGCCGCGAACTGGGCCGCAAACTGGTAGCGAAACGGGAATTCGCCATTTTGAGCTTCGTTAATTAAATTACTAGTTATAAGTGGGTGCGGGAGACGTATCCTAATCCCCTATGTTTCCTGAGGGTGGCTGAGGAGGCTGATATATGTTGATACATCTCTTCCAGCGGCTGTGCGTGAGCTTTTTTTTTTTTTTGCTGCGTGACAGTCCGGAGCGGCCGCCATCTTGTCTCTCGGTAGGATCGAGAGAGAAGAAAAGGTGAAAAACTAAGGGGGAATTTAATGAAAGGGGGCAAGGTATCCCCCTCTTCACCCCCTAGGAATGTTGTTGGGGTTATTAAAGGGTCCCGTGGGGAAAATAAAAAAAAAATGATTTTTCACGGTAGAAGCGCTTCACGGGCCGCGAACTGGGCCGCAAACTGGTAGCGAAACGGGAATTCGCCATTTTGTGCTTCGTTAATTAAATTACTAGGTATAAGGGGGTGCGGGAGACGTATCCTAATCCCCTATGTTTCCTGAGGGTGGCTGAGGAGGCTGATATATGTTGATACATCTCTTCCAGCGGCTGCGCCATCTGGCCTTTTTTTCGAATGCCACAATTTTGTCGTGCACGGCAGCCATTTTAGATGCCAGGCTGGTCCCAGGCTATCACCTAACCCTGCGGATGTAGTTTATGGCCCCAGCTGTAGAGAATTCAGACATGCCAACCCTCCTGATTCAGGCGTGTGACTACTGATTTCAGTGCTAGTCTCCCGCCTCCCGATTTCTGCAAGCAAAAACCCGGGGGCATATTACGAACAACTAGCGATAATTTTTGTCTCTAACTTGTTTAGAGACAAAAATTATCGCCGCACATCGGCGATTTTTATCGCAGATAAACCTTGCTATTATCGCAGAAAAGTCAGCGATATTCATGTATTATTGACCTAATGCTCTTAGCCATGTTATCCACCTCCCATTGGATAACATGGCTAAGAACTGCTCAGGGCAGGTGTTAGATTTGGGAGATATTCGCGCTTAGCGCGAATATCTCCAAAAGTTGGTAATAGAAGGTAGCGATGTTAGGGACTGTTTCCAGTCGCTAACATCTTGGCACGCCACTTTGCATGTCATTAGTGATAAATATCACTGACATGCAAAGCGGGGCCCAAGATGGTCGCTATCTCCTTTTAGCTGTCACTAACTGGTGTTAGCGACAGCTTGGTAATAGGGAGATAATTTTATCTCCGCTTTCATGGCTTTTAAAGCCAAAAAAGCGGAGATAAACCCCCTTGATAATATGCCCCACGATTCCTTGGGGGTTTCAGCTGACAGGGCTTGGTATTGTGTTACATGGTTATTTTTCCATGAAACGTCAGAGGGTCGATGCAGGGGTTCTAGAAGAGGTGATAAACCATTTAAGCCTCATGAACAAGCGCATGGTTTTTTAAAGATTTGTGAAGTACTCGGGGCGGCGGTGTGTGTGTGCCGTCTTTCAGGAGCGGGCGGGGGGGCACTGCCAGCAACTTGCCAGGTCAGGTAGTGTTCAACACGTGCATCACCCTTTCTCTGTCTGCTATTGCGCTCCATGCTTCGGAAAGGTAAGAAAAAGAACGTGCATTTGAGTTTGAAATGTCCGATCCTGCAGCAGCACACTTCCAAAGCCCACACATGACAATAACCCGATTCAAGGCCCCATTCACCCGTTTTTCAAAAAATAGATAACACTCCAACAAATTAAGGTTATAAAACTTTATTAACTTTTAACGATAATGAACAGAACAAAAACTAAAAACATTTAAACATTTATTAACACAAAAAGCAACAATGGTTAGAAGCTGTCTTTTGTGCGAATAGTCCCAAGGCAGCACAACGTGCAGAGTTCTGGACGGCACCCAGGTGATGTCGCCTGGGTGCCGCACTGGTTTAGGGATCCTACAATGCTGCTCCGAAAATTGGCGTGGGGCGTCCCGGGTGGGGCGGGGGGAGGCCTCGTCAGTAGCGGTCTGTTGTGCGAATAGTCCCAAGGCAGCACAACGTGCAGAGTTCTGGACGGCACCCAGGTGATGTCGCCTGGGTGCCGCACTGGTTTAGGGATCCTACAATGCAGCACAGAAAAACAGCGTGGGGCGTCCCGGGTGGTGCGGGGGGAGGCCTCGTCAGTAGCGGTCTGTGTCCAGTGTCACATGGCTGACACAACATGTACGACAGGCACCCAGGTGATGTCCAGTAAACTGTCGCACTGGTTTTGGTATCCTACAATGCTGCTCCGAAAATTGGCGTGCGGCGGCCCGGGGGGGGGGGGGGGGGAGGCGGCGTGAACGGGCCTCCCCAGGTGGCGGCCATCTAGCTGAGTTGCGCTCGCTCTTGCGGCCACAGCGTCTCGCTCACCATGTTGTGGAGTTGCTCCCACTCTTGCAGTGCAGCGATAGGCGGCTGCCACATGGCTGTCAAAATGGCGGACGGCTCTTCGGTTTTGGGCCTGGTCCACTAAAATGGCCCTGGGACACCTTGGAAGTCGGACGCTTGCCTGCTAGGGCTTGGGCTCCATTCTCGAAAAGCGTCCCCTCAGCCGTGAAGATTGTATAAAAGTCTTGGGGGCCCCCGACTCCCGCAGGCTTCCGGTGGGGAGCGGCTGCCATGATTGCTCGCGGAATGACCACGACGGAGCCACGAGATGGTGGTGCTCTCATGCTGACGCCAGCTTCAGTCTGAATGATCCAGAAACAAGGTGGGGCTTTCATCGTTTGGGAAAAAAAATGTTCTAAACCAATGAAAAGTGTTATTTTTAGGTCATATGACCAAGCCTTCCATCTTTAGGAAACCAAAAGTAAAATGAACCAATGAAAAGTTTTATAAACAAGTCACATGACCTGTTCTGCGGCATAGGGCTACAAAAAGCGTAGAAAATCCGTTGGCACGTGAGGCGGCGTCAGTAGCGGACCGATGTGCGAATAGGCCGAAGGCAGCACAACGCGTCGAGATCCGGATGGCACCGAGGTGGTGTCCAGCAAATTGCCGCACTGGTGTGGCCATCCTACAATGCTGCACCGAAAGACGGCGTGTCCAGCTGAGTTGTGGTCACTGTCAGTAGCGGACCGATGTGCGAATAGGCCGAAGGCAGCACAACGCGTCGAGATCCGGATGGCACCGAGGTGGTGTCCAGCAAATTGCCGCACTGGTGTGGCCATCCTACAATGCTGCGCCGAAAGACGGCGTGTCCAGCTGAGTTGCGGTCACTGTTGCGGTACAGTGACTCGAACGCGCCGAGATCCGGATGGCGCCGAGGTGGTGTCCAGCAAATTGCCGTACTGGTGTGGCCATCCTACAATGCTGCGCCGAAAGACGGCGTGTTCAGCTGAGTTCCGGTCACTCTTCCGGCACAGTGACTCGAACGCGCTGAGATCCGGATGGCACCGAGGTGGTGTCCAGCAAGTGGCTGCACTGGTGTGGCCATCCTACAATGCTGCGCCGGAAGTCGGCGTGGGGTGCCCCGTTGGCTTATGAGGTGATGTCAGTAGTGGACTGATGTGTGAATAGGTCGGAACCAGCACAAGGCGCCAAGATCCGAATGGCAAGTCCTGGATGTTGAGTGCCTCAGTTGAGATTTCTGAGCAGTGCTTGTAGGACTGTCTGAAGCTTATTTGCACCTGCTGCAGCTTCACTAGGTCCGGCGGAACTTTTTGCCTTTTCCTTTCTGCTTCTTTTCCTACAATGCGTTTCTTCTGAAGACACGACCAGGTCCCTGAATGTGTGCAGGGGGACGCTATTGATTGAATGAACGCGCCGAGATCTGGATGGCACCGAGGTGGTGTCCAGCAAATTGCCGCACTGGTGTGGCCATCCTACAATGCTGCGCCGAAAGTCGGCGTGGGGTGCCCCGTTGGTTTATGAGGTGATGTCAGTAGCGGACCGATGTGTGAATAGGTCGGAACCAGCACAAGGCGCCCTGCACTGTTGAGCCTTTTTCAATGTCTGTTTTTTGTTGTTTCCCCTCCATCAAAAACAAAACAAAAATACAAGGCGCCAAGATCCGAATGGCAAGTCCTGGATGTTGAGTGCCTCAGTTGAGAGTTCTGAGCAGTGCTTGTAAGACTGTCTGAAGCTTATTTGCACCTGCTGCAGCTTCACTAGGTCCGGCGGAACTTTTTTCCTTTTCCTTTCTGCTTCTTTTCCTACAATGCGTTTCATCTGAAGACACAACCAGGTCCCTGAATGTGTGCAGGGGGACGCTATTGATTGAATGAAAATGGCGGCTTGACACAAAGCTGACTCAAGCGTTACTGTTGGTGCTATACAGACAAAAATTGGTTTTCAGTTTGTACATTCTTCAGGTTTTTTTTTTCCATCCAAGTCTGATTGAGAGTTTGTAGAAAAATGGCTTCAGATTTTCCACATACTACTCTTCAACATTCTTCCTAAATGTAACAATGTGAAACTCACTAGGAGAACGGCTGTTTCTGTTTCCTTTCAAAATGCTGCCACCAATATTTTCTGAATGGAAGACACCATCTTGTAGCATAAAGGGCCGAAAGGGGTTCTGGTCTGGCCGATGGTTGGTGGAGACATTTTGACTATATCTTGGACCTGCCCGGCCTCGCCCAAAATGGCGCCGGTATAAATGGGACTCGTAACTCTTTGCCCGCAAATGTATATCTAGAAAATGTTATTGTAAGTGGCCCTGTCGTATTTTAATTACAAAATGTACGTCCACCGATTACGCAACTGTTAGACACCTTTGTTCTTGTCACCTAATGGCCCGCTCGTTACGTTCTTCTACAGTGTAAATGTCTCCTCATCATATACGATTTCAGTTTGCTCCGTGGCCGGCCCACGTGGTTATAGGCCCGTATTTGTATACTGACATTTTCACAATAAAGGTTTTTAAAACAAAACACGGTAGTAGTATTTTCATTTGTAAAGTTTTTACTTTTAGTGACTGTTTTCGAATCAGTAAAAGGCAAGTGAAATAAAGCAGTCCAATTACATGACGGATAAAAGGTATAATATGTAGGAACGCAGTAAAGATAAATGGTCAAGGGCAGTTGTGTTTTTCATGTCTGCAACATAAAGTGATCGATAAGAATCTGATAATCAGGCGTATCGGCGACTAAGACAGCAGGCCGAATCTCTTTTACTCAACGGCTCCGTCATGGAAGGAAGAAACGCCCTTTTTCTCGAAAAAGGAATATATTTTACTTGCAAGACAGTTGTAAATTTTCCGGGAAAGTACATTAGCCTGGAATATTATAACATATGTTTGAAAAAAAAATATTGTTCGAAAATAATAAAAAGCGTAATTTTTAGGTCATATGACCAAGCTTTTCATCATTAAATTAACAAAAGTAAAATGAACCAATGAAAAGTTTTATTAACAAGTCACATGACCTGTTATGCTTACGTTACGCGCTGCGCGCCGCGCCTCGGATCACTTCCGGGTGCGCTAACGCGGCGTGTCATAAAACGCATTACGCGACAACGTAGGTCAAGAATATAGTCTAAATGTCTCCACCAACCAGCGTTCAGAACACAACCCCTTTCAGCAGTCCAAAAAGTTCTGTTAAATGACAACAGAGGGGACAGGCAACAAGAACCATCAGTCAAAGAGGGGAGGGCAAGTTCTTCTCTTCCGGGTCATGTTGGGGCGCTACCGGAACTGATCGAATTGGTAGTCTACAGTGTTTCTGGATGTTTCAGACTAAAGCTGGCGTCAGCATGAGACCACTACCATCTCGTAGCTCCGTCGTGGCCATTCCACGAGCAATCATGGCAGCCGCTCCCCACCAGAAGCCTGCGGGAGTCGGAGGCCCCCAAGACTTTTGTAGAATCTTCACGGCTGAGGGGACGCTTTTCGAGAATGGGACCCAAGCCCTAGCAGACAAGCGTCCGAGTTCCAAGGTGTCCCAGGGCCATTTTAGTGGACCAGGCCCAAAACCGAAGAGCCGGCCGCCATTTTGAGAGTCCTGTGGCAGCCGCCTATCGCTGCACCGCAAGAGCGGGCGCATCTCAACTACATGGTGAGCGAGACGCTGTAGTCGCAAGAGCGGGCGGAAAACAGCTGAATGGCGGAAGAGGCACAGTGTAGCAAAAGCGGGCGGAATGGCAACTAAAACGATAAAGGGGCGCCCCACTACAGCTTGTCTTCAGGTCAAACGGATTGTGGGACAAGGTCCAGAATTGAAGAGTCATCAAAAGGCAAAAAGTTCCGCCGGACCCCGGGAGCCGGCCGCCTATGTCGGGGGCGATCTCAGGCTACACCAGTGCTATAATACTTGGGGAGGGTGTCGGAGCCAAGCGTCTTCTCCGAGTCCATGGCCATCACACCGCCCCTCAGGGGCCTCCGTCAAGCTGTTTAGGAAGGTAACATATCACATTGTTTTCTAATGCAGTCAGGTCCACAAACGACACTCACTTACTTTGAGAATAATGAAGCTGCAGTAGGTGGAAATAAGCTTCAGACAGTGTTACAAGCGCTGCTCAGAACTCTTAACTATGGCACCCAACATCCAGAACTTATGCTATTTGAGAATGGTAGTGACATCGAAGCATCTCAGGGACCAAAACCATTAACGTACTTTCACGTATGAAAATCTTACTTGGGGAGGGGGCAGGAGCGAAGCGCCCCCTCCCAGTCAGCGCCACCACACCGTATGTTGAAAATCTGAAGCCATCGTTCTACAAAGTCAACCAAACTTGGATTGAAAAATCTAGAAAAATGTACAAACTGAAAACCAGTTTTGGTCTGCATAGCATCAGTAACAACGCTTGAGTCAGCTTTGTGTCAAGCCGCCATTTTGATTCAACAAAGCACAGGCATTGAAAAAGGCTGAAATTCAGAACTCTAAACTATGGCACCCAACATCCAGGAGCTTGCTATCCAGATCTTGGAGCCTTGTGCTGTTTTCGATCTATTCACACATCGGTCCACTACTGACATCATCTTATAAACCAACGTTATGTAAATAGTTTTTTAATAAAATGTTTTACCCTGTTTCTTTGCTGGTGTGTTGTCTATATTTTTAATATTTGCATAGGGTTTGTCGTTATTTTGTGCGGGATGGGTGATGGAGCCGAGCTGTCTTGCAGCCCTCATGGTGTGGAGCTCAGTTCATCTCACTATTTTCGTATTTCTCAAGAAGGGTTGTTCCTAATATTTCTATTTTAGCGAGGTCAAAAAGAGATCCAATTAGTGGCCTACTGATTTTGCTCGATTACTTTTATTTTTTTACACGATTTTTCACTATCTGCAAAGACTAAACAGAGTATTGCGACTTTGTGCTTGTTTGTAAATAGAGAATGATCCAAAGAGAACCAATTCTAAAACAGTAAATGCTTGGACAACAATCAATCAAATGGAGAGACAAGGAGGCACGACGGATTACAACGGGGGTAAAGGCCTGCGTTAACTACCCTTCAGTATCTGCAAAGAGAGAGTACTACTAAGGCAAAAGAGGGGAGGGGGGGGGGGCAGCGTTCAAAGCACATCAGCGTGCATAAATACGAAAATGTTTTTATCTATCACGTACTTGACATTTTAAAGCTTTTCATATTTGCTATTAAAAAACCAATGAAATTCACAGAAAAAACCATAGGTTATAGTGGATATATAGTTAGGAATTTGCATTTACAAAACCTTGAAAATTCAATGAAAAAACCATAGGTTATAGGCCATATATAGTTAGGAATTAGCATTTACAAAACCTTATTTTACTCGCATAAAACCATTGAAATTCCATATATAGTTAGCTAACTATAAGCGCTAACTATATATCGCGCACCCGCAATCCACTGCTGATGATGTCACATATTACATCATTCATGACATGGTCAGTGACATCACTGATGACATCACTGATGACATCTCAAATGACATCACTGATGACAACTCAAATGATATCAATGATGACATCTCAAATGACATCACTGATGACAACTCAAATGACATCACTGATGACATCTCATTTGTCATCACTGATCACATCACTCATGTGATAATACAATGAACCTCTTCAGACTCTAATATAACCTTACATACACTCAGTATAAACAGACACTCACAGACTGTCACTCATCCATGGAGTTACTCACACACCTAGTCAGTCATGCAAAGAATCAATCACACCTCCATTTCCTCAACTATACAGTTATACACATCTTACTTATTCAAACATATAATAACACATATTTACTCTCTTATATAATCCCTGATACAAGCTCACAGTGATCGATACAGACACTCACACATTCACTGGCTCTTATGTTCAGTTATTTATATATCTCAACTCTCACATGTATTGTGTTTTACATACGTACTTACTTGCACATGTAGCAATGAGAAATCCATTCACTCACCAACACACCCATGCACAGTCAACCGCCCATATAGCTGTTTCCACATGCACTCTTGAACTCATACTCCTAGTGAATCAACTGCTTACACATCTATGCACAGAGTCACGCACCTCCCAGCCACCCACACACACACTCAGCCTCCCATTCAAATATTTGGGCAACCAATCAATAACCCATATGGCCACTCTTATAGCTACTGATCAACACATGCAGCAGCTTACACAACATCAAACATACTGATGCACGAATTAAGACAGTTTAGTCACTAACCCATGTACTCAGTGAGACACATTTAATCACTCACTCATACAGTCAGTCATGCACCTACTAAATTCTTCATCCAGACACTTATACATCCACTCATTCTTCAATATGTGAAACATATTTAAACTTTACAGACACATACAATCACTGGATGTTGTGATCAGTGATGTCATCAGTGATGTCACTGACCATGTCATGAATGATGTAATATGTGACATCATCAGCAGTGGATTGCGGGTGCGCGATATATAGTTAGCGCTTATAGTTAGCTAACTATATATGGAATTTCAATGGTTTTATGCGAGTAAAATAAGGTTTTGTAAATGCTAATTCCTAACTATATATGGCCTATAACCTATGGTTTTTTCATTGAATATATATATATATATATATATATATATATATATATATTATATATATATATATATATGAAGTTTGTAAGCGGATGGTGAGAATGGTTGCACCACACAAACTTATGAAACAGAGGAAGTTGATGTGCTAAACCTTGGTCTGCTGCTGTTTGCATTCACGGGATGATTTTGTTCCAAATCCACTCCAAAAATACAAAGGCAAGACCCAATTAATGTGCAAAAATATGGGTTTATTTGGCAACCGTCCGCACCTCCACCACGACGCGTTTCAGACTCGTCCGAGTCCTTGATCACATGATATAGTTGTATCCTGCTTCTCCCTGCTCTTCTCTCTTTCTTGTCCTTTCTTAGTCTCTTGTACTCTGCTGCTCAGCCTGTCTCTATGATGTCATCCTTAGTTCTATCTGTGTATGTTTAAGTGCATGTTTAGTTACCATGGAGGCTGAGCAGCAGGGCTGCTGCTCCCGGTGGGGCCTTTATTGAAGCTTTTTTTGGAACTTACCATCTATATTATAAGCTGTACCTGTCCACCTTGTAACTTCATTTAATAAATAAATCCACCCCTTGGACACAGCAATTAAGGATCCATCTTTCATTTATTGGATTTGACACTGGCGACGAGGATGGGATTTAGCTCATGGTGTTGGTACAACTTTAGTACCCTCACCCTCACTTCTTCTCTCCACCATTGTGAAGAAGGTGTTTATTGTTGTGTGTTTATGTTGTTCCTTTATTCTACTCTTCTGCTCTCTGTTTTATCTTATTCAACTTTTCGTTTAAAGGGGGAAGGTGTGTTGTATCCTGCTTCTCCCTGCTCTTCTCTCTTTCTTGTCCTTTCTTAGTCTCTTGTACTCTGCTGCTCAGCCTGTCTCTATGATGTCATCCTTAGTTCTATCTGTGTATGTTTAAGTGCACGTTCAGTTACCATGGAGGCTGAGCAGCAGGGCTGCTGCTCCCAGTGGGGCCTTTATTGAAGCTTTTTTTGGAAGTTACCATCTATATTATAAGCTGTTCCTGTCCACCTTGTAACTTCATTTAATCAAACAATCTACCCCTTGGACAGAGCAATTAAGGATATATATATATATATATATATATATATATATATATTCACAGAAAAAACCATAGGTTTTACACACGTTATAGTTAGGAAGTAGCATTTAAAAAACCTATGAAATTCACTGAAAAAACCATAGGTTTGACACATGTTATAGTTAGCTGGAAATTTTACTGACATAAAACCAATGAAATTCCACGTTATAGTTAGTTGGACTCACTATAACTTGCGCGTGCAATGCACTGCTGATGACGTCACATATTACATCATTCATGACATGGTCAGTGACATCACTCATGACATCACTGATGACACCATCCAGTGAATATGTGTCTTTCTGAAAAATAAATATTAGTGAGTAATGTTTAAATATTTAAATATATATATTAGTGTTTCACTTTGTGTATAAGTGGCTACATGTGTTGGTAAGTAGCTACATGCGTATGTATATGGGTTATTAGATGTTTCTCTTAGTATCAGTATGAGTGTCTATATGGTTTGGTGGGGGTATTACTTAGCACATAGATGCATGAGTGACTGACTCTCTGTTTGTATGTGTTTTGAAGACAGCATATGTGCAGGACTGTATGGGTGGATGAGTGTGTATATGTGTTTGTTAGTGAGTGAATGACTGTCTCAATAGTGTCTTTATCAGTAACGACATATGTTTTAATCTAGTATATGTGAATATTGATGTATATAAGTGAGTATATGTGAGAGTAAGAGATTGAAAGAGTTCCTGTTTAAATAAGTATGTGTTTCTATAAGTGATTGTTTAAGAGAATAAATATGTATATTTTTCAATAGAAGTAAGGTGGAAGTGTGTGTATAACTCTATATTCAAATAAATGGATGTTCAATAGTTTATTTGCACGTGTGAGTATGTCTGTGAGTAACTTTTCGATGATTGTCGGTGTGTAACAGGATGTATAGGTGTATCATTTCATATGATGAGTGAGTATATGTATGAGTGGATGTGTATATAGATGGTGGAATTACTGAATTACTTGTTGTAACTGATATGGGTATCTGCATTTTTTTTTAAATTTCAGTTTCTATTTTTGAATATGTGTTTCAAGAGTTACATTACAGTGAAAGGAGGTCTGTCACTATGTCACAAGGATGGTGTCATCAGTGATGTCACTGACCATGTCATGAATGATGTAATATGTGACGTCATCAGCAGTGCATTGCACGCGCAAGTTATAGTGAGTCCAACTAACTATAACGTGGAATTTCATTGGTTTTATGTCAGTAAAACTTCCAGCTAACTATAACATGTGTCAAACCTATGGTTTTTTCAGTTAATTTCATAGGTTTTTTAAATGCTACTTCCTAACTATAACGTGTGTAAAACCTATGGATTTTTCTGTGAATTTCATTGGTTTTTAAAATGCTAATTCAGAAAAATGTTGTGTATGCAACCTATACTTTTGGCAATAAAGTTCTGGCAATATTTTTTTCGAAAACAAGCCGTTTTCTTCACTGTTCAAGTTGCATAGAGACTCCTTGTAAAGCAATACAGAATTCGAAAGTCTGTACCTTGCCTTTTTTTAAACACATTAAAATTTGTCTGTAAATAAAAATAGCCGTACTAAACTTTCGTGCGCGACCCGGTGTGCGCACTGTCGGCAACAGTTGTCAATAAAATGGATATCGCATTTCCAGGCTTTCGTGCGCGACCGAGTGCGCGCACAGGCCTATATATTTCGTAAAAACCTTGCGATTTGAACTTATTGAATTTCTTCATACACCCCTCAAAGAACTTATAGTACGTCAAAGAGACTGTACCTAGACTTCTTTTTTATTCTTATGAAACTTTTCAGTAAATGGAGCCGAATGTCTTTTTAAACTTTCGTGCGTTACCGGATGTACACACCTTGGTATTTTTTTTAGAAATATAAAACGTTTCATACTTTAACAATTGTGCGCTTAAATCCAGCTCAGAAGATATACAAAATCATGATGGTAGTTGGTTCAACCCGGACCGTTTATTAGAGGTAGATCGTCCGACTCCACCGGAAGACACCCCTAATAAAAAGGACATATATATAAAATGCGGACTAGCCGCTGTATCGTGCTAGCAAACTATAACATATAAATCGTTAGAAAAAACAAAAGGAATCGAGCAAAATCAGTAGGCCACTGATGAGATCTTTTTTTGACCTCGCTAAAATAGAAAAATTAGGAACAACCCCTCATGAGAAATATGAAACTAGTGAGAAAAACCGAGCTCGACGCCATGATGGCTGCAAGACAGCTCGGCTCCGCCGCCCATCCCACCCAAAATAACGACAAATATTATAAAGATACACAACACACCAGCAAAGTAACAGGGTAAAACGTTTTATTAAATAACTATTTACATGGCAGCCTACTGCAACATGAAAACAACACTTTCAATTGGTTCTTAATAGTTTCAATTCTGAAATTTACATGCAGCACTCCACCCACTTCCCTCACTATCTTTTCTACTCTCAAGAGACAACAACGTCCTACATCTTTCGGAAGACTTTGGTGAAATGGCTACCGTATCTCATTCATCTTCTGAATCTAACCAAAATGATCGACTACCTTTAATAAGAAAAAATAAATCTTTCATCTGGCAATTTTTCACTTATCCTGAAGATCAAAAGAAAGTGAATGCACCAAAAGTAACCTGCACGATATGTGACTTGGTTCTCTCAAGAAGAAATCCAGCAAAAAAATATTTCTTTTCCATACATACCATGGTGCGGCATGTCAAACAAGTGCACCCTCTGCAATTTGCAGAGGCAACGACAAGAGCCCTGGCCACACTATTACCATTAGAGGTGGCCAGCACATCTTCTGATCGACGGCCTGTATCTCCATGCAGTGCAGAGATGGACTTCAGATATTTAACTATATATGGTCTATAACCTATGTTTTTTTCAGTGTTTTTCTTTGGTTTTTTAATAGCAAATATCAAAAGCTTTTTTGTGGAAAATGACTAAAATTAAGTATACATAAGCGGCGTTCATTTATGTTCACCACAGCCATTGTTAAAAGTAAAGTGAAAGTCGCGAAACAGTGGCCACGCCATCTAGTCCCTTTTAGGCCCCATCATGCACGTAAGTAACAGCCATTTTCTGTGTCATGGCCTCTCTGCCCACTGCCAATAGCCTATGATTGTTCAAAATTGGTTCTCTTTGGGCCATTCTCTGTTCACAAATAAGCATAAAGTCGCAATACTCTTTTTGCAGATAGTGAAGGATAGGTAGTGCACACTTTTGTCCCCTTTGTAACCCGTCATGCCTATCTCTGCCCCATTTGTTGGTAGTTGGTTCAACCCGGACCGTTTATTAGAGGTAGATCGCCCGACTCCACCGGAGGACCCCCCTAATAAAAAGGACATATATATCTATCCGCTGTATCGTGCTAGCAAACTATAACATATAAATCGTTAGAAAAAACATGAAACTAGAGAGAGGAACCGAGCTCGACGCCATGATGGCTGCAAGACAGCTCGACTCCGCCACCCACCCCGCCCAAAATAACGACAAACACTATGCAAATATTATAAATATATACAACACACCAGCAAAGTAACAGGATAAAATGTTTTATTAAATAACTATTTACATGGAACCTACTGCAACATGAAAACAACACTTCTAATTGCTTCTTAGTAGTTTCAATTCTGAAATTGAACACCCAGTACATCCAGAGTTCATGTCCGACAAGTTGTGTGGGGGGATGCCTTGCTAATGCCGCCACCCCCACCACCTTCTGTAGGAAGGACTCTGGATATCCTTGGTCCCTGAGAGGCTTTGATGTCCCTGCCTTGCACAAATGTCATAAGTTCTGGATGTTGAGAGCCATACTTCAGGGTCCGACAAGTTGTGTGGGGGGATGCCTTGCTAATGCCGCCACCCCCACCACCTTCTGTAGGAAGGACTCTGGATATACTTGGTCCCTGAGAGGCTTCGATGTCCCTGCCTTGCACAAATGTCATAAGTTCTGAATGTTGAGTGCCATACTTCAGGGTCCAAGAAACGCGGACTCGGAGGGGGCGCTTGGCTTCTGCCCCCTCCCCAAGTCTTGTTCCCCTGGTATGGCCTGAGATCGCCCACGACATAGGCGGCCGGCTCCCGGGGTCAGGCGGAACTTCTTGCCTTTTGATGCCTCTTCCATTCTTGACCTTGTCCCACAATCCGTTTGACCTGAAGACACGTCCTGCGGTGCCCTGGTCCAACCATCACATTTACACCGTCTCACCCGCCATCCGGCTGAATTGCACCCACTCTTCCGATACAGCGACAGGCGGCTGCCACGGAGCTCAGGAAATGGCGGTCGGCTCCACAGACTTGGGCCTGGCCTGCAAGGATGGCTCTGGGCAACCCTGGAACTCGGACGCTTGACTGCTAGGGCATGAGCCCCATTCCCAAAAGTGTCCCGTCAGCCTTGAAGATTCTACAAGAGACACTGAGATCCCCGACTCCTGCAGACTTCCGGTGGGGAGCGACTGCCATGATTGCTCGCGGAATGGCCACGACGTAGCCACGGGGTGCTCTCATGCTGACGCCAGCTTCAGTCTGAAACATCCAGAAACACTGTAGACTACCAATTCGATCAGTTCCGGTGGAGCCCCAACGACGTATTGCGTTCTTGCGCAATCCGTCATATGACGCGCCGCGTTAGCGCACCCGGAAGTGCTCCGGTGCGTGAGGCGCGAAGCGCAGCTTCCCGGAAGCAATGCGGAGCGCGTAACGTAAGCAATTACATTTCAGTTGGTTCTCCCTCACAATATTTTCAATGTCACATAAAAGTCACCCATCACCCACTGCCATCTCTGGCTGTTTCCATGGTAACACCTCATTCTGCACCTGGCTGAAGGCACAGGTCAAAAGTTCATATCTCAACGTTCTACAGCAAAGTAACAACACTGTTTTCCCTCCAGAAACACCTGCCAATCCACAGCTCTGTTACATGTCTTTTTTTTTCACACCCAATAGTACTTTTCGTTTAACATAAACATTAACATGCAACGTACTGTTCAATCTCCACTTCTTACAATCAACCAATCATTTTTATTTTTTAAACCACACCCAGCCTCTTCCTTTTTCTTTATTTAGAATTTCAACTTCTAACTACCATTCCACTTCCAGAACCGATCGGAGGACGACTACAAATCCCTTGAAAATGAAGGTCTGGCTAATAGGACACAGTTATATTCACTGGAGTGAAAAATATGCAGTAAGCAGACGAATTTGCGACCTCAGCTTACCAAATGTACACATAACATGGATTTCCAAAAGAGGATTGAAATGTCACCAATTGATTCCATTGGTGAAAACTTTTATGCATCTCCCAGAACCAGACCTTATAATTGTGCACTGTGGTGGAAACGATCTAGGCACAATCACTGGGGTAGGTCTGGAAATGCTTCTAAAAGACACCTTTCGACAATTGATGACACTTTTTCCTCGATCTGCCTTGGTATATTCCAATATATGCCAAAGACAGAAATGGAATTGGTCCAATCACCATTGTGCACAATTTGAGAAAGCAAGGAGACATGTAAATAAATCTGTTTCTGCGTTCCTCAGAGATTATAGCATGGGTTCTATTTACCACAACAACTTGCGATACCACATGCAAGACGTCTATAGGAGAGACGGTGTTCATTTCAAGAATGAGGGAAACAGAATCTTCCTCTGCAACATCAGGCTCTGCATCGGTACTTACTTATAAATGCAGAAAACACTCAATTAACACAATGGCTCTTTTCAGAGCCACCTTATATCTAAGCACTCAAACTTCTGATTTATCTCCATTTTCACACTCTTGTAAAAAGGAGTGCGCGACCGAGTGCGCGCACCACGCAACTTTAAAAAAAAAATATATATATATTTTCGCCTTTAAGGGCCTTACTGCACACCCTGAGAAAACCTACGCAGCAAAACAATCTCTACCTTCTCCCCTTTCCATATTCCAACGCTTTGAAATCAACAATATATTTACTCGCAATGACAAAATGGCGGTCAACACTTCCTGATTTCCTTCGAATCGAACGTTAACAGACGTCACGCAACAAAATTCCGCTCGCGCGCGCAGCCGTTTGGGTGCGCGCACATGTGCGTGCGTATAGATATATAATTGACTTTAACTTTAATTTCCTCAGCAACTACTGAACGGATTTACACCATTCCAAAAAAAGCGTAATCTGCGAGCCGGACTGTACAGTTTTGCCAAATTTCTTATAAATCCATTCACCCGTTCGACCTGTAGCCGAGTCTAAAGGTCCTATGGAAAATAACATGGAGAAAACACGTTTTGGGACCCCCCTTTTATCTCAGCCCCCACTTGACCAATCCCCCCCAAACTTTTAGGGAAGGAGCGCAGCGGATCGAGCCATCTTCTTTGAGAAATTCGCTAGGATTCTTCAACCAGGGCCAAAGTTATTCCAAATAGAATGTTGAGGATTTCCTATGGAAACTAGGTCCTAACTATAACTACCTACTGGCGACCGCCAGTAGGTCATATATATATATATATATATATATATATATATATATATATATATATATATATATATATATATATATATATATATGAAGAAATCCCCGCCTGTCAATGGATGACAGGCAGCAGCAGGGTGCAGACCTCACAGCGCCACAGCAGACAGGCAAATGAAGTTCTCCAATAATCCAACTCGAGTGAGTAGCAGTAGGTATATATAGTTAGGATTAATTCCCTATGGGATTTCTGAAAATTCTATGTCTAATAACTTTGGCGTTTGTGGACGGAATCGGCTGAAATTTTCAGGAAAATGGCACATTTTGTTTCTGAGCAGCCCCTGAAAATTTGGTGGGGTTTCGTCAAGGGGGGGCTGAGAAAAAAGGGGGGTCCCAAAACGCGTTTTTTGCATTGAGTTTTCCATAGGGCGGTTGGACTCACTTTTAGCTCGAACGGCTGAATGGATTTGCACGAAACTTGGCAAAATTGTAGGGACTGTTAGCCCGATGTGCCTTTGCTAGGTCTCAATATATGTGCTTCAGTGGATTTTGAGAAATTAACGTTTAAATCAAGATATATATCTGTAACAGCGCTCCGGGCAGCGATCCGGTCCGCTTACTTTTCGCGTTTCGGAACTTTGCGCGCAGAAAGCTGATTGGCTCTCCGGTGTCTGTCAACATTCTAAACAGTCCTGAGCGGCCGCCATCTTGTCTCTCGGTAGGATCGAGAGAGAAGAAGAGGTGAAAAACGAAAGGGGAATTTAATGAAAGGGGGCAAGGTATCCCCCTCTTGACCCCCTAGGAATGTTGTTGGGGTTATTAAAGGGTCCCGTGGGGAAAAGAAAAAAAAAATGATTTTTCACGGTAGAAGCGCTTCCCGGGCCGCGAACTGGGCCGCAAACTGGTAGCGAAACGGGAATTCGCCATTTTGTGCTTCGTTTTAATTGTTTAGAGACAAAAATTATCGCCGCACATCGGCCACAATGCATGAATATCGTTGAAAAGTCAGCGATATTCATGCATTATCCAGCAAATGCTCTTAGCCGTGTTATCCACTTTCCATTGGATAACATGGTTAAAAACTGCTCTGTGCGTGAGCTTTTTTTTTTTTTTTTTTTTTGCTGCGTGACGTTTGTTAACGTTCGATTCGATGGAAATCAGGAAGTGTTGACCACCATTTTGTCACTGCGAGTAAATATTTTGTTATAAATGAATCCTTATTGATAAACATTGTCTGCGTCATCTTGCGTTTTGTCCAATGCCACAATTTTGTCGTGCACGGCAGCCATTTTAGATGCCTTGACCAGGGCCACTTTCTGCACGCCGCCGATTCTCAGCATGGCTCCCCACCCTCGCACGCATCTCCCCCACGCAATGGTCACCCCCGCTCTCTCATGCATGGGCCATATACTTCCCCCCATCTGCGCTGCTCTTCTCTGAGAATCACACCCTGTGCCCGCCCGACACCTCTCTTTCACCCTATTCACTACCGCACCCTCTGACACTCCTCTTCCTCTGTGTCCGATTGTCCAGGCCGGACCCAGGCTATCACCTAGCCCTGCGGATGTAGTTTATGGCCCCAGCTGTAGAGTATCCAGACATGCCAACCCTCCCGATTCAGGCGTGAGACTACTGATTTCAGTGCTAGTCTTTCGCTTCCCGATTCCTGCAAGGAAAAACCCGGGGGCATATTACCAACAACTAGCGGTAATTTTTGTCTCTAACTTGTTTAGAGACAAAAATTATCGCCGCACATCGGCGAATTTTATCGCACATAAACCTTGCCATAGCAAGGTTTATCGCAAATGCGATAAAAAACGGCCGCAATGCATGAATATTGTTGAAAAGTCAGCGATATTCATGCATTATCCAGCAAATGCTCTTAGCCATGTTATCCACTTCCCATTGAACAAGCGCATGGTCTTTTAAAGATTTGTGAAGTACTCGGGGCGGCGGTGTGTGTGTGCCCTCTTTCAGGAGCGGGCGGGGGGGCACTGCCAGCAATTTGCAGGCCAGGCAGTGTTCAACACGTGCATCACCCTTTCTCTGCCTGCTATTGCGCTCCATGCTTCGGAAAGGTAAGAAAAAGACCGTGCATTTGAGTTTGAAATGTCCGATCTTGTAGCAGTACACTTGCAAAGCCCACACATGACAATAACCCGATTCAAGGCCCCATTCACCCGATTTTTAAAAAAATATATAGTACTCCAAGACAGTTACATTTTAAAACTTTATTAACATTTAAATATAACGAACGCAAAAAAACTGTAAATATATTTAACCATTTTTTGAAATTAACCAGAACTATAACGATAACAACAACAATAATATAACTTTTATGCCTAAATTACGCAAACATTTAGCTAATCTGCTAAAGGGAGGAGTCGCAATTTCTTTACAATAATCAATAATGAAAAATCCACATCAATAGGGTTGTCCGTTTTCTCGATGCAGCACTATAGTGCAATATACACAGCACCTGGGGTGTCAAGAGTGAACAGGTCTTTCTTTGTTCCTTAAGATGTTATCTCCGAGAATGCTGATGCATTGGTGTCTGTACACTTCTTTGTCAATTCTGTCAAGATGATAACTGCTTTATAAACAGACGATATCTTTGTTTAGTCATTAGTGTTAAGTGTGTCTGAAACTACAGTGCCCTTCTTTTTTTTTTTCTTCAGGCTCTACAGAGTTTTGTGTGTTGTTCTTTTGAGCGACAATTATTCCAGAGGTTTCAGGTTCACTTGTTTTGTCCTGCAGTGAGTTAACAGCTTTAGAGAGTTCATGTTTATTTGCTATTTCCTGCTGTTCGTCAACTGCTTCAGAGACGTCAGCCTCATTTTTTATGTTTCAGTAGATCCTGGACCTGCCCGGCCGCGCCCAAAATGGCGCCGGTGTAAATGGGACTCGTAACTGCTTGTTCTGTACTGGTTGCCCAACCTTGATATCACGAGATACATATGTAGTTTTGAAGCACATGGCGGAGGCTTGTCTGCTGTAGTGGGGCGCCCCTTTATCGTTTCAGTCGCCATTCCGCCCGCTTTTGCTACACTGTGCCTTTTCCGCCATTCAGCTGTTTAGCGCCCGCTCTTACGGCTACAGCGTCTCGCTCACCATGTAGTTGAGTTGCTCCCACTCTTGCGGTGCAGCGATAGGCGGCTGCCACAGGACTCTTAAAATGGCGGCCGGCTCTTCGGATTTGGGCCTGGTCCAGTAAAATGGGACACCTTGGAACTCGGACGCTTGTCTGCCAGGGCTTGGGTTCCATTCTCGAAAGCGTCCCCTCAGCCTTGAAGATTGTACAAAAGTCTTGAGGGCCCTCGACTCCCGCAGGCTTCCGGTGGGGAGCGGCTGCCATGATTGCTTGCGGAATGGCCACGACGGAGCTACGAGATGGTGGTGCTCTCATGGTGACGCCAGCTTCAGTCTGAAACATCCAGAAACAAGGTGGGGCTTTCATCGTTTGGGGAAAAAAAATGTTTTAATCCAATGAAAAGTGTTATTTTTAGGTCACATGACCTAGTCTTACATAATTAGGAAAAGAAAAGTAAAATGAACCAATGAAACGTTTTATTAACAAGTCACATGACCTGTTATGCTTACGTTACGCGCTGCGCGGCGCGCTCTGGATCCTTTCCGGGAAGCTGCGCCTTGCGCACCGGAGCACTTCCGGGTGTGCTAACGCGTCGCGTCATATGACGCATTACGCGACAATGCAGGTGCAGAATATAGTCAAAATGTCTCCACCAACCAGCGGTCGGAATACAACCGGTTTCAGCAGTCCAAAAAGTTCGGTCAAATCTTAAGAGCGGGAGCAACTCAACTACATGGTGAGCGAGACGTTGTAGTCGCAAGAGCGAGCGGTAAACAGCTGAATGGCGGAAGAGGCACAGAGTACCAAAAGCGGGCGGAATGGCAACTAAAACGGTAAAGGGGCGCCCTACGACAGCGTGTCTTCAGGTGAAACGGATTGTGGGACAAGGTCCAGAATGAAAGATTCTTCAAAAGGGAAAAAATTCCGCCGGACCCCGGGAGCCGGCCGCCTATGCCGGGGGCGATCTCAGGCCTCACCAGGGCAACACGACTTGGGGAGGGGGCAGGAGCCAAGCGCCCCCTCTCAGTCCGCGCCATCTCACCGCCCCTCGGGGGCCTCCGTCAAGCGGTTTAGGGAGGCACCGTATCACATTGTTTTCCAATGCAGTCAGGTCCACAAATGGACCCCACTTACTTTGAATAGTGAAGCTGCAGCAGGTGCAAATAAGGTTTAAACAGTGTTACAAGAGCTGCTTAGAACTCTGAAGTATGGCACTCTACAACCAGGACTTATGCCATGTATGTAAGGCAGTGACATGGAAGCAAGTCAGGGACAAAAAGCATGAACGAACATTCACGTATGAAAATCTTATTTGGGGAAGGGGTAGAATCCAAACGCCCCCTGCCAGTTCGCGCCACTACACCGTATGTGGAAAATCTGAAGCCATCATTCTACAAACTCTCAACGCTTGTTATCAGTGCATGAGTTTCATGCTCGATCGATTGAGCTAGCCGGATCGGGCAATAAAAAGTATAAAATAGTTATGTAAATAGTTATTTAATAAAATGTTTTACTCTGTTTCTTTGCTGGTGTGTTGTGTATATTTATAATATTTGCATAGGGTTTGCCGTTATTTTGGGCGGTGTGGGTGGCGGAGTCGAGCTGTTTTGCAGCCCTCATGGTGTGGAGCTCAGTTCATTTCACTATTTTCGTATTTCTCATGAAGGGTTATTCCTAATGTTTGTATTTTACCGAGGTCAAAAAGAGATAGAATTAGTGGTCTACTGATTTTGCTCGATTACTTTTATTTTTTTACACGATTTTTCACTATCTGCAAAGACTAAACAGAGTATTGCGACTTTGTGCTTGTTTGTAAATAGAGAATGATCCAAAGAGAACCAATTGTAAAACAGTAAATGCTTGGATAATAATCAATCAAATGGAGAGACAAGCAGGTACGACGGATTACAACAGGGGTAAAGGTCTGAGTTAACTACCGTTCACTATCTGCAAAGAGAGAGTACTACTAAGAGAAAAGAGGGGAGTGGGGGGGGGGGAGCGTTCAAAGCACATCAGCGTGCATAAACACGAAAACGTTTTTACCTATCACGTACTTGACATTTGACAGCTTTTGATATTTGCTATTAAAAAACCATTGAAATTCACAGAAAAAACCATAGGTTATACTCCATATATAGTTAGGAATTTGCATTTACAAAACCTTGAAAATTCAATGAAAAAACCATTGGTTGTAGGCCATATATAGTTAGGGATTTGCATTTAGAAAACCTTATTTTACTCGCATAAAACCATTGAAATTCCATATATAGTTATAAGCGCTAACTATATATCGCGCACCCGCAATCCACTGCTGATGATGTCACATATTACATCATTCATGACATGGTTAGTGACATCACTGATGACATCACTGATAACATCTCAAATGACATCACTGATGACATCACTGATAACATCTCATTTGACATGACTGATCACATCACTGATGATATTATTCATGTGATAATACCATGAACCTCTTCAGACTCTAATATAACCTTAGATACAATCAGTGTAAACAGACAGTTACTCATCCATGGAGTTACTCACACACCTAGTCAGTTATGCCAAAAATTAATCACACCTCCATTTTCTCAACTATACAGTTATACACACCTTACTTATTCAAACATATACTAACACATATTTACTTTACTCTCTTATACAATCTCTGATACATGTTCACAATGATCCATACAGCCACTCACACATTCACTAGCTCTTATGCACAGTTATTTATAGATGTCAACTCTCACATGTACTGTGTTTTACATATGTACTTAATTTGACATGTAGCACTGAGATATCCATTCACTCACTAATACACTCATGCACAGTCAACCGCCCATACAGCTGTTTCCACATGCAGTTTTGAATCTATACATATAGTGAATCAACTACTCACACATCTATGTACAGAGTCACACACCTCCCAGCCACCCATACACACACACTCAGTTTCCCATACAAATACTTGGACAACCAATCAATAACCCATACAGTTACTCATATAGCTACTGATCAACATATGCAGCAGTTTGTAGAACAACAGATATAATGATGCACAAATTAAAACAGTTTAGTCACTAACCCATGCACTCAGTGAGACACATTTAATCACTCACTCAATCAGTCAGTCATGCACCTAGTAAATCCTTCATCCAGACACTTATACATGCACTCATTCTTCAATATGTAAAACATGTTTTAACTTTACAGTGATGTCATCAGTGATGTCATTTGAGATGTCATCAGTGATGTCATCAGTGATGTCACTAACCATGTCATGAATGATGTAATATGTGACATCATCAGCAGTGGATTGCGGGTGCGCAATATATAGTTAGCGCTTATAACTATATATGGAATTTCAATGGTTTTATGCGAGTAAAATAAGGTTTTCTAAATGCAAATCCCTAACTATATATGGCCTACAACCAATGGTTTTTTCATTGAATATATATATATATATATATATATATATATATATATATATATATATATATATATATATATATATATATATATATACATACATATATCCTTAATTGCTCTGTCCAAGGGGTAGATTGTTTGATTAAATGAAGTTACAAGGTGGACAGGAACAGCTTATAATATAGATGGTATGTGATCAAGTCCCACGTTTGGGATGAAACGCGTAATGGCTGCCCCATCTTGTTGTACCTTGGACTGAAATGGTAAAATAAATTGAAGGATTTGCACTTGGTGGTCCGTGCTCTTTCTTTTGTGCCCCACGGGAAAGGGATTACAAATCTGAAGAGTTTCACCGCATATATATATACAATGGACACACAAACAGCGATTTTGAATCTCAGGGAGGAGATGGATTTTTTATGCTCAGACCGGCTGCAAACATTGAGACCCAGAAACCAGAGACAGCAGCCGCAAAGCAAGAAAAACGAGCAAGGGCAAACAAACGCTGAAGAGAGCGCCGCAAAAATCAAAAAATCACCAAAAAAGCCAAAGAGGCAATACTGGCGAAAAAAGAAGTAACGGACAACGTAATCATTAATTTATCCACCATTGTACTTACTGAAGCAGAAAACAGCTTCTAAGTTTGGGACTCACTTATTGCCCTGTTTCCGACTTCAGCTACACCAAAACACCTGTAGACATCTTTCTTTATATTCGCAAGTTAAAACTTATGAAGTTTTTCAACATCAAGGAGGGCATAAAAAACAACCTTTCAAAGCAACCTGAAATTGCATTAACCTCAAGCTCGCTCAACGTCCCGGCTGGAGACACCAGAGCTTTTTTGACTGTACATCAATTGGCAAGGAATGATGCGCCGGTTGCTGAAGATGTGCTAACACAGGATGAACTTCGTACAGCACAAATACCACAGGTAGGAATGAATTTAAGTCCATTCAAACTAAAATCAAGTTTCATCCCAAATATGCCCCGTGACTCAATTGACACATTTCACGATGTGGTTATTGAAGATTTGAAACAACTTTACCACAAAGTGAAACACAGAAAGAGATACAGAAGCAATAGAGAACAGGCTTACACAACTCTGGTAAACAAGTTAAGCAAGGACCAAAGCATCATAGTCACCATGGCAGATAAAGGCGGCAACGTCGTGATTTGGCCACAAAAAGACTATTTTGATGAAGCGATGCTGCAATTAAACAATGGGACCTGCTACATGAGAACTACCATGAGATTGTATAACGAATCAAAAGAGGCCCTTAAAAAACTATTGTTTAAATGGAAAAGGGAAAATATGTTGTCCAAACAGGAATTTGATTTTTTAAATGTTGAAAATCCAGTGATACCCAAATTATATCTTTTACCTAAGGTGCACAAGATGGTGAGTCCTACTCCTGGCAGGCTTATCATCTCTGCTATCTCCAGTGTGGCTGAGCATATTGGGGAATATATTGATTACTTCCTTCAAAGTTTGGTGCAAGCATTGCCAATTTACATTAAGGATACTGGCCACTTTCTTAATAAGATCAGGAATGTTCCTTGGAGTGATGATCTGCTATTAATCACCTTAGACATAGAATCACTCTATACCAGCATTAATCATCAAACTGGGCTTAGAGCGCTTGAACACTTCTTAGGAACTAGATCCATCAGTTGCTACAAACATAATAAGATTCTGATAGAACTGACAAATTGGTGTTTGCATCATAATTACTTTATGTTTGGTAAGGAAATATATCTGCAACAGAGAGGGGTGGCGATGGGTGCCTGCTTCTCCCCCAGCTACGCGTGTTTACACATGGGCTGGTGGGAGGAGCGGGTACTCAACATCACCTACAGAGATATTATGGCGAACAATGTAATGCACTGGATGCGATTTATAGACGATGTCATTTTGGTGTGGAGGGGGGATCATACGAGTGCAGAAAACTTTATAAAATCACTCAATGTCAATAACGAAAATCTACACTTTACATCACACATCAGTCAGGCGGAGGCAGACTTTCTTGATGTCAAGATATTTGTTAAAAATGACAAATTATGCACCAAATTACATCGTAAGAGCACTGCGGGTAACAGTACACTCCATGCCAGCAGATCTCACCCCCGACACACCATCGACAATATCCCTTTCGGTGAGCTATTAAGGCTCAAACGAATCTGCAGCACTGATGAAGATTATGAACTTTGTGCTGCAGAAGCCCTAAATAGATTTCGAGGGAGGGGATATAAAGAATCTGTCTTGAAGCAATCGATTGAGAAAGTTAAGAGTAGACCCAGAGATTCTCTCTTGTCAAACTCTAATACACCCATTTCAGAATCCATGATGGAGAAAGCATCAGATTCAGACATCAGTGCACCTAGACTGATATTGACATTTAATAGACAGGAACGTAAAATTCTGTCTATTATTAAACAAAGGTGGCCGGTTTTAAAAACTGATTTGGTATTGGCACCCAGAATAGCGGCAGGACCCAACATTACATACAGGAAAGGTCTTAGCTTGAGAACCCAGCTGAGCAGAGATTTCCCTGAAGTCATCAAAAAAGACAATTGGATGGTTAAGCCTGGCTTCATCCGTTGTTCTAGCTGCAGAGCCTGTAAATTTGGGGTGAACACCACCAAGTACCCCACACCCTTCAGACCTGATCTAGTGGAAATTAAGGGCAAACATAGCTGCAAAACCGAGTTTGCAGTCTATGTTCTGACATGCACCTGTGGCTTAAGATATGTTGGCAGCACACGCCAACAGGTGCATGTCAGAATACTGCAACACCTCAATCAATCAATCAATCAGTGACACTTATAAAGCGCGCTACATACCCGTAGGGTCTCAAGGCGCTGGGGGGGGGGGGAGCCGCTACTGCTCGAACAGCCAGGTCTTCAGCTTCTTCCTGAAGGAGAGGTGGTCTTGGGTTAGGCGCAGGTCGGGAGGGAGGGAGTTCCAGGTCTTGGCGGCCAGGTAGGAGAAGGACCTTCCTCCTGTAGTCGCTCTTCGGATGCGGGGGACGGCGGCGAGGGCGTGGTTGGCTGATCGGAGGTGGCGTTTGGGAGCGTAGAAGTTGACTCGGCTGTTGAGGTAGATCGGGCCTTGGTCGTGTAGGGCTTTGTGTGCGTGGGTGAGGAGACGGAAGGTGATTCTTTTGTTGACGGGGAGCCAGTGAAGGTCTCTCAGATGCCGGGTCTGCTGGGCGGGGTCCTCAGTGGGGCGAGTTCGTCCGCGCAGTTGCTGATCCACTTCGTGAGGTTGTCGGCGGCCTGGCTGGGGTTCGCTGAGCTGGCAGGAGGGTGCTGGCTCAGGGAGGTGGCGAGCTGGTCTGCTGTGATCTTGTTCCAGCTTCTGCGGGCGGCCTGTTGCTGGTGGTGGTGGGTCGTTGTTTTCTTGAAGGTGAAGTGGACGCACCTGCGAGCTATCGTTAACAACGATAGCTCATACCCCGTGGCTCAACATTTTAAGGCTATTCACCACAACAACCTTGAATGCCTGACATACTATGTCATAGCCTCCATACCTAAACCTATCAGAGGAGGAGACAGGGATCTAATGCTGAGGAGACTGGAATCCCAGTTTATCCTTGAGCTGGACAGTCGTTTTCCTAACAGTCTAAATACGACTGAAGACATCCATGTATTCCTGTAAAGTTATTTGTTGACTAAGATGTATTTAGTTTAAAGCTTTCCTGCCATTACCCGCCCCCCTTCCCTTTCTTGAAGTCTCTGAATGAAATACATGTTTAATTTCATCTCTTTATTTTTTCGGCGCACATGTTTGGAATTGGGTTAGAGTTCTTCTTTCACTCTCTATTCATATTGGAAGAATTCCATTTAGGATTTTTTCCATTCTTTTTTCCTTTTCGGTGTACTCTTGATTTTGGGTTTATTATAGCACTTTAGCATTGACACAGACAAAGGGGGCATGATGACGAGCAGTGGCAACACTTTTTCGTATTATGCGATTTATTTCAGTGACCATATAAGCATTTCTAAACAGAATACAAAATTAGGATGGATTTATAGAGCATTTTTGCTGATATTAGATGAGTTTCTAACAGAATAGAGACAGCACACAAATATGCATATACAACAGGTCTTAGCTCCGGTGGAGTATGTACAAATAATTCTTTGTGCACAGAGTGTTTAGTTTACAAATTCTAGTCATTGACTATTGAAACAACATTGCACTTTAGACCACGACACTGTAATGCATTGCTTTTTGCACTATCCCTGCATCTTTTGCACAAATTTGCTGGTTGCGATATTTGCACATTGTCTCTGTTGCGTGTTTTTTATAGAAATTCATAATATATTTTTATAAACTAAAACGTATTTATTTTTTTTAATCCATAAAATAAATTGTAATATCATTGTGATTTTAACATGATTATGCATTTATGCTGGTATAATATTCATGTAATGGCTCTATATGTCACTGAACTTGGAGAAGAAAGACTGCTCAGCCTAAGATGTGTAGTGTGTCTTTAATGTCTATCATCACGTGGTTGTGAAAAAAATGCCCGGGAGAAAACTTTTGTATTTAAGCTGTTGAGATTTTACTGTGAACAAGGGCGGATGCCCGAAACGCGTAGGATCTGGTGGCTTGAGCGCAAATAAACTGTTTTTTGGCCCATTACGAGCGTTGGAGTGGCGTGGCTTCTTTTCGACATTGCTGCGGCAGCTGCGGTAATCACAGGAGAGAGCTACACTTTGCGCATAGATATATATATATATATATATATATATATATATATATATATATATATATATATATATATATATATATATATATATATATATATATATATATATATATATATATATTCACTGAAAAAACCATAGGTTATAGACCATATATAGTTAGGAATTAGCATTTACAAAACCTTGAAAATTCACTGAAAAACCCATAGGTTATAGACCATATATAGTTAGGGATTAGCATTTACAAAACCTTAATTTACTCGCACAAAACCATTGAAATTCGCATATATAGTTAGTTGCACTAACTATATATCGCGCACCCGCAATCCACTGCTGATGATGTCACATATTACATCATTCATGACATGGTCAGTGACATCACTGTTTTTTTCAGTGAATTTAAATGGTTTTTTAATAGCAAATATCAAAAGCTGTAAAATGTCAAGTACGTGGTAGGTAAAAACATTTTCGTATTTATGCACGCTGATGTGCTTGGAATGCTGCCCCCCCCTCCTCTTTTCTTTTAGGAGTATTCTCTCTTTGCAGATAGTGAAGGGTAGGTAACACAGGCCTTTGCCCCCATTGTAATCCGTCGTGCCTGCTTCCCTCTCCATTTGATTGATTGTTATCCTAGCATTTATTGTTTTGGAATTGGTTCTCTTTGGTTCATTCTCTATTTACAAACAAGCACAGAGTCGCAATACTCTGTTTAGTCTTTGCAGATAGTGAAAAATCGTTAAAAAACAAAAGGAATCAAGCAAAATCAGTAGGCCACTAATGCGATCTCTTTTTGACCTCGCTAAAATAGAAACATTATGAACAACCCCTCATGACAAATACGAAACTAGTGAGAGGAACTGAGCTCGACACCATGATGGCTGCAAGACAGCTCGGCTCCGCCGCCCACCCCACCCAAAATAACGACAAACACTATGCAAATATTATAAATATATGCAACACACCAGCAAAGTAACAGGGTAAAATGTTTTATTAAATAACTATTTACATGGCAGCCTGCTGCAACATCGATCCAAACAAGCCTTTGTATTTTGGGCTCAAAATAAACCATCAATAGTAAGATTTTCATAGGTGAGTGTAGGTTCATGGTTTTCCATCCACAGACTAAAAGCCTGGAGTGGGAGTGAAAGAACAATAACTAGGTAAGAAGGAAGGCAGAGGTTGTGGGAAGGACTCTGGATATGGTATGTTGCTTGGTCCCTGAGATGCTTCGATGTCACTGCCTTGCACAAATGGCATAAGTCCTGGATGTTGGGTGCCATAGTTGAGGGTTCGGAGCAGCGCTTGTAACACTGTCTGAAGCTTATTTGCACCTGCTGCAGCTTCACTATTCTCAAAGTAAGTGGGGGCTGTTTGTGGACCTGACTGCATTGGAAAACAATGTGATGAGGTGCCTCCCTGAACCGCTTGACGGAGGCCCCCAAGATAATTGCGCCTGCTCCACACCTTGTCCCACAATCCGTTTGACCTGAAGACACGTCCTGCGGTGCCCTGGTCCGACCATCACATATACCTGCACCAGGAGACGGCGTGGGGTGCAGTAGAAGGGAGAGGCGGCGCGAACGAGCCTCCCCCACCTCCCCAGGTGGAGGTTTCTCAGCTACACCCCAGCGCTTCACTCGACCAGCTGACTTGCGCCCGCTCTTGCGACACAGGCCTCGCTCGGCCAGCTGAATTGCGCCTGCTCTTGCTATTACAACATCTCACCCGCCATCCAACGGAATTGCACCCAATCTTGCGGTACAGCGACAGGTGGCTGGCTGCTACGGAGCTCACGAAATGGTGGTCGGCTCCACAGACTTGGGCCTGGCCTGCAAAGATGGCTCTGGGCAACCGTGGAACTCGGACGCTTGACTGCTAGGGCATGGGCCCCATTCCCAAAAGAGTCCCCTCAGCCTTGAAGATTCTACAACAGTCACCGGGACCCCCGACTCCCGTAGACTACCGATGGGGAGCGACTGCCATGATTGCTCGCGGAATGGCCACAACGTAGCCACAAGATGGTGGTGCTCTCATGCTAACGCCAGCTTCAGTCTGAAACATCCAGAAACACTGTAGACTACCAATTCGATCAGTTCCGGTGGAGCCCCAACGTGACCCGGTAGAGAAGAACTTGCCCTCCCCTCTTTGATTGATAGTTCTTGTTGCCTGTCCCTTCTCTTGTCATTTAACAGAACTTTTTGGACTGCTGAAAGGGGTTGTGTTCCGACCGCTGGTTGGTGGAGACTTTTTGACTATATTCTGGACCTGCGTTGTCGCGTAATGCGTCATATGACGCGCCGCGTTAGCGCACCCGGAAGTGCTCCGGTGCGCGAGGCGCAGCTTCCCGGAAACGATCCAGAGCGCGGCGCGCAGCGCGTAACGTAAGCATAACAGGTCATGTGACTTGTTAATAAAACTTTTCATTGGTTCATTTTACTTTTGTTATTCTAATGATGAAAGGCTTGGTCATATGACCTAAAAATAACACTTTTCATTGCTTTCGAACATTTTTTTTTCCCAAATGATGAAAGCCCCACCTTTTTTTTCTCACTCTGACTTGTAAAGCAAAGGACCCAGATGCATTTACAGTTTATCACTAACAATGTTCCAGGCTAATGTATTTTCCCGGGAAATTTACAACTGTCCTGCAAGTAAAATATTCCTATTTCGAGAAAAAGGGCGTTTCTTCGTCCCATGAGGGAGCCGTTGAGCAAAAGAGGCTCGGCCTGCTGTCTTAGTCGCTGATAGGCATGAATATCGGATTCTTATCGATCACTTTATGTTGCAGGAGTGGAAAACACAACAGCCCTTGACCATTTATCTTTACTGCATTCTTGCGTATTATAACTTTTAACCGTCATGTAATCGGGCTGCTTTATTTCACTTGCCTTTTACTGATTCGAAAACAGTGGCTATTATTCAAAACTTTACCAAAAAAGGTACTACTGCCATGTTTTGTTTTAAAAACCTTTATTGTGAAAATGTCAGTATACAAATACGGGCCTATAACCACGTGGGCCGGCCACGGAGCAAACTTGAATCGTATATGATGAGGGGACATTTACACTGTAGAAGAACGTAACGGGCGGGCCATTAGGTTGCAAAAACTAAGGTGTCTAACAGTTGCGGAATCGGTGGACGTACATTTTATAATTAAAGTACGACAGGGCCAGTTACAATAAAATTAATGAGATATACATTTGCGGGCAAGTACCATGAGTGACGTTAATTCGATCTTTCAATAGTACAGTAATCAATAACACATCAGAACTTAATATCAATAGGGTTGTCCAAATGTTCAATCAGTACTCGTCCCCGCCCGCCATGTGCTTCAAAACTGCATACGTATCTCGTGATATCAAGGTTGGGCAACCAGTACACAACAAGGAGAATGAGTCCCATTTATACCGGCGCCATTTTGGGCAAGGCCGGGCAGGTCCAGGATATAGTCAAAATGTCTCCACCAACAAGCGGTCGGACCAGAACCCCTTTCGGCAGTCCAAAAAGGTTCCGTTAAATGACAACAGAAGAGATAGGCAACAAGAACAATCAGTCAAAAGAGGGGACGCTTTCGTGAATGGGGCCCATGCCCTAGCAGGCAAGCGTCTGAGTTCCAAGGTGTCCCAGGGCCATTTTAGTGGACCAGGCCCAAATCCAAAGAGCCGGCCGCCATTTTGAAAGTCTTGTTGCAGCCGCCTTTCGCTGCACCGCAAAAGTAAACGCAACTCAGCTGGATGGGGGTGAGGCACTGTGCCGCAAGAGCGGGCGCAATGCAGCCGGAAGGCGAGTGAAACGCTAAGGGGCGCCCCACTGCAGATGAGGTGCCTCCACCTGGGGAGGCGGGAGAGGCCCGTTTGCGCCGCCTCCCCCCCCCCCGGGCACCCCATGCCGTCTTTCGGCGCAGCATTGTAGGATGGCCACACCAGTGAAACTTGCTGGACACCACCTCGGCGCCATCCGGATCTCGGCGCGTTCGAGTCACTGTACCGCAAGAGTGGGCGAAATTCAGCTGGATGGCGGGTGAGTCACTGTACCGCAAGAGCAGGCGGAACTCAGCTGGATGGCGGGCGAGTCACTGAACCGCAAGAGTGGGCGAAATTCAGCTGGATGGCGGGTGAGTCGCTGTACCGCAAGAGCGGGCGCAACTCTGCTGAACGGCTAGTGAAACGGCAAAGGGCGCCGCACTGCACATGAGGTGCCTCCATCTAGGGAGGGGGGAGAGGCCAGTTCCCGCCGCCTCCCCCCCCCATTTTCCGGGCACCCCACGCCGTCTTTCGGCACAGCATTGTAGGATAGCCACACCAGTGCGGCAACTTGCTGGACACCACCTCGGTGCCATCCGGATCTCGGCGCGTTGTGCTGCCTTCGGCCTATTCGCACATCGGTCCACTACTGACGCTGCCTCACAGGCCAACGGATTTTGTAGGCTTTTTATAGCCCAAAGCCGCATAACAGGTCATGTGACTTGTTTATAAAACTTTTCATTGGTTCATTTTACTTTTGGTTTCCTAATGATGAAATGCTTGATCATATGACCTAAAAATAACACTTTTCATTGAATTGAAACATTTTTTTTTCCCAAATGATGAAAGCCCCACCTTTTTTTTTCTCACTCGGCAATCCAAAAAAGGTTCCGTTAGATGACAACAGAGGGGACAGGCAACAAGAACCATCACTCAAAAAAGGGGAGGGCAAGTTCTTCCCTACCGGGTCACGTTGGGGCTGCACCGGAACTCATCGAATTGATAGTCTACAGTGTTTCTGGATGTTTCAGACTGAAGCTGGCGTCAGCCTGAGAGCACCACCATCTCGTAGCTCCGTCGTGGCCATTCCGCAAGCAATCATGGCAGCCGCTCCCCACCGGAAGCCTGCGGGAGTCGGGGGACGCTTTCGAGAATGGGGCCCAAGCCCTAGCAGGCAAATGTCCGAGTTCAAATGTGTCCCAGGGCCATTTTAGTGGACCAGGCCCAAATCCGAAGAGCCGGCCGCCATTTTAAGACTCCTGTGGCAGCCACCTATCGCTGCACCGCAAGAGTGGGCGCAATTCTACTGGATGGTGGACGAGATGCTGTAGCCGCAAGAGCGGGCGGTAAACAGCTGAATGGAGGATAAGGCACAGTGCAGCAAAAGCGGGCGGAAAACTGCTGATTGGTGACTGAAACGGTAAAAGGGCACCCCACTACAGCAGACGAGCCTCCACCTGGGGAGGCCCATTCACGCGGCCCCCCCGCGCACCCCACGCCGTTTTTCGGTGCAGCATTGTAGGATGCCAAGACCAGTGCGGCAAGTAAAGGACATCACCTGGGTGCCGTCCAGATCTCGGCGCGTTGTGCTGCCTTCGGACTATTTGCACAACAGACCGCTACTGACGAGACACAGTGCAGCAAAAGCGGGCGGTAAACCGCTGAATGGCAAGTGAAACGCTAAAGGGGCGCCCCACTACAGCAGACGAGCCTCCACCTGGGGAGGCCCGTTCACGCTGCCTACCCCCCCCCCCCCGGGGCGCCCCACGCCGTTTTTCGGTGCAGCATTGTAGGATGCCAAGACTAGTGCGGCAAGTAAAGGATATCACCTTTAAATTTTTTTTTTTAACGTGTTTACTGTTTTTGGTGCTTTGTATATATTTATAAGTTATTAAAGTGTTATAATCCTATTACTTTGTTGGAGTGCTATATATTTTTAATGTGACACATAATTGTGAAGACTTTGATGTACAAAAAGGCATCCCTGGAATCTTCCGCTTCAGGCTCGGTCCCACACACCCTCACAGTGAGAATCCCCTCCCCAATCACAATACAGGATCGTTTTCAGATAGTAGGAACGCGTGTGGTGTGACGGATCTCATGAGGTGGGGGCCTTGATCTACTGTAACTCCTTTGAAGAGGGGTTATTCTTTACAGTTGAGGCCATAAACTACATCCGCAGGGCTAGGTGATAGCCTGGGACCGGCCTGGACAATCAGACACAAAGAAAGAGGAGTGTCAGACGGTGTGGTAGTGAATAGGGTGAAAGGGAGGTGTCGGGCGGGCACCGGGTGTGATTCTCAGGGAAGAGCAGCGCAGATGGGGGGAGGTTTATGGCCCATGCATAAGACAGAGAGCGGGGGTGACCAGTGCGTGGGGGAGATGCTTGCGAGGGTGGGGAGCCATGCTGAGGATCGGCGGCGTGCAGAGAGTGGGTCTGGTCAAGGCATCTAAAATGGCTGCCGTGCACGACAAAAGTGTGGCATTGGAAAAAAAGCAAGATGGCGCAGACAATGTTTATCAATACGGATTAATTTATAACAATTATTTTTAACAATATATTTACTCGCAGTGTCAAAATGGCGGTCAACACTTCCTGATTTCCTGCGAATCGAACGTTAACAGACGTCACGATCGGCGGCGTGCAGAGAGTGGGTCTGGTCAAGGCATCTACAATGGCTGCCGTGCACGACAAAAGTGTGGCATTGGAAAAAAGCAAGATGGCGCAGACAATGTTTATCAATACGGATTAATTTATAACAATTATTTTTAACAATATATTTACTCGCAGTGTCAAAATGACGGTCTACACTTCCTGATTTCCTTCGAATCGAACGTTAACAGACGTCACGCAGCAAAAAAATAAAAAAACGCTCACGCGCAGCCGCTGGAAGACAAGTATCAACATATATGAGCATCCTCAGCCACCATCAGAAAACATAGGGGGTCAGGATACGTCTCCCGTACCCCCTTATACCCATTTCTCACATTGTTTTTCCTCCATCTTGTAATTTAATTAAAACGAAACACAAAATGGCGAAATCCCGTTTCGCGTCCCGATTCGCTACCCGGTTCGCGAACCGGAAAGCGCTTCTACCGCAAAAAATCTAATTTTTTTTATTTGCCCCACGGGACCCTTTAATAACCCCAACATCATTCCTAGGGGGTCAAGAAGGGTCTACCTTGCCCCCTTTCATTAAATTCCCCCTTCGTTTTTCTCCTCTTCTTGTCTCTCGATCCTACCGAGAGACAAGATGGCGGCCGCTCCGGACTGTTTAGAATGTTGACAGACACCAGAGAACCAATCAGCTTCGCTTCGCAAAGCTCCGTTACGCGAAAAGTTCACGAACCGGAGCGCTACCCGGGACGCTGTCACAGATATATCTGTTTTTTAAAATGTTAATTTCTCAAAATCCACTGGAGCACATATATTGAGACCCAGCAAAGGCACATCGGGCTAACAGTCCCTACAATTTTGCCAAGTTTCGTGCAAATCCATTCAGCCGTTCGAGCTAAAAGTGAGGCCAAACGCCCTATGGAAAAATGAATGGGAAAAACGCGTTTTGGGACCCCCCTTTTTTCTCGGCCCCCCCTTGACGAAACCCCCCCAAATTTTCAGGGGCTGCTCAGAAACAAAATGTGCCATTTTCCTGAGAATTTCAGCCGATTCCGTCCACAAACGCCAAAGTTATTAGACATAAAATGTTCAAAAGTCCCATAGAGAAAAAATCCTAACTATACATACCTACTGGCGACTGCCAGTAGGTATATATATATATATATATATATATATATATATATATATATATATATATATATATATATATATATATATATATATATATATATATATATATATATATATATTCACGGAAAAAACATAGGTTTTAGGCCATATATAGTTAGGAATTTGCATTTACAATACCTTGAAAATTCACTGAAAAAACCATTGGTTATAGACCATATATAGTTAGGGATTAGCCTTTTAAAAACCTTATTTTACTCACACAAAACCATTGAAATTTCATATATAGTTAGTTGCACTAACTATATATCGCGCACCCGCAATCCACTGCTGATGATGTCACATATGACATCATTCATGACATGGTTAGTGACATCACTGATGACATCACTGATGACATCTCAAATGACATCACTGATGACATCTCAAATGACATCACTGATGACATCACTGATGACATCTCAAATTACATCACTGATGACATCACTGATGACAACATCCAGTGACTGTGTGTTTCTGTAAAGTTAAAATATGTCTTACATATTGAAGAATGAGTGGATGTATAAGTGTCTGGAAGAAGGATTTAGTAGGTGCATGACTGACTGTATGAGAGAATGATTAAATGTGTCTTACTGAGTGCATGGGTTAGTGACTAAACTGTCTTAATTTGTGCATCATTATATCTGTTGTTCCACAAACTGCTGCATGTGTTGATCAGTAGCTATATGAGTAACTGTATGGTCTCCCAAGTATTTGTATGGGAGACTGAGTGTGTGTGTATGGGTGGCTGGGAGGTGTGTGACTCTGTACATAGATGTGTGAGTAGTTGATTCACTATATGTATGGGTTCAAAAGTGCATGTGGAAACAGCTGTATGGGCGGTTGACTGTGCATGAGTGTATTGGTGAGTGAATGGATATCTCAGTGCTACATGTCAAAGTAAGTACATATGTAAAACACAGTACATGTGAGAGTTGACATATATAAATAACTGTGCATAAGAGCCAGTGAATGTGTGAGTGGCTGTATGGATCATTGTGAACATGTATCAGGGATTGTATAAGAGAGTAAATATGTGTTAGTATATGTTTGAATAAGTAAGGTGTGTATAACTGTATAGTTGAGAAAATGGAGGTGTGATTGATTCTTTGCATGACTGACTAGGTGTGTGAGTAACTCCATGGATGAGTGACAGTCTGTGACTGTCGGTTTACACTGATTGTATCTAGGGTTATATTAGAGTCTGAAGAGGTTCATGGTATTATCACATGAATGATATCATCAGTGATGTGATCAGTAATGTCAAATGAGATGTTATCAGTGATTTTATCAGTGATGTCATTTGGGATGTCATCAGTGATGTCATCAGTGATGTCATTTGAGATGTCATCAGTGATGTCATCAGTGATGTCACTAACCATGTCATGAATGATGTAATATGTGACATCATCAGCAGTGGTTTGCGGGTGCGCGATATATAGTTAGTGCAACTAACTATATATGAAATTTCAATGGTTTTGTGTGAGTAAAATAAGGTTTTGAAAAGGCTAATCCCTAACTATATATGGTCTATAACCAATGGTTTTTTCAGTGAATTTTCAAGGTTTTGTAAATGCAAATTCCTAACTATATATGGCCTAAAACCTATGGTTTTTTCTGTGAATTTCAATGGTTTTTTAATAGCAAATATCAAAAGCTGTCAAATGTCAAGTACGTGAGAGTTAAAAACATTTTCGTGTTTATGCACGCTGATGTGCTTTGAACGCTGCCCCCCCCTCCCCTCTTTTCTCCTAGTAGTACTCTCTCTTTGCAGATAGTGAAGGGTAGTTAACGCAGGCCTTTACCCCCGTTGTAATCCGTCGTGCCTGCTTGTCTCTCCATTTGATTGATTGTTATCCAAGCATTTACTGTTTTACAATTGATTCTCTTTGGTTCATTCTCTATTTACAAACAAGCACAAAGTCGCAATACTCTGTTTAGTCTTTGCAGATAGTGAAAAATCGTGAAAAATCGTGTAAAAAAATAAAAGTAATCGAGCAAAATCAGTAGGCCACTAATTGGATCTCTTTTTGACCTCGCTAAAATAGAAACATTAGGAACAACCCTTCCTGAGAAATACGAAAATAGTGAGATGAACTGAGCTCCACACCATGAGGGCTGCAAGACAGCTCGGCTCCGTCACCCACCCTGCCCAAAATAACGACAAACCCTATGCAAATATTAAAAATATATACAACACACCAGCAAAGTAACAGGGTAAAACATTTTATTAAATAACTATTTACATAACTATTTTATACTTTTTGTTGCCCGATCCGGCTAGCTCAATCGATCGAGCATGAAACTCATGTTCTCTGATAGCAAGCGTTGCTGCTGATGCTATGCAGACCAAAACTGGTTTTCAGTTTGTACATTCTTCTAGATTTTTCCATCCAAGGTTGGTTGAGTTTGTAGAACGATGGCTTCAGATTTTCAACATACGGTGTGGTGGCGCGGACTGGGAGGGGGCGCTTGGCTCCTGCCCCCTCCCCAAGTAAGATTTTCATACGTGAAAGTACGTTCATGGTTTTGGTCTCTGAGTTGCTTCGATGTCACTGCCATTCTCAAATGGCATAAGTTCTGGATGTTGGGTGCCATAGTTCAGAGTTCTGAGCAGCGCTTGTAACACTGTCTGAAGCTTATTTGCACCTACTGCAGCTTCACTATTCTCAAAGTAAGTGAGGACCGTTTGTGGACCTGACTGCATTTGAAAACAATGTGATATGGTACCTCCCTAAACCGCTTGACGGAGGCCCCCGAGGGGCGGTGTGATGGCGCGGACTCGGAGAAGACGCTTGGCTCCGACCCCCTCCCCAAGTCTTATAGCACTGGTGTAGCCTGAGATCGCCCCCGACATAGGCGGCCGGCTCCCGGGGTCCGGCGGAACTTTTTGCCTTTTGATGACTCTTCTATTCTGGACCTTGTCCCACAATCCGTTTGACCTGAAGACACGCTGTAGTGGGGCGCCCCTTTACCGTTTTAGTTGCCATTCCGCCCGCTTTTGCTACACTGTGCCTCTTCCGCCATTCAGCTGTTTACCGCCCGCTCTTGCGACTACAGCGTCTCGCTCACCATGTAGTTGAGTTGCTCCCGCTCTTGCGATGCAATGATAGGCGGCTGCCACAGGACTCTCAAAATGGCGGCCGGCTCTTCAGATTTGGGCCTGGTCCACTAAAATGGCCCTGGGACACCTTGGAACTCGGACGCTTGCCTGATAGGGCTTGGGTCCCATTCTCGAAAGCGTCCCCTCAGCCGTGAAGATTCTACAAAAGTCTTGGGGGCCCCCGACTCCCGCAGGCTTCTGGTGGGGAGCGGCTGCCATGATTGCTCGTGGAATGGCCACGACGGAGCTACGAGATGGTGGTGCTCTCATGCTGACGCCAGCTTCAGTCTGAAACATCCAGAAACACTGTAGACTACCAATTCGATCAGTTCCGGTAGTGCCCCAACATGACCCGGTAGAGAAGAACTTGCCCTCCCCTCTTTGACTGATGGTTCTTGTTGCCTGTCCCCTCTGTTGTCATTTAACAGAACTTTTTGGACTGCTGAAAGGGGTTGTGTTCCGAACGCTGGTTGGTGGAGACATTTTGACTATATTCTTGACCTACGTTGTCGCGTAATGCGTTATATGACACGCCGCGTTAGCGCACCCGGAAGTGCTCCGGTGCGCGAAGCGCAGCTTCCCGGAAGCGATCTGGGGCGCGGCGCGCAGCGCGTAACGTAAACATAACAGGTCATGTGACTTGTTAATAAAACTTTTCATTTGTTCATTTTACTTTTGTTATTTTAATGATGAAAAGCTTGGTCATATGACCTAAAAATTACGCTTTTTATTGGTTTCGAACATTATTTTTTTTTAAACATATATGTTATAATGTTCCAGGCTAATGTACTTTCCCGGAAAATTTACAACTGTCCTGCAAGTAAAATATATTCCTTTTTCGAGAAAAAGGGCGTTTCTTCGTCCCATGACTGAGCCGTTGAGTAAAAGAGGCTCGGCCTGCTGTCTTAGTCGCCGATACGCCTGATTATCAGATTCTTATCGATCACTTTATGTTGCAGGAGTGGAAAACACAACTGCCCTTGACCATTTATCTTTACTGCGTTCCTACGTATTATACTTTTTATCCGTCATGTAATTGGACTGCTTTATTTCACTTGCCTTTTACTGATTCGAAAACAGTGACTAAAAGTAAAAACTTTACCAATGTAAATACTACTACCATGTTTTGTTTTAAAAACCTTTATTGTGAAAATGTCAGTATACAAATACGGGCCTATAACCACATGGGCCGGCCACGGAGCAAACTGAAATCGTATATGATGAGGAGACATTTACATTGTAGAGGAACGTAACGAGCGGGCCATTAGGTTGCAAGAACTAAGGTGTCTAACAGTTGCGGAATCGGTGGACGTACATTTTGTAATTAAAATACGACAGGGCCACTTACAAAAAAATTATCTAGATATACATTTGCGGGCAAGTACCATGGGTGACGTTAATTCGAACTTTCAATAGTACAGTAATCAATAACACATCAGAACTTAATATCAATAGGGATGTCGAAATATTCAATCAATTCTCGTCCCCGCCCGCCCTGAGCATCAAAACTGCATTCATATCTCGTGATATCAAGGTTGTTCAACCAGTAAACAACAAGGAGTTACGAGTCCCATTAATACCGGCGCCATTTTAGGCGAGGCCGGGCAGGTCCAAGATATAGTCAAAATGTCTCCACCAACCATCGGCCAGACCAGAACCCCTTTCGGCCCTTTATGCTACAAGATGGTGTCTTCCATTCAGAAAATATTGTTGGCAGCATTTTGAAAGGAAAGATAAACAGCCGTTCTCCTAGTGAGTCTCACATTGTTACATTTAGGAAGAATGTTGAAGAGTAGTATGTTGAAAATCTGAAGCCATTGTTCTACAAACTCTCAATCAGCCTTGGATGGAAAAAAAAATCCTGAAGAATGTACAAACTGAAAACCAATTTTTGTCTGTATAGCATCAACAGCAACGCTTGACTCAGCTTTGTGTGAAGCCGCCATTTTGATTCAATCAATAGCGTCCCCCTGCACACATTCAGGGACCTGGTCGTGTCTTCAGGTCAAACGGATTGTGGGACAAGATGCAGAAAGGAAAAGGAAAAAAGTTCCGCCGGACCCCGGGAGCCGGCCGCCTATGTCATGGGCGATCTTTGGCCACACCAGGGCAATAGTGAAGCTGCAGCAGGTGCAAATAAGCTTCAGACAGTGTTACAAACACTGCTCAGAACTCTCAACTATGGCACTCAACATCCAGGAATTGCCATCCGGATCTTGGCGCCTTGTGCTGGTTCTGACCTATTCACACATCGGTCCACTACTGACATCACCTCATAAGCCAACGGGGCACCCCACGCCGACTTTCGGCGCAGCATTGTAGGATGGCCACACCAGTGCGGCAACTTGCTGGACACCACCTCGGTGCCATCCGGATCTTGGCGCGTTCGAGTCACTGTACCCCAAGAGTGACCGGAACTCAGCTGGACACGCCGTCTTTCGGCGCAGCATTGTAGGATGGCCACACCAGTGCGGCAACTTGCTGGACACCACCTCGGTGCCATCCAGACCTCGGCGCACTGTGCTGCCTTCGGCCTACTGTAGCCGCAAGTGCGGACGCAACTCAGTTGGACGGCGAGTGAAACGCTAAGGGGCGCCCCACTGCAGCCGAGGAGCCTCCATCTTGGGGAAGACGCACAGCCCCCACTGACTGACGCGACCTTACAGGCCAACGGGGCGCCCCACACCGACTTTCGGCGCAGCATTGTAGGATAGCCACACCAGTGCAGCAACTTGCTGGACACCAACTCGGTGCCATCCGGATCTCGGCGCGTTGTGCTGCCTTCGGCCTATTCGCACATCGGTCCGCTACTGACGCCGCCTCACGTGCCAACGGATTTTCTACGCTTTTTGTAGCCCTATGCCGCATAACAGGTCATGTGACTTGTTTATAAAACTTTTCATTGGTTCATTTTACTTTTGGTTTCCTAATGATGGAAGGCTTGGTCATATGACCTAAAAATAACACTTTTCATTGGTTTAGAACATTTTTTTTTCCCAAACGATGAAAGCCCCACCTTGTTTCTGGATGATTCAGACTGAAGCTGGCGTCAGCATGAGAGCACCACCATCTCGTGGCTCCATCGTGGTCATTCCGCGAGCAATCATGGCAGCCGCTCCCCACCGGAAGCCTGCAGGAGTCGAGGGTCCCCAAGACTTTTGTAGAATCTTCACGGCTGAGGGGACGCTTTCGAGAATGGAGCCCAAGCCCTAGCAGGCAAGCGTCCAAGTTCCAAGGTGTCCCAGGGCCATTTTAGTGGACCAGGCCCAAATCCGAAGAGCCGTCCGCCATTTTAAGAGTCCTATGGCAGCTGCCTATCGCTGCACCGCAAGAGTGGGCGCAACTCAACTACATGGTGAGCGAGACGCTGTAGCCGCAAGAGCGGGCGATAAACAGCTGAATGGAGGATGAGGCACAGTGTAGCAAAAGCGGGCGGAATGGGAACTGAAACAGTAAAGGGGGCGGGGCGCCCCAGTACAGCAGACGAGCCTCCACCTGGGGAGGCCCATTCACGCCGCCTCCCCCACGCCCCCCCCGGGGCGCCCCACGCCGTTTTTAGGAGCAGCATTGTAGGATACCAAAACCAGTGCGGCAACTTACTGGACATCACCTGGGTGCCATCCACATCTCAGCGCGTTCTGCTGCCTTGGGACTATTCGCACAACAGACCGCTACTGACGAGGCCTCCCCGCGCACCCCCCGGGGCGACCCACACTGTTTTTCTGAGCTGCATTGTAGGATACCAAAAACCAGTGCGGCACCCAGGTGACATCACCTGGGTGCCGTCCAGAACTCAGCACGTTGTGCTGCCTTGGGACTATTCGCACAAAAGACAGCTACTGACCATTGTTGCTTCTTTTTTCCAAAATTTTTTTAAATGTATTTACAGTTTTTGTTGCGTTCTATATATTTATAAGTTAATAAAGTTTTATAATCCTACTACTTTTTTGGAGTGCTATATATTTTTTAAAAATCGGGTGAATGGGGCCTTGAATTGGGTTATTGTCATGTGTGGGCTTTGGAAGTGTGCTGCTACAGGATCGGACATTTCAAACTCAAATGCACGTTCTTTTTCTTACCTTTCCGAAGCATGGAGTGCAATAGCAGGCAGAGAAAGGGTGATGCAAGTGTTGAACACTGCCTGGCCTGGCAAGTTGCTGGCAGTGCCCGCCCCGCCTGCTCCTGAAAGAGGGCACACACACACCGCCGCCCCGAGTACTTCACAGATCTTTAAAAGACCATGCGCTTGTTAATGAGGCTTAAATGGTTTATCACCCCTTCTAGAGCCCCTGCATCGGCCCTCTGACGTTTCCTGGAAGAATTAGCACGTAACACAATACCAAGCCCTGTCAGCTGAAACCCCCGAGGAATCGGGTTTTTGCTTGCAGGAATCGGGAGGCGGGAGACTAGCACTGAAAACGGTAGTCTCACGCCTGAATCGGGAGGGTTGGCATGTCTGGATTCTCTACAGCTGGGGCCATAAACTACATCCGCAGGGCTAGGTGATAGCCTGGGACCGGCCTGGACAATCGGACACAGAGGAAGAGGAGTGTCAGAGGGTGCGGTAGTGAATAGGGTGAAAGGGAGGTGTCGGGAGGGCACAGGGTGTGATTCTCAGGGAAGAGCAGCGCAGATGGGGGGAAGTTTATGGCCCATGCATGAGAGAGAGAGCGTGGGTGACCAGTGCGTGGGGGAGATGCTTGCGAGGGTGGGGAGCCGTGCTGAGAATCAACGGCGTGCAGAGAGTGGGTCTGGTCAAGGCATCTAAAATGGCTGCCGTGCATGACAAAATTGTGGCATTGGAAAAAAGGCAAGATGGCGCAGACAATGTTTATCAATAAGGATTCATTTATAACAAAATATTTTATGGCATGGACAAATTGGCGGTCAACACTTCCTGATTTCCATCGAATCAAACGTTAACAGACGTCACGCAGCAAAAAAAAAAAAACGCTCACGCACAGCCGCTGGAAGACATTTATCAACATATATGAGCCTCCTCAGCCACCCTCAGAAAACATAAGGGATCAGGATACGTCTCCCGCACCCCCTTATACCTAGTAATTTAATTAAAACGAAACACAAAATGGCGAATTCCCGTTTCGCTACGAGTTTGCGGCCCAGTTCGCGGCCCGGGAAGCGCTTCTACCGTGAAAAATCAATTTTTTTTTATTTTCCCCACGGGACCCTTTAATAACCCCAACATCATTCCTAGGGGGTCAAGAGGGGTCTACCTTGCCCCCTTTCATTAAATTCCCCCTTCGTTTTTCACCTCTTCTTCTCTCTCGATCCTACCGAGAGATAAGATGGCGGCCGCTCCGGACTGTTTAGAATGTTGACAGACACCGGAAAGCCAATCAGCTTCGCATCGCAAAGTTCCGTTTCGCGAAAAGTAAGCGGACCGGAGCGCAGCCCGGAGCGCTGTTACAGATATATATCTTGTTTTGAACGTTAATTTCTCAAAATCCACTGGAGCACATATATTGAGACCTAGCAAAGGCACATCGGGCTAACAGTCCGTACAATTTTGCCAAGTTTCGTGCAAATCCATTCAGCCGTTCGAGCTAAAAGTGAGGCCAACCGCCCTATGGAAATTAACATGGGAAAAACGCGTTTTGGGACCCCCCTTTTTTCTCGGCCCCCCCTTGACGAAACCCCCCCAAATTTTCAAGGGCTGCTCAGAAACACAATGTGCCATTTTCCTGAAAATTTCAGCCGATGCCGTCCACAAACGCTAAAGTTATTAGACATAGAATTTTCAAAATTCCCATAGGGAAAAAATCCTAACTATATATACCTACTGGCGACAGCCAGTAGGTAATATATATATATATATATACATATATATATATATATATATATATATGCGCAAATGCAGCTCTCTCACCAAACCAGCGCAGCAGCCGCCACAGCAATGATGGGAAAGAAAGCCACGCCACTCCAACGTCCGTTATGGGCTAAAACGATTTATTGTGCGCTCAAGGCCACCAGATCTTACGCGTTTCGGGCGTCCGCCCTTGTTCACAGATCCACAGTCAGTAAGTTCACAATGGCTTAAGTACAAAAAGTTTTCCCGGGCATTTTTTTCACAACCACGTGATAGAATGACATAAAAGACACACTACATAACTTAGGCTAAGGTAGTCTTTCCTCTAAATCAGTGCCACGGTACATGGATACATCAATAGAATAACAGCATAAATGCATAATTAAAATCACAATCCGAGTACAATTCATTTTTATGATTAAAAAATAAATATTTGTAATCTATAAAAATATATATACATTTTTATAAAAAACATGTAAATTGAGATACTGTGCAAACATCGCAATTTCTCGTGGTGCTGACAATTAATCACTGATAATTGAATGGCATATTATGTACAAAAAGAAAATAACGATAAATCATTAGAATCTGATGCCAAATATATTACGCCAACACAGTCTCAAATTGATCAGACAATAGGTCTGCCTGATATAATATCAGCATAAATGCTTGTTGTATTTGGTTGTGATTATTTATGTGTACCATGGTTACCAGATTGCATCGTAAAATACGAAGGAGTTGAATGACTGCCTGTAATCACGCCCCATAAGTCTGTGTCCAAAATTAGAAGTGCTGATAAAGGTTTTGGGAATGTGTGTGCCCCCCAGAAAGAAGGGAATAAAATAAAAGGGAAAAAAATATATATTCACTGAAAAAACCATAGGTTTAACACCAGTTATAGTTAGCTGGAAATTTTACTTGCATAAAACCATTAAAATTCCCACTTTATAGTTAGTTGGACTCACTATAACTTGCGCGTGCAATGCACTGCTGATGACGTCACATATTACATCACTCATGACACGGTTTGACACTGTCTCCCACCAGATCCTGCTCCGCCGGCTTGAAGAGGCAGGGATCACTGATGTGGCTCTTGCCTGGTTTAGGTCGTTCCTGACCAACAGGTCATTTCGTGTTTCCACTCCTCCCTTCCTCTCTAAGGCGTACTCTATTGAGCAGGGGGTTCCTCAGGGCTCAGCATTGAGCCCCACCCTGTTCAATTTGTACCTCCAGCCATTGGCTGCTGTCGCCAAAGCGTGGGACCTTAACATTGTGTCGTACGCTGACGACACGCAGCTAGTGGTCGCTCTATCGGAAGGAAATGCTATGGACTATCTCAAATTTAACTCAGGCTTGGCTGCTGTAGCAGAGTGGCTAACAGCCAACTGTCTACAACTTAATGCCGCCAAGACGGAGGTATTATTGGTGGGCAGAAACCCAGAACTTTGGAGAGACCACTGGTGGCCTTCTGGAGTGTAATCCAAAGTGTTATTGGAGTTTAAAACATTAGTAAGGATGGAATTTATATGGGCCTCAGCGATCTTAGTGGCCCAGGGTAGTAACGATATAGGTCTAAAATTTTCGGGCTTCTGAGGGTCTAACGTAGGCTTTTTTAGTATAGGAGAGACCCATGCCTGTTTCCATTTAGCCGGCACTATTCCTGTTGAAAAGGAGGCATTAATAACACTATGTAATGGTGCAAAACAGTACAGGGAGGAGTCTCTGAATTGGGCAGGCTTAAGAGGGTCCATCGGGAAGCCCGATTTAATGAGCTTAGTTAGCTGGTCGAACCTATCATTAGGGATTTCGGGGATAGCTGATAACCTAGAGACAGGACTAGGTTTTGTGTCTAAGCCACCGCTGGGCTGGGTCTCAGGAGTAAAGGCCTGGTAGATGCCCCGGATCTTTTCCACAAAGAAGGAGACTATCTCTTCGCATTGAGCCGCTGAAGTAACAATATTAACAGCGGATTTCTTTGTGTTGAGTTCTTTAAGAATTTTAAAAATCACTTTAGCCGGATTGGGGCTGATTTTTATTTTGGTGGCATAGTATACTGCCCGAGTCCTACAGATGGCTTTGTGATATGATTTGAGTTGTTTCAGATAACAGACCTTTTTTTCGGTGGAATAGTCTTTTCTCCAGTCGCGTTCATATCTCTTACAGATCTTTTTAAGGCCCGCCAAAGTCTCGTCATACCAGGGATTGGAGTCCTGGGTACGTCTCGTACTCCAGGTTACTGGAATAAGTCTATCCAGTGCTTGGGTAAGCCAGGTGCAAAACGAGTCGTAACCTGATTCAACGTCAGAAAAGGGGTTCAAAGGATCGGTTTCCAAAAGGGCGTGAAAATTCGCTAGGCGGAGTTTACGCCTGGGCCTTTTACGTACGGCTGTTTGGATTTTACATTTGTCAGGGGTGGATATACAAGAAGTCAGTGCGACCATAGAATGATCTGACCAGGCAATAGGTGTAGGAGCAAGGGAGCTGGATGATTCAATGTTCGTGAAGATAGGATCCAGCATATGGCCTCCATTGTGTGTGGGACCTTTAACTAATTGGAAGAGCTGGAAGGCTGCTAGATCAGCAATCAAGGTGCAGATCAGCGGTTCTTGCTCCAGCTCGAAATGGAGATTGAGGTCACCCAAAATGCTAAAGTTGGCTGATCTCATGGCACAGGCTTCCACCATCTCCAGAAGAGATGTATTAAACCCGCACATCGGTCCAGAAGGGTCTGTATATTAGTAGCCCCGAAAAAGTAAAATGAGCGTTAACAGAGATGTCCGCATTCAGCCCCTTTTAAATTAACTTTATCAAAGGAGCAGGAATAGATAGTTCTAGTAATCACATCAATGCCGCCTCCTCTTGATGCCCTATTAATCAGGGTAATCGAGTATCCAGGCGGAAGTGCTAGGTTAGAGAAAGCCGTTAGATTATCACTCACCAAGTTTCAGTAATGAAAAGGATATCCGGAGATTCGTCCACTATGATATCGAATATTTCAACATGGTGCTTAGGTAAAGATCTAACATTTAACTGAAGTACTTTCAGTTGATGCTGTGCAGGGGGAGGAATAAAGGCTCCTGTAGTAGTGGGGACGGGGAGATTAAATAGGTCACAAGAGTAGGTGACCGGGCCACTCATGGGATCAAAGGGTGGGAGACAGTCCAGAAATATGGCAGGGCGCAGGTTAAGTAGCTCAGTTCTAGAGTAAGCTCGCCTACCTGGCCAAATTTCACCAGCATCTCTGGCGAGAGGTGCAGGACTGGCGCGGACGGGCGCAGACGGGCTTGCCTTTGGCGCGCCTTTGGCCCTCTACTGCTGCGCTTGCCCGCTGCGCGGGTGAGGCCCTATACACATTTATAGGGCATGAGGAGAGTGGGAAGAATGACAACTAGTCCGCACCCCTCCAGTTTCCCCCAAGATGGCGGCCCGCCCCTACACAGTCCGGCGTCAGCAACCAATCTTCTGCGCGAGGAAAGGGGGTTGAGACCACAGTGGAGCTAGGGCAGATCAGCCCTCTAAGCAAAGTAACAAGCGCGAAGGACTTCACAAATAAAATCAGGTAATTTTAAAAAATGGGAGGGTTACAAGCACACAATCTCCCAGCTTCCGCCTCAGGAGCGTTTCACGAAGGATCTGCGCGTGGGCGATACATGCTGGATTTTAAGTCCCTTGGAGGGCAGGAAGAATGACAACTAGTCCGCACCCCTGCATTTTCCCCCAAGATGGCGGCCCGCCCCTCCACAGTCCGGCGTCAGCAAGCAATCTGCTGCGCGAGGACAGGGGATCGGGACCACAGTGGAGCTAGGGCAGATCCGCCCTCTAAGCAAAGTAACAAGCGCGAAGCACTTCACAATTAAAATCAGGTAATTTTTAAAAATGCGAGGGTTACGAGCACACAATCTCCCGGCTTCCGCCTCAGGAGCGTTTCGCGAAGGATCTGCGCGCGGGCGCTACAGGCTGGATTTTAAGTCCCTGGGAAGGCGGGAAGAATGACAACTAGTCCGCACCCCTCCAGTTTCCCCCAAGATGGCGGCCCGCCCCTCCACAGTCCGGCGTCAGCAAGAAATCTGCTGCGCGAGGACAGGGTATCGGGACCACAGTGGAGCTAGGCGAGATCAGCCCTCTAAGCAAAGTAACAAGCGCGAAGCACTTCACAATTAAAATCAGGTAATTTTTAAAATGCGAGGGTTACAAGCACACAATCTCCCGGCTTCCGCCTCAGGAGCGTTTCACGAAGGATCTGTGCGCGGGCGCTACAGGCTGGATTTTAAGTCCCTGTGAGGGCGGGAAGAATGACAACTAGTCCGCACCCCTCCAGTTTGCCCCCAAGATGGCGGCCCGCCCCTCCACAGTCCGGCATCAGCAAGCAATCTGCTGCGCGAGGACAGGGGATCGGGACCACAGTGGAGCTAGGGCAGATCACATTTATAGGGCATGAGGAGAGTGGGAAGAATGACAACTAGTCTGCACCCCTCCAGTTTCCCCCAAGATGGCGGCCCGCCCCTACACAGTCCTGCGTCAGCAACCAATCTTCTGCGCGAGGAAAGGGGGTTGAGACCACAGTGGAGCTAGGGCAGATCAGCCCTCTAAGCAAAGTAACAAGCGCAAAGCACTTCACAATTAAAATCAGGTCATTTTTAAAAATGCGAGGGTTACAAGCACACAATCTCCCGGCTTCCGCCTCAGGAGCGTTTCACGAAGGATCTGGGCGCGGGCGCTACAGTCTGGATTTTAAGTCCCTGGGAGGGCGGGAAGAATGACAACTAGTCCGCACCAGGCAGTTTTCCCCAAGATGGCGGCCCGCCCCTCCACAGTCAGGCGTCAGCAAGCAATATGTTGTGCGAGGACAGGGGATCGGGACCACAGTGGAGCTAGGGCAGATCAGCCCTCTAAGCAAAGTAACAAGCGCGAAGCACTTCACAATTAATATCAGGTAATTTTTAAAAATGCAAGGGTTACAAGCACACAATCTCCCGGCTTCCGCCTCAGGAGCATTTCACGAAGGTTGATGTTCATCCACACCAAAATTGTCCAATCAGGATTCGAATTCAGGTTGAAAGGTTTAGATAGATAGAGCTAGTGAAAAAACGTAAAAAATTTGCTGTTTTTACTGAAGAGGAACGCTCTTTAATATTTCATCCAGAGATGCTGCCGGAATGCAGATTTTCCTGATATGTAAGATTTCAATAACTCTTAATTCTTTCCACAGGGAGATGCACTTTACATTGAGAGTTTCTTAAATACATGAATTTAACTGTCCTGAATTTAAAATTTATATTAAATGTCTTTTTTTTTGTTAAAGAAATGAAAATGTCTACCTTTGAGTTTTTCTTAAATAAATGAATTTAACTGTCCTGAATTTAAACTTCATATTAAATGTCTTTTTTTAAAATAAAGAAATAAATAAAGTAAATCATCTTAGACATGCTGAATTTGCTCTTAATAAAAATTAGATGAATGGAGAATTAAGCTGGTCTTGAGTTTGCCTACGCCTAATTTTTTACTAGCAGATCCATTGATCTCAATGGTGGTGTGTCAAAATAAAATGTTGTATTTAATGAAAACCTTGGTAAATGTATTTTAAACTGCAGGTGTAAATAGTATAAATATTTAGTTTTAGATACTCCACTATGATACAGCAGCTCTTCTTTTGAATTTCACTGATCCATGAAGTAGAGTGTACGTGGTTTTAGATGATTCACAGTGTTATGGGCCCCAATGTTGGAGAATATGTCAGAAGTTGCATTTCAGGGAAAGGTGGCATGGATATAGAAATAATTTCCTGAGGAGCGCTTCATCAGTAATTAGCTTGGTAGCAGAGCATTGGTTGCTATAGAATTAGCTAGCATTATGTATAAAGTATTACATAAGAGTTTTGATGTACAGAATTATGATTAACATCTGTTGAGTTCGTATTGCGTTATATGTAGTCCTGAAAAGTTTTCCGAGTATTGCGTGAAGCTGGTGCCTCTGTCTGCAGGCAGAGGAAGTGTGACAAGTGAAGTTGCACATCGCATAGTCTGTTTTAAAAAAGTAGTATCGTCGTATACTGCGGTGGTATCATCGTATATCACTGTTTAGGGACACTATGTGTGAAAGGATAAATGTATAACGAGGACAGTCTATAAAATCTTGATCTTCAAGTACAGGGATCATTGCGTATCCTGGTTTAAAACTTATCACTGAGAGAGTAATAGGGCTTAACCTGAGCATGTAAGAAGGGTAAAGGCAGAGAAAAGCGCTGCTTTATCGGCGAATGTAAAATTCTGTGGTAGAGTAGAGGTAAGCGCTGTCTACCGGAAATACAGAATACTTGTATAATTGAGAAAACTATTACTTTGTTTCGGGAAACAGACGAATTGAGATGTTTTAGTGTAAGTTACTAACTGATTTTGTCAAATATATTGTAAATACGGCTTCTCGAAAAATTCCAGTAAAGGAGGGGTCAGTTGGTGCTGCAGAAGCAGGAGCGCTGGTGACGTCAAAAGTGTCGCGCTGGGATTGTTCCTTGTGACCAAGACAGAGTAGGAGCTGGTAGGTTCATCACGGAAAAACAGCAGTATTATTGGTTAAGCACTAAGAAGACGTACCTTGTTCTAATTGGTGCCTTAGTGTAAACTGCGCTGTGATAGGTTGGTGTTACGGAACAGCAACAGAGAAGTACATGATCTTTTGAAAGACAAAGAATTTATCAAAAATGTATTACTATTACGGAGAGGAAAGAAAGAAACCTTCATGGTTTAAGAAGTTGAAAAGTGTGCTTGTAAAGGATAAAGAAATTACCACAAGAGAGGGAAAAATACTTCCGCCACCAAAAACGCCTGCTTCTAATATGTTATCGAAATATGGTTACCATATGTGTGTTTGATTAGAGAACTGGGTAAGGTATACCACAAATGATGGTGTATTAGCTTTCCCGGAAGGAGGATCACTTGATTTGGCAGTTATGAGAAATTTGAGAGAGAAGATGATCAATCTTGACCCAAGACCTAGGCCGACTCAATTTGAAGCTCTAGCTGAATGCGAGGATACTATGCATGAGTTGGAAAGTGAAAGATTGCTAGGACATATCAGACCCAGAGGTAGATTTAGAAATCTATGGGGAGAGACACATGAGACTAGAATGCGCAGATGGAGAAATGCTATTATGTGTGATGGTACGTATCCAGTCAGATTAGTGGATGATTATGGAGGACGGAAATGTACAGAAAAGAGAAAGAATATAGAAACAGGGAATCAGAGCTATGGTGAAAGTGAAACGGAGGATGCTGTACTAGAGGAAATATTAAATAGAAGACCACCACTGTATCAACCAGGTTCTTTATGGACTACACCTAATGCTCCAACGGTAGATGAGAGGATTAATGAGACCCCTAAACAATTTTCTAATTTTAATGATGTACCTGAAAGAGTAGAAGTGAGATATAATCCAAGTACCCCAAGAACAGAACCAAGACTTACTGGTACCCCCAAGCAAAGTAATGAGCGAGGAAATGTAAAGTGTAGAAAGGCGGGTGGAAGAACCAGTCAGTACTTCTGAATATATAAGATCTACAAATGCATTGACAGAACAGATACAGGAATTTACAAAAAACATGGAAGCAGTAACAGTTCCAGTAACAATAGGACCTGTAATTCCAGTATTTGAGAATCAAAGAATAAAAGAGCCAAGTTTGACCATTCCTTTACAACAGAGATTACAGAAATTAAAAGGAAACATCTATCCGCATTTGTCAGAAATGAGACGAACCAATAATGTAAATGCACCTGAACTAACTTTCAATCAGAGTTTACCCTATAAATATGCGACCGGAGCAGAATCTGATTCCGCTACACCTGAAAAGAGCATAGAGAAAATAGATTTAACACAAACATCTGTAGGACCATCAGAGCAGGAATTAAGTGATTGGATCAAAACCTTGAAATTAAAAGAGCATGAATCTAAAGTATTGGACGTAGCAAAACTAAAAGTAGATATGGAAAAATTAATTATTGGGACAATTGGAAGAGATAGATTTAAAACATACCAAGATGATGAACTTGTGTTCATGTGTAAAAGTATAACATGGAAAGCGAAATCAGTACATGATCAGCTGGAAAATCTGGCAAATGAATTTGAAATAGAACTTGCAAAGAATAAATCGTTGCAGAAATCCTATAGAGTATACTTTTCAGAAAAGGACATTGAAAACATGAACACTGCAGAAAGATTAACACAATAAAAGAATTAATTGTTTTGTTACGAAAATGGGGAGATGTGAATAAATGGAGAGTGAGATGGGCAAGGAAGAAAGAGGAGACCAGTGACAAATCAACATTAGCATTTCCAGTTAGGGAAAAGGAGACATTTGCAAATGAGTTCCCTATGAGAGAAATACCAGGAGGAGGAAATGTACATGTTCCATGGAGTAGACAGGATATATTATCATTCACAAATGATTTCCCTAGATTCATAGAAAAACCAGTAGAATGGTATCGACAAGTAGATAGGTTTGTGAAAGTTTCAAAAGTATTATGGATTGATCTGCATGGATTGTTTGACATAGTTGTGCCAGCAGATTTATGGACTGAGTGTAAAATCACTGTAGATTGGCCGGAAGAGGAATATCCTCGAGACAAGGTAACAGGTGCTCCGTTACCTGATGTGATGAGAAAATATGAACAAGTAATTGTATTTTTGAAGAATAAAATTCCACCAAAAGAGACAGACTGGGTAAAAATAGACAGAACCACACAAGAACCAAAGGAATCTGTACACTCATTCTATGAAAGACTGTTATTAGTTTTCAAACAATACAGTGGATATGAGGAGTTGAATGAAAAAGACATGAGTCATTTTATTTATAGATTTGTGTAGGGATTAAGAACAGAAATTGGAGATATAATACCACATAATATGATAGGTTGGCAGTCAGGTACGGTAGACAAAGTTTTGAGAAAAGCTAAATATTGTAGTGAAGAGATCGATGCTAAACAAAAGAAGCTGAAGGAAAAGGCTATGTGGGCAGAAGTGAAAGTAGCAGAAAATCAAGTGGCACAAATGGAAAACAAGAATTATGATGTGAATCAAGGGAAACTGCAAGGAAATTTCCAGCAAAAAAATTTGTAGGGAATATAGATGAACTTAAGAAGAAGCTTTCCTGTCATAAATGCGGCAGGATAGGGCATTGGAAGAAAGAGTGTAAGTATCCACGAAGTGTTAATCTGGAAAGTGCGTCATTGAATCCACAGGTGCAGAATGAGGTAATTCAACAGCAACCGCAACAACAGCAGATAGTTCATCAGCAAAGTCAGGTGCCACAGTCGCCACTTCCACACTGTGTAAACCAACAGAGATACAGTGCAGAGACAGGATTCAGCGGAGTCGAGCAGGTAAATAGATCACCTAGAGTGAATGTGAGTCCTCAGTATTGGTTGCAAGAAGAAGGTGGGAGTGAGTCGGTTCGAAGTTTCTGACAGTGCCTGAGAGAGGAAGAAGAGTGTGTGCTTGTAGCCACTCTTGAGGTAGATCAGTCTGGTCCATTTGTAAGCGGAAAGGTGAATGATGTAGAAATAAGTTTCCTAGTGGACACTGGCACTACCCGTTCTACTGTTAGATCATTGGAAGTCAAAATCTTCCTCTCTCAGGAGACTCCATCCAAGTTGTAGGTGTTGCCAATAGACAGGTTAAAACATACTTGACAGAGCCAGTTGAAGAAGAGATTGGAAATTTCAAAGACATGCATCGATTTGTGGTGTGTGATAGTAGCCCTGTAAATTTGTTAGGACGAGATATTTTGTGTAAGATGAACTGTGCCATATAGTGTTCACCAGATGGCATAGAATTGCAAACCCCAGATGAAGATAGTGTGTATAAAATGACCATGCTTACAATTGAGGCAGAACAAAACAAATTGTTTCCTGTATTTGATCGAGAAAAGATACCGGATGAATTGAAAAAGGTTGTAACAGAGAAGGTGTGGGATTTCACAGGTGAAGATATTGGAATAATGAAATATGTAGATCCTGTAAAAGTCACAATAAAGGAAGGTGCAAGTTACCCGAATATTCCTCAGTATAAAAAGGCTACAGAAATATTTGAAGGAATAACCCAAGTGATAGATAAAATGATTGAACGAAGCATACTAAGAGAAATAGAGAGTAGTCCTTGTAATTCACCAATAATGGGATTGAAAAAGCCAAATGGAACCTTTAGAATAGTACAATATTTGAGAAAAGTTAATAAAATAGCTGTGCCATGTTGTCCGATTGTACCAAATCCAGCAGTGATTTTATATCAAATTCCCCATGATGCAGAATGGCACACTGTGATTGATCTGTGTAATGCGTTCTTTACAGTTCCATTGCACCCAGAAAGCCACCCAATTTTTGCGTTCCGATTTGGAGACCGTATTTTGTCATGGTGCCGAGTTCCTCAAGGGTATACTGAAAGTCCACCTATCTTTAATCAGTTGCTAAAGAAATCATTAGAGAGTTTGAACATGCCTGGAGAATCTGTATTGGTTCAATATATCGGTGATCTCCTTGTGGCATCAAAGACAAAAGATGCATTTGTAACAGATACCATTGAATTGTTGAATCATTTGAATAAAGAGGGACATAAAGTGTCTCCGTCAAAGTTACAATTTTGTCAAAAGGAAGTACAGTATTTAGGACATAAAATTGTCAAAGGAATTAGACAGGTTACTACGGAAAGATTCAAAATGATACAGGGAATACTGCCACCAAAATCCAAAAGACAAGAGAGAAAGTGTACATGAATGGTGGGTTATTGCAGACAATGGATTAGTGGATTTTCATTAATTGCGAAACCACTACAGAGATTAACAAGAGCAGATATCAGAGACCCTATAATTCTGACTAAAACTGAAATGGAAGCATTTGAACAGCTGAAAACAAGTTTATGTGAAGCACCAGCTTTAGGGATGCCCGATTACGAGAAGGAATTCGAACTGTATTGTAGTAAACGAGAAGGATGTGCATTGTCAGTACTGATTCAGAGACATGGAAAACTGAGAAAATCTATTGCGTATTTCTCAGCTGTTTTGGACCCAGTTGTAAATGCATTGCCAGGTTGTCTGAAAGCAGTAGCAGCAGCCATAAGCTTTAGTCTAGAACAAAGTAAAGGAATAGTGATGGGATTTCCTGTAAGAATGTATGTACCTCACTCTGTGGAGATTCTCCTCACTAGAACGAAAACAAAGTATTTGACCAACAATAGAATGATTAAATACGAAAAGGTAATTCTTGGAACAGAAAATGTAACAATTACTAGATGCGTGAATGTGAATCCTTCCACATTGTTGCCTGACGCAATGGAAACAGAAGTGAAAAATGAAGTTGATCACAAATGCTTATATTTTCTTGAATATTGTACCAAACCAAGAGCAGACATTAAAGATGAGCCCTTGCCTGAATCTGATTATGTGATGTTTGTTGATGGTTCGTGTCTGAGAACAGATGAGGGTGCCTTGAGCGCAGCGTATGCTGTCTGTATGGTGGCAGATGTACTGGAAGCTTCTTGTTTGAAAGGAATTCGTTCTGCTCAGATAGCAGAGTTGTTTGCCCTGATTTGAGCATGTGAGTTGGGAAAAGAAATCAAAGTGACCATAGTGACTGACAGTCAGTATGGATTTGGAGTTGTTCATGACTATGGACAGCTGTGGTCCCAAAGAGGTTTTTTGACTTCTGCAGGAACACCCATACGTAATGCTGAATTTATGCGAATGTTGCTTGATGCCATCCAACTGCCAGACAAATTGGCTGTGGTAAAATGTGCAGCACACAAAAAGGGGGATGATTATATCACCCGAGGTAACAGGTATGTAGACTCAATTGCAAAATACTGTGCCAAAAATCTTGCCTCTATCAATAGGGGAAGAGAGAAAGAACATGTTCCAAGTCCTTTAATGCTAACAACTGTAGTTGAAACTTGGCAGGAAGTGAGGCAAATGCAGGAAGAAGCTGATGAGGAAGAGAAAAATGTCTGGTTAAAAGCAGGATGTCGACAAAGAGGGGAAGATGAGATCTGGGTTTACACAGATGAAAGACCAGTAATGCCTAATAGCATGATCTCAAATATGGCTCGAATGTACCATGGTCAAGCACATATTGGAAGAGATGCCATGCTTCGCTTATTCAGACAGACGTGGTATAATCCCATTTTGATGAAAATAATGTGAATGTAGCAATAATCATAGACACTCCATTGTTAGGGAAATGTTGTATTAGGAGAGACAATACTATGTATGACAATTATTTTGTGGGAGCCAGTCAATGTAAAGACACTTATCAAATCCAAGAGGGATGGGGGTTTAAAGGAGGAAATGATACTGTTTTTCCAGGTGTATATTTTATCTGTGGGAACAAGGCATATTATAGATTACCTGATCACTAGTACGGGACATGCTATGTGGGTTTGGTCTTTCCTAAACATTTTCATGTAGATAGAGGTACTAATGGAATTCATGAGATAGGTAAACCTTTAAGTCGTAGAAAAAGAGAAAGTGTCATAGAAATAATAGGTGATGTTTTTGGAGCAATTGGGAATATCTTTCAATGCAAATCGAATTCGAAAATTGTCAACAACAGTAGATCGTTTTTCAACAGACACAGCAAAGGGATTCCTAATGGTAAACACTGAAATGATTGCTATGAGAACTATGGTAATGCAAAATCGTCTTGCACTTGACATTATATTGGCAAAAGAGGGAGGAGTTTGTGGGATTTTGAAGATACAACATTGCTGTACATACATTTCAGATAAAAGTCAAAACATTAATAAATATATTACAAATATTACGGAATTGCACAAAGAAATTGAACCACTGGAGGTTGATGGTATTCTTGAACGACTTGGGAAGAGTTTTACAGCAGTTAAACATTGGTTTCAAGAAATAGGTAGTTCAATTATCGGTCAAAAACTAATTCCATTAACAGTAATAGTATTAGTCATTTTAATGATAAGGTTATGTTGCATATGCAGGAAAAGAAGGAATGTTAGAAAATCATTAAAGAAAATGATCCAAGAAATTGGAACTGCAAAATTTTGCGTACCCCTTGTGAAGTAAAACTTCAATAACTATAATGGCATTCCATTACTAATGGAATGCCATGTGTGACTAACCAACATAGAATAAGAAATGCACCTACACAAATACACGTGAGAAACTAATTTTGCGTACGTTGCATTCATAATCAACTAATTGTGTGATTTTGTCATGTTCCAAACTAAACACAGCTTTAAGATAACGGAATGCGGCATAAATGTGCTTTTGTTTATGTGACAAATCACAAGGTTAAAGTGAGTATATCGCGTTTAAGTGTGGCTATTTGCTAGGTAACTATTAACAGGGAAAACCTTAGTAAGTGGGGAGTTAACAGAAAGGTCAAATCACTTAAAATTAATGTTTATTTGTGTTTGTTTCTATGATAGTTCCCATTTTGACTTGTGAGGCCTAAATAAAATGGAGTCACTTGATTATTTTGGCCACAAAAGAAATACGCATGCACAAGTCTGAATGCGAGCTGCTTGTGCCTGGAGTGACTACGGTTCAAGGACATGTTAGCCTGGAAGTGCAGATGGCTGCCAAAAGGTACAGAATGTGGGAATACAGACCAAAGTTACAACTAGGCAACCGTTCTAGGCCGGACTCTTGCTAAACAATGGACCCCTTGGAAAACTGCGGATAGAAGGAAAAATTAATTTGTGATGACGAGATGATGTTCATCCACCCCAAAATCTTCCAATCAGGACTCAAATTCCGGTTGAAAGTTACACTTTTAGATAGATAGAGCTAGTGAAAAAGGTATAAAAAGTGCTGTTTTTACTGAAGAGGAACTCTCTTTTCGATTTCATCCAGAGATAATGCCGGAATGCTGATTATCCTGATATGTAAGATTTCAATAACTCTTAATTCTTTCCACAGGGAGAGGCACTTTAGATTGGCAGTCTAGTTAGGGATGTTAGGAGAATAGATGATTATTTGGGAACTATCTGTCTTTTGCTGATACTTGCTATATGAAAGAAATGAAAATGTCTATCTTTGAATTTTTCTTAAATAAATGAATTTAACTGTCCTGAATTTAAACTTTATATTAAATGTCTTTTTTTAAAATAAAGAAATAAATAAAGTAAGTAATCTTAGACATGCTGAATTTGCTCTTAATAAAAATTAGATAAATGGAGAATTAAGCTGGTCTTGAGTTTTCCTACGCCTAATTTTTTACAAGCAGATCCATTGATCTCAATGGTGGTGTGTCAAAATAAAATGTCGTATTAAATGAAAATCATGATAAATATATTTTAAACTGCAGGTGTAAATAGTATAAATATTTAATTTTTGTTTTAGATACTCCACTATGATACAGCATCTCTTCTTTTGAATTTCACCGTTCCATGAAGTAGAGTGTAAGTGGTTTTAGATGATTCACAGTGTTATGGGCCCCACTGTTTGAGAATATGTCAGAAGTTGCATTTCAGGGAAAGGCGACATGGATTTAGAAATTATTTTCTGAGGAGCGCTGCATCATTGTCAAAACCAATAGGTCGCAAAGGTGAGACCTTTGCTAATGCTTGTTTTTTAACTATGATTTAGGAGCCTACTGGGTTTATGGTTTAAAATAGAACCCTAATTAACCATGACCTAAGCAGCCATGGAACCGAGACAGCAACTCCCAGGTTATATTAGGATTAAAAAATAAAAAGCTGTGAATGGAAAATGGTGCACCCAATAACATGGAGTGTCCTGGTAACCTCATAAATATACATGTATTTATGTATGCCACAAGAAGCCTCTGTGTTCGCAGGGTTGATTCAAAAAGGGTCTTCAGCGATGTGTAGTGTTTTTTAAGCAGACCCTTTTTCACCAGTGCAATTATTTGTTAAAACAAATGCTTTGGATATTCACAGCAAAGTTATTGGATTTCAGCGCTCCTCTCCTTCCATGTTGAAACTGTGTTGCATTTTTAAGTAACATGTATATCTCTCAGCTGTGCATATTAGTAAACAAACCTGCTTATTACACAGCTGAGCTCATTGGTCAAACCCCTCTCACCTTCACAGTCTCCATGTAGCACGGCCCACAAATGACCACTCTGGTATTGTTACCTTTGTTACTATTATGACTAAACATAACTCACAAAACAGAATTATACAATAAGTAATGCCAGTCAATAAAATAATGTACTGCACAAATAATGCAAAAACACAATTGTGGTACTGCTGAATGTCCTAATCCAACTGCAATGTCGTGGAGATGCAAGAGATAAACCTGCCCTCTTGTCTGATGTATTTCTGTGATTCATGACAAGTGAAAGTACATCTGCCCATTTTAGTAACATACATGAAAATACCTTCACTACTTTGGTGTTTAGAGGGATATAACTCACTCTACAACTCCTGATGCTTCTGGTCTGTAACTATAATGGAATATATATGTAAAGCAGTGCACAATAACTTCATCACTTCACTCTGGAAGCTTGAACCTCTATCTGATTCTAAAGAAGTTGGTAAACCTCATTTAGGATCAATTCCCTCATCAATAGTTTAGCTACTATCATGCTTCCACTAATCAAGAAAACAAATACACAATCACATGAATGTACCTAATATTATTATAAACAGGCTTTTCAATGAAATCCAATTGTATCTGGGTAAAAGGACCTTCAGACTTGCCTATGGAGCTCACAGTCACCAAACATTACTTACCCAGTTTATTGTTCTGTTAACAGGTAACAGAGTGTTAACACAAATTCTCAGCAATAGACCTAGTTGGCCTGTACCAGTATTTATTAAAAATCCTGACCAGGGAATCTCGATCAAGATGAGTTGGACCATAAATTTGCCTACACATAGAAAACAACATTTAGGGCCTAATTACAATGCCTACGACCAATGCCATTTCGTGGAAGGATCCAACTGTCCGGTGGGCTAAAACTGCTTGCAGCACATGCTCCCATTGAAAAATGGAAGTTTTTAAACATCTCTGCACAGTGTCGCAGGCACCTCAGGGTGCCTGCCACAGGGTGCAGGGAAGTTTAGGGGGCATCATAGGTGCTGCCCAAGGTCAAATGCAGAGAGACAGGGGGGAAGAGCCCAGCTAGTGCCCCCCAAAGTCAGTTTCCGACTGCCAATCCATGTTGTAAAGGCAAACATGGATTGGCTAGTGGAAACCGACATCATAATCCAGATGGTGAAAGCGCTGTCCTTAAGCGATTATGAGGGCTTTCCGACTGCCCGATGGGCTCCTTGAGCCCATCCGAAGCGGTTCGGATTCCCCAGCTAGTTTGAACTCTGACCCCCATCATCAAAATAAGGCGGGAGGACTTTAGCCTACCATGTCAGCTTTCCAAATGACATGTTAATCAGGCCCTTAGTCTAGTAGAATGTATTGCTCCTCCGTTGCTACCCACACATCCTTTTGGTCATTTGCACAACTGGGTATTTCCCATTTTCTTTTCTCATCTTCTAGTGCTTCATCCTGGAGCTCCTTTTGCTCACTTAATTTCTGAACTGAAGGTAATAGGAAATTATTTACACTTTCATTCTCAGTTTTACATTGCTCTTGTTCCTTTGAATTGTTTGTAGGAGGCTCAAGGGCTACTTTTTGTTACTTCATCTGCGTAGCAATTTCTAAGTGTAACCATATCAGTTCCTGAATTATGGGTAGCATATTTTACCATAGCAATCTATTTAGAATGTTGAAATTATGTTAACAAACTTAAAATGTATGTTCTATTATGGAAGGGGACATCAAAAGATGTAGCATTACCCCTTTGTGACTGCAATTGTCTAAAATTGTGCACCATGCCAAAACCATGCGGGCTATAACTGTAAGTTGTAACATTGATTGATTGATTGATTTTGAAGCTTGTATAGCGTATACTGTCACCCTATGGGTATCCTGGTACTTCAGACTAATAGAAGATGACCAGAGTGGAAACAGGTCACAAAAGAGAGAAAAAGAAGAAGAAGAAGAAGAAGAAGAAGAAGAAGAAGCAGAAGAAGAAGAAGAAGAAGAAGAAGAAGAAGAAGAAGAAGAAGAAGAAGAAGAAGAAGAAGAAGAAGAAGAAGAAGAAGAAGAAGAAGAAGAAGAAGAAGAAGCAGGGGCTTAGAGTGAAATCCATCATATAAGCAGCATGTTTTCGTAAGTGCAATCATTTCTATTACGTGTGCTGAAGTTGCATCACACAAGTATGATGTATCCACAATATTTGAAATGCTGCAGACTACATATTCTACACTCAATGTACCACAATGGTCTGTCAGACAAGAGCCATCCACAAACAGAATCTGATCAGCCTGTTAAAGTGAAACATCTAGTATGTCTGATCTTCTCTGGGAACACAATTTTGTCACATCAATGCAATCATGGTCACATTCCTCATCATCCCTATCCCTGACCTCATTTTGTCAAAAGTGTTGTGGGATTCAGGGCCAATAATGTATCTTCTGATTGAAATATCATCAGCTGCCACAATTGCTTGCTCATATTTAGTTAGACAACTTTTTATCAAACACTGAGTTCATGCACGAGTCATCAAAATCTTAACTGAGTGAGGGAGTAACACAATAAATGTTTAACTCATCACAATCCCTTTGCTTTGCTGAATTTCACAGGAAACTGCTGCTAACAATTTTATGCATCCAAGAAGAGTAGCAGCAATTTGGATCTGATGTGACAGAGAAGGAAGCCACAGGTCTCTTGATTTTATAGTGTTTTTGAGTTAGAACCAACAATATTCAACCTTCTCTTTCATGACATAACAGGTATATTTGTTTCATAATTTAGCATTCCTAGAGTGGGTGCACTGCAAAATTTGTCTCTGAGCTCGAATTAGGCACTCATGTTTATCATCAAATTGAATCAATTCAATTCAATAAACTTTATTCGGAAACATGTAAATCATGTCCATAAAAGTACATACATACAGAAAACATACTAAAAATGTTCAAGACAATCGCAATCACTAAGAAAGAAAATACAGTAGAGTACATATAATAAATCAAATAAGACACTTAAAAAGATTTAGAATAGGTAAAATGTTGTATAAAAAACATTAAAAAGTCATGCTTTTCCTATAACTAATGGCCCTGAGTAAGTAACTAGCTGTATAAAAACAGATGTCAGGATGATGCATGTTAAAAAGTAATTTCATTGCCGCTTTAACAGTTCTGGCTCCGAATTTAATAAATAAAGGTTTTAAAAAGAATTTACGACATTCGCTATACAAGTTGCAAGTAAGTAGAAAGTGCTCTGTGCTTTGTTCTGAAATATTGTCACACCGACATGGACCTGTGGGGCGTGTTTTAATCTCAGGGAATGCAACCAATAGATGGGCCGTACCCATCCTCAACCTGGTAAGAACAAACCTATGTTGCCCTTTAGTTACCTGAGTGAGGTATGGATGTAGGCCCACAAATTCATTCAAATGGTTATAACGTACACAGGTAGAAAGCTTCAGATCATCCGTGGCCCGTCTTTCTGCACAATGATTTAAGAAAATTAATTTCAGACTCTTTTTAGAGAGATCCGAAGCAGAACAATGATCTGATGCAACGTCAAACCCAAACACATTAGAAAAGGATTCAATAATGTATTTAATCCAAGGGATTCTGAGAAAATAGTCAAGACGAAGGCAATCCTCGATGATGGTCCTATTAAATGCAACTTCGTCTTTGATCCAAATAGAACGCCACAACATCAAAGGTCTCAATAATAATAAATCATTTAGATGACATAGTCCTAATTCTTTATGAACCAGACTATTAGCAGTAGAAGTCGGGAGACACAATAATTTTTTCAGAAATGTATTCTCTTCTACCTGCAAAGATTCTGCCCTGGATACTCCCCATACCCCTGCTCCGTAGAGGGCAGCAGATAGACACCTGGCTTCGAAAATCTTAAGCATAGCTTTAGGTCTTCTATTACCTAATTTACTTGCAAAGGCGAATATTCCATTTGCACTCCTGGCCATTTTATCACGCACCACCTTATGCTCGGTGTCCCAGCGGCCGTTTTTAGAAAAGTTGACCCCTAGGTAACAAAAGTTTTCCACGCACTGCACCTCTTGACCATCGATGAGATACCTATAGGGCTTTTTAGTTTTGACTTTACAAGCTCCACACTCCATCACATAAGTCTTGCTCTTATTAATGATCAGCTTTCTCTTTTCGATAAAGGCCACAAATTTATCTATCAGAAGCTGTAGGCCCCGAGGGGTCCTGGAGAGCAACACAGCGTCGTCCGCATAGAGTAACACGGGGATGGAACTTGTGTTTACTCTAGGGGCGTCCGCTGGTACCTCCTTTAGGATCGAATCAATTTCATTAATAAACAGAGTGAAAAGCAAAGGGGCCAAAACACACCCTTGTCTAATACCTCTTCTGACCCTAAATTTATCTGTGCATTCGCCCGAAGGCCCATAACGGACGCACGAGCTAAGCCTCTCGTATAGACGGGCCAAAAAGTATATAATTTCCCTAGGTGCTCCCATTTCTAGCAATATAGTCCATAATATGGCGTGGTCCACCAGGTCAAAAGCGCTGCTCAGGTCAGCGAAACATAGGTAGAGCGAACCATTTTTAGCTCGGGTGTATTTCCCTATCAGGAGCTCCAGGTTTAAGCATTGTTCAATGCAGCCTCTACCTTTCCTGAACCCGTATTGACAGTCTGTCATTATCTGATTAGACTCAGCCCACTCTTCTAATCGGACGAGGAGTACACGGCTCATAATTTTGACAGACGAATCCAGCAATGAGATTGGCCGGTAGTTTTTAACATTTCCTCGGTCCCCTTTCTTATGAATCGGGACTATTATGGATTCGGACCAGGTGCACGGGAAAGTATAGCGAGCAGCAGCATTAAAAACTTTGACCAATACTGGTCCCCAAGTCTCAGGTGCAAATTTGTACATGTCGACTGGGACACCGTCGGGTCCCTGGGCCTTACCGCCCTTACTAGCCCTAATACAACTTAGGACCTCCGGCAAGGTGATGTCTAAATCAAGTACTGGCCAAGAGCAACTTGTCGGCAACGTTACCGTATTAGAGTTAAAAATACCGGAGAAGTGCTGTACCCACGACTCCTTACCCACGTTTGAGGTTAACACGGGAAGTTTATCGTCTTTTAAAAAGGGGCTATTTACTACTGCCCAAAAAAGGGTACAATTGTTCGATGCAGCCGCCAGATCCAGCCGCTCCCAAGCTTCCTCGCGTAATTCATTTTTCCTTTGCTTGAGAGCCAAGTTATAATCGGACCTAAGCTTGGCTACGACTGTATTGTCTCTAGGTTTATTGGATAGTGCGTTTTTCAGTAACTTCAATGCCACAGTGCAGGCATTGTTAAACCATCCCCTTGCTTTGTTATTAAAATTTCCAGTCAGCCTAGAAAACTTACCACTAATAAAAACATTGATTTTCGTAAAATGAAAAGTGCAGGCCTCCAGGTTTGGTTTCTCATCGATAATTGATGTAATATCGTTTAAGCAGTGTGAGATAATGCAGTTAGAAGTTACTTCTGCTCTATCTCCAACCCAGCTTATCCTGAATCCGTTCGGCCTATGTACCTCAATGTTTATAATAGGGCTGCTATCTGGAATTGTACAAACTTTCCAAAACCTAGTTTCGATAACAAGACAGTTATGGTCACTAACCAAGTAATCAACAACCTTGACATCAGAACTAAAATGGGCTAATTCGGAAGACATGCAAATAAAATCAATTACAGTGTTTGCCCCTCTCCCCACAAAAGTTGGCAAACTATCACCCTTCCCATCCTGTTCAATCTCTAGGATTTCCATATCGTAATCTAGTAGGAAGGAGTTCAGAGTATCTCCATAAGTATTATGTTGGAAATGCGTAGCTGGCTCTCCAACACGGTTCAGAATGCCACACAAGTTGTGGTTAGAGAGAGGACAAACAGAAATATTAAAATCTCCAACATATATGAACTCAAAAACTGCATTGGAAACTTTCATCAATTGTTTGATTGCGGTGTCTAATTCTAAAATAACCTTATATCTACTGGCATCAAAAACATTATTATACATATTGATCAACAAAATGTTTTTGTGTGCCTCATCAACTAGCCACAATAATTGGGAGTTATTACCCACAGTGATGTGCTCCTTCACCCTTGCTCGCATTTTCACTGAGGTCAGGATTAACAAACCACCTTTAGCCCTACCTGAGGTAGTAGCCGTTGCTGGTAACTCGTAAGCTACAAAGCCATCAAGGCCCTTAAAATTTAGACACCAGGTCTCTTGAAAGCATATGATATCAAATGTTCTAATAAGTTCTAACCACCCCAATACTTCTAATTTAGAGGCTAGTCCTGCAATGTTCCAGCTGGCAATAAGGCGGGATGTTGTTGGCCCCGCTAAGGTATTGCAGGGTAGACCCACATGCTTAGGCTGTATACTAACAGTAGTAGCAGTTATATTTGGGGACTGATGCAAATCAGATCCTACACCCCCTTCAGCAAGCTCATGTCTGACCTCTTGTCAATCGCAATTATTAAGACCAGACAGAGCATCATACCTATTATGTAGTAGCGTTCTTGGTACTAGGGGGAGTGCCCAACGATTACGCATATTCAAGTGATTATCCCACCCTAATGCTGGTGTTTTCGGTAGAGTTACGTTTTGTTGTTCCCCATAGAAGAACTTTAATGTTAGGGGTACCACCGTACCTCTTCTACGCTGGGGTGGGAGAATATGTGTTAGGACATTAGGAAGTACGTCAGGGTGGGCAAACGTTACCACCACACAATCCCCTTTAAATCTTTTGGGGCGATTCCCTATCCAGGGAACACGTTTGGCTGATTTGATATCATGCGCCAGTTGCTGTATCCCGCCAGGCGCTAACCTCATGTTACCAGAGAGCCAGTGAAGGGCCTTACTACACAATGAGCTAGATGACTCGGTGACACCGTCATCCGGCAGAGGTACATTCGCTAACACCAGTACGACAGGTGAGGCTTCCTCGATAAACTGCAGGGGGTCTGTTCCATGGACTTGTGCTTGGGGTGCATTACCTATCAATGGACACTCTACTGTAGTTGCAGTATTATGGTTAACTATCGGGGCAGGCATATGCACTACGTTAGTCGTCACACCAGATGGCCCTTCACCAGCTTGATTAGCCCTTGCAGTAGTATCTATTGTTGATAATAGAGTATTAAGACTACCTATTTCCTCAGTTAACTTTGTTTGCACACCCCCAAGTCGTTTTACTTCTGCCTGTAATTTATCTATTTTGGAGATCAGAGGTTTTACAATTTCGAAAAGTTTACCCTCAACAACCTCAAGCAGTTTAGTAAACATATCATCATCTCCTCTATTTCTTGTAATCCCTTCCCCTACAGCCTTTTGTGGAGCTCTAGAGGGGCCAGGGGATAATATTCTTTTTCTTTTTACTCTTGGCCTTTGTCCGCCCTGTTTCCGTTGGTTCTTCACACAGGCGCGCACCGGCCGTGGTGTATGCTCAGTTAATGGTAGCTCATCCTCCACAGGACCAGATACAGTTTCTGGGTCTGAGTCAGTAACGTTGTCAGAGTCTACCTCCAGAGTAACGGGAGATGCTAGCATAATCAGTGGCTGGCTGTCAGTCTCAATCCTTGATGATACGTTTGGCGAGACCCTATTTTCCACCAGCACGAAGGGGCTATCCTCTGCTGACTGAGGCAAAGTAGGGCTTAACCTACGCAAGTCTGGTGACTGGCTTAACCCAAGTGATTCCCTCCTTTGTTCGTTTATTTTCTTCACCGTTTGCACAACATAATTATCCATGGTGTTAGTGGGCAGAGCAACAGGTTTCTTTTTTGTCGCCATATCGATGTCACACAGTTCGCAAACAATGCAGCACAAGGTCTTACTTGTAGGCGCGTCTCTGGTGGTCCAGGGGGTTGGGCCCTGCCCCTGCCTCCTCGTGCCGATGAGGGCCGTAGAGGGCCCGCCCTTTGCCCGGGCTTCGCCCCGGGCGCTCCCGCGCGCGACTCGCGGGGCGAGAGGCACTCCGCTGTTAAATCGCGCCTCCGGGCGCAGGTGATGACGCTCCAGGTGCGCCGCTTGCCTCCGGGGCACCTGGGAAGTGTAGTCCCGCAAGTGGGAGAGCCTCGCTATCCCGGCCGTTGCCCTCACGGCGCTGAAATGGTGGAAATGGCGCCACAAACCGCCGTTCTCCGCTCGGCGTGCGTCTCTGCTACAAGGTGAGCCCCCACTGAGCGCTCGGCGCTCCGCTGTTAAATCGCGCCTCCGGGCGCAGGTGATGACGCTCCAGGTGCGCCGCTTGCCTCCGGGGCACCTGGGAAGTGTAGTCCCGCAAGTGGGAGAGCCTCGCTATCCCGGCCGTTGCCCTCACGGCGCTGAAATGGTGGAAATGGCGCCACAAACCGCCGTTCTCCGCTCGGCGTGCGTCTCTGCTACAAGGTGAGCCCCCACTGAGCGCTCGGCGCTCTGCTGTTAAATCGCGCCTCCGGGCGCAGGTGATGACGCTCCAGGTGCGCCGCTTGCCTCCGGGGCACCTGGGAAGTGTAGTCCCGCAAGTGGGAGAGCCTCGCTATCCCGGCCGTTGCCCTCACGGCGCTGAAATGGTGGAAATGGCGCCACAAACCGCCGTTCTCCGCTCGGCGTGCGTCTCTGCTACAAGGTGAGCCCCCACTGAGCGCTCGGCGCTCCGCTGTTAAATCGCGCCTCCGGGCGCAGGTGATGACGCTCCAGGTGCGCCGCTTGCCTCCGGGGCACCTGGGAAGTGTAGTCCCGCAAGTGGGAGAGCCTCGCTATCCCGGCCGTTGCCCTCACGGCGCTGAAATGGTGGAAATGGCGCCACAAACCGCCGTTCTCCGCTCGGCGTGCGTCTCTGCTACAAGGTGAGCCCCCACTGAGCGCTCGGCGCTCCGCTGTTAAATCGCGCCTCCGGGCGCAGGTGATGACGCTCCAGGTGCGCCGCTTGCCTCCGGGGCACCTGGGAAGTGTAGTCCCGCAAGTGGGAGAGCCTCGCTATCCCGGCCGTTGCCCTCACGGCGCTGAAATGGTGGAAATGGCGCCACAAACCGCCGTTCTCCGCTCGGCGTGCGTCTCTGCTACAAGGTGAGCCCCCACTGAGCGCTCGGCGCTCCGCTGTTAAATCGCGCCTCCGGGCGCAGGTGATGACGCTCCAGGTGCGCCGCTTGCCTCCGGGGCACCTGGGAAGTGTAGTCCCGCAAGTGGGAGAGCCTCGCTATCCCGGCCGTTGCCCTCACGGCGCTGAAATGGTGGAAATGGCGCCACAAACCGCCGTTCTCCGCTCGGCGTGCGTCTCTGCTACAAGGTGAGCCCCCACTGAGCGCTCGGCGCTCCGCTGTTAAATCGCGCCTCCGGGCGCAGGTGATGACGCTCCAGGTGCGCCGCTTGCCTCCGGGGCACCTGGGAAGTGTAGTCCCGCAAGTGGGAGAGCCTCGCTATCCCGGCCGTTGCCCTCACGGCGCTGAAATGGTGGAAATGGCGCCACAAACCGCCGTTCTCCGCTCGGCGTGCGTCTCTGCTACAAGGTGAATCAGATCAGAAACATCACTGTGAGTAAGCCTTTGTGAAGCTTTGCAATTAGGGAAAAGCTTGGAATTCACTGTCTACAGAAGCCAACCAGTCCCCAAAACACCCACACTTTCTGTTGCATGTTTGGAGGATTCATTCTCAGGGTTGCAGAAACTAGTTCTTTAGACACTTTTCTCGCACTTTTTCAATATAGTGACTAAGATAGGTGTCTTCTTTCATACAGTATTGCACTTTTGTGGTAGACACCTTCTGACCATTGTCAGCAAGGTGGTTCACAAGCATAATCATATCAAACTTGCAATCTTTTTTTGGTCTAGATGCAACTATCAGGTTATCAATATACTACGCCATCACTAAGTTACAGAGCAACTGCAGACTTTCAAAATCTATCTTTAGAATCTGACTAAAGATTGAGGAGTTCTCAGTATACTCTTGTGGGATGCAACATCACATGAGAAATTCTGTATCTGCAGGAATCTGAAATAAAACCACAGCAGTACTCCATACACCAGGACTATGATATATATTATTTTTTTCAGGACTTCAACTACCACCCTCAAACTTCCTTGCAATTTTGTAATTCTAATCACACCTGAGTTACAGGGACAACCTAGCACTTCTCTAAAAAAATGCTTTGGCATTTTCTTGATATAGATTTCATGTCCTTCTCTGCTCCTAGTGTAAGCTTGCACTGAGGAGTTTGTGGCTAAACTGCATTTTGCTTTAATGTGATTTTCACTGACTCTGCACTTTTAATGAATCTTATTGTGTTAGCTGTAAAATCCATACCTTGTGTTTCATTGTGTGTTTCAAATCAAGAAGCAGTTAATCTTTTTTAAGAACTAGAAACAAATGGAATTTGACTCTTGTAATTGTGTTTTAAATTAAGAATCTTCATCCTGCATTTGAATTGCCACACCATCCGGTGTGCAATAAATAACGTAAATCATTTTGCAGAGATCTCTACCTAATACGCTTACAGGAATTGTATCACAAATTAGTGATCATTTTCTAATGGGTCAATTGTTACAGGAACATTTGCTCAACCCTAAATAGTAATTTGTGTATTACTGTTAACAAACCTTTGACTTATTTTCCTGAGGGGGTAAGTTTGGAACTTCCATGGGATGAACTGTGGAGCAGGTAGCACCTTTATCTATAAAAAGACACTGGTTGGCCATTCACTTCACCATCTACTTATGGGCCACTCTGGTTTACCTCTAGGACTGCAACAAGCATGCAATCCTCCTCCCCCTTTGTCACTGTCATTAAGACTTAGGGCCCGATGTAGGTAAACTCCAATTTACCACTTCTTAAATACCGAATCATACCGATTCGGTATTTAAGAAGTGGTAAATTGGAGGGGGGGAGATGTGGGTATTTCAGAATCGGTAAATACCGAATCTGTAAGATTCGGTATTTACCGATTCTGTAAATACCGAATCGGTATCCCCCATTGATTCCTTTGGGCCTTGAAGCCCATAGGAAACAAAGGGCATTACCGAATCGGTATTTACCGATTCGGTAATTACCGATTTCTGCAAGGGTGCAGGGGGTGTCACTTTGACACCCCCTAGTACCCCAATACAGGCTTGGGTGCCATGTGGCAGGCATACATGCCCTAGGGGCAGGTCTGCCTGCCACATGGCATAGGTGTGCATGCACACATGTGCATGCACACCTGAATCGGTATTTTACCATGAAGTTGTATTTCATGGTAAAATACCGATTCGGTAAAACCTGTGGGACTCAGAAGAGTCCCACCCACATTAGGAATTTTCCGAATCGGTAGAATTACCGAATCGGTATTTTACCGATTAGGTAATTTTACCGATTCGGTAAATGTGCTGTTACCTACATATGCCCTTGGAAACGGGCACCTACATACCAAATGGCCATTTACCGGTCGGAAACGGCCGAAATCGGCCGTTTCCGACCGGTATTAAGGCTCCTACATCGGGCCCCTAATCTTAGTTGCTGGAAACTGCAGGAAACTATTATTAATCGTTAAATGATTTTGCTGGAAGACAGACATTTTGTTTTCCATGGTTTGCTGCATCACCAGAGCCATTTATTGGATAAACAGATAGCGCACAATCAGATTATCCTACTCCTAATACAGTCACGCCTTACATTGCCATTAGTTCACATTAGCGAAATTGCTGAGAATTATAAGGAACACACTGCAGCAACGTAAAGCATGTTTTGGCAGTGGGAGCCATTCTAATTACACTCCCCAGCTCAACTGCACCAATATGCAGAGAACATTGAAAAGATCCTTTACGAGTAAGGACCCATTTAAGTCATTCCATTGAGTTAATATTGCCACTCTTCACTTTACTGTGCATCATAATTCCAAAATACAAAGACACATGTTCACAATTTACCCATTAATGAGAAACTCCAATAACAAGTAGAAAGGGTGCCTACATATCGAGAGCAAAATAAAGTTATAAAATGACTAAAGTATGCTAAAATTAATGCTGGTAAAATCCCTAAAAAATATGTTTGTTTTAATTGCTTATCTTTCATCACAAAAACGAAAATCCTTACATCATTGAGAATAATTGTAACTTTTTTTAAGCACATACTCACGGGTTTTTAGCAGGATTGTCCATCCAGTTCTTGAAAAGGTCAACAGCGAGAGTCAAACATTCCTGGATTCCACACATACAGGCTGTGTTTATGGCATTAACTTCATTATATCTAATCGGGAATTTGAAGAAAATGCGTTATATATCTAAGTAGCAACAAATAAAGTCATTTTTCTAATTGTTGGTTAAATATAGTCATCATCATTATTTAAAGATTCATTTTCAAATAATGTTGACAGCAAAGCATGCAGCGACATCTGGAGTGCATTCAGGATATGGTTCAGAATAACAAAGTATTATTGTAACATTATACCTTGGTTCTGATACCTCGAATCTTAGGTCTCAACATCCTTTTATTTCTACTTAATTTTGATAAATTGGCTAGGTAAGGAGAAATAATAGAGGAGTGAGCAAAGATCCTTCCTTTAGCCTGTTACGGAACCAAATGTACTTGAAAGCCCTCTTTTTTCACTCAGCCGAATCTATACAAAGGTATCTGACTGTATCCCTGTTATGATAACCGGGAGGAATCAGTCAAGGCAACTTCACATTTTCAATCTATGACAAAGATATGTCATTTCTGAAATCTTCAATTGCTGCAGTGGTTAAGATTTCTTTTTCTTCGGTGCAGTCTTGTATGTAATCTAGGTTGTGTGCTGTAAAGATATTTTTTCACCAAATCAAATATTTTTATCAACCAAAATCGTTGTGACCCTTTTTCAATTCAATTATATGTAATACTAGCTTACCCGTCGCGCGTTGCTGCGATCTCAGAAGAAAGAAAATGTAAGGAAACTTGTTATGATAACATTCAATTTACATTGTGTCATTTTTATTGAAACGTATTAATTTTAATTTGGAAAACATTTTAAAGTGTTGTTTTAATTCTGTTTATTTATTTGAGTGCTTGTGGATATACAGTATCTTTTGTTTTTCCGTGTGGTGCGGACACGAATAAATCAGAAGGTTTTCCGATGCGTGAGCTGGCCACGTACAGATGTCCATGTGAGAACCACGGATTCCCCAAATCTAGTCCAGACACTTGCAGCGATTGTCTTTGTGCTTTGTTGATGGTCACTGCAAAAGCGATTCGCACCTGAAACTGTAAACGTACAGAATTGGAAAGATTATGAGGGCCCTGGGGGGCAGGGGGGTTGATATTTAACAAATGTTTTTTTTTTGTTTTTTTTGCCAGAAACCTTCGCGGGAGTGTAATCAACAACGTTTAACACTTTTATTTTGCCAGAAACCTTCGAGGGAGTGTACTCAACAACTTCCCAAAGTTTCATGCCGATCGGATGGATGGTGTAGTAATGCATAAAGGACAAACAGACATACTTTCGTTTTTATATATATAGATATACTTGTTTTTTTTTATGAAACTCGTGTGGAGTCCATTTGTGGTGTCATCATTGGGTTACTGAGAGCGGGGTTGCAAATACTTTACATATTTGCCTTAGAGATAAGCCTGGCTGCTCGTGCCAAGCTCCAGAGAGGGTGAGCAGCGGTTATCTGAGAAGGTGTCCTTCCTTTCCCTAAGTTAGAAGTAAGGGTACCTGGTACCTACCTTAGCCAAATAGAGACCCCCAGTTCTAACAGGTGTCTTGGTGATAGCTGAATGGCAACCAGGATAAAAGCAACACAAGGAAAAACCTGTTAATAAGAAGTAAAAAAGTTTTTAGCACCTTCCTGAAAGACAGAAGATTAGGCCAGGGTTTGGGCTTGACAGACCCCATACGTTCCTAGTAGGTAATAGGACAAGGGGTGGTTAATCTACCTATAATCCCCTACTAGATAAAAATGGATGGAGGGTCAGAAGCCAGCAGGTTGTAAGCACTTTGCATGTGTGGCTGTCATTTTAAATGCAGCCTTGCCTTGCAGAATCTAGAATCCAAATCTAGTCCACACACTTGCAGTGATTGTCCTTGTGCTTTGTTGATGGTTATTGCAAAAGCTAGTCGCACCGTAAACTGTAAACGTTCAGTATTGGAAAGATTATGAGGGCCCTATGGGTCTGGGGGGCCGATATTTAACAATTTTTTTTTGTTGCCAAAAACCTTCGCAGGAGTGTACTCAACAACGTTTAACACATTTTATTTACTTTTTAATTTTTTTTTGCCAGAAACTTTCGCCTGAGTGTACTCAACAACTTCTCAAAGTTTCATGGCGATCGGATGAATGTTGTAGTAATGCATAAAGGACAAACAGACATACTTTCGTTTTTATATATATAGATGTTATGGAACTCAACTGTGGTCCACACAGAGAATAAATCAATTCATCAATGTCTTCAATACAACAGCATTAAAAACATTCACAGGAAAAACACTTAAAGAAAAACAAATCACTACCATCTAAAGATAAGTTATTTTATCCATTTAAAATTGACACACGGGGATCTATTGGTGTAACCTTCAGATGACCTGAGTATGTATAATTAATACATCTAATACAAAACTCATTCACAGAGAATATATACAACCTTATTAAGTGCAAATATGCAATATTGGTACTGAATAAAATGCTCTTCTATAAAGTGTCAAGATCTGATGTAGTGCAAGTATGCAAAGAAATCAATTTAGGCACTACAGTATAATGTTCTAGACAGAGCAAAATACAGTACACTCTGCATTTAAAAGGCAGGGTCCAAATGAGCAAATAAAATGTGATGAAAGAAAAAGAAAAGTAGATCTTTACCCACAGATAATGAAGTACCTAGATCCCATTTCATCTGCCAAGCATCCAACTTAATGAGGTAATTCGAGTAAAAAGCAGAGAATGGTTACACATATACTTACTAAATTTAGAACACATTTAAAAACATTTTTAAAATGTTTCATTTTTTGTACAACCCATTGCAGATGGGGGGCAAATAGACATTGGCGAGCCTCAACTGCCTAAATTATTTTATGCGTCAGAAACAATGGTCTCAGAAAGTAACAGCGTGCAAAGCGGAGGGATTGACATACGAAAATCACATGGCTGTAATCTTGAATGCGGTTCAGGCAATGATCACAAAGACTCTCATTCCTTAGTGTGCCGTCTTCACATGTTCTAGTGATGACTCACAGGAGAAGCAAATTTACCTTAAATAGTAACATTATTATCTGCACTCCTTGGGGGAGATTCCATAAGATATAAGGTTGAGGTTTTTGACGGATGCTATTCTCTATTATAATTTAATTCCTTATGCTGTGAACAAAGCAGAAAAGCCCTTATATACAAGGATTTCCTAATTATATATATTTTTTAAGATTTTGGAAAAGGGGAAACCCCATTCTGGCTAATCTCAACCATTTCCACTTCTTTTATATAATTAGAATAAAGTGAATTTCTTCCTTCCAAGCTATAAAAATTGTCAAGCCTTAATGCAGTTAGGATAAAAAACATTCACTACCCAATAGACTGTTCCCCCACCTCAGGACGGCTGCCATGACAACCACGGTTGTAGAAGGTAGTCCACATTTGAGCCAAAAGGGAGAAGGAGAAGCCAAAGAATTCAAGTTACAAATTTGGCTCCATATGCGCCCTTCTGCTTTCTCAAAGAAGTACCGGTGCTGCTCGTCCATGCAAAATGTATTTGCCCGCAGCAGTTATACAATCTGTGAATAGCAGAAGTCTGCGACAGTGCATTACTTTTAGAGTGGTTTATGTGATCTGTGTTTGAGCATGTACTTGAGAAAAGGCTGTCAATGTAAGTATAAAGCTGCACAACTTCCAACTTGGCCTTTCTCAGCAACAAATAAGGTTTCATCTAATTCTGCACCCCTTTTTTCTAAAAATCATAACCTTACTTTTAGATATGTTTTTTTTTAGAACATGTTCTTCTGCATATTTTGCCAACATACAGAGGTTACTATGAAGGCCTATCGAGGTTAAGTCCAGTAAAATAATCTTTGCATACAGAAGACAACCACAGATAATAAATTACCTAAATCCCATTTCATCTGCTGACCATCCAACTTAACACATAAAATGTAAAGTACTATTTGTGTTTACGATTGTATGTTAACATTTTCTGGCCTCGAATAAAAAGCAGAGAATGGTGATAGGCACACCTTGAGTGCCCCACTTTGGTTACCTGTAATGGCAACGGAAGATTGCTGTGAAACACAGTGATAGTCATCCCAGGAGTGCCTCTATCAACTTAGAGCAGTTTTAGTTATATCTCACCTATTTACCTTAATTTATTTTGTTGATGTTATTATGTTAATTGCGAGCATTGGGGTAATTTGGAGTGTATATCTCAACATGCAGATTTTGCCTTTTTGCATATTTTGTATCTTCAATATGCAAAACGTTAAAACTCCTCCATATTTTTGTCTTTCCTGGGGGTGCCTTTCACTAAATGGAACAGTTGGTATGACGTTTTTAAAAGTTATGCGAGGGTGTGTGGTAAGCATGTTTGGTACCTTGCTGAGTTCTGAAAGGAAAACAGTCTTACTTTTACACTGCCTGGAGGGCAGAAGGTCAAGAAATGTTTGACCATTTACCTGATTTTCCAGATAGTTATGCAGTTGAAATTAATGAGTATAAACTATGCGTTAAGAAGTTGGATATTTATTATTTACCAAAAGTCAACATAATTTTAGAGCGGTATCATTTTGGTCGAAGCGTGCAAGAAAGCGGGGAATCAGTGGAAGATTATTTCACATGTTTGAGGAAACTTGCGTCTTAATGCAAGTTTGTGGTGGGTGTGGAAGAAAGAATAAGGGATCAATTCATGCTTGGGTGCAATGCAGACAAAGTGTGTGATGAAATATGGTTATAAGATGATCCTGCTCTGGAAGACGTTCTAGTTGTTGCTAAAAGACTCGCGCATTCTATGAAGTGTGTGGATGTTATTAAGAAAAATTCTGACCATGGGGTAAATGTGGTTGAAAAACAAGTAGTGCTCATGACAACAGGTCAAACTCTGAGGAAGGTATATTGTGAGGAAAAAAAAAGAGTGCTGGACGAGAGAAGGTGTTTCAGGTGTGGAAGTATAGGTAATTTGGCTCTTTGCAAGGAATGTCCAGCGCTGAAGATAACATGTTGAAATTGTGAAACAAGAGACATCTCCAGAGTGAGTGCAAAAATATAAAGTCCATGGAAACGTTAAAGAGGTTGATGTGAATCAAGAGGAAAGTGGTGAGGAACATGAATGTGGCCAGATAGGTGAATACTACCAGACTATTATTTGATTCAGGAGCAAATGCAACCTTGATCTCGAAGTCTATTTTTACTGAAAAACTTTGCAAAAATGTTACGTTGTTGATATCAGACATTAAACTGTATGCCTATTGAGGAGAACTGATAAAATTGGAGGGGTTTGTGGAAGGAATGGTTGAGTACAAAGGAAGGTTTCTTGTAGGTTAAGTGTATGTGTCATCTTGTGGAGATAATATTTTAAGTTGGTTCCATCAGAGAGACTTTGGGGTGATTCTTGATCCTCCCAAAAAACGTAAAAAGCTTGGTCAAAGTGACATTCAACTCGTTGGGGATAATGAAGCCGGTCTGACGTTTAAACAGGACATTATGGAAGAGTTTCCAGCACTGTTTAGGAAAGGACTGGGACGCTTATGAGGATATTCACATAAGATCAAGATGAGAGCAGATGCACAGCCAATACAGGGAAAAGTAAGGAATGTACCCCTGTCAATTAGAGCAGACATAGAAAAGGAGATGGCTGATTCGGAGAAGGAAGGTGTAATTTAGGAAGTTAAAAAACAGCGTGGTTGGACCTGGTGGTGGCAGAAAGGAAAGGAAATGGCGATTGGGTTTTTGTGTGGATTTGACAGAGTTGAATAAGGCAGTGATAATGGATAAGTATCCCATTCCTAATATCAGTGAAATGTTGACACTCATGGGTAGAGCATAGGTATGTTTATCAGCAGGTGGAGCTGGATGATGAGTCAAAAGATTTGACAGCTTTTGTGACACCTTTTGGGGCATTCAGGTATAGGAGAATGCCTTTTGGACGGGTATCAGCAGCGTCTGTGTTCCAGAGGGTGTTAGAAAAGGTGTTGAAGGGTATGGCAAACATTAAGGTGTAGCAAGATGATATATTGATGTTTGGAGAGAATTTGAACGAACACGATCAGGTGCTAAGGGAAATGTTGATGAAATTGGGTAAAAGAAACCTGACAGTAACGGGAGAAAAATGTAAATTCAGGAGGTCTCACACTGAGTATTTAGGACATGAGATTTCTGCAGAGGGTCTTAAACCCAAATCAGGTTTGGTGGAGACTATTTGCAAATTAGCGCCCCCACAAATTAGGAAGAGTTGCACACGTTTTTGGGGATGGTCAATATTATAACAAGTTTGTGCCAGACTTTACCATGAAAAGTGAGGGTTTAAGGGAGCTGTTGAAGAAAGGTGTTGAATTTGTGTGGGATCAGCAGTGCAGAGAAGAATTTGAGGGAATTAAGTTGAGTTTGGAAATGGCTCCTAATCTCAAGCGTTTTCACCCAAAAGAAACATCCATGCTCATAACAGATGCTAGTATGAAGTGCAAGTAAGAGGACTATTATGTTTGTAATGCGCAGTCTTAAAGGGGCTGAAACACGATATCCGGTTATTGAGAGGAAGACTTTGGCCATTTACTTTGCAAAACAAAACTTAAGATGTTTCTCTAGGCCCAGCAATTTACAGTGAAAACTGATCATAAACCTTTGAGATAGATTTTCTGTAAAAAGAGCATTGATGCAGTGTCTAGTAGAATCAGTAAGTGAATTGTAGCACTTCAGGAGTACAGGATCAAGGTGATACATATATATATATATATATATATACCAGGGGCTAGAAATTTAGTAGCAGATTCATTGTCCATGCTGATCGAGGACAAAGATGAAGAAGCGGTGGATGATTGCATAGATGACATGTAAATGTGTGAAACTAAAGGCTTTGTAATTTCAGAGCGCAAAGGAGAGCAGCAAATGGGAAAGATGAAGTGCTGCAGGAAGTATTCAGACACTTAAAATTGGTTAGGGGTAGAAGAGTGATTTGAAAGAATAGTGCAAGAAATATCGGTAAATGAGAGAATAATTGTTTCAGAACCAAGGTCTACTATTTAGGGGACAAAAGATCAGTTCCTCCTAGTGTCATACATGCAGATTTGCTTGCAATGGCGCATGAGGGACATTCTGTGATGACTTAAACCAAGGAGCATTTGAGATTGGTGTATTGGTGGCCAGGAATGCATGTGCAGTTGGAGAGATGTGTGAAGGATTGTGTACAGTGTATGGTGATAATGGTATCAAGGGTAGGGTTCAACCTCTGACAATGAGAAATTTGCCCAAAGGCCCACAGGACAAAGTGGCACCGGCTATTTTGGGGCCTGTACAATCAAAAGGGTAAGCTACATATGTCTTAGTACTGATTGACATGTACTTTGGAAATAGCTCATTGCGCAGGAAGCAGTATCTGGTTTACTACTGATAGACAATGGTATTCTGTGTAACCTCTAAGGAAATGGAGATGTTTTTGAAAAAGTATGGAATTCAGCATAAGAAAATTGCCATCCCATGGCAAATGGAATGGTGGAACATTTAAATTGTGTTGTGAATGAAACCATACAGATGGCTAATGGGAGTGATGTGGGATGGAACAAAGAAGTTCGCAAGAAGGTTGAGATGTGTTGTTTGACACCTCACTCGGTCACAAGGAAAACTCAATTTGAGTTGTTTAGGGGGAGAAAGCTGAACAGTAGGGTGTCTCCGGCATGGGTAAATGGTAAATGTCTAGAGAGTGAGGTGGGTGAGGAAGCCCAGAGAGAAAAGGAAGTGGAGCCCTTGGAGAGAAGAAAAGAATGGTTTGATGTCAGAAAGAAAGGGAAGATCACCAGAGTGAGAGTCAGTGATTGGGTTAGGGTCAAGAAACCAGGAAATATTCAGGGGTGAAACTCTTCAGTTCCATTAAAGTGGTGAAACAGTTCAAAAGTGCTGTGGAAATGGCAGACTCAAGGATGTGGAATTTGAAAAGAATTGTCATTGTGAAAGGTAAATAAAAGGATGAGAGAATTGGCATGAACAAGAGTAAAGATGAGATGAGTGAACTAAGAAGGAAGAGCCAGAGAGTACTTAAGACACCACAATATTTGGAGATGTATGGTAGAATACAATATTAATAATATTAATTATTCAGCATATACAAATATGACCATAAAAGAGACATTTTAAAATATACATACATCAAGTGTAAAAATTCTCCATAAAACAGTCAGATGTACTAGATGAGACAACCCAAGATCCATGAAGTATTGTGATCTCTGCAGGTGTCTTGAATTCATTACACTTCCAACAGCCAGTGCAGTATAGTAGAACATAATTGGTTGCTTTTTTACTGTGTCATTGCATTGTTTTAATAAATATTTTTATTTGTGTGTGAGTGATGTTGTTAATGGGCCTATCACAGGGTTCTGTTTTGTATGTATTATGATAGGAGGGGGTATGTGTTATTTGCTGATTTGGAATTGCATTAGGTCATAGAACCTGATGCTACTGCCAGCCTTCATGTCCTGGATTGAATGTATTGATTTGAAGGGGAGAAAGAAGTGTAGCAGCTGCAAGGTGGTGGCTGGGATGACTCATGAATTTTGTACTTGGAATAACGAAACTACAGAAAAACTTTTACCCAATCTCAGGAACACCATTAAATAAAACCCTTCATTCTTACGTATAGTTCTGGTAAATAATGTTCCCATTGCATGCAGGAGTGTGATTTGTCTAAAGCTGGCAGGAGAGGCCTTCGATCCATTTTTATATGAGGGTACCATAATACTTTCCTCGTAAGAGGAGGAATATTACCATACAGATAGCAATATTGGAATAGTAGACATAATAAGATAGCCCATAAAGAAGCCTCCTGTTTAATGAGTGCTATCAGGAGTCCATCAGGGCTCATAGCACCTGGAGTTGTTGCACCCTTAATGAATCCCTCAATCTCCGTAAAGGATGGAGAGACATATATTTCCAATTAACCTGCTTCAACACTAAGCATGACAACTTCTACTTAAATTGCGGTTATAATTACATTGCAAATGTACTCCATTCATTCATAAGCCTCATCTTTAACTCTAGTGTTGCAGGGTTGTGCAATTAAAGTCCGACATTTACAAGAATTTAATGAAGATGGGGATTCCCTGAGATTGAGCCATTTCCTATCCTCCCCCTTCCTTCTTTCAGGCTCTTTCAGTATAGTTCTTATGTGCTTAAGATGATTAATTTCCCTCTGCCTCTCAATATAATAAAGTTTAAACTGCTCTCTACCTAAGGAGTTTATTTCACAATTCAGCTTTTACAGCCCACGAGACCTTGATAGCTGACTTCACTCTTACTTTCATCTTTACTCCAAAATGTTTGGAAAAGGGTCAACTGCTTTATATGCAAGGAAATAAGGTCTTCTACTGCAAAATCAGAGGGGCCTAGGATTGCTGTGTTAATATACTCTGGCCAGGTTTTTTGTTATTGTCACATGACCAGAAAGTGTGCCTATTAGATTTGTTAAAAAACAACACTGCCTTTCCCAGGATTCAAGAGCAGTAACTATAGATTAATAGACAGTGAAAGAATACTATGGTCACTTAAATCAATCCCCAATACCTCCAATTGTGTGCACTTTCCAAACAGTTGATGGGATACCACCATTGAGTCAATTAGAGATTGTCCTTGAGGGGAGTGGATGGTGTAAGAGGCTGGAGAGTCTTTGGGAAATAAATGAGTGTAATCTCAGGCTTTCCAGGAAACATAAACCCAGCCTATCTGCTCTAATTCTCGTAAATGTTTTCAGGTAAACAGACTCAGAGATACACCACACTTCATCCATTTCGATATTGCTAAAAGTCAAGCAAGTAGAATTTGATATTTTAGCATTGAAGTTCACCCCAATATTAACTAAAAGGGCATTCCTCCCGAACACTCATCCTCTGTACAAATGAAAGCATGGAATTGACTGAGATATCATGAGACTTTTCAGGGTAGATATACACATTCACAAGCAAAAAAGATGCCAGCCCTCCATTCTCGTTTCACAATACTAACTTTCAGAAAAAGTCAAAGATTAGGGGTGTTAGCAAAAACCTTTGGATTCAAATTGTTATCATTGCTGAGTAAAATAGCAATTACTCCATTTACATGGCCTTTAACGGAAGGTTTTGTTACACAGTAAAAAACAAAATAATTCTCATACAGAAAATCAGAACATACCATGTTTCCAGCAAGCAAATTAATAATGGCACTACTAAATTCAATTTCAAATTGGAGTGTCCTAGGCCCACCATGTTCCAAGATATCAATTTACCCAAAGGGCTATCTTGGGAACATCGAGAGCATTACAATGTTTTTGCCCTATTCAAAGTAACAGCTGCCAAACTCCAGCTAGAAAACTCATCTCTCTTCCCGGGTTCCCAGGCACGTAAATCCACATTTTCCTTGACACTTATGACTCTCCTTCCCGAGCCTCGACCTATGGATATGGTGATTTCCTTAAAATTGATGGACCCCCCTTCATGCAAATTAGGTCCAGTGTAATCCCTTGTGTATTCAACTTTGAGCTATCACACTGGAACTCAATACTAGGCTCAACAGGGAGAACATCAATTCCTCTTTCCCGAAAATAGTCTACAATCCCTAAATTGAACATTACAACAATCCTAGAGTTAAATTAAACCAGTGAGCTTGGATGTTGATATATTTACTTGTTACCAGAGTCGTGGCCTCAATTTCCAATAATAGCTCTAAAATGAAATTTCTGTTCAACTGGCCCAATCCACTATCAAACAAAGAGACAAAATGTATTGTGTTTATAATAGTACCAGTTTCTAGACCACCTGTGTGATTATTGAATTTTAACCCTGTCTCTAAATAAGGGTGCCGTGCTGTAGGGAAAAATGGTCGAGCTTCCCCATTAATAGATCTAACTTGGAAGCCACTATATCCTATTTCAGCACCCAAGGTGTCGAGATTCTCCACCCGACTCCCACAACCCTCCTTTTGATGATCCTCATTTGTGCCATCATTGATCTTATAAGTGGTTGCCCCCATATAAGGGACTAACCGCTTTTCCTTACAGGAGATATTTGAATCTGGCACCTCTGATATATTAGAGTGTGGGCTTTGGCTAGAGATTTCAGAACAAGCGGAAGTGGAAACTGAACCTAAGAGTAAAGGGGCATTATTCAACATTTCAACATTTACTGAATGATCAAGAGGTGCAGACTTCTCCAGGAAACTTGCAAATCCTAAATTTTAAGAATTACATTTCATAATGCATTGTTTCATTTTCTTTTTCACCTTAAGGCGTTTTACCCTAGAACTCCCAAAGTAGCCCCCATTTCTTGAGAGTCTCCATTTAAGGGAGCCTCAGATAAGATGATAGAGAATTGATCATGGGTGGCGAATCCCCCCTGAAGATATAACCCCTTTATTAAAAATCATAAAAATGAGTAGGAGGTTCACTTTTGCTTTGGTCTCTTGCTCATCCTGACAGCAACCCTGAAACAGATGTTTTAATGAAAACACATTGTCAACCTCCTGCTTGGCCCTATTTTTTTCATTTGTTAATCCGGGGGGAGCAGCCCTGAGACCACCATGCGTACCCACCTGAATACCAATTGCTCTGAACACACCATTCACCATGGTATTGCTTGGGAGAACTGTGATTTCCTCTCTTTTAACTTTTGTCCCTGCATTTGACTAAGCCTCGGTGGAGTTCATAGAGATCTGCTACGTGGAACTCTGCAAAGTGCAAGTGGCGGAATGCGTTGGATAAGTGCTGTTCACAGTGATTTTCAGTGGCAGGTGCTTGCCTGCACTGTGCAATCATCACGAAAGGCACCATGCACAGCACAAGCAGGCGCTGCTTCCTTTTTGCCACTTGAGTCGATTTTTACTTGAGCCTTTAGCTTTCTCAATTCAAGCGGATAGTTTCTCAATGCGACAAGTTGTGAGCATACATGACCACTCACAATGAGAAATCTGACCACCTGCATTGAGAAATCTCGCCGAGAGGTAGATTTTCCATGCTTGCGCCAACTTAGTGTTGACGATCGCGAACGTGGAAAAATCTCGTTGGGCGGTGGATTTTCCTCACTCACGCTCACCAACTTGATGTTGACTAACGCGAGTGAGGGAAATAACTCCCCTCCACATAGCGGAGCGGAGTTTATCATAACTCCGTGAGCTCCGCATAACGTGGACTGCGGAATTCTCCGCAAACTTCGCGAGATGACTGAAGTTCACCGCCGAGACTTACATTTGACATAAACCAAAGGAGGTAAGGTCAGGTGCTGGACCCCCATAAGAATTTGATACAACACATCCAACATATGATCAGAATTAGCGACTGAACTATCCAATAAAGACAAAATCAAGTATAAAACTTTCTGAATACAAATTATAACATCTGATTAGGGGTACTGCTAAACAGAGCAGGCAGAGAAGGACAACTGGGCAAGCACTGCGAAACCATTCCTAAGTCTACCTCTGAGGTCGCAGGCAACTTCAAACATGCCTTCTTCACCCGAGTCTTGTTGTTAAAAACAGCTATGTCTGACAGAGTAAAGTTCTCCAACGCACCAAGGCCCTCTCCATGCATATCAACTTAGAGCTCAGAAGAATTCTCCATAGGAGACAGGTTTTCTAAGACTGGAAGAGCATCTTGACGATGATAAGGTGCCAAAGGATATACCTGAACAGGACTTAGAGTCAGCCCATGAGTGCCAGGCATGCCACTTACCAAGATCTGCTCAATATGACTATTTGAAATTGAAACCAGTATATCAGCAACAACAGGTCCTGTCTCAAGGTCACTATAAGGGATATTCACCCTGGATATAGACGGAGCTGCAACTTCTTCCACTACACAAAGCGGACTTAACTTTGTGGAAAGAGGCGAATCGTGACCAATTTGGGCTGCCTGACATAAAAAAAGCCCCATGTGGCAATGCCAAGTGTAAGGGCACGTAGGTTAATTGATCTGTAACAGTGGCCATCTCCTTTTTTCCTTCCTCGTTACCACTCTTTGAAAAAAAAAGTAAACATTGAGGGATAAGACTTCAGGTCAGACAATTGAGACTTCTTTCGACAGATCGTTTTTTTGATTTCAGGAGGTAATTAGAGGAATTGGTGGTAGAAACCAATCGGCCAGAGCATAATCTCCTTAATGTCATCTTATCAGGTTATCTAATAATATGACAGCCGGGCTGTAAATTCAGCTTGCACAAGCAAAAATGAGCTAGCTAAACCAGGTAGCCGAAATAGATAAGTGAGCATGTAAGTGGGAGAGTATAAATGCTGTGCAAACACTGATCCAGATTTTAAAGTGTATCAGCGCAACCTCAATGCTGACTCTAGTGCCAGCTCCTGACGCTGGCACTAGAAGAGAACTAGAATTGCTGCTGGTTCACAGACTTCATCAACTTCATCGACTTCATCAACTTTAGTTTTTATTGTCGGGCTCCAAGATACTACCCGCACTCCACCCCACAAGCCGGACCCAGGCTGCAAGTTGGCCACCCTAGAAAACTCTGCCTTGACCTCTACTCAATCCCCTTGTCTCTATGCACCCATATATTTCCTGCCAAATACCACTCCTGGCTCAATACCCCTGCAGTAGCACCCCACCCAGCCCCACTCCCCCTTTTATCCACTGTGTGAGGGTGCCATTACAAGGTCAGAACATGGAGGTGTACTGTGCACTATAGGCAACAGAGGGGGAGGCAAGGAATGGTGAGAAAGCCACAGGAAACTGTGGTACGTGCACCCCCGGCTGTTTTTGTGGACTCTGCAAGCTTTTTCTGCCTGTATTCGGGCTCCAGCATTTGAGGTCTAATAGCAGTAAGCAGTTAATAGAAGTATGCAGCAACAACAGGTAGCAAAAGTAAGGCAGCAAACATAATCTGCCAATCTATTAAAAGTTGAATGTTGACTCAGGACTGAAACTGTTGCAGAGCTGTTACAAACTGACAATCATAGCATTATGGGCAGTGAGAGAAAGATCCGGGGGTAACTTTGAAACAGCCTTGCGAAAAGGTGAGAAGAAACATGAAGTGGGAGAGCAGCTAGGGTGCAACCTATTCCGACCTATTCCGACCCCTAGGCCAGCTGCTTCCGCACTCCTGTAACGCTCTACCATGCATGACCTTCTAATGCTGCTGCACATCTTTCCACCTACCTGAGAAATGGGGGATTGGAAGCCTTGAGTCCTGGTCCCGCACCAGGGGCCTTATTTATGAAAAGTGACGCATCGCTGCGTGAAAACAGCGATGCGTCACTTTTCACTGTGCACTCCTTGTGACACCAATGATGCGTCATATTTAATTTATGACGCATCATGTCGCAAGGAGTTACAGATACATCAGTATTTCTGACGTATCTGTAAGCGCAAAAGTGACGCATTGCTGGAGTGTGTCACAAAAGTGACGCAACTCCAGCAAGGCGTCCTTTCACATGGGGAAAGCCCCATGTGAAAGGGCTTGTGTCAGTCTTACGCCTGCTGTGAGGCAGGCGCAAGATTTTGACGCAACAGCGTCCTGAAAGTGACGCAGTGAAATCTCATAGATTTCACTGCGTCTCTATTACGATGCTTTTTGCGGGGGAACGCCCCCTCTGCATACATTATACCGGACGCAGGTATAATGTGGCGCAGGGGTTTAAAAAGTGACGCATCTACCTAGATGCGTCACTTTTTAAATATGGTGCAACAAGGCGCATGTTTTACGCCGCCAATGCGTCACAAAAAGTGACGCATCAGCAGCGCAAAACTGATGCAAGGCCTCATAAATGAGGCCCCAGGACTGCCTCCAAATCCACTGGAACGGCTTAGGTAAAAGCACACTTATATGGAAGTGTGCTAAAGCTCCTTGCCTCACTGTTCCTCCACCCTGCTCTACTTAATCTCATCCATCAGACTTTCACACCCTGTCACAACCCTTTTTCAACATGGGTGTCTCAATACATATTTTCCAGGACAAATGGATCAGTAAACACTTTATAAATGTTGGGAATTTCGGGAACAAATGGCATCAATTAATTGGAACTTCGTGCCATAAATTAATTGGAAGCACTATATATATATATTTAAAATGTTTGTTTTTAATCTTCATTAGCTTTTTGTATTTCCTCTAAAGCTAAGGACGCTATTCAACACAAAATGGCACAACTCATTCAATGTCTCTTAATCAACTTATTCCTATTCATATTTCTTCTATGATCATCCCCTTCATAGTCTTACTGCCCATCATACCTTTAGAGTGTATTTTGAAATGTTCTAACCTAAGACTGCTGCCGATGAGATTAGTCCTCCAAGCTTCCTCAGGAGGTCTAAATTGTTATTTATGAAGAATTATTCTATTAAAGCTTTATTGAGTCACAAAGGGCACTTAACTTTGACTTTTTGCCAATATCATCTGTCTGTTATGAGATGCTGAATACTCTACTTTAAAATGCAACCATTTTAATACTCAATTTTATTTAGCCTGATCTCTAGTTAAACTTCAAAATGAAAATAATGTTGGGGGTTCTGCAGCAAGAAATTCATGACCAAAACTATATTTCATATTTCCTTCGATGACCTACCAAGAATATTGCCACAAATTCTCCCAATCGAGCCATAAAGATTCAGCCTAATACCGTTTTGTAGCAAATGCTGGCCTCACTTGCTTTGAGTTCTGCTCTCTAACTGAGCCAAGCATAGCTCTCAAGCCTTCTCAAATTCTACTTTTTTTAGAGACTCAGAATTATATTACATATTTCAATGATAAACCCCTGCATCATTATGGCAGCAGCTCTCTGTACATTGCAGGGAAGTCTTTTCTGCTAGCTCTTCACAGGCTCAAGAACAGCATTATGTGTCTGTTAGAAATTAGATATTGGTTGAGGGGGTTAAAACTATTCTCAAGCAACAACCACAATTCCTGTAGGGTGAAATTACAAACACACCCCCAATTAACCTGTACTTAACCCTCTGGTAGCTTGGCACTAAGACGTCAGGGTTACTTAGGGGCAATGTGTAAAGTATTTATGCAGCACTCTAAACAGTGATGAAGAGAAAACACAACACAAGAAAAACAAGCATTTGCAATGCAATAGGTCTCGCATTTGCACGAGTTTGAGCTTTTGGCATTGTAAATGTTAATGCCTTTTATTTATGTTTTAGTTTTTAAAACATAAATGAAAGGCATTGTCATTTACAATGCTAGCAGCTTAAACTCTCGCAAATGTGAGTCCTATTGCATTCCAAATGCGAGAACTTTTGCATTGCAAATGCTTGTTTATAGTTATAATCTCACACTCCATTACAGTAAACACTGTCTTCTAGGAGATGGCTTGACAGATCACATCATATTGTCAGTGTACGATTTTTCAGGGCCTGGATGTAACTAGTTTACCTAGAGGGAGAGGGAGGAATGATGTCTGATTGCACCCCCCTTACAATGCTTTTCAACATTTTATTAGCCAGTTCGCAGTTTTATGCCTTCTCAGTTTCATTACTTTCTGAAGCCCCCATAACTGCAGTATGGTCCTCCATTCACAGTAACTGTTTTCCCCTCAAGTCCTGGTTATTTTCACAATGCAGCATCTTCTTCACAAGATGTACTTCTTCTAGGCATAGTGCATGTCACAAAGGGCATGTAGCCACTGTACTGCATAGCGAAGCAAAGCCTCTACACTGCTGCAGTAGTCGTGGAGAATTGCAATGAAAGAAAAGTAGAAACAGGGAAAGTAGGAGGAAGAAGAAAGAGATATAGCCATAGAACGGAGTTAAGGGAAATAAAGATTAGGAGGAGAAGCAAGGTGAAAGAGGAGAGAAAGGTGGGTTCTATAGTATCAGGCTTGTGCTCTTTGTTCTGAGCTGTGGCCAGAAGATGCTTCAGGATCAGGGTCAGTGGCTCTACCTTTACATTGGCTGTTTTGGGTATGGCTGATGGTGGCTGCTGCATTTGCAATGATCACCAGGTAGCACGAATGTGTGATGTTACAACGCATACATTTACAATGCATGCCTTTACAACACAGTTTTTATATCGCAACATCCTTTACAACGCATACATTTACATTGCATACCACTGCAATGATTTTCTTTTAACAACACTTACAACGCAATCCATTACATCGCATTATACCTTTACAACACATACCATTACAATGCATACCATTACATTGCATTTTAGGTAAGTGTTGGATAGTGTAGGGGTAAAACTATTCTAACTCCTGGGGGTGCAACAGTAGGGTAAGTGTTGGATAGTGTAGGGGTAACAATTACTATTCTAACTCCAGGGGGTGTAATAGTAGGGTAAGTGTTGGATAGTGTGGGGGGAAAAATTACTATTCTAACTCCAGCAGGTGCAACAGTAGGGTAGGTGTTAAATAGTGTAGGGGTTCTATGCTTTGTAATGGTATGCGTTGTAATGACATGCAATGTTATGCCTGCGTTATAGTGACATGCGATGTAGTGTCATGCGTTGTGATGACATGGAATGTAATGGATACGTTGTAGTGACATGCGCTGTAAAGGATGTTGCAATGAAATGACTGCGTTGTAAATGTAGTGCGATGCAATGGTTGAGTTGTAAAGGTTGTTTCCCCGTAGCACAGATGCTGCTGTCTGTTGTTTCCAACCCACTGAATAATATAGAAGACGCACAACCTGTCTTCACATGCAATGACTTCTTGTACACCCTACGCACCACACATTGTCATCCATGCCTTAGTATTGATTAAGTGAAGGTCTGCGCTGGAAGAAAAGGCTGATGTATATGTCTTTGGTGGGCACTGTAGATACCACTATGCCCACAAGCACATACCTCGGTCTTCCTCTGGACTAGAAGAGCAGGAAACCGTGATCCTCTTTAGCTCCTGGTCACTGCCACCTCCTTTCTCCTCAGTCCGTAGCTAACTCAACAACTGATGTCCACTTTACTAAAAGCCCTTACTTATAGGTCCCACAGCTGACCACTCCAGAATAGGTGCTCTGAAAGATAGCGATGATCATAGTCCATTTCTTGGGTGGATCTCCCAAATGTCTCAGGAACAAAAATAAACTGTCCATACTATGTTAGGTTTTCTATGTCTGTGTTTCAATGGGAGGTCTTGAGCATGAGCTTATGTATTGACGGGTGTACAGCCGATGCGGCTATTGGAACACTTATTCGCTGCTCCGGTCATTCTCTGTGTATTGGGGCCATAACCAATATCCAGGCTTAGTGCCTCTCTGCCTCTACACACCTACCCCACAGCTCCATGAAGCGCCACTGTTTAGGAAGGCTTAGTGCTGTTGGGATATTGAATCCTATGCATGTGTGGGGGATGAGGTGACTATCTTACCTCTTGATGTTCAGCCCAATTATGGACTCTGACAGCAAAGAGGCAAAACACCATCAGCTATGATGGCTGAAACAATAAATAATTGAAGTCTTTTGTGATGATCCAAAATATAAATAGCGCTTACAACACTGCAATGACTCTTAATACCAATCCATTCTCCCCCTTTCTATGTATACTGTCCTGTGGTTTAATTCAAAATATGAATGACTCTTTCAACATACAATGGCCGAAGAGGGCTGACCCAAAGCCCCTTACTATGTTTAATATGCCACCCTGTCAAATATCAATGTGGACAGAATCAGTCCTTTGGGGATGGACTAAGCTGAAACCTAAACTGGGCAAATTTCAGGCGCCTACGCAGGCTGGAGGCTTACTTCTTCAATAAATTGACTCATATTACTATGCACATCATCTGTTGCACTTAGCTTATTTCCTCCCTCTGCGCAGGTCTATCCCATTACAGGGTAGTGCTTGGTTGGACACACATTTTAGGGGCTTATTAAAGGATTGTCTCTGGTATACTGCTACAACACCCTCCGACCCTCTATTTACAATCCTGCACTACAAGTTATGACTTCTGTTGGGACCTCTGTGCTTTGACTGATTACAGCAGACCTCTACCTTTATTTCTCGCCCTATTTTGGCATAGTGTTTGGATAATGTTACGGAACAGTTGCATTAGTTGGAATCAATAAGCCAGTTGGGGAATTGGGCATATGAATCGTTTACTTTATAATGAGCCCTTAAACTGTATTGCTCCCTATACAACAAATTAGGACTGGACTACCATGATGATCAACAATGGTACACCCACCATTCCCATTGCTTGTGAGACAGATTGGGTCCACTGCTGGTGGGCTTGCAGAAGACTCTCATTGTCCACTATCTCGATACCTGAGGCTTTCAGTTTTGGTCTCGGGCCTCGATGGGATTCTCAAAGAATATATTTTTTCCACAATGACTTTGAATACAAACAGGCAATTTTGGCAGAATGCTCTGTCGCATGATTTCTCAGAGAAGAGCTGGCACTCCGTACTCTCCTACATGATTCTTACCTTAAAGAAGCATAACCATACCGAAAGATACTACACAACTGATACTGGACACCCCTAACACTGCAGATAATGGGACTGTCTACATCATTCAAATTGTTGAAGATGTGGTGGAATAACCTGTGATTTGAAGCACATGATATAGCTAGATCTGAAACTGGCTGGTTAGTGGTGCAGCATATGGGTCTATCTTGCCTTAGTTAGCAAACCAATGCATTTGGCATTACTGCATAACATGTCCTAATCAGGGATGGATCTGCTTAGCCAGCATATGTATCACACACCTCTGGATTTGGTCTGCCATTCAGACTACGGTGAATGGCAGGCTGTATGTTTCCTCCTATAAAAGTAGGGCTATGTAAATTCAGGACCAACAGGCAGGTTTCCTCCATATCTGACGATTTTTTCTACATTCCCTCCATAATATCTGTAGGAATAAAGTACCCCTTTGACCAGTGAGTAATATTTAGTGTCCTTGGTTTAACAAAAGTTTTCTGCTATGTTTACCTCATTCCAAGAAGTGGTGGGGGCCTTGTCAGTTTTCCACTATTGTACCGTAGACTGTATGTATGTATGCGGTATTCCTATATCATGAACCTAGCTAAAAGTCATCGGATCATTGTGCAGAGTCAATGACCAGTATCATGTCAATGAGTGAGAGGAGAGGTGGCTGGTTAGTGGATTATTATAAGCATTTTGATGTAGTGTCCTCGCGGCCCTGGATGAGACATGCTGTGAAGTGTAAATTGGCCAAAAAGGGTGTCAGTCTGGATGTCAACGCAATGGATGGTAGCTGTTCCTAAAAAGGGGAGAACTCTGCAACTTATTCTAGTTGGGATATGGTGTGTCCAAATGTAAAACCGGTGGGATCTAAATAAAGGTGGAGGAATTCCTCCTTCTGAAATTAGTGCCCTCACTCACCCTTTCGGGTGTCATGCTTCATCATTGGGCTTGCTGTCCCCCATCGGCCCCGCGAGAGGGCTCTTTGTAGGAGATCTTTTGAAGGAGGTGCCGCAGTTTTGCATGCGGGTGTGTGGGCCTAGTGAAAATGCATATGTGTGGGGTCAACATGTTTCGCGCATACAGTGGGCCCGTAATGGATCCTCAGTGCGCTTCGTCAGGACCGTGAAAAATAATATAAAACTGTGGGAGTCAGGGATAGATGCCCTGTACTTCCACCATACCTATAATAAGGTTAAGTGGGTCTTAGCGCTAGGTGACACGTATTATCCCTATCCTTGTTATCCCAACGCTCTGTCTGTAAGGATGGGCCTCGCTGGCAAGTGCTTCAGTTGAGAAGAGACAAAAGTGCATTCCCCTCTCTTGACAGCCTGTTTGTTTACCTGCCCTACCAATCAGGATCGCTGGTGAAGTGTGGAGTCTGGGAAGCCACAAAGCAGGGCATTGCCATCATCAAGATAAAATAGTATGAGTGTTTGAAGAGGAGTTCTGAAGTCATTTTTGGGGAAACTGTATCATCTTTTTGTAGAACATGTAACAGACTGTAATGCTCCATCACTTAAGGCTAGTGCCATCATCTGGTATTGTTGTGCCTCAAGCCTCTTGGTTCGTAAAGAATCTAGGACGACCTGAGAGTGTTAGGATCTACTGAGCTCATTCACCACATGGGGTGCCTCTCTTATGACTCTCTCCCTGAGATCTGAATTGTGCAGAGGACTAGGCCTGCAAGATGTATACTTTGGCAGGTCGAAAAGGTAGTTTAAAAACTGCACACACAGGCTGCAATGGCAGGTGTAAGGTATGCTAATGTTAACATGTTGTAGGGTGTGGGCATACACTCTTTATCACTGATCAGCAGTGGTAAAGTGCACAGAATGCAAAGGACAACAAAAACGAGATTATCAAAAAAGGAGGAGTAAGGCAACACGTTTGGGAAAGACCGAACAAAGGTTGACAGGTCTAGCATTGATCCTGCCCTGTAGTAGCATAGATTTGCCTCTGGAGACCAGAACTGGAAATATTATTCTGAAATATGTGTTTCCTCATCCCCCCATGTGGTTATCTCTGTCTGGAGATGTTATGCCTACCATTTGGAGTGCATATGCAGGAACCTGAGGACTCCTGGGAGTTGTATACTGCCATAACCAGAGAACATGTCTACAACGGTGTACTTTCAAATGATAGGTCCACAGATTTGACTGGACCAATGATTGTGACAGTCACTGATTGTATATCTTCTTTAAATCTTACCCAGGATGTAGGGAGTTTAGATAACCAACTGAGTCTGGGGGTACTAAATACTCAAGCTGCATGTAATATGTATATATTAGCTACGTATCTTTAAGTGCTGATCCATGTCTTTGTTCACTGATGTTGTTTTATGATTAGATCCTTGGTGATATAACACTGAGGAGCTTAGACAGTCAGTTGCACCTGACTGATTGGACTTGATGGATAAGATCTTCTTTCTTCTGCAATAAACTTACTATATCACAACCTCAATCTGTACTTACTTTTTAAACATATATTGATTTTTACACTACACTTATGCATAACTACCATCTCTATGATTTAGTAGCAGACGAGCGGTGAGATAGTATTATTTTTTTCACAAACTTGGTATTCTAACTTTTCAGTGGTTCAAATCAATTTTGGCTTATGAGGTGGCTATTAAATAATTACATAATATGGATAAACGTGAAGTGAAGTTCAGGAGGCTTCAGTTGTGAGCAAGAGATTGGTCTTTCGCCATTCTTGTTAGCCAAGTTTGATACGTTTGAGGCAGTTGTGGGGATATTAGGTGTGTCCTGCAAAGTAACCTAGACCATATTCTGTTTATCGCATCCCAGGGAATAAATCACCTTTTAAAGATTACTTTAATCAGCTAATTAACTTGCTCTCAAATACCAATCATCTAGTAATTATTGGCAATTTTAATTAATCGATTGATTTTAAAGATAATGTAGAAACTCGGTCCTTTTTGAATCAAGTGGATCTCTTGAGGCTTCAACATCTGAATTACGATAAGTGGGATACTTTAGATTGAAAATGTAACTCTGATTAGCATGGAAACCTGCCATCTTTCATAGACCAACTATGTCAGTATCTGCTATGGAACAAGGCAGCTTTGACCACTTATACGAATGTGTAAAGTTAAAAGCAAGGTTTCCAAATGGTTATCACCTCTGTGTTTAAGCCATTCCTTAGAAAAGCACGCTATTGGCCAACCTAATCCAGCATTGGCTGAGCAATGGGCCATCTTTTACAATATTAACTCAGAATGTATTTGTGACCATGTTACTGAGTTAAAAATCCACTGAGTCAAGTCCTAATGCAAGATAAAGCCAGCTCAAAATTGGCATATGCTTTACTCATGATCAATTAAAACCAAACAGCAAAAAGCCAAACAACAGCATGCTGCTAGAAAGTGGAATATGCTGGGGTTGGTACTAGATAAAAAGACTGTAAATAATTTACACAGTCACATTAGTTCAATCAATAAATCAATCATATCATTTGTTAAGCGCACTACTCACCCATGAGGGTCTCAAGGCGCTGGGGTGGGGAATACTGCTACTGCTCGAAAAGCCAGGTCTTGAGACATTTTCTGAAGGTCAGCAGGTCTTGGGTCTGCCGTAAGTGGATGGGGAGGGTGTTCCAGGTCTTGGCGGTGAGGTGGAAGAATGATCTGCCACCGGAAGTCGCTCTTCGGAAGCGGGGGAATGTGGCGAGGGCGAGATCCGTGGAGCGGAGCTGGCGGGTAGGGGTGTAAAAGCGAAGTCGTCTGTTGAGGTACATTGGTCCGGTGTTGTGGAGTGCCTTGTGTGAGTGGGATCTTGAAGGTTATCCTCTTGTTTACCGGGAGACAGTGCATGTATCTCAAGTGGGGTGTGATGTGGCTGTAGCGAGGGATGTCGAGGATCAGGCGTGCAGAGGCGTTCAGGATGCGTTGGAGCCGTCTCAGGAGTTTGGCCGAGGCTCCTGCGCTGAGGGCATTTCCGTAGTCCAACCTGCTGCTGACGAGGGCCTGGGTGACCGTTCTTCTCGTTTCAGTGCGGATCCACTTGTAGATCCTGGGGAGCATTCGGAGGGTGTTGAAGCAGGAGGAGGAGATGGCATTAACCTGTTTAGTCATGGAAAGGGTGGAGTATAGGATGACCCCTAGGTTGCGTGCATGGTCGGTGGGTGTTGGGGGGTTCCCAGTGCGGTTGGCCACCAGGAGTCATCCCAGGCCAAAGGGGTGGATCCGAGGATGAGGACCTCCATCTTGTCCGAGTTCAGCTTCAGTCAGCTGTTCCTCATCCATTCAGCAATGGCCTTCATTCCTTCGTGAAGGTTGGTTTTAGCAGTGTGGGTGTCCTTGGTGAGGGAGAGGATCAGCTGGGTGTCATCAGCGTAGGAGATGATGTTGAGGTTGTACCGACGGGCAACAGTAGGCGAGCGGTGCCATGTAGATGTTAAACAGAGTTGGACTGAGGTATGAGCCCTGGGGTATATGATACAGATGATCTTGGTGGCTTCGGAGCAGAAGGGGGGAAGGTGGACGCTCTGTGTTCTGCTGGAGGGGAAGGAGGTGCTCCAGTCCAGGGCCTTCTCTTGGATCTCAGCGTTGTGGAGGCGTGTTTGTAGTGTGTGGTGGCAGACTGTGTCGAAGATGGCTGGCAGGTCCAGGAGGATGAGGGCTCCAGTTTCTCCACTGTCCAGCAGGGACTTGATGTCATCGGTGGCGGCGATGAGGGCAGTCTTGGTGCTGTAGTTGCTGCGGAACCCGGGCTGGGACGGGTCCAGGATATTGTTCTCCTCGAGGTAGCAGGTCAGTTGTTCATTGGCGGTCTTCTCGATGACCTTTGCCGGGAACGGGAGCAGGGAAATGGGTGGGAAGTTCTAGAGGTCTTTGGGTCCGCCTTGGGTTCCTTGAGTAAGGCGTTGATCTTGGTGTGCTTCCAGCTCTCCAGGAAGATTGCTGTCTCGAAGGAGGGTTTGATGACTTTCCGGAGATGAGGTGCGATGGCTGTGCTGGCTTTGTTGAAGATGTGGTGTGGGCATGGGTCTGACGTAGATCCGGAGTGAATGGTGTTAATGATCTTGATGGTGTTGTTGTCGTTGATGTTGGTCCAGAAGAGCAGGCAGTTGGTGCGGATGGTGGTCGTGGGGGCGGAGGTCTTGGTGGTTGTTGGGCGGTTGTGGCGTTGAAGCTGTTGTGGATGTCTGAAATCTTGCGGTGGAAGAAGGTGGCAAGCGAGTAGCACAGGTCTTGTAAGGGTGGGACGTTGTTTGTGTTGGAGCAGGGGTTGGAGAGTTCCTTCATGATGTTGAAGAGCTCTTTGCTGTTGTGCTCGTTGTTGTCTGGGCGGTTTTTGAAGGAGGCCCTTTTGGCGGATCTGATGAGGTGATGGTGTATGCGGGTGGTGTTCTTGTGGGCTGCGTGACTGTCCGGTGTTCGTTCATGGAAACAGATCTTCTCCAGCTTTCGGCAGGTTTGCTTGGAGGCCCGGAGGTCTTCAGTGAACCAGCTGGCTTTCTTGTTGGTGTGACTTTTGGAGAGTTTCTTGATCGGGGCAAGGGTGTTGGTGCAGTCGTTGATCCACTGTCTGAGGTTGCGGGCAATGGTGTCGAGTTCGATGGGGTTGGCGGGTGGGCTCTGGGTGAGGGTGGTGGTTAGCTGGTCTTTGGTGACTTTTCTCCAGCAGCGGCGAGGCATCTGTTGGGTGCAGTGGTGCGTGGTGGGTTTCTTGAATGTGAAGTGGATTCAGCGATGGTCGGTCCAGTGGAATTCAGTAGTGTGGTTGAAGGAGACGTAGGGGCTTGCGGAAAAGATGAGGTCAAGCATGTGACCGGCAGAGTGGGTGGGTGGTGTGACGAGTTGTCTGAGTCTGAGGTTGGCTAGGTTGTCGATCAGGGTGGTGGAGTTGGTGACGTTGTTGTTCTCGAGGTGGAAGTTTAGGTCCCCAAAGAAGATGTAGTCCAAGGAGGCGAGGGCTTGTTTGTTGACGAAGTCGGCGATGGAGTCGCTGAACTGTGGTTGGGGTCCGAGGGGTCTGTAGAAGAGGGTTCCTCTGAGGGTGGTGTTTGGGTCAGTGTGGATCTGGAAGTGCAGGTGTTCGGCGGTGCTGAGGGTGTCGTCGGTGTTGGTCGAAACTCTGAGAGTGTTCCTGTGAACCATTGCGATTCCTCCTCCTGCCACATAAAGGCTGCAAACCCAATATGCTTTAACAATTTAGTCGAGGAGGCAGACAACTGTACTAAGAGTTATTTAGAACTTTCACGAAAATAACTATATAGGGCCTTCTCTTCGAGTATTCAATTGCTCCCCTCAAAAGGCATTGCTAGTGGAGGCAATTCAAAATGCTTTGTTGACAAAGTAACTGTTATTGGCAACAGAATTTTATCTATACACAATGATACAGAGAACAACTGAATGTCAAGGAATGCATTGACTCTCATTTCCTCCATCAGCTCTAATGTGGGACCCCCCCCCCCCACTTTTTGTATTTAACCATGTGTCTTTGACAGAAATGGAGGATTGCCAGATGGTTATGAGTACTTCTCAGTACATATGGGACATTTGTCCTTGGATTTTTGAAGAAGCAATTGTTTCCCTTAGTGGCTACAATGACAACTAAAACTGTGAAGAAATGCCTGTTAGAAGGTGTAGTAGTCCTTTGCAGTCTAAGACAAGCTTGGGTCACTCCACATTTAAAGAAGTCTTTTTTGAACCCTTTTGATCCTGCCAGCTATTGGTTAATTGCAGGGGCCCTTTCTTGGTTAGGATCTTAGAAAAGGTAGTGATGTAGGCGTGCTCATATCACAACTCGAGAGCCATGGTTTACTGGGGAAGTATCAGTCTGGGGTTTGCTTCATAACAGTCAGTGTCTTCTTTAGATTGCGGTGAGGGGTCATTTGGACTATTGAAGCACTTGACCTGTCTGCTACAAGCATTTTGAATGACTATGGTACAGTATATATAGCTCTACGTTCTATAATTATAGAAGCCCATAAATGCGTGTATTCTGTCCCATCCGGATGACCCCAGACAAATTCAGTAAGAGATAAATTTTGGATCAAGATTTCTCATGAATGCCTCCTTGCAGAGCATACCCCGCACTTCTTTGATGAAAATCATCATTAGTCAAAGACTTCTTTGAACGGGCAGCAGAAATCTCAACATCACCACACTTAGTTCAGTGCTTCATAGAACTGTGATTTTATATATCTGCCTTTCTCATGAATTATTAACATAATAAATATGTAATTATGTTAGCAAAAGTCTAGATCATACCAATAGCATGCAACATGTATGTAAAACACATACAGGTGGGGTGTCTTCTATGCATTGGAAAGCCAATTACCAGCCAGGTCAGCTAAGTATCTGGGCTCTGCTTCCTGGGGTAGGACCACCCTCCATATCTGTTTGCCTGGTAGGTATCTCAGTGACAAAAGTATATTCACCGGTAAAACAGATTATGTCACTGCTAATGAAGAATGAAGCGCCATGTTTTTTCAGTCTGCTTGCATGTAGAAGCAAACCCCCCAAAACGTAGATTTGTTTCTGAATAAGAAGAACGAAATGGCACTGATGCAAAGGAAGATTTGTTTTTAGATGTGTGGGAAAGGCCATTAGTTGATTTACATGTGAGGGTCTGCCATGCCTTGCACGTCAGATCCAGGAAGGTTTTGTGAGACCAGAATAGCACCTTCTAAATGAGCTTGTAGTCTCCAACACGTCAATAAAGCAAAATACTTTTGGCCAGTGTAATTATTTATCACAAAGCGTTTTTTAATTGCAAATGAAAACCCTTTAGTTCTCTAGCGATGGGAGGCTTCAGTGATGCAACTTTATAGTGGAATTGCCAAAGAAAGATAGGGCCTATTACCTCGTCAAACTGTGTCTTGTTGCTTGCCAAAGTATCCACATTCAGTGAAGGATCGAATACGAAAAATCCGGCCTGGGTATGTTAAGTATGATCATCAATAACTGGAAAGTAACCAGCACAAACCTATTTAATGACCTAAAAGACAGAGTGGTTGGGAGCTCTATACTACTACAGACGCGAGGAGGATGTAATCCAAACTTCCACACCAATTAAAGTCAAATTCATGAATCAAGGAGCACGCGGAAACTCGTCCACATCATCTGAGGGCTTTACACAGCCTTGGTTTATAATAACCAATAGTGTAGTGCGAAATATGCACTTGATGTAGACTGGGACCCTCCTAAATTTCTACAGTCGATTCAGACTGTACCTTAGGTATGTACTTAAAAATCTAGATTATATTAAGGACCTTTGCAGTTTTTTAAAAGAGTAATGGGCCAGATGTACGATTCGTTTTTGCATGCGCAAATGGGTCTGTGACCTGTTTGCGCATGCAAAAACCCTACAGGGCCATGGACAAACGCTATGGAGTGAGTCGCAATTAATTTGCGACTTGCTAAAAATTGTTTGTGACTCGCAATTAGGAAGGGGCATTTCAAGGGCGTACCTTCCTAATTGCGACTCTGAGCCCTATGTATGACTGTTTTGCAACCGCAATTGCGGTAGCAAAATAGACGCAATTTACCACCTACTTCAAGGAGGTTGTAATGCAGTAGTAAATGGGAGAGGTCCCCATTGGCCCCTTCCCCTTTGCAAATGCATGCGAAAATACTTTTTTTAACTGCCTGCCCTTAAAAAATTAAACGAAAATGTGTCATTTTTTGTTTTTAAATGGATTGTTTTGAAAAAATAGCTGCTTTATTTAAAAGCAGTTCCAGACATGGTGGTCTGCTGAGCCCAGCAGGCCACAGCCCATGGGAGGGCCAGCCATTCTCAATGGGGTCACAAAATGCGAGTGCCTCATGAATATTGATGAGCCTCGCGTTTTGGGACCCCATTGGGAATCGCTAACAGTGTCTCTGACACTGTTGTACATTTGGAATTAAGACTCGCTATTTTTTCAATTTGCGAGTTGCTATTCCAAAAGGTGGTACATCTGGCCCAATATGTACTGGAAGTTAAACATAGACACCAGAACAGCGTGTGTTAGCATAACGAAATCGGTCTTGTTACTTTAACAGAAATCCAGAAGTTAGCCATTTTTAGGTCTGGCTTTAGCCAAGATGTTTTGATTTTAATACATTTCTATAACTTACTTACTGAAAGGTGCTATCAGCTTGCTGTCTTCATCCATTCATCTATTTTTGTGTCATACACATTCTGCTTTCGCCCACAACAGCATACAGCATAGGGTAATGGGTACGACCATTTAAGCTACCAGCTATCTTCACTTTCAGGGACTGCATTTTGTACTTTCACAAGAAGCACATCCGAACAGAAGGTAGTTCCCTTCAGTGGCAGTGTTTTTGTTTTTACGTTAGTATTGCGTTTATGCTTAAAGCCGGATGTTATAGCATGAAAAGTTCTACCAGCTCTTTGTGTTACTTTTGATGTGAGCACAGGGAACATTTTGGCTTTTTTTAGTTTCAGTCTCCTGACGATGTTGTTGTAAATTACTTTTTGAGGGTGGAAGAGGTGTGGCGCAGTGGCCAAGGTGCCTGACTCTAGACCACAGGGTTCAGGGTTCGATCTGCGGCGGCAGGTTAGCCCAGCACCATGTACCTCTGGGCAGTAGCTTGCTTAATCTTCCCGATGGCCCCCATCGCCGGGACACCTCCGTCGGAGGTAGCTGTGCACTTTACAAATGCTGCCATTTACATTTACATTTGATTGTTGCTATTCACAGCATACCAGATTGTGTCCCTTTGGAAAATCTTCTTTATTAAGTTAGTGCTTCTTTAGTATACATGCAATGAAGTGCATCTATAACTGCACTGCAGTATGTCATTCTGGTGTGTATTTTATTTGAGGACTACAGATATACTTGTAAACCAATTTAGTCATTTGCCCTATGTATGATTTTTAAATTTGCTGTCAATGCACTGCTCTTTTATGTTGTGTGTGTATAAACATTAAGGGGCAGATTTATGTTAACTGGCGCATCCCGAGGGATGCGCCAGTTAACGTGCGCCACAGGGAGCCACAGCTACACCACCCATGGTGCGCCGCATTTATAATGCGGCGCACCATGGTGCAAAAACGTCACGCATCTGTGCCGGAAATGTGGCGCATTGCTGGAGTTGCGTCCCAAGCGCGACGCAGCTCCAGCAAGGCTCGGGGGTGCCCCATCTACACAATGCTGCATCAAGACCTACGCCTGCTTCAAGCAGGCGCAGGGTTTTGACGCAGCATTGGCCAGAAAGTGACTGAGTGAAATCTCATAGATTTCACTCAGCCACCTTCAGGAGGCGTTCCTCCACAGGAACGCCCCCCCCCCCCCCCTGCGCAGGAACGCCTCCTTATGGCGCAGGGTTTTACAACGTGACGCATCTCCTAGATGCGTCACATTGTTAATAGGGCACATTGTTTGCGCCGCAGTTGCGTCAAATAAAGTGACGCAATTGCGGCGCAAGGGCATCATAAATCTGCCCCTAACTACATATTACCTTTCTATCTGTCTGTCTATTCTTTATACCCATCTTCCGCTTGGTGGTCTTCCCTCAGACTTTTTGCTCTTCTGGTCCATTTTTGCCAATCTGTTTTTTTGTTGGCCTGATGACTGTGCAGTTTCCCATTGCAAACCAGTCCTAAAGTGTGTGTGGTCTCTCCTTTGAACATGGTAAAATACAGATATTTTCCTAAAGTTCTAAGCAACTCTTAGAATTGCTGTCTGCTTCCTCTACTAAATTGTTAAAGCATACTTGGGTTGTAAGCTAAATGTTGCATCTAATGTGACTGTGTAAATTATTTACAGTCTCTTTATCTTTTGCTAACCCAGGCATGTCACACTTTTTGGCAACCTGCTATTTCGCTTTTATTGACCCTAAGAAAACCATAGGCCAATTTTGGGAAGGGCTTTACCTTGCATTAGGACTTGTCTCGGTGATCATTTAACTATCAGTAACATGGTCACAAACACTTTCAACTATTACTGCATTATTGCATATCTCTGGTTCTGCTGATTGTATTTGTGGGGTTTTGGTCTCAAATTCTTTTTTACATATAACTCTATCTTTCTAATTTGCTGTGTGATTTTCTTGTGGTGTGTTTTTACTTCATTACTTGTAGTGCTGCATACATCTTTACACGTTGTTGCTAGGTTAATTCTGACTGTTTATGCCAAGCTACTAGAGGGTTAAGCACAGGTTAATTTGGGGTTTGAATGTGTTTCACCCTGACAGAGATTGTGGCTGCTGCATGAGAAGGATTTTACACCACTCAACCAGTAACACTATTTCCAACACAATCTATCTATTCACCTTGCTCTGTCAACCCTCTCTATCTTTTCAAACCTTTCGATCTATTTGTAATAGAAATTTACAAAAACATGACAAAAAAACATTAGCAAAGGCAAGAGGCTGGCAGCCAGCACCATATTCCTAGGCTTTATAGGTCTCATGTTATCAAAGACTTTTAGATTTTACTAATATTATGAGCAACACATTGTATTATTATACAGGTTTACATGCAGACTTTATCCATTAGCCTGTCTTTTTTCCACCCACTCCAGCTTGGCTTATAGGGCAATGGCTCAGCCCACTTCAGCCATTGGCTGACTTCACAGTGAGCTACGGCATGCTGCCCTTTCACAAGAAGCAGATCTACTCATAAATGTGTTACCTATGTGCATTTTAGAGGCCCACAAATATTTTAGCTGTACCTAATGTTTTTGTAGCCTGATGAGGTCCTGGCACTTTTCACCCCACCTTTCATATGACAAAATAACCGTTAACAATAACCCCCCACTTCCCTCCCTGTCCTTCAGGTCAATTACATTCTTTTTTCCATCTGCCTTGGGTATATTATATGCATATTATATTGATGTATGATAATGTAATTGTAGTTTAAATCTGGCATTAGCGCTAATTTTGGACAGCCCCTCATTTACCTTTCTCCATTCAGCGTCGGTCATAGGCTCATTTAATATTGCGTCCCTCTTTTGTTGTAGCATTAACCGCTCCTGCAATATGTCCTTGTGTAATGCTCGATAGAGATGGTAGATGAGTCACCTCCCCTGTGCCATTGTTAACATGGTTGCTAATATATTAGTGATGGGGGGCTCATCTGGGAAGTTTTGCCACAACTCCGCTTGATATTTTCGCATACTGTAGGAATTGACATAGCCTTAACTCAAACTCACTTTGTGCGTCTGCAAGTGTTGTGAATTGCCCTCCTCTATAGTGGTCCTCCAGTAGTTGGCAGTCTCCCTCCCTGCACCATCAGCAGCTGCAGATGGCACAGTGAAACTCTAGGGCATCTCCGGTGAAGATGAAAGTTTAAAGGTCCCCGATGTTACTGCAAGCAGCGGACCGACAGCCAAAAATGACAACATAGTATTCAAACAGCACATGAAAGCACAAGCATGTAATATTAGAACCACAATTCCATGATGCACACACCACAATACAAACCCCTCCAGATCATTGCATGAGGAGGTGAATGAGCCAGGTCTAGGAGAATGAATGATTAGCACAACACAGTTAGTGGACCCTCTCTCTGGAGCACAGGTATAAGATCCATGTGCCTATACCAAGTATTTCAGCACCACCAGCCATTTTTCCCACTGACTGGACAACGGGGCAATATCCACTCCCTACAATGGGTTGGAATACTCATATGTTTACCTGAGTAGGAGCATAGCCTTGTGCTCTCCTGAAAGAAACAATCTGAAGTAGCCTCAGGAGACTTGCAAATTGTCAAAGTCACTGAAGAAGAAAACCATCAGGCTCAGAGTGGAAAAGTAAAAAGGCCAGGATGGCACAGCCGTTCACAGAGTGTGTTAGACATGGGGTAGCATGGTGCAGAGCGGGCTGGCCAAACTCCGGAGGAAATATGTAAAGCATCCACGCAGTACACACGGGAGGCACACAAGGCACACAGCAAAAAGAGACCTCACCAGTTTAGGAGAAAAACAGCATATGTCTTATGCCAAACATGTTAGGATCTTATCACAGGTATGAACACGGTGCCACCTGACACCAGGTAGCAATACACAAGGGGACTATTTACAGGGCAGGGCCAATCGGGCCGCTGCCAGCATCATCACAAGGTACAACAAATAGAGATAAAGCCCTCAGCAATAACTGGGTAGCAGCCAGTACATACTGGCAAATCCATGCACTTGGCATTATCCCAACGGTATTAGGCATGAATTACATTTGCCTGAGGCCTCTCAGTAGGCGTATAAGCATTAGGTCTAAACCTGTGGCATAACTGCAATATCATTAGGCATAAATCATAATGGGTCAAACATAGGCCTAGATCACCATAGCCCGATATTGGCAGGCACATTAGCACTGGGCATACTCACATGACATTAGGCAAACTTGCATAAGGCGTCTCAATATGCATAAAAACTCATTATGCGCAACCATTAAGCATGGAAACATAGGGGACACTCTCATCAGCTGTAGACCACCTTAGGCGGGGCATAAGCCACTGTATACAGGACACCAGTAATGCACGCACTAGGGGATAAAAACCTTCAGCATCCACCTAGGGCATCTAGACGCATTAAGCATCCGTTACATTGAGCATCAATCACAATCCCCCCATTAGGCCGGAATCCTGAGCAACACCACATTAGCATGAAAACATGAACACCCCATTGGGTATAAGAGCATTAGGGGAAAAACCTTATCACGAACCACAGGCCCATTATGCATAAAAACATTTGTGTAAGTCACATTGGCCTAAACCATACTGCAAACCGGAGGGAAAAGCATTAGGTATCATCCTAGGCACAAATGCATTATGCAACAATATTATGCAATAAATCATATGGGGCAATAGGCCTCACCAGCATAAACAAAGTTCGCCCCAACCGGGGGCACAACACTCTGAAACTAGCCCCAGGCCAACTAGTCTCTCTCCGGGGCTCAAATGCCCTATGTCCCGCAAAGTTAGGGCTGGCTGCAAAAACGCAAAAGCAAAGTGCTCAAAGCCCTGGGGCAGGGCAGGAAGTGTCTCTCACTCCTCTCTCTCTTCTCTGAGGAGTACAATGCCCCCCAATATGATGCAGCTGCCCACTGTTAACCAAGCAGGCAGGGGGGAATCCCACACGCCGGGATCCCCTCGTAGCGCTTTAGAATTCCGGCGCTGCAGACTTCTGCTCCTCACCTCCTGGGCACAGTTGTAGCGCCTTGGCAGCAAGCAGAGCACAGTCAATGCAAATAAGGCACTCTGACAGCACCACAATGCAGCACACATGCAGGGTAATTGAAATATAGCGATTTCACAGAACAGCACTGCAGGCCTCAGCTCCTCTTCCCCTGGCACCCTGAATATTGTGCTTACGATTTGCTCAGTCCCACCAGGGGCTTCAGAGACGACAAGTAGCGCTCCTCACCAGCAATGCAAATATAGCGCTCACGAGGCGCTAGGTAGCTGCCACAGATTAAGGGTTCCACCTAAGGACATAGGGCCCACGCTCCTCTCTTCTTACTGGCCATCTGCATATAGCGCTTGGACAGTACAGCGCTAGGGTGCAGGCAGGGGGGGGTACAGGTAATCCACCTGGAGTACTCACGAGGTGCTAGCTCCAACCAGCAGACTCAGGGACAACAGTTTGAACTCCTCGCCTCCTCCTGGGCACAGTCAAAGGTGCTCCTTGGCAGTCAGTCAAATCGCTCTCCCTTTCCAGGCGCTAGGGAGCAGTCAGGGCCCAGGTGTAGCGCTCACGAGGCGCTAGGGCAGGAGAGTAGGCAGGCAGTGCTAGGCCAGGTCAGCGGTCAGTGGGTACTCATCAGTACAGGACAGCAGCTCCTCGGAACTATCATCCCTTGTAACATGGTACTCCTCCTGGTACAGCAGCCTGAACTCCAGCAGCGGGCTCTCACTGGTCCTGTGGGCTGTGGAGGAGTACAGATGGGCTCAGGAGCCAGCACACATGCCCATGTGGCGGCACCCCCTGGTCCCTTCACTCTCAAGTTCATGCTCTGACTGAGCACATGGTATCTCTACTGCTCTACAAATACCAGAAAGGCTGGAAGCTTCTAGAAGGTCCCTGGCAGTTCCAGCCTCAACTGTCACTGTGGGGAGTATAGAGCACCTTGTTACTTCAAACACTAGACCGCTAACCCACCTCAGTGAGGCGGCACAAGCAGACAGAAATGGCATCCATTTTAAAAGTGACATTTTACAAAGGTGCATTTCTACAATGGGGAAAATGACTCTGCGCACGCCATTGCGCAGCATGTATCACCGCATCTTACCCCACACATGGCCTATACATTCATCTACCATGGGGGAGATATAGGTGCGTACACCATTGCACAACATTTAACATTTGCAGTTGAAATACATCCACATGACATGTTGATTCCCACAAAAGCGAAAAAATTCAGGGAAAAAGGGACAAGTCCAACAGAGTGTATAGTCCTTTACCCAGCGAGAACCACTGGAAAATCTAGCTTTTCTCAAATATACAGCTTTCTGAGTTTTGTGAAATTTTTTCCCTTGTCACTCTTTCATATTAAGTCTGACAATTTCAGGGAACTGTAAAAATCCCAGCTCCTCAATCTTACCTATTTTCATGGGAAAGTTTGTGCTTGTTTTTCTATGCAAACGCCGCTTGCGGCCCTCTTAGAGCCATTTTACAACTGATAACACAGGTTCTGAAATCTCATAATCCTATGAAGTGATGCACAAAATACACACACTGTCCATCCATTCATGAGCCAGTAAACTCTGTTCCAACTTCAAACAAGGACAGAAATTGGTGATGTCCAATCTGAAGATCATGGTCAAAAGAATTGATGGAGTCTTTTGTGACTGAAATATGAACTATCAACAGAATTGGAAAAAAAAAATAAGAATAGTGTGAACTTTGACAAACTTGTATTCCACCCTCTCAGGACATGGACTGTGGTGCAATATGTGCTTCCAAGGAATTGTTCTGGCCCAATTCTCTAAAAGTATAGCCACTGGTTTTAGATGCAGTTCCTAATGAGAACTAATTTTTAAAGAAATTCCAGGACCTGGCACAGTAACCAGAGGAAATAATTCCTTGTAAGAAATTGGGTTGTGGGTTAACTGTCAGGGTGAGGCACAAGCCAACCCTTAATTCAGTTTCAGTTTCAGTAAGTCTTTATTTCGAAATAAAATTCATAAAAGACAATATACAATTCATGAAATATTAATAAGACATCATGTCGATAGAACATTTAAAAAGTTATTAAACAATTGATAAATACTTTACAATAAAATGCCTTTGGACATTATCTATTATAAATCAGCATCAATATATAAAACCATCATAAAATGTCCAAATTCCTGGTACGAATTATCCATGCCCAACCTAGGAACTTGGCCACACCGACCACAATAAACTCTGACAGGTTAGTACGAAAAAGCCTCAGGGCTTCAAGGTACCCCTTGCTATCCAGTCTACAACATAAGGGTTTAATCCATTTTAGGCGTGGGGCACGATAGGCTGGGCAGGCAAAAAAAAAGTGACCAATGCTCTCTAGATGACCCGGACACCAAGGACAGCAATTATTTGAATTCACATTCCACTTAGCAGTAAAAGAGTTGATAGGGAGCGTCCTGACACGGAATTGATGATATAATTTCCAGTTGAGGGTTTTACAAATCACGTCCCAATATGGCTCAAGGGAAGGTGTCAGTTTATAAGTCAGAAAAAGACCTGTTAAATTAGTAACTTCCGATTGGGTGACTGTAGTTAATTTAACAGATGCCCAAAACTGGTCTTTAAAATCCTGTTTGGAGGGAAAGATGGAACCCCCCGGATTAATCCAGAGCTGATGGAGACCCATTTCAAGCAAAACCTTTTTCACTTCCCTAAGCCATGGGATTCTAGAAGCTCCCCACAAAGATTTAACCTCTTCTAATTCTTTGGCAAAAAGGCTAAGCTCCGGAGTCATCCAGATCCGTCGCCATAATGCCACCAAGCGGAACCGGGCCATCTTATTTAAGGGTTTACAACCTAAGTCTAGCAACAGCGATTTTATGGGTGTAGACTGAGGAAGGCCTACTAAATTTCGCAAGAACTTATTCTGTGCTTTGACCAGGAAGGATAAATCTTTAAAACACCAGATATCCGCACCGTACAAAGTGGCTGCGTTTATCTTAGCTTCATAGATTTTTAATACAGGGGTGATTCGTTTAGTCAGGGATTTCTTTTGTTCCAGAAGCAAACAACCCATGAGTCGTACAAATTTGAGGTATAATGCCTCAATCTGAGGTTTCCAACTTAGATGATAATCCATAGTCACACCCAGATAAGTCATTGTCTTCACCTGTTCTATCAGAACACCATTCAAGCTAACAGAGCTAGTGATTGGATTTTTATCACTGAAGACCATAAATTTGGTTTTATCAACATTAATCTGTAGGTCATTTACCCTGCAAAACTCTGCAAACCTATTCAGGGCTGTTTGTAACCCACTGCGAGTTTTAGAGAGAAGAAGGGTGTCGTCAGCAAAAATTAACATCGGGTATTTAGACCCGCCCAGAGATGGTGCATCTGTCTGGGATGTGGAAAAAAAATTGACTACCTGGTTGATGAACAGGAGAAAAAGAGAAGGGGCCAACACACATCCCTGGCACACCCCACGTGTCACCGGGAAGCTGTTGGTCACCTGCCCTTGTTTACCCCACCTAACTCTGGCAAAGTTGTCCTCGTGTAATCTCATAACTATTTCCAGAAGTTCTACGGGTAGGCCCATAAGTCTCAGTGAGTCCCACAATTTAGCTCTTGGAACCAAGTCGAAAGCCGACTTAAGGTCCACAAAAGCGGCATAAATTACCCCTCCACCCAACAGAACCACCTTCCAATATAACATTGTAAGTCTAAAGACCTGGTCTATGGTGCTAGTGCCCAGTCTGAACCCAGCTTGCATGGGGGACAATATGTTTTCCAACTCGATCCACCCCTGTATTCTTGCCAGTACCATCCTAGCAACTATTTTTTGAAGTGAGTCTATCAGACTTATAGGGCGGTAATTTCCTGGGATTGAACGGTCCCCTTTTTTAAAAACAGGTAAGATCTCCACCCCTTTCCAGGAGTCGGGGATCCTATCCCCTGCTGCAATGGCGTTGGCCAACTTGGTTATGTACGGGACCCATACATCAAGATTCAATTAAAAAAGATCAGCTGGGATTGCATCCAGTCCAGGTGCTTTCCCTGACTGTACCGAACCAAGGGCATGCTCTGTGTCAGTACATGAAAAGGTAAGCACGGCCCCATCAAAGGGAGTCAGATCTGCTGTAAGCACCTGCTGTGTTTCATGTACTGCACTCATGTCTTTAAATTGGGTAGAATAGAAGACCACCCAATCTACTGCAGAAACATGGTTCACAGGTATTTGGGAATCCGGATTCCTGCCCCACTTTACAGTCTCCCAAAACTTTGTTTGGTTGGATGATTGGCACGCCACAAGGAGTTCTGCCCAATATTTATCATCCCACTCCTTCTTAGCTGCCCACAATATTTGTTTATATGACGACCGGGCAAGTTTAATGTCATTAATGTCCCTGGTTTTAAGTGCAGAAAGTAATTTACTATGTGCTACCCTACAACTCTTATTATACAACCTTTTGCGAGCATTATCTTTCTTTAACCTTAGTGGCTTAGTGAGCAAAATGTTTAGTTCCCTAAAGCATTTCTCATGTAAATCGATTAATTGGGAGTTAAAACCAGCGTGAGATGGAAGATCCGCCATGACGCCCATTGTTTGCTTTGCTACCTCCTCTATGTCTTTGATAAGGGGTGGGTCTGAAATGGCCTTAGTCCATTTTACCCGTCTTCTGTCATTACACAGGATGACATCAGATGTTAAAACTGCTGTTGCAGAGGGTCCAGCCCCCGCACCGGGTATTCTGAGTCCCAATGAGAGAGGGTTATGATCACTCTCTGGCCGAACCACAACCTCCATATCAACCACGAAAGGCCAAAGATCTAGTTTGACTAGTGCATAGTCTATCCGACTCATACTAACCCCATTATTAAAGGGAGGTTGACCAGACTTATCAGAGGGTGTGCGCCCATTTGCTGCCCTCAACCCCCACTCCAAACAAAATCCTGTCCAGAGAAGTGCCGCCTCGGTTCCCCTGACACCCTTGCTTATGGTCAATGTCGGGATGTTCCAAACAGTATCCTCATCTACACCCACATTCTCCACTAAATTAAGGATAGGTTCAACTGAACAATTTAAATCCCCTGCCACTAGGATAAAATTGTCACTACCTAATTCCCTCAAAAGCAAATCGAGGTCATTCAAGACTGGCTGTTTACGACCTCCTTGGCAGCCCCGGGCATAAATATTTATTAACACGAGACTCCGATCATTTCCCCTGTTGAGTTTGATACATAAGAGGTCCGGGTTGTTCACCAGAATTTCGGATGGTCGGTATCCCAGAGAGTGTCTAATCCACACCACCAATCCTCCAGGGGCTCTTCCCTTTAGGCCCTGGATAGCAGGTTTATAGTAATTTAAGTATCCTGCTCTGAATAACGGGGCTGTTGCCCAGCTCTCCTGCAGCACAACAATGTCAAAGGTGTCGATGTATTCGGCCCAATCTTCATTATCCTAACGACCCCTTAACCCTGCTATATTCCAGGAGACCACTTTGAGCAACCCCACTTGGCTACAGGCAGGGTTAGTCTCTAGTAAGTTAACATCCGCCACCCTGGTTTCAGTGATCTTAAGGACAGGGCTCAAACTCAGGCTCTGACTGGGACCTACGGACAGACGTACAGTGTCTTCACAATGTTCAGGTGAAATAGAGACAGAACTCACAGAAAGGGGAATATGTTCAGGGACATAAGCAGGTGCCTTTATCCTCGTAAGTCAGTCGACCTCATCTAAACATCCATACCGATTGAAAGTTAGGGCCCCTTCCCAACAACCATTGCGACCTTGCCATCCATCCAGTCGCCCACCCCGCACTGGGTTTCGAGCTAATGACCAATTCCCATCTTGATTTAAACTTGGCCACGGGGGGGTAGAAGAAAGTAAGTGGTCTAACAACAATTGTTGAATTTTCACCTCGTGCATCCCAAGAGCATAAATGTTATGCTGTGTGAGGATCTGCAAAGGAGAAAAGATTACAGTCACCAGGTATGGATTTAGAAGTTGGGCCTATCCAAGGGACCCTACGCACTATTAGGACATTACTTCTTAAATGATTAGGTAATTGTCTATTTGTATTAAGCCAGTGAATTACCTTATTTTTTAAAGACCAGAAGTTCTCCTGGGATTGTGTCTCCAATACAGGCACTCCAGCCAAGATCACGACATAGGGCGTAGCATCTGGGGGTAGATCTATAAAACCCCCGCGAAAATTATGTACATTTCGGGATCCCTGTGGGTATGTACGATGAGTCACAGTGTTATTTGGTCTAGGGGCAGCAACCTGCTTGGTAGGTGGCATATATTGAACGGGGTGGGGAGCGGGGGCAGTAGTTTGGGGAATAGTGGCTGTGGGATTATAAGCCTTTGTACGTGGTTTGGGTATTGGTTTGGGTGGGGACTGAACTGGTGGAGCTGCTACTGGTACCTGCGCAATATTCTCTTCTCCCAGTAAAGTTTTTGGTTCCATTTGCTTAAGGCTAAGGTTAGCTAGTGTGACAATACTCTTGTCCATTTCTAGCAGATGATTTTCTATGCGTGAGAGTCTGAGTTCAAGGGGAGATAAAAGCTTTTTCAGGGTCTCCCATACTATTCCTAAAAAGTTTTCATCACTCCCCTCTAACTCGCACACGGGTCCTCCATTAATCCCCGCGACGAGATGTGAGCGAGCCTCATTGGCTAATATATCTAATTCAACTTTATCTGTGCTTGTACAGGGCTCTACATCACAAAGACTTAGGTCAGCTTGGGGCACATCTTCATCCACCCTGCTTAATACAGGGGGTCTTCTATTGTTAAAGAATTGTGCCCTAGCGATTTTGGCCTTCTTTTTAGCATAGGCTGATCTAGCAATGCGTTTTCTTTTTTGATTAACAACCCTATGGTGATTGGGACTCACAACCACATGATTCTCCTCAGAATTTCTGTTGGGGATATTTAAATCTAGTACAGGGGGATGAGACTTTGGCTCAGGCTTGGGAGAAGTCGGGCCAGAGGTAATAGCTTGCACAGATGGAAAAGTGACTGCAGGATGATGAATAACTGCCTCTGTTGTTATTAACGGGTGCTCAGAGGTTTTGGCGGAGGCAATTTTACCTAAGGATGACCTTTTTGACATGGCTAGGTCCTGGGATAGTCTTCTAGCCGCGTCTAACTCGATAGAAACTCTATGTTGCATTTTGGTAATTTCATTATCAATGGCCATGTTGGTCTTTGTTAAAAAGTCATCAAGTGTTCAGTTCGCCATTTTCCCTCCCTTAGCGATCTTACTGCGACTTCCTCGTGAACACATGGTATGTCTCTGACCTGATTGCAAGCAGGATATAATGGGCAATGAGAAAAGTTAAAAGGGAAAGGCCCAGTCCAGTCCTTACCGTCCTCGAACGGCCTCAAACGGCCCGCTCTTTGCCCGGAGCTGCGTCCCGCGCTGCGGGAGACCAGCCCCAATATATGGGGGTGGTTACGGCCAGAGGGCGGAGCAACAGGGAGAGCGGACCGGAAGTTGGGTGCCGGTCAGGCAGGGACTCCTGGGTAATGGAGTCCCTGCGACGCTCGCAGCCCCGTTACCTGCCTCTGCCCAGGACCAATAGTTCAGAACACCCTCGATGACAGCCTCAATCTCCACAAGGCGAGGTCCGATGTGCAAAGCTGTGCGATGTGCAAAGAAAGCAAGCAAGTCCTCCTCCCCTCAGCAAACGCTCTCCTCAGGTAGGGTCTACAGAGACGCGCCCGCCAAATAGCAGCAAGCAGGGGATTTTAATGCTCCTCAGGTGGCCAGAGGGCGGAGCAACAGGGAGAGTGGACCGGAAGTTGGGTGTCGGTCAGGCAGGGACTCCTGGGTAATGGAGTCCCTGCAACGCTCGCAGCCCCGTTACCTGCCTCTGCCCGGGACCAATAGTTCAGAACACCCTCGATGACAGCCTCAATCTCCACGAGGCGAAGCGGCACCCGCGAAGCGGCACCCGCGAAGCGGCACCCGCGAAGCGGGTGCGGCGAGATCCGATGTGCAAAGCTGTGCGATGTGCAAAGAAAGCAAGCAAGTCCTCCTCCCCTCAGCAAACGCTCTCCTCAGGTAGGGTCCACAGAGACGCGCCCACCAAATAGCAGCAAGCAGGGGATTTTAATGCTCCTCAGGTGGCCAGAGTGCAGAGCAACAGGGAGAGCGGACCGGAAGTTGGGTGTCGGTCAGGCAGGGACTCCTGGGTAATGGAGTCCCTGCAACGCTCGCAGCCCCGTTACCTGCCTCTGCCCGGGACCAATAGTTCAGAACACCCTCGATGACAGCCTCAATCTCCACGAGGCGAGGTCCGATGTGCAAAGCTGTGCGATGTGCAAAGAAAGCAAGCAAGTCCTCCTCCCCTCAGCAAACGCTCTCCTCAGGTAGGGTCCACAGAGACGCTTAATTAAACTATGCTCAACCGTCTGGTAGGTTGGCACAAAGGTTGCTTAACTTAGAAGCAATATGTAAAGTATTTGTGGAACACATAAACAGTAAAAACAGTGTAAAATAGCACCCAAAAAGGATCCCTCACCAAGTTAGAACAATAGAGCTATTTTTAATAAATAAAAGAAGACCAAAAACAAACAGATCAGTAGAACTGGGAATATTCAAGTTTAAAGATTTTAGTGAAGATAGCACCAAAAAAGCGTAAAACACCAACTGTGGTTATCTGGTCGCACTGGACTGAGGGACAGGCACAAGTTAAGGCAGCCTGCAATAGGGCGCAATCCTGGTTTGCAAAGCGTTGTGAGGATCTGCATTGCACAGCCCGAGCAATGCGTCGGTACTGAGGTGCGGCGAGGCTAAGAGCCAAGGTCCTGTGTCATCATTGAGAATCCTGTCGCCAACGGCGTGTAATGCAAAGCCCGGCATCAAGGATACATTGCACAGTGAAGGCTAGGCACTGGTTCTGAGGAGCTGCAATGCAGTCTGGCATCATTATTGCGGCTGCAGTTGACGAGGGAGCAAGGCCCTGCACCAAGGATGTATTATCAAAGTGGCTGCTCTTAAAAAGCCGAGGAGGTGCTGATGGTTTTTGTGACTGTTCCGATCCACGTAGCAGCAGTGACGTATCCATTCTGCTTGAGATTGCTCCACATTGTGGAAGAGATTTATCTGTTCCACTGGATCCACAGAGGCTGGCAGAGCAACTTAAGCCCACTTCCAATGGTCCAGGACTGAGGTGACACCTCTTTGCAGGGTAGACTCACTGATTGAAATAATTCCTATACCTAAAATGAAAAACTCAATGTACATTTTTTCATTTTAGGTATGGGGATTATTGTGGCTGGCCAGAGGAAGGCACCCTGCATGCCGAAATGCAGATAGTTATTCAGAAAATTCATCATCAAGTTATTAGCCACTCTGTCATATTTTTTTTCGATTGATTTTGTTTTTGATTTTTTACTATTGTTTATTGTATTTTTTGTAGTATTCTAATTAGTTTATTTTTTGACATGTAATTTTCTTTATATGATTATATGTATAGGACGTATGCACATGATTGTTGTATGTATTCACCTTTGTCAATTTTGTTGGACATATTACGATGTTATTGTCTTATCTATGTTCCTCACCGAAACATCGCAGAATCTATAATGGTTATTTTAAATGATTTTGTATGAATAAAATCAATTTATATTTATTATGATTGTACACCGAGTCTATTAATATTATGTGTTTGTATAACAAGGTCTTTCATATTATATAGACTGATAGTTGCCTAGGGATATTTCTTCAACAACCTTTTAATTACACATCACTCTGTCCTATGGGCTCTGTAAGGTTCACCTAGGGCCCACCCTAGGGGCTTTTACAGGTAATAAAAGGGGCGTTCAAGGATTGGCAAAGGAGTTTTAATGAAAGTCGACATGGCAATGCAAAACTACATTCAGGCTGCAGTGGCAGGCCTGGCACATGTTTTAAGGTAATACTTAAGAAGGTGGCAGAATAAGTGTTGTAGGCCCACTGGTATTATTTATACAAACAGGGGTTAGCCCTAAGTCATACTGCTAGAAAGGGCCCGTAATATGCATGAAACAATTATGATTTCGCTGTTAGTTTTAAATCCCGTTTCTCATTAGCATTATTAGACCAACTTCTTAATGTCTTGATCCACATAATTTGTTATGTAATTTCTTTAACCCATTTTTGTGGTATGTTGAGACACTTAATTCAAAGACAGATCCATATAGCAAAACTAAACACAACAATTGGACATAATCAACAACAAATTTACACAAGACAATAACAAATCAATGAATAGAATAATTTTTCAAATTCAACCAGTCAATTTTTATAAAGCAACCCAACTTTGAATCAATATATCAAATGGCGATAACATTCAAGAATTGCTGGCCAAAGAGAGTGGAATTCTGGTCCTCAGGTTCAAACACAATACCCTGTGGGGCTCTCTCAATTTTTAACAAATGTTTTGCCCTTTGGTATTGCGTGCCAATGTGTTTTAAATCCCAGTGCAATTTCCGGGTTTATTTTAAGGGCTAGGACTAGGGAATCTGCTTTTTTGTTTGGCTTTTCCTTTTTTGAAGTGCCGATTTGCTCGTGTTGCGGACTATTAGGATTATGTGCGTATCGCAAAAGTCTTAACAGACAGCCTCAGGTGTTCAGTACATCCAAAGTCGTCTTATTCCTGTTTGGGAAGTGCCATATCACTCGTGTTGCCGACCATCTAGTTTATGTTTAAATTATGAATGTCTTGAATGGCAGCATCTTATGCAATCACCTCGATGGAATTTTCCAAATAAACTCAGGCATTCATCTTCAAGTTTTTTAAGTACTAGTGGCAGCTTCATCAATAACTGGAAAGTAACCAGCACAAACATATTTAAGACCTAAAAGACAGAGTGGTTGGGAGCTCTATACTACCACAGATGCGAGGAGGATGTAATTCAAACTTCCACACCAATTAAAGTCAAATTCATGAATCAAGGAGCACGCGGAAACTCGTCCACACCTCCTAATGGATCTGAGGACTTTACACATCCTTGGTTTATAATAACCAATAGTGTAGTGCGAAATATGCACTTGATGTAGACTGGGACCCTCCTAACTTTCTACAGTCGTTTCAGACTGTACCTTAGGTATGTACTTAAAAATCTAGATTATATTAAGGACCCTTGCAGTTTTTTAAAAGAGTAATGGGCCAGATGTACGATTCGTTTTTGCATGCGCAAATTGGTCTGCGACCCATTTGCGCATGAAAAAACCCTACAGGGCCATGGACAAATGCTATGGAGTGAGTCGCAATTAATTTGCGACTTGCTAAAAATTGTTTGTGACTCGCAATTGGGAAGAGGCATTTCAAGGGCGTACCTTCCTAATTGCGACTCTGAGCCCTTTGTATGACTGTTTTGCAACTGCAATTTTGGTAGCAAAACAGACGCAATTTACCACCTACTTCAAGGAGGTTGTAATGCAGTCGTAAATGGGAGAGGTCCCCATTGGCCCCTTCCCCTTTGCAAATGCATGCAAAAATACTTTCTTAACTGCCTGCCCTTAAAAAATGAATGGAAAATGTTTCATTTTTTTTTTTAAATGGATTGTTTTAAAAAAATAGCAGCTTTATTTAAAAGCAGTTCCAGACATGGTGGTCTGCTGAGCCCAGCAGGCCACCGTTCATGGGAGGGCCAGCCATTCTCAATAGGGGTCACAAAATGCGAGTGCCTCATGAATATTGATGAGCCTCGCGTTTTGGGACCCCATTGGGAATTGCTCACAGTGTCTCTGACACTGTTGTACATTTGGAATTAAGACTCGCTATTTTTTGCAATTTGCGAGTTGCTATTCCAAAAGGTGGTACATCTGGCCCAATATGTACTAGAAGTTAAACATAGACACCAGAACAGCGTGTGTTAGCATAACGAAATCGGTCTTGTTACTTTAACAGAAATCCAGAAGTTAGCCATTTTTAGGTCTGGCTTTAGCCAAGATGTTTTGATTTTAATACATTTCTATAACTTACTTACTGAAAGGTGCTATCAGCTTGCTGTCTTCATCCATTCATCTATTTTTGTGTCATACACATTCTGCTTTCGCCCACCACAGCATACAGCATAGGGTAATGGGTACGACCATTTTAGCTACCAGCTATCTTCACTTTCAGGGACTGCATTTTGTACTTCACAAGAAGCACATCCGAACAGAAGGTAGTTCCCTTCAGTAGCAGTGTTTTTGTTTTTACGTTAGTTTTGCGTTTGTGCTTAGAGCCTGATATTATAGCAGGACAAGTTCTACCAGCTCTTTGTGTTACTTTTGATGTGAGCACAGGGAGCATTTTGGCTTTTTTTAGTTTCAGTCTCCTGACGATGTTGTTGTAAATTACTTTTTGAGGGTGGAAGAGGTGTGGCGCAGTGGCCAAGGTGCCTGACTCTAGACCACAGGGTTCACGGTTCGATCTGCGGCGGCAGGTTAGCCCAGCACCATGTGCCTCTGGGCAGTAGCTTGCTTAATCTTCCGGATGGGCCCCATCGCCGGGACACCTCCGTCGGAGGTAGCTGTGCACTTCACAAATGCTGCCATTTACATTTATATTTGATTGTTGCTATTCACAGCATACCAGATTGTGTCCCTTTGGAAATCTTCTTTATTAAGTTAGTGCTGTTTTAGTATACATGCAATGAAGTGCATCTATAACTGCACTGCTGTAGGTCATTCTGGTGTGTATTTTATTTGAGGACTACAGATATACTTGTAAACCAATTTAGTCATATGCCCTGTTTGTATGACTTTCAAATTTGCTTTCAATGCACTGCTCTTTTATGTTGTGTGTGTATAAACATTAACTATGTATTACCTTTCTGTCTGTCTATTCTTTATGCCCATCTTCCGCTTGGTGGTCTTCCCTCAGACTTTTTGCTCTGCTGGTCCATTTTTGTCAATCTTTTTTTTGTTGGCCTGATGACTGTGCAGTTTACCATTGCAAACCAGTCCTAAAGTGTGTGTGCTCTCTCCTTTGAACATGGTAAAATACAGATATTTTCCTAAAGTTTTAAATAACTCTTAGAATTGCTGTCTTCCTCCTCTACTAAATTGTTAAAGCATACTTGGTTTATAAGCTTAATGTTGCATCTAATGTGACTGTGTAAATTATTTACAGTCTCTTTATCTTTTGCTAACACAGGCATGTCACACTTTTTGGCAACCTGCTATTTGGGTTTTATTGACCCTAAGAAAACCATATGCTAATTTTGGGAGGGCTTTACCTTGCATTATAACTTGTCTCTGTGATCATTTAACTATCAGTAACATGGTCACAAACACTTTCAACTATTATTGCATTATTGCATATCTCTGGTTCTGCTGATTGTATGTGTGTGGTTTTGGTCTCAAATACTTTACATATAACTCTATCTTTCTAATTTGCTGTGTGATTTTCGTGTGTTGTGTTTTTACTTCACTACTTGTAGTGCTGCATAAATCTTCACACATTGTTGCTAGGTTAATTCTGACTGTTTATGCCAAGCTACTAGAGGGTTAAGCACAGGTTAATTTGGGGTTTGATTGTGTTTCACCCTGACAGAGATTGTGGCTGCTGCATGAGAAGGATTTTACACCACTGAACCAGTAACACCATTTCCAACACAATCTATCTATTCCACTTGCTCTGTCAACCCTCTCTATCTTTTCAAACCTTTCGATCTATTTGTAATAACAATTTACAAAAACATGACGAAAAAACATTAGCAAAGGCAAGAGGCTGGCAGCCAGCACCATATTCCTAGGCTTTATAGGTCTCATGTTTTCAAAGACCTTTAGATTTTACTAATATTATGAGCAAAACATTGTATTATTATACAGGTTTACATGCAGACTTTATCCATTAGCCTGTCTTTTTTCCACCCACTCCAGCTTGGCTTATAGGGCAATGGCTCAGCCCACTTCAGCCATTGGCTGACTTCACAGTGAGCTACGGCATGCTGCCCTTTCACAAGGAGCACATCTACTCACAAATATGTTACCTTCAGTGCTGGAGACTACTATGGCAATATGTGCATTTTAGAGGCCCACAAATATTTTAGCTTTACCTAATGTTTTTGTAGCCTGATGAGGTCCTGGCACTTTTCACCCCACCTTTCATATAACAAAATAACCGTTAACAATAACCCCCCACTTCCCTCCCTGTCCTTCAGGTCAATTACATTTTTTTTCCATCTGCCTTGGGTATATTATATGTATATTATATTGATGTATGATAATGTAACTGTAGTTTAAATCTGGCATTAGCGCTAATTTTGGAAACCCCCTCATTTACCTTTCTCCATTCAGCCTCGGTCATAGGCTCGTTTATTATTGCGTCCCTCTTTTGTTGTAGCATTAACCGCTCCTGCAGTATGTCCTTGTGTAATGCTCGATAGAGATGGTAGATGAGTCACCTCTCCTGTGCCATTGTTAACATGGTTGCTAACATATTAGTGATGGGGGGCTCATCTGATAAGTTTTGCCACAACTCCACCTTGACACTTGATATTTTCGCATATTGTAGGAATTGACCTAGCCTTAACTCAAACTCACTTTGTGCGTCTGCAAGTGTTGTGAATTGCTCTCCTCTATAGTGGCCCTCCAGTAGTTGGCAGTCTCCCTCCCTGCACCATCAGCAGCTGCAGATGGCACAGTGAAACTCTAGGGCATCTCCGGTGAAGATGAAAGTTTAAAGGTCCCCGATGTTACTGCAAGCAGCGGACCCACAGCCAAACATGACAAGATAGTATTCACACAGCACATGAAAGCACAAGCATGTAATATTAGAACCACAATCCCATGATGCACACACCACAATACAAACCCCTCCAGATCATTGCATGAGGAGGAGAAGGAGCCAGGTCTAGGAGAATGAATGATTTGCACAACACAGTTAGTGGACCCTCTCTCTGGAGCACAGGTATAAGATCCATGTGCCTATACCAAGTATTTCAGCACCACCAGCCATTTTTCCCACTGACTGGACAACGGGGCAATATCCACTCCCTACAATGGGTTGGAATACTCATATGTTTACCTCAGTAGGAGCATAGCCTTGCGCTCTGCTGAAAGAAACAATCTGAAGTAGGCTCAGGAGACTTGCAAATTGTCAAAGTCACTGAAGAAGAAAACTATCAAGCTCAGAGTGGAAAAGTAAAAAGGCCAGGATGGCATAGCCGTTCACAGAGTGTGTTAGACATGGGGTAGCATGGTGCAGAGCGGCCTGGCCAAACTCCGGAGGAAATATGTAAAGCATCCACGCAGTACACACGGGCGACACACAAGGCACACTACAAAAAGAGAGCTCACCAGTTTAGGAGAAAAACAGCATATGTCTTATGCCAAACATGTTAGGATCTTACCACAGGTATGAACACAGTGCCACCTGACACCAGGTAGCAATACACAAGGGGACTATTTACAGGGCAGGGCCAATCGGGCCGCTGCCATCATGATCACAAGGTACAACAAATAAAGATAAATCCCTCAGCAATAACTGGGTAGCAGCCAGAACATACTGGCAAATCCATGCACTTGGCATTATCCCAATGGTATTAGGCATGAATTACATTTCCCTGAGGCCTCTCAGTAGGCGTATAAGCATTAGGTCTAAACCTGCGGCATTACTGCAATATGTGTTAAATCTTTATTCGGCAAATTGATCACCATAAAAGAATACATATACATATACATTTCCAATTTACCAGTAAAAAAGATTATAAAATACAATAAAAAGCATGGGCACCTCATTCATTAGTTTGGTAACAGTGAATTCATCATCAGCCTGTAGGACCCCCCGGGTGCAGTTTCAGTAAGCGGGAGCGTGTCAACCACGCACTTCCCAAAAATTTAGCCACCCCACAAATCATAATGGCAGATGAAGAATCTGTAGAGAGGACGCGTAGTGCCTGGCTATGGCACCTCAACCCTAATTCCCTGCAGACGGGTTTCAACCAGAATTTCCGCGCCCCTTTGTAGGCTGGGCAGGCGAAAAACAAGTGAGCCACCGATTCCTTTGGTGCCGCACAGCCAGGGCATGCGCGCAAGAGGGCATCTGAATTCGACCACCTCACCGTAAAGTCATGCACCGGGAGCGTCCCATATCGCAGTTTTAGGTACAACGCTCGATCCAACGGTTTGGTTATCAAGTCGAGAAAGGGTTCCAATTTTCTCACACATTTAATTGACAAAAATTGATCAGTAAGTGAGCCCACATTCGTAACCCTCGTAGCGTTACTCTGTACCCAGTCCCAGTATAGTTTTTTAATCACATCTTTGGGTGGCGGTGATTTCGACTCCCATGCCTCTCTTAGACGCAAAGTGAAAGCCAGTTCTTTCAGTTTGTTTAGCCATCCTATTTTTTTACCCGTGTCCAGTAAAAGTAGATCGTCCACCCCTTCTGCATACTTTGCGAGCTCCTCAGTTCTTCTTAAACGGGACCAGAAGAGCAACGGGCGTAGCCTCACCAAGTCCTTTAGTGTTCTTCTGCCCAGGTCTAATCTTAGTGGGATCATTGGGGTGGAAGCGGGAAGAGCTACCACCTTCCTAAAGAAATTATTTTCCGCTGTCATCAGATCTGAAACCCCTTCGAACCCCCAAAGTTCGGAGCCATAAAGTGCCGCAGGAAGAATCTGTCCCTCATAGATGGCCATAGCTGGGGAGACCGGTTTACTATTTGATTCACGGAGCTCCTTCAGCGTCACCCCGGATACTCTTCGGTGACTGAGTAACATTTTGGAAAGATGGTCCTTCCAGGTCATGCGGCTGTTTATCCGGACACCAAGATAGTCAAAAGATTCGACCAGCTCGAGGGGAGCACTATTGAGCACAAAATTATTTTTAAATCTTTTACTGCAATATCATTAGGCATAAATCATAATGGGTCAAACATAGGCCTAGATCACCATAGCCCGATATTGGCAGGCACATTAGCACTGGGCATACTCACATGACATTAGGCAAACTTGCATAAGGCGTCTCAATATGCATAAAAACACATTATGCGCAACCATTAGGCATGGAAACATAGGTGACACTCTCATCAGGTGTAGACCACCTTAGGCGGGGCATAAGCCACTGTATACAGGACACCAGTAATGCACGCACTAGGGGATAAAAACCTTCAGCATCCACCTTGGGCATCTAGACGCATTAAGCATCCGTTACATTAAGCATCAATCACATTAGGCCGGAATCCTGAGCAACACCACATTAGCATGAAAACATGAACACCCCATTGGGTATAAGAGCATTAGGGGAAAAACCTTATCACGAACCACAGGCCCATTATGCATAAAAACATTTGTGTAAGTCACATTGGCCTAAACCGCACTGCAAACCGGAGGGAAAAGCATTAGGTATCATCCTAGGCACAAATGCATTATGCAACAATATTATGCAATAAATCATATGGGGCAATAGGCCTCACCGGCATAAACAAAGTTCGCCCCAACCGGGGGCACAACACTCTGAAACTAGCCCCAGGCCAACTAGTCTTTCTCCGGGGCTCAAATGCCCTATGTCCCGCAAAGTCAGGGCTGGCTGCATAAACAGCAAAAGCAAAGTGCTCAAAGCACTGGGGCAGGGCAGGAAGTGTCTCTCACTCCTCTCTCTCTTCTCTGAGGAGTACAATGCCCCCCAATATGTTGCAGCTGCCCACTGTTAACCAAGCAGGCAGGGGGGAATCCCATACGCCGGGATCCCCTCGTAGCGCTTTAGAATTCCGGCGCTGCCGACGTTTGCTCCTCTTCTCCTGGGCACAGTTGAGGCGCCTTGGCAGCAAGCAGAGCACAGTCAATGCAAATAAGGCACTCTGACAGCACCACAATGCAGCACACATGCAGGGTAATTGAAATATAGCTCTTTGACAGCACAGCGCTGCAGGCCTCAGCTCCTCTTCCTCAAAAGCCTAAAAAAACGGAGGATCCCCTTATGACAGATGTCAGGGAGGGGGAGTTGAACTTATAGAAGGAAAGTCCCTGTTTAGCGTAGCAGACTGATTTCTGGAAAAGGCTATACCTATGGGGTCTCTGCACGGTTATAGAGGTGACCTAACAAACAATCTAGTGTAAGCAAGCAACAAAAATGCACTATAATTGAGTAATCGGAACGTACAAGAAGATAAACTTAATTTTGAAATTTATTAAAGCCTCCCAATTGGGTTACAATCTAAAACAAAGTTAAAAACCAACTAAAATGCCCCTCCAAGTAAGGTGACACAATAAATCAAATAAAGTCAAAATTTCCAAAGAAGTCGACGCGGCGTTTTGGTGCTATTCAGCCCGGAGTCCAGCCAGAGTCAGCCCGTCTGTGCCCGTCTGTGCCCGTCTGTGCCCGTCTGTGCCCGTCCGGGCCAGGCCGGGACTTAGGGCTCAGAATTCTGCCCCCCTATTACTCAGGTATGATGCTTACGCGCGAGTTGCTAACAGCATTATGCCCTGCCAGACACGACAAATGTACAACTTTAAATCCCCTGTTTGCTGGTACACAGACCTGTCCAACATGTTCCCTTTCCCTGTCAAACTTCCAGCCTTATCCTGATATTCCGCATGGTATCCCTCACAAAACCCCCTGCCAGAAAGTCTGTTCTAACAACTTCACTTTCTATGTGGTAAATTGTCGTTCCTTACCACAACACAAACTTGATATCTTCCATCTATTAATGGAAGAGAAGCCCAGTGCGATATTTCTTACGGAGACCTGGCTCCATGATGGTGCTATTGTTAGGAGAGATCGCGTCGGCCAAACAGGAGGGGGCATAGCCATTATTTACAACAAAGACTTTGTATGCCATTTTGAACCTGCAGACATTCCCAATTGCGAAGCAGCATCTTTTAAAATTACCCTCAGCCCCAATTTCACTTTTTCTGGTTTACTGATTTACCGACCACCAGTTTATAACCCCTCATGGTCTGATAATTTGGTAAATTTTATTTTACCTCACCATCTAAAAGCTCAAAACTTTACAATACTGGGGGACTTGAATCTCCATTTGGAGGATGAGAACAATACTAACTGTAAAAACCTCATTGATGACCTCTTGGCGTTGAATATGACACTGCGCAATAAGGGTCCTACCCATAAAGCAGGACATCTGCTTGACCCCATCATCTCTAATATGGAAGAACTATCATGGCTGAACACTATCCCTATATGCTGGTCAGACCATTTTCTCATACTCTTCGCCATCTCTCTCAAACCCACTAAATCTCTTTCTATCACTTCTTCTGAATCTCTGAGGAGAAATTGGAAAATATTAAATCTAGATGACCTTAATAGTGCATTGAACAAAGACCTCCCATGCCTTGATGGAGACATGGAAAGCATAGCTGAGGCTACACAAGCATGGCTTAGTGATGCAGTGAATGCCTGCCTACTCCTATCCCGCTGTAAGGGAAAAGTACATCGTCCCCCGGCCCCCTGGTTTACAGAGGCCCTCAAGAAAGAAAAATCTACTTGTAAGAACTTGGAGAGACAGTGGCGGAAGAACTACGAGGCTCACCAAAAAGAGATCTACCGCAGGGCCAGAAACAGCTATCACTCGGCATGCATGAAAGCTAAAGCATGCTATGTAACCACGACTATAAATTCAGAGGCTAATAAATCCCAGACTCTCTTTAACACGGTGAAGGAATTGGCTGGTGAAAACACAAGAGCGGAGGCTCCCCCTCTTAGTACTCAGCAATGTCAAGACTTGGCATCCTTCTTTACTGAAAAGATCGAGAAGATCGTCTCCAATATTAACAAAAACAGTACTACCTCTCATAACCAAGAGGACACCTCTCAAAGCTTTAAAGGAAACTGTCATCTCAAAGCCTGGCCCCCCTTAACACCGGACACAACGAGGAAACCTCTTAAAACTATCAAATCGGGTACTCCCCGTGATCCCATACCCATCAGTATTATCAGCCAACTGCAGGATTCTACCCTGACGCCCATTACGGACATACTCAACGCGTCCATGGAACAGGCTTCAGTTCCTGCTATATGGAAACACGCCATAGTCAGCCCTTTGCTGAAAAAGCCAGCCGCCGATCCTACGGTATTGGCCAATTATCGACCAATATCGTTACTTCCTGCATTTTCCAAAATGCTGGAAAAGCACATCCATGAAGCTCTCTCCACATATGTGGAAAATAATGAACTACTTCACCCTTCTCAGTCCGGATTCAGGAGTGGGTATTCCACTGAAACTGCCCTGCTCGGAATCACGGAAAAAATTAAAGAGCTCAGAGATGATGGCCAAACGGTGGCACTGGTCTTGCTGGACCTAAGCGCAGCCTTCGACACCATCTCTCACTCCAGACTACTTTGTAGGCAGGGGGAGAGTGGTGTCGAGGGCAAGGCGTTAGAATGGATCAAATCATATCTATCCTCCCGGACCTTCCAGATCACCTCCTCTGAGGCTTGTTCAGATGTTTTCTATTCCCCGCATGGTGTACCACAGGGATCTATTCTGAGTCCCCTTTTGTTTAATTTGTACCTTCGCCCACTAGCCACCCTTGCAGAGAACTTTGGTCTTATTTTGATGACTTATGCAGACGATTCTCAGATTTTATTCTCATTATCCAAATCTGATTTATCTGATTCTTCTGCACTTAAAACAGGCCTCCATGAAATTTTCTGCTGGATGTCGGACAACCAACTTAAATTAAATGGGGAGAAAACAGAGATCCTCCTCTTAGGGAACAGTAAAAATCTCTGGAGCGATTCCCATTGGCCGACCTCATTGGGCAAGCTCCCGACCCCTGCCACTCAAGTTAGAAATCTAGGAGTCATCATTGATGACAGCTTATCTATGGTGCAGCAAGCTAACAAAGTGGCTGGCATCTGTTTTACTATTCTCAGATGGCTACGTAAAATTGTCTGGATGTTACCATCGACCACCCAGAAGACCGTAGTCAATGCCTTAGTGACATCTCGGCTTGACTACGGCAACATCCTGTACCTGGGTGCAAATAAAGCAGTAATAAGACGCCTACACTTGGTACAAAATGCTGCGGCCAGACTGCTTTGTAGAATTCCCAGATATGCCAGGATCACTAAACATCTCAGAGACCTGCACTGGCTCAGGGTCGAAAATCGGATCCGTTTTAAAACCCTGAGCTATTTGTTCCAAATTAAAGCTGGGACTGCCCCCAAATATCTTCAAGACCTTGCCAAGCCTTACCTTCCAAACCGCAATCTTCGCTCAATTACATCTGCGAAGTTTGCGGTATCAAGGTATAAACGGGCTAGAGTGGGCGGAAGATCCTTTGCATTTTTGGGCCCAACTCTGTGGAATTCACTGCCTACCCAAATACGCAAAGAAGAAAACTACAGGAGTTTCAGAAAAAGCGTGAAAACCTGGTTGTTTGATCAATAATCTTTGCCTTCGGATCTGCTCTCTCTCCAGTTGTGCCTTGTGTCTTTGCTGATTTCGGCGCCGGGAAACCCTTTGTGGGTAGCTGTGCGCCTTATAAATGCTATAAAAAAATTAAAAAAAAATCCAAAGCCAACAAAGACCCCCCCTCCCCGGTGACCACGAAATCGCCGCCAGCCTCAACAGAAGACCAGGTACCTATCACCAAGTCTTTCCTAGAAACTTTATTCAACTCACTCAGGGACGACTTCCGATCCCTGAAGCAAGAGGTGGCCGGGGAGGTCCGAGAGCTTCGGCGCGATGTGGAGGGCCTTGGGGAACCGTGGTCGCCATTGAAGAGGCAGATCAAACCAGAAGTAGCGAAATTGAGCAGCTCCAGCAGGAAGTCCTGCGCCTCACTGACCAGCAGCTGGACCTCCAGGCCCACACGGAGGACCTTGAGAACCGTTCCCGCCACAATAACATACGGGTACGGGGGTCCCTCAAAAAGAAGAGGGGGCTGATATCACTAGCTACCTGCAGTCCCTATTCCGGAGCGTATTGGGGGAGCCTGCGGAGTTTGCCATTCGAATCGACAGGGCCCAAAGGGTGGGATTGCCTCGCCGGGCTCCGGCCCCACCTCCGCACATTTTGGCATTCCTTCCGGATTTCCCCCTTAAAGAGAGGATTCTCCGAGAGGCTCGGAGAGCCCAGCCCCTTCAATTTCAAGGTCACCCCATCGCTTTATACCAGGATCTCTCCTCCATCACTCTCCAAAAGAGGAAAGAATTCAAGCCTGTGACGGACTTCCTAAGACAGAAAGAGATCCCTTACTCATGGGGTCACCCATTTCGGATCATATTTAAATGGAATAGTCGGCTCCATCAATTGCGGTCACTCAAGGACACCTGTGTAATCTTGGGCCTTGACCAGGTCGATACTGAACCGGTGTTCAGAAGCTTACAAGGGACATCTAGAGGAGGCTGGCAAACTGTGAATTACAAACGATCACCACCTCACCGACTTAAACCAGACGCTTCTGTCATCTCCCGTGAGCGCGAGACTGCATTGGCGGAGGTCACCAAAGAAACTTCTTCTCCAGAATGCTAAGCACTTCTACAAGGGAGATTCCATATTGCACTTGCTCTGCCCATGCGGTGGGTGGGTCGGGCGGGGGGACCGGAGAAGCCGCCGTCGGAGATGACCCCTTCAGTACTCTTTACCACGGTCCTGTGTGGACTAACAGGACTGGGACTATGTATTTCTAGGGAGTTGGGGTTGGGAAGGGGGAGTTTGGGTGGTAGGGGTGGGGGTAAGGCCTCTGTTCACAACGATCTTAGCTTGCATAAGCATCGAGACAGTCCGTGGTGGTTTTGGGTTGTTTTGGGGGGGTCTGTTGGGTTAGGGGGGGTTCCAAGGTGGGGACCAGTGTGCCAGTTCGGTTCTTTCATTGATAGGGATGATGCGTTACTGATGTGCAGATTCAGAGGTTTGTCGCCCACTTGGATGGGGGTCTGGTGATGGGCCTGCAGGGTGGCCGGGACGAGAAAGACTTGAGAAATGCCCAGCCGCCGCTATGTAGCATACGAGACGCCTACTCTGAGATGTGTCATAAACTCATTGCACTATGCCTGATGTGACCCTTAAGGTACTGACCCTTAACGTGAAAGGGCTGAACAATCCCATTAAACGTCGGGCTGTTATTTCCTACTTGGAACACTCTGGGGCAGATATCTGCTTACTACAGGAGACGCACCTCTTGCAGAAAGATTGGCATAGACTGCGCTCCCGCGCCTTCCCACAGCAATACTTTTCCTCTCTCCCTTCGAAAACTGCCGGGGTGGCGATTTTGATATCTAGAGGCTTCCAGGGGAAGGTGGGGAATAGGATGGGGGAGATTAAGGGTCGCCTCTTGGTACATACATTTCAGTTAGGTGACACACACTTTACGATTGGCTCCCTTTATGCCCCAAACACAGGACAGGAAGCCTTCCTAAAAGGCGCGATCTCGGAGGTGCTCCAGACCCCACACGCACCCCTACTCCTGGGCGGGGATTTCAACATAGTCATGGACGCGCAGGCTGACAAATCGGGACACCGTTACGGAGGGACCGGGCCCTCTCGCCCAATGGTCATGAATGGCTGAAGGATAGGGATTTAGTGGACCTCTGGAGGGCTAAACACCCGAACACATCGCAGTTCACGTTTTACTCGCATGTGCACCACACATATGCCAGACTTGATCACTTTGTCGGCTCTTCTGAATTAAATAAAAATCTTGAGGAGGTCACCATAGTGCCAGCGGCCGTCACTGATCATGACGCAGTGGAACTGTCACTCACACTTCACGCGGCGCACCGGCCCAGGGCCCGTGACGCTTACGCGAAACTCTATTGCAGCGACCAGACGTCACTAAACGAATCAGCGAACGCATCACTGAATACTTAGCCACCAACGACATGCCCGGAATATCCATGACGGCTCTCTGGGGCGCCCTGAAGTCGGTCACTCGAGGTGAACTCATCGCCATAGCTGCGGCTGAGGCCAAAGACCGCAAGAGTAAAAGGGACGACCTCACGGCAAGCGTGGCAGAGTTGGAACGGGTTCATAGCTGCACTTGCGCTCCACGCGTTTGGAGGCAACTAAAAGCAGCACGGGCCCAGCTTGCCAGCCTTGATACGGACAGGGCGGAATTCGCGGCTCTCCATCTCCGACATACTTATTATGTCCGAGGCAATACAACGGGCCGCTTACTAGCCAGTGCTCTGAAGGCCAAGACCCAACGAGCAAAGATCAATGGTCTTGTGGAAACCAACGGGGCAGTACTTGCTGACGATACTCAGATAGCAGAGGCATTCCGTTCCTACTATGCTTCGCTGTACAGTGAAGAGGAGACCTCCTCTGAAGACATTGAGGCCTACTTGGCCACGACAACCCTCACCGAAATCTCCAAAGATAACGTGGAAGCCCTAGATGCCCCTATCCGTCAGGATGAAGTTCTGGCGGCTATAGCCCGTCTGCGTCCACTCAAATCTCCGGGACCTGACGGCTTCTCGGCGGGATTTTATAAAATCTTCAGCCGACACCACAGTTGACCCCAGTGCTCACCCGCCTTTTTAATTCTTTCGAGGGACTAGGCGCCATCCCTCCGGACATGTTGGCCGCGGAGGTGGTGGTGCTGCCAAAACCCGGTAAGAAATCTACACATTGCTCCGCCTTCCGCCCTATCTTATTATTGAATCTTGACTTAAAGCTCTTCGCGGGCATTCTTGCCGCGCGCCTTGGCCCTTGCCTTCCTGGACTTTTAGAACCCGACCAATCTGGCTTTATGCCCAACCGGCAGAGTAGCGACAACACCAAAAGGGTACTCCATCTAATCGATAAGTCGCATTTCCAAGCCTCGGACTCCGCATTACTCGCTGTAGACGCGGAGAAGGCGTTTGATCGCGTGAATTGGGCTTACTTACAACGAGTCCTGCGTCGCTTTGGTCTAGGCGACCGCTTCTGCGCTCGAATAGCAAGCTGTTATCACCACCCGCAAGCTAGGATCCGCCTGGGAGGTCTGCGCTCGAGTCTATTCAAAATTCAGCGCGGCACTAGACAGGGATGTCCCCTTTCCCCCCTTCTTTTTGCCATGTATATTGAACCGCTGGCCCAGAAGGTCCGGGAAAATCCGAGAATTAAAGGTGTTAACTTCGGGCGAGAACCCTATACCATCAGTTTAAATGCAGATGACGTCTTAGTTGCCCTGGACCAGCCCAATAGCTCTATACCCGCTTTCATGGAGGAACTTGCCTCATTTGGCTCCGTTTCAGGGTTCCGAATCAACATAGCTAAATCCTTGATACTGCTGTTGGGTAAAAATGCATGCCCACGAGCTCAGGCCATTGGTCAAGGGAGCGGTCTCCAGCTAGCTACCCAGGTACCATACTTGGGAATTACTCTAACCTCTTCAACGGACCTAACAGTATCGACCAACTATAAGACTCTCACCACCCAGATCCGGGCGGATCTGGCGCGATGGTCAAAACAGCCCCTTTCACTGCTGGGGAGGGTAGCAGCAGTGAAAATGTCTATACTGCCTCGTATCCTCTATCTCTTTCAGACCATCCCAGTTATGCCCCCCGCTGGCACTTTGAAGGACCTACAAGACACCCTGCTTTACTTTGTCTGGGAGGGGAAACGAGCACTAGTCCACAAACAGCTGGCTTACAAGAGCATGGATGAAGGCGGCCTTGGCGTCCCCAACCTGGTACGCTATTTCCAGGCCTCCCAACTCCGCTACCTAATAGAATGGTACAGACCTGAGTCGGAGAAGAGATGGCTTTTCCAGGATAGGGCTATGGCACAGATGCCGCTTTGGAGGATCCTATTCCTCGCCCGGCAACACAGACCAAGATACATGTTGAGGTCTCCTATCACACGCACGACCATACAGATATGGGACAGGGTGGCGCTCAAACACGGTTTAACAACCTTTCCCACCCCCTTCACTCCTATATTGGATAATCCTGATTTTCCGCCAGGCAATGGCGCAGGCTCATTCCTCCAATGGCGAGGCACGGCATGTCGTGCCGGTGGCAACCTTTTTGATTCACGGGGATTTCTTCCTTTCACAGATCTCAAACAAGGGTACGACATACAGAACCCTCATCTCTTCCAATATCTTCAACTAAGACATTGGCTTACTGCCCCGGACACCGCAGCACTGGTAGGTCGCCCCATGTCAACTTTTGAAAAATGGTTACTGACTAAGGACTCGGACAAACACCTTATATCAGAACTCTACAAAATGCTCACACCACCACACACTTCGGAAAAAACACCAAGTCAGAAGCGCTGGGAAGCTGAACTGGGAAGAGCCTTGTCATCCAAAGAATGGGGTTACGTCTACTACAGGGCTACACACACCACACGCAACACAAAAGCGAAAGAGGCAGCAGTGAAATTGGCTATGTACTGGCACCTCACCCCAGTTCGCCTACATAAGGGGAACCCGGCATGTAGAGAGCTTTGCTGGAGGGGGTGTGGGGAAAAGGGTACTCTAACCCACCTCCTATGGGACTGTCCGACACTCGGAGACTACTGGAAGGCGGTCCCGGACGATATTGATTCCACCTTTAAAACTGAAATCCCGAGATTCCCTGCATACTCCTTATTAGGCCTCCCCAATGCACTAACCTTTCCCATGAAATCATTAAAGGGTCGACAAATGGGCATTGCTATGCAAGCAGCCACGCAACATATACTATAACTGTGGGGTTCCACAACTAGCCCTACATACACGGGGTGGCTCCACAAACTTTGGTTTACGCTTGGGATGGAGCGCATTCAGGCTACACTTACTGGGTCCGCTGATGCATTTCGGAAAACATGGCTTCCACTATTGACCCTCTTGTCTAAGGAATTTAATGAAGTCACGTGTCCCAAATACCTTAAGGTTTTGCGTCTCACTGATGCCAACTGTGACTCTCAGTGACTTCCCAAACAGGGCTCTAGACCTTTCTGGCCCGTCGACTGACTTTTTTGCACTATAAAGCACACTGGTCGGGGTGGGGTAGGGGGATTTGAGGGGGGGTGGGATGGGAGTTATTGGTTGTTGTTGTCCTCCTTCTCATGTTATTTTACTGCACCACAGGTCATTTGCTTCTACAACGTCACACCGTCTCTTTAGCATATTTGTCTAAATGTACGACTCAAGTTTAGGGAAGACATGCTTGTCTGTCCCGTCCGCTGTATATGCCTTTTGCCTTTACAATATGCTGAGATGTCTCTGTTTATGCCTGCTGGAAATCCCAATAAAATACATTTGAAACTAAAACACCAACTGTGGTTATCTGGTCGCACTCGACTAAGGGACAGGCACAAGTTAAGGCAGCCTGCAATAGGACGCAATCCTCGTTTGTAGAGCGTTGTGAGGATCTGCATTGCACACCCAGAGCAATGCATTGCGCAGCCAGAGCAATGCGTAGGTACTGAGGTGCGGCGAGGCTAAGAGCCAAGGTCCTGTGTCATCATTGAGAATCCTTTCGCCAACGGCTTGTGATGCAAAGCCCGGCATCAAGGATACATTGCACAGTGAAGGCTAGGCACTGGTTCTGAGGAGCTGCGTTGCAGTCTGGCATCATTGTTGCGGCTGCAGTTGACGACGGAGCAAGGGCCTGCACCAAGGATGTATTATCAAAGTGGCTGCTCTAAAAAAGCCGAGGAGGTGCTGATGGTTTTTGTGACTGTTCCGATCCACGTAGCAGCAGTGACATATCCATTCTGCTTGAGATTGCTCCACATTGTGGAAGAGATGTATCTGTTCCACTGGATCCACAGAGGCTGGCAGAGCAACTTAAGCCCACTTCCAATGGTCCAGGACTGAGGTGGCACCTCTTTGCAGGGTAGACTCACTGATTGAAATAATTCCTATACCTAAAATGAAAAACTCAATGTAAATGTTTTCATTGTAGGTATAGGGATTATTGTGGCTGGCCAGAGGAAGGCACCCTGCATGCCGAAACGCGGATAGTTATTAAGAAAATTCATCATCAAGTTATTAGCCACTCTGTCATATTTTTTCGATTGATTTTGTTTTTGATTTTTTACTATTGTTTATTGTATTTTTTGTAGTATTCTAATTAGTTTATTTTTGATCATGTAATTTTCTTTATATGATTATATGTATAGGACGTATGCACATGATTGTTGTATGTATTCACCTTTGTCAATTTTGTTGGCCATATTATGATGTTATTGTCTTATCTATGTTCCTCACCGAAACATCGCAGAACCTATAATGGTTATTTTAAATGATTTTGTATGAATAAAATGAATTTATATTTATTACGATTGTACACGGAGTCTATAAATATTATGTGTTTGTATAACTGGGTCTTTCATATTATATAGACCGATAGTTGCCTAGGGATATTTCTTCAACAACCTTTTAATTACACATCACTCTGTCCTACGGGCTCTGTAAGGTTCACCTAGGGCCCACCCTAGGGGCTTTTACAGGTAATAAAAGGGGCGTTCAAGGATTGGCAAAGGAGTTTTAATGAAAGTCGACATTGCAGTACAAAACTACATTCAGGCTGCAGTGGCAGGCCTGGGACATGTTTTAAGGTAATACTTAAGTAGGTGGCAGAATAAGTGTTGTAGGCCCACTGGTATTATTTATTCAAACACGGGTTAGCCCTAAGTCATACTGCTAGAAAGGGCCCGTAATATACATGAAACAATTATGATTTAGCTGTTAGTTTTGAATCCCGTTTCTCATTAGCATTATTAGACCAACTTCTTAATATCTTGATCCACATAATTTATTATGTAATTTCTTTAACCCATTTTTGTGGTATGTTGAGACACTTAATTCAAAGACAGATCCATATAGCAAAATTAAACACAGCAATTGGACATAATCAACAACAAATTTACACACGACAATAACAAATCAATGAATAGAATAATTTTTCAAATTCAACCAGTCAATTTTTATAAAGCAACCCAACTTTGAATCAATATATCAAATGGCGATAACATTCAAGAATTGCTGGCCAAAGGGAGTGGAATTCTGGCCCTCAGGTTCAAACACAATACCCTGTGGGGCTCTCTCAATTTTTAACAAATGTTTTGCCCTTTGGTATTGTGTGCCAATGTGTTTTAAAAGGGCTAGGACTAGGGAATCTGCTTTTTTGTTTGGCTTTTCCTTTTTTGAAGTGCCGATTTGCGCGTGTTGCGGACTATTAGGATTATGTGCGTATCGCAAAAGTCTTAACAGACAGCCTCAGGTTTTCAGTACATCCTATTAAATGTCGTCTTATTCCTGTTTAGGAAGTGCCATATCGCTCATGTTGCCGACCATCTGGTTTATGTTTGCATTATGAATGTCTTGAATGGCAGCATCTTAGGCAATTACCTCGATGGAATTTTCCAAATAAACTCAGGCGTTCATCTTCAAGTTTTTTAAGTACTAGTGGCAGCTTCAGATTAGCGGAACTTGCTGTCTCGGTTCAAGTGTGGCTCAATGGTTAGAGCGGCAGACCCTGATGCAGAGGTCTAGCCCGGGACTAGGGTGGGTCTTGGGCTCAAAAATTCCACGGACCTGACAATTCTCACCTCGGTTGAACAGAGAAGGGGGTTCCCCGTAGGTGTCTTAATGATGTAGGCAGGTAAAGTGGGGGAAGAAACCAATTATAGAAAAGGAGAAAACCCTGCCTCAGTGTATATAGGCCCTAGCTATGGGGTCCTAACTGATACATATGGAGGGGTGATTAACCAAGGGGTTAACGGCACATAGCAAAATCACATGGTCGAATCAAGGGGACTAAACAGCTTCATTTTATGAAAATATATTCTTTATTTTTATTTTTATTTTATGATACAAAAAATACTCTTTTTGTGGGGCAATATAGATTTAGTTAGGATATATCACAGGTGCATATAAAAACAAATAGATTTGAAGGCAAAAACTGTCACAGCAATTCATCCTACCCAGTAACAGCCTCAATTCACATGCACATACTCATTCATTTCAACCCTACTTGCACTCTCTCTCCTAGTTACATACACCAATCACTCTCTCATTCATTTTACTTTCCCTTGCAATTATAGCACATAGGTGGTCAAGTCGGGATGTTCATCCGGGTAGTTGGTTTTAGCTACGGGTCCTGGTGTTATGCGGGCAATAGCTTCTCACCTCGGTGCCTATTCCAATCATGGAGTCCCACTCTACAACTCTGGGCAATAGCTTGCTTAATCTCCACAACGGCCCCCACAACGCTAAGGATGCCTGGCCTCCACCTTGGGGGTGCCCAGGAGTGGACGCCTCACAGGGAAAGCCAGGATGGGTTCTACAGCGGTATTCGTACAAGCGCCTTGAGACCCTTGCGGGCTAGTATTGCGCTATACAAGTATCAATTTACATTTACATTTATCTTCACAATTCTGTAACAGAACCTTACTGTTACAATTGTATCCATTCGATGCTTCAAGAATAATTGCTTAGCGATTACCCCGGCTTGCTCATAGTTTATGTGACAGCTTCTGCTCTTCATTCACAAATAGCCTGGTGGTATAATTTAATTAAAGGCCTTGGGTATATGGTATGCCACTCTACAAGGGGTTTGTAAGTAACTTAAATATGCCAATTGAGTATAAGCCAATTTACCTATGTTTTAGGGGAGTCGGCACAAACACTTTAGCACTGGTTTGGAGTGGTACAGTGCAGAGAATCCCAAGACCAACAAAAATAAGTTCAGTTTAATCGAGAAGGAGAGGCAAAACATTTGGGGAAAGATTACCCTAAGACTAACAGGTCTAACAATCTTGCAACAACAAATCATTTCAATGCAAGTAAGAAAGCTGAGTGCATCTTACAAAACAATATCTCAAGTAGTTTGCTGCTGCGTAAATCATACACAATATGATGCACAAGTAGAAATCCGAACTGTACCAGAAAATACATATCAATAAAATCGAATACTATTATATGCAAGGATGATTCGGTTCTACATCTAAGTGCTTCTTAAATATCCCTGATGCCTACCAATTGCATTATGGTGTTGCTCAGGTATTCAGGGGTGCTGAAAAATAAAGTGATGAACAATGCACAAACCTGCATAACCGATCGGTGGTGCTTAGTCATGTGCTGCTCATTGTACTGCTATGAAGGTATTAGTGCTGAGGGGAGGCATAATGTTTCGTACCGCCTAAGGAATTAGCTGTATTTTAGTCACTCTGTGTTACTGTAACTTTAACACATAGTTCTGACCAAAATCCACGAATAGCGGTGTGGTACAATTGATCTCCTGCTAGCAGGGCCGGCCTTAGGCATGTGCAAGCTGTGCACCTGCACAGGGCCACCAAACCCCAGGGGCCACCACGCAAATATATATCCTTAATATAATAATCCTCTGAGGATGGATACATATTTGCGTGGCGACCCCTGGCAGGGATTTGGCGCCCTCCAGCTCTGTTCCACTTCCAAAGGCGCAGACGCCCCCTCTTCGCCCCGCCTGGACCCCCTCTTCCGGGGCCCCCTACCTACGCTGCCTGCCCAGGGCCACCATGAGCCTAGAGCCGCCCCTGCTGCTAGGCTCCAGAAAATGCAAGCTGGCGAGCGCGAGACAGATTATGGTGTCTCCTAGAGTGATTTTCTAACATGGTCAGAGGGTTTTGTTTTGAGTACATTTGCTGCTGCTTTTCTTCTGGAGCTACAGCAAAATTAGCTCAAATAGCTGCAAGCTTTTGCACAACACATGATGCAGTTAGTGCTCATTTAAGCACTGTTGGCACCTCCAGCACTAAATTGTAGCACAAGTTGTCCATTATTGACCAGACTTTCACGTGAAAATTCAACGGCTTTTGGATGCCACAATTTCAAGATGAAAGTTAACAGATGTGTGGTGATCTCAGATTTCCCAATTCTGATGAGGCCAGTATCTGCTATTAGTCAACAAAACACAGAAAGAGGCCTAGAGGACATACAGAAACCAGCAGGAGTTAACTTCCCAATATAAAACTATGTAACACAATAGAACACCTGAGTCTAGACAAAAAAGAATTGAAAACAGAATTACCTAGCTTAGATGGAGGATTTCTTTTAAAGGACGGTTACACTCACCCACCATAGGTGGAATGCTTCATCATCGGGAACCTCCTTGCACTGTGATACCTAGTGACTAGGTTATTCCGTTTTCAAATCCTTTTTTGTCTAGTTCCAGGTGTGCCATTGTTTTACATACGCTGCTGTTACTTTCCCCATCAGAACTAAGATGTCACTTATAATCAGGGCCCTAGTGCCTCTTGAAGGCCAGATAAGCTAGGAAATTGTAAGTCACGCACAGTGGCGTAGTAAGGACAGGTCGGGTGGGGGAGGAGGCCCATGGGCGGCAAACGCAGGGACCGCTATGGGCGGTAAAACTTCTAGCTTTGCCACAGATCACACACCAGGCAGATCACAGTGGAGTCGTCTTCTATTGATCATTGCAATTTCTTCAAAAATAGTGCTTTGGTATATAAGTAACTATGTGGCCTCGGGCAGAACATTGAAACTAATAAATTATACATACCCTTTAATGAGCCATTATCTCATCGACCTGACGCAATATTCTTAATTTCTCTTACACACATTTGACCAGCAAATCAAACAGCACAGACACGCAAAAAGGGTTTTTGGGCAAGCAACTAGGTCTTACTGTGCACTTAAGCCAATTGAAATAAGTAGGAATTTAAAATAAAAGACCACTCACAATGAATAATTCCGGGTTTCCTCTCTCGTGAGAATGTGTGCCTGTCATTTATACAAAGCTCTAGAGCATCGCAATGGGGGTGGAAAACTAGGGGAATATGATCAATTCAGCCGTTGCCAAGGAAAAAATAGAATGAGATGGGTATAGTGACTAGGGGTGTGACGTTGCGAAATACACAGACACAAAACTTTGAAATTTGAAATTAACATTTTGCAAGCCTCACAAAGTACAAGGTTTCCAAAATAGTGGGTGTTTTTAAAGCGACAGTTTCCGTGGAACTTTGTGGCACTGGGAAACTTCCCACAGCAATAAAGGCTTACACCAGCAGTATGTATTCCTTTCGCACAATTATGTTAAATTTAGGGGAAATTATCTTATGTGAAAATATTTGTAATTCTGTAAAAAGCACATTGGACATATAGGGCTAGATGTAGGTAATTCCGATTTACAGACTCTTAAATACCAAATTTTACCGAATCGGTATTTAAGAGTCTGTAAATGGGAAGGGGGCAGATTTAGGTAATTCCGAATTTAGGAATACCGAATCCGGTATTTACCGATTCGGTAAATACCGAATCGGTATTGCCCATTGATTCCTATGGGCCTTGAAGCCCATAGGAATCAATGGGAAATACCGATTCGGTATTTACTGAATCGGTAAATACCAAATCCTGCAAGGGTGCAGGGGGTGTCACTTTGACACCCTCTAGCACCCCAAGTACAGGCTTGTGTGACATGTGGCACACATGCATGCCCTAAGGGCATGTCTGTGTGTCACATGGCACAGGTGTGCATGCACAGGTATGCATGCACACCTGAATTCGGTATTTTACCACACAATAGGATTGTGTGGTAAAATACCGACTCTTAAGGGCCTGTGGCACTCTTAGGAGTGTCAGCTACATATGGATTTACCGATTCGGTAAATATACTGATTCGGTATTTTACCGAATCGGTATATTTACCGAATTGGTAAAATTACCAATTCGGTAGGCCCCCACATCTGAAAAGCCTAATACCGGTCTGAAACGGCCGAAATCGGCCGTTTCCGACCGGTATTAGGGCTCCTACATCTGGCCCATAGTGCTATATTTTAGTGCAGAATGCATCCTATTTTGGTTCATGTATACATTTTGTGTTAACAACAGTGCTAGAAACAGAAGTGGAGCAAATGACAGATACTGATATTCTGGATGTTTACCTTGTTCCTGTACTCATGTGCTATAATTACACAACATAGAGTAAGGGCACAATTTGGGGAATTTAGTGTGTCAATAATAACATGGAACTCCTGAAATTACGCCATTTGCGCTACCGTAATTAAAATGTTGCTCAGGTTGAGCAGTGAGAGAACTACCTCTGCTCAGTGGCAGTCACGAGTCGACTTTTCCAGGCACCAGCCAGCAGGCTGTGCCCTCCCCCCATGACCAACTCTGCACTCCACAGCCTTTCCCCTCCCACCTGGAGGTGCTCCTGTCAGGCAACTCCTCTCCAACCCTAGTGTTTGCTACCTCATTGCTGCATCTCTTCCCTGTGCAGGGGGTGTCGCAGTGGCCATCCTCAGCATTTCCTGGTGCATGCAGGCTGTCCTTCCGATGAAGCATAGTGTGTCCCAAGATCCCATGATCCAGGGCTGAATAGAAGTCAGGTAAGCTCGGAAAACATCACAAGATTTGTCCAGCCATGATTTGACTAGCTTTTCAGGCATACCTAAAACGTCTGTCTGCTCCCGAAAGTAACCCCAAGACTCTAGCTCAAGCACTGAAGCTGCATAGGAACACCTGGATCACATAAGAACAACTAAACTAGTGGGCCAATGTCACAATTAAGTTCGTAATTATGACTACAGTGTAAAAGAAGCCAGAAGGGCTTATAGATATACCTCAAATGCAAGGACATTGTGTTTAAAGGAGGAGGCATGGAATGCCCTGAGAGCTGCATCAGAATTGAAAGATTCCTCCGCGTTTTGGAAAGCGGTCAATGCTCCCTTTTTAGCTGATCCAGGGAGGGCAACTATAGAGATAGCGGTTTCTAAGGGTGAATGGGTTGATCACTTTTCTAAATTATACTCTGCACCCTGTCCTGAAACCAGTAGTAATGATTTGGCGGGAGTTAGGGTAGAAAACCAGACTGTAAATTACCATCCACATTTTAAATTAGATCTTAATGAAATTGAGGAGGCTATCCCAATGAGTAAGAGTGGTAAGGACCCAGGCCCTGGTGGCATCCCCGTGGACATTTTCAAACATAATATTACTTTTTGGGGACCCATTTTAACAAAAGTTATTAATGCCTGGATCTCGACCAGCCTCATTCCCACCTGGAGTGTAAATGTAAATGTAAATGTGTTTCGATTTATATAGCGCAACACTTTAACCCAGGGGTCTCAAGGCGCTTGCTTAGGGAACCCGTCCTGGTATTCCCCTGTGAGATACCCCGGCCAGGTATCCACAAGGTGAAAGTCAGGCATCCCGCCGCGAGGGGCCGTTGTGGAGGTTAAGCAAGCTATTGCCCAGAGTCGCAGAGTGTGAACCCGTGAGTCGAGAAGGCACCGGATCGAGAATTATCGAGTCTGTGGAATTTTTAGCCCAAGACCCGCCGAGGCGGGGAATTGAACCCTGGTCCAGGACCGATCTCAGCTTCCGGGTCTGCCGCCTCTAACCCCTGAGCCACACTTCTCTTGAGTGAATCAATTCTGGTTCCGATTTTTTAAAAGGGGGATAGGCACAACCCAGTTTGCTATTGGCCTATCTCGCTTTTAGACTCCATGGTCAAAATAAGTGGAAGAGGACTCCTGTTTTGATTGCAGGACTGAGCAGATAATTATTCTATTGTTAGTAATATACAATATGGATTCTGCAAGGGCTTGGCACCATAGATCAGTGCCTACATTTAGAATTAACTATTGCCAAATATACTATGGCAAAAAGGGGCCCTCTCTACCTGGCCTTTGTGGATTTGTCCGCGGCCTTCGACTGTGTCATCCATAAAAAAACTATGGCCGATTTTGGAGAGGTTGGGCATGGAACCATCCCTGGTATCATTAAGGAGACAATTTTATATTGGGGCAAAGGCCAGGGTCCGAATCAGTACAGGGCGTGAGTGCACAGATTCCTTTACTGTCGGAAGAGGAGAAACGCAGGGGTGTGTCCTGGAACCCTTTCTTTTTACCTTTTATAATTCTAACTTAGACCGGGTTATGAGAGATGAGTGCGAGGACCATCCGGCGGTAGTGAAGCGCTCACTTCCTGTGCTCATGTATGCGGATGACGCAGTGCTTATGGCCTGCACTCCTAATAGCCACCAGAAGGCATTAACTAGGTGTGTGAAATTTATGTCCAACTTGGGCCTTACAGTAAACGCATCCAAAACATTAATTTTAAAATGTGCACCGGAGAGATAAAAAAGTGTTGCACGTTCTTCTTGGAAAAGAATCGTCTAGACTGCGCTAATACTACTTGTGGGACACCCCCGCGCCGCACGGCCACCAGCTGCTGCGTGTGCCCCTTGCCTGCCCTCTGCCTCGCTGCTGCCTCGTTTGCCGGTTGCCGGCTGCCTCCGCTGCGGTTGTTTTTGCCCTTGTTTTGTCGATAATTTGTGCCTGTTTTGTTTTATTTTCATTTTGCCCTTGTTTTGTCGATAATTTGTGCCTGTTTTGTTTTATTTCATTTTCCCCGTGTTTTGGTTTTCCTTCCTTGTTGTCCGCCTACCTCGCCGCCCTCCCTTCCCGCCACCGCCGCTTTTTCCCGCCCCTTTTTCTATTCTGTACCCTCCCCGCTCCCGCCTCCCAGCTGCTCCGCCCACCCGCGCACTTCGCCTTAAATGGCGACCATGCGAACGCGCAGCGGTCACGCGCAGCGGGCGCGCCGATTGTGCGCCGAAGGCGCGCCAAAGGTAAGCCCGTCTGCGCCCGTCCGCGACCGGATCGCGCCCAGTGCCAGGACCCCTGGCCCACGAGGACCCCGACCGACCCGCCTGACGTACTCCGCCACCACCCTCACCGCTCTCAACACCGGCCGACTCCCAGAATGCCATCAAGCCACTTCACGACGTACCCACGGACCTTTCAGCTGCCTCGCCTGCAAGTTCACCTGCATCCGGACCAGCCTCGCACCAGCACCCGCCAAGTCGAACACCAGCAGCACCCACCTCAAGTGCATCCTGCTCAACACCCGCTCCGTCCACAGACACGCCATCGAACTCTGGAACCTCCTAGACGCCACAGCCCCTGACGTTGCCTTCCTCACGGAGACCTGGATGAACGCCTCTTCAGCTCCCGACATCGCCATCGCCATCCCAGAGGGCTACAAGATCGTCCGGAGGGACCGAAACGCCAACCAGATGGGAGGAGGCATCGCCATCATCCACAGGAGCACCATCCGTCTCACGACCAGCACCGACAACACCCTGACCAGCGCCGAACACCTGCATTTCCAGATCCACACCAACCCGAACACCACCCTCAGAGGCACCCTGATCTACCGACCCCCTGGACCACGCACGCAATTCAGCGAGGACATCGCCGACTTCGTCAGCCCGCATGCCCTCCCCTCCGCTGACTACATCCTCCTGGGAGACCTCAACTTCCATCTGGAGAACAACAACGACCGCAACACCAGCACCCTGCTCGACAACCTCGCCAACCTGGGACTCAAGCAACTGGTGTCCACCCCCACCCACCTCGCCGGACACACACTCGACGCAGTCTTCTCTTCCAGCACAGACATCGACTTCAGCCACACCACAGAGCTTCAATGGACGGACCACAGCTGCGTTCACTTCACCTTCAGGAGAACAACGACCTCTGCAACTCCCTCGCTTCATACTTCCACAACAAGATCGCGGACATACACAACAGCTTCAACAACCAACCAACGCACACCATGACCGAGCAACCACCCCCCACCACCACCCTCCATGCCTGGACCCCAATCAGCACCGAAGACACCATCCGCACGATGAACTCCATCCACTCCGGATCACCGACCGACCCCTGCCCTCACCACGTCTTCAACAAGGCCGACGCTGTCATCGCACCCCACCTGCGAGACATCATCAACACATCCTTCGACACCACCATCTTCCCTGAGAGCTGGAAACACGCCGAACTCAGCGCTCTACTCAAGAAACCAACAGCGGACCCCACCGACCTCAAGAATTACCGCCCCATCTCGCTCCTCCAGTTTCCAGCCAAAGTCATCGAGAAGACCGTCAACAAGCAGATGGCCGCCTTCCTCGAGACGAACGGATCCCTCGACCCCTCACAGTCCGGCTTCCGAGCCAACCACAGCACCGAGACCGCCCTCATCGCCGCCACCGATGACATCCGAGCCCTGATGGACAATGGAGAAACAGCGGCCCTCATCCTCCTAGACCTCTCCGCGGCATTCGACACGGTCTGCCACCGCACCCTAGTACGGTGCCTCAGCAACATCGGAATCCAGGACAAGGCGCTGGAATGGATCATCTCCTTCCTCGACGGAAGAACACAGAGAGTCCGCCTACCACCGTACAAGTCAGAGGCCTCCGAAGTCATCTGCGGCGTCCCCCAAGGATCATCTCTGAGCCCCACCCTCTTCAACGTCTACATGAGCCCCCTCGCGGCCATCGTACGCAAACACAACCTCAGCATAATCTCCTACGCCGACGACACCCAGCTGATCCTCTCCCTGACCAACGACCCCGCCGCCGCCAGAGCCAACCTGCACGAAGGGATGAAAGAGGTAGCCGAGTGGATGACGACCAGCCGCCTGAAACTGAACTCGGACAAGATGGAGGTCCTCATCCTGGGCTCCTCACCCTCCGCCTGGGACGACTCCTGGTGGCCTCCCGCCCTGGGTACCGCACCCAAACCGACAGACCATGCACGCAACCTGGGCTTCATCCTGGACCCCTCCCTCTCCATGACCAGGCAAGTCAACAACGTCTCCTCGGCGTGCTTCAACATCCTACGCATGCTACGGAAGATCTTCTGGTGGATCCCCACCGAGACCAGGAAGACCGTCACCCAGGCCCTCGTCACCAGCCGACTGGACTACGGCAAGGCCCTCTACGCCGGTACCACCGCCAAGCTCCAGAAGAGACTCCAGCGGATCCAGAACGCCTCAGCCAGACTCATCCTTGACATCCCACGAACCAGCCACATCTCCAGACATCTGAGAGACCTTCACTGGCTCCCCGTCAACAAAAGAATCACCTTCCGCCTCCTCACCCACGCACACAAAGCCCTACACGACCAAGGCCCGAGCTACCTCAACAGCCGAGTCAACTTCTACGCTCCCAAACGCCACCTCCGATCAGCCAACCACGCCCTCGCCGCCGTCCCCCGCATCCGAAGAGCGACTACAGGAGGAAGGTCCTTCTCCTACCTGGCCGCCAAGACCTGGAACTCCCTCCCGACCGACCTGCGCCTGACCCAAGACCACCTCTCCTTCAGGAAGAAGCTGAAGACCTGGCTGTTCGAGCAGTAGCAGCCCCCCCCCCCCCCCCCCAGCGCCTTGAGACCATACGGGTATGTAGCGCGCTTTATAAGTGTCAATGATTGATTGATTGATTTTCATACTTGGAGGTCTTATTTGATCATACTGGCATGTGGACACAGGCTGTTAATTTAAGGAGACTGGTATTCTCAAAGTCACTGGCAGCCCTGGTTAATTTTAGTAAGAAATTGGGCAGACGCCCCCCCTCAGAACTACTTCAAATTTACAAAGCTAAATGTGACGCAATAGCGACCTATGGAGCAGATATTTGGGGACATGTAGATGTGACATCTCCACAGAGGACAGAAAACAGATTTCTTAGATACCTGCTTGCCGTCCTGGTTAGTGTCTCTACTTTCAATTGCCATTCGGAGTTAGGTATATCTTATATAGCGGATGTCATTGGCATCCAACCAATTTTCGTCTGGCATCATATTTGGACTTCAGAGAAGACTGTTTAAATCGACAAATGTTTATTGATTGCTGTGGGTTATATGGAGGTATCACATATAAGTTGGCTCAGGTTTGTCAAATAATTCTTTTGTAAATTAGGACATCAAGAATATTTTGATAACCCCAATACCTTGAATGAAGTAAATAGAAAAGTTTTTAACATTAGCTGTTTGCAGGATCTAGAAAACATTAGATTAAATACAGAGATATTAAAAATATCTGTTCTTGCCCACCAAAACATACTGACTACTTTTAAGATGCAGTCGTATTTAGGTTTTGTATCCTCTGACTTTGAAAGAATTTTACTAACACGTTTCAGGATGGGCATTGCCCATAGGGCGCTTAGTTTTCCAGCAATTAACGATTGGTCTAGGCAGCTGTCTAATTGCCCATGCGACGATTTGTTAGCACAATCCACCATGCATGTTTTATTCTTCTGTAAATTTTATTCAGTCCAGAGGAAAAGGTGGATTATCTCGCTGCTTATAACACTAGGCCTGCAACAAGGCCTGCATTCATAGCCATGCAATCCCTTGGAGAAGAATTTGTAATTTTATCTGTTTCATTGTTTTTAAAGTCTGTTTTTAAGTGTCGAAGATCTATTCTGATGTAAGATTTTTCACTGTATAACTTATTCCATAATTTTGTAGTTTGCTATCTTTCTGTAACATGTGATTTTACTGTTGTATAAATATGCTTTTATGGTTATTTTATAATCAAATAGAGCTTAAACGACTGACTGAATACAGTGTGCAATATTAGTTTAATATGCGTTTGTGTAATTACGTGAAATTTCGGGAAATTATGTGAAATAAAGCATAATTCTACAACATGTAAATTCATCATTTAGAGAGATATTTTGTTGTGACGTGTCCTCGCATCATTATTTGCTCCCATTCTAGTTATTTGCTTTGTTCCTTTGCTATAATTTTGCCCCGCATTGCGACGTGATTACACAACGTGACCTAATGGTGTAGCTGAGGGAATTTCACATAAGAAGCATAATGTGAAATTCTTGAAATTAGATGTTGCGCCATTTAAATGTCACCAGGCCTACTTAAGACTTTTACAGCCTGATTCATCAAGCTGATTTGCGCTCGCAAAGGGCCAGATTCTGAGAATCTGGCCCTTTGCGAGTGCGATTTTTGCATTTGGGATTTATCATCCCAAATGCAAAAATCGGTAATAGCGATTTCGCTATTTTGCGAGGAATTACATTTAAGGAATCTCTATTTGAGATTCCTTAAATGCAATTCATCATCCTTTTTTAAATAGCGAATTCGCAATTTCGGCCCGCTATTTACCGCGAGGTCAAACCTCGTGGTAAATAGCGAAAATTTAGAAAAATGCTTTTAAAAGCATTTTTCTAAGTTGCATGTTGCACACACACATGTCCTCTGGACATGTGTGTGTGCAGCACCTGTTTCAATTTGCATTTAAGGGGTGCTACAGGGTGTCCTTTGCACACCCCTGGCACCTTTTAAATCGCTATCTTATTTGCGATTAGCAAATTGCTAATCGCAAATAAGGAATACTCCCCATTCATTCCTATGGGCCTTTTGGCCCATAGGAATGAAAGGGGAGTTATTCCTTATTTGCGATTAGCAATTTGCCTGTCTGCAAATAAGGAATATGTAAGAATCGCATATTTTTTTGCGATTCCTACATGAATCCCGTTTTGCGAGCCTGTAATAGCGATTCCTTATGAATCGCTATTATAGACTCGCAAAACGGGTTGTTGATGGATCAGGCTGTTAGTCACCGAGCACAGAAAGCAGGTAGTTCATTTCATTAATGAAAAGCAACAGAACAGAGCACTTCATGCAGCATTATTCTACTTTGTTCATAGTTTCTGGCAATTCCCAACTCCCAGGCCATTGCAGTTGTGGTCCTCTCTGGTAGGAAAATAGCGACCCCTCCACCGAGACGTAAAAAGATAATAACATGTACTCTTCTGATAGGCAGCCATGGTGCTTTCAGCTCTGCCTTCTCCTGAGGTCCAATCCCCCAAATGCATCAACATTAACTGGGGCCAGCCCTCACCCCCACTTTTTAGAGTACAAAATGCAGTTTTTCTGGTAGAGTAGTCAGTATACCATGCGAGCGTATAAGACCCCAATCGTAGCAATAGTGAGAAAGCAAACATTTCTCTCGCAAAACTTACTGTGCCATAGGTCCATCCGGGAGCACTGTCCAGTTATTTGTTAATCTTTTAAAATGCTGGAACAATGGTTGTACCTGTTTCTTGAGATATTTCTATTTCAGAGAAAAACAAAATATTTAGTTAGCTATACTAATTGAATATAGTTTAACTGTACAGGTGTTGTGAGTGACTTTGCAGCTATCACAAGTGCAGGAAAATAATCAATGCCTGTGATACTAGTGAAAAAATACGCACTGATCCTAGGAGGGTAAATTCGATTTTTGAGGTCTGTGCTTTGATAGAACAGTTGTCAAAAGAGATATTGTTTGCAAAATACTTTCAGTGGACATTTGGATCACCACTCAGCCATTTACTTCTCCCAAAGAGTATTTTTCTTCTTTCTGATGCGATTGGTTGTGCTGTTGTGTCTTTCCACTTCCAGTGCTTGCACTAAACAGTATGATGGAGTTCTTTTCAACTATAGCTCTCTTTGTTCGCTCCTGATGGTTCCCTCCAATGTCCCACTAAAGCATGGCTATGGTGAAAGCAAGCTGCCTTGCTCAGGCCTTTCAGTGGCATAGAAACAAAAACAGGACAGAGTCAAAGGCAAGGTAGCTTACAGTATAGAACACTTGTTTTTAATTGTCCTACTTTAATGTGCTTATACTGCAAACGTCTACGCAATCAACCCAGACATATTCACTTAGACAATACTTGTTAATTTAGCTTCGTCTGCATCTTAATGCTACATTAACGTCTCCTAGTGGTGGGGCCTTTTCATTTGGCGTTGCGAATGTGTGCAGCACAGTGCTCTCTGGACCATTTAATCAATGATGCTCTCCTATTTTGCCTGTGGACCATAATCCCGTTGGCCTGTACTGTGATCCTGTTTTTAGTGTTATACAGGCACAGTCACAGAACAGGCCAATGCAGTGGCGTAGCGTTTGGGGCGGAGGGGGTTATGGGCGGGGGAGCAGAGGGGCTGTTGCGCCAGCAAGTGTTAACGATCCACGGGTTAAGTGGTGCAATACTTGCCTTGACCCGGGTGCTGGCGCCCCACGCTGCGCCGCTGGGTCTCTAGGCCTTCGTTGTGCTATCTACTGAGCATACATTAATTCGGGATTTTTCCCAGTTAGGGCTGGGCATGAGCTGCAGACAACGAGCTTGTTAAAAAGAGCCTTGAATGCCTGTTTCTGCGTGCTGAGTTGTCTTCAATTTATACTTGAACTCGCACCTCCCCCGTCCCTGAAATTATGTATCTGCCGCTCCTGGATAGCTGTCATGCAGATAACACAATTTCATAAATAAAGCCGTGCACCCTGGAGAAAATAATAAGAAAGAAAGTCCAATCAAGTTGTTCAAGTTTCTTGTTTCTTTTTTGTTTAATTTTCCAGAAAGCTTTTATGTTTTTATTATTGATTTATTTATAGGCTTAAATAGCGCTAGACTCGACTCCCGAAGCAGTATCTCTGCGCTCAATTCACCCTACAGACAGAAAAACAATGCGCTCAAGATCTTAAAGAAAAGGAGGCGCTATATTTGAAACAGGAAAGTCTTCAGCAATTTCCTGAAGGCTAGATGATTAGTATTATTCACATTCAAATTGTTATAGCCTGACTAACAACTGTGTGCCTGTTTTGCCTCAACTAATTTCTAATCGGGATGAATCGCAATTTGGAAAACGCACTTTCTAATTTATGTAGTTCTGGACCAAAGTCATTCTAACATGTGAACTCCTGTGGAGTACTGAAACCAGAACTCGCTGTGCCTAAAATTGTAAATGCGTGCGTTTGTTTCCCCCACCTAGGTTAGCTGTATAAAAAAGACGAACACATACATACAAAGCTGACGTTGGCTAGTCACAATCATTCTGCAACTAGTGACATGTCTGAGCTGGAATTGTATTATGCAACCAGTAAAGCATAATTACACTCTCATCAATTAGCCTTATGTCACACCCTGCCAGATCGTAGGTTCCCATAATAAAGAGAAAGGATTACATTAAAGCCAATTATTTATAAACAACCACGTGGCTCAACATTCATCCAGTTATCTGCAGGTAGAATGTGTTTGTGAGGCATATCTTGCTGCTTGCATTTTGCTCATGTCTTCAAGGTGGTGCATTTAAAGGCGCGTGCCGTACCATCATGGATCCATACACACTGCTGCGATCGAACATCAGCCTGAAGTAACTCAAGTTGATCAGCGCCGCCTGCCATGGCATGTACTCGGTCTCACTGGAGAGATATTTGGTGGTATCGAGTGCAGACGTTATGCTTCTACGTTGAGCTCTGAAAGCAAAATAAACTGCCATTAGTACAAATGGTTTAACATCAGCGAATTTATGAAGCCATAATCATAATCGTTTTTAAACAAATTGAAGTACAACAAAGAATATATTTCTAAAAAGGAACAAGAAAACAGATGAAGCAATAGACACCTTAAAAGTAGAGTTGGGCGTGCCAAAAAATTAACAGGAAGTACCGAGCCCTGAAAATGTGTGCTATGTAAATTATTCAGCAGACATTACATAAACTCTACAATTCAAACAAGTGTCTTTGGTTCACATGTCGAAGCTTTGACATTGAAACGTCACATTAAGCACTACACTAAGAAGTACTTATTAAACATGAATTTAGATCTATCCCGTCCCCACCCTGGCAACAGTGCCATTAGTTAGTGCACCAAGAGGCAAGACAATTGCCATATAAACCTTGTTTGTGACCCAGATTATTGTATAGCAACATTATAGTCTATTAATGCAAACACAATAGGTTTTCGTAAAATTGGTATTTTAAACTCACATATTTGAAAGTGCTGTCATACAAAGTCTTGGTGACATATTTGTCTACAATCACTTAAATGAGTGAGCCAGCCCTGGCCCCTCCAGAAGGGCTGAGGGGCCAGGCCCCCTCACCTTTCGCCCCTCACAAACAGTGTCTGTCAGGCTGAGCAAAGGTCGGTCTGACAGACACTGTTAATTTTCAGGTCAGGCAGCCTGGAGCTTGACATGTGCTAATTGCGCAGGCTCCTGGCTGCCTGAGCTGAATTTTGCTGAGAGTGACCTCCTCAGCTCAGCAAAGGTCCTTGATGCCTTCCCCTCAGTGACGAAGGGTAACGTCAGTCATTGCCTCACACCTGGTCGCTTCAGTTTTTAGCCTTAAAAGCGCTCAGTCAATCAGTGACACTGCGTCACAGAATGGGGTGGGGTCAGCAGTCTCACTGACCCTATCCCATTCTGTGACGAAGTAGGTTTGGCTGCCTTCCCTCTTTGGGAAGGCAGCAGTCCCAAGCCTCCTGGCATAAATGTTTGATGCGTGCGTGTATATTTGAATATTTAGAAATTATTGTTATGAATGGATGTGTGTGTGTGTGTGCGCACACGTGTGGGATTGTATTGTTGTGAGTGTGTATTTGATCATGTGTGTCCTGTCCGCCCCTCTCTCCCTTTAATTACCGGTTACCACTGGGGGAAGCAGTGAATTATCCAGGTTTTCTAGTTTCCTTAAGTTAAGGCTTTGTTTTCATTTCTTTGTGAATGTGTCTGCAGTTTTTATATGACGCAAACTTGACCTACAGATATTGGAGTGGTTTACATGAATACAAGTTACATTACACCAGATCACCTACATTTTTTTCGTAGGCACGGGAAGATTATGTAAATTGCATAGGATCACTGGATGTAAAGCTGATGCCGAGACTCGAGCCTGGTTACCCAATTTCAAAAGCGGCAGGTCTGGCCATAAGGCCACAACCTGGGTAGCACGAGGGAGGCAGGCAGAGGTTAAATGAAAGCTCGGCCCATTATATGCTTTATCATTATTCAAATTTATTAGGGAAATAGTAGTAAAACAATCAACGCACTGTAAATTAATCACAATGAGTAAACCAATACAATTTATAAATAACAGTGCCCCAAAGGAAAGGGAGTGAAATAGCGTGATGCTGTGAAAGGAAGGAAAATAGTGAGAAGGTAGTAGTCGTGACAAATGAATATATCCAATTTCAAACACTAATAAACGGCTTCAGATCCCTGAGCTCAAGTGAGGGATCATAACATATCCCATTTGTGTAATATTGTCTATATTGACACTGGTATAAGAATATCCAAAGTAATGCGGGCGGTGTCAACTGAGGAAGGAAGAAGGTAGCCGTCGACGTTTCGACCCCACGCTACAATTGTAGGCGTACTTGTGGCCTTACATCGGGGTCTTCATCAGGACAAGGTGTATACAGGGTGCACTACAATTTCTGTAAAGATGTAAATAATGTAATGTGAGTATGATGAAAGGCGATAATGAATATCAAATAATACACCTTGTCCTGATGAAGACCCTGATGTAAGGCCACAAGTACGCCTACAATTGTAGCGTGGGGTCGAAACGTCAACGGCTACCTTCTTCCTTCTTCAGTTGACAACGCCCGCATTACTTTGGATATTCTTATACCAGTGTCAATATAGACAATTTTACACAAATGGGATATGTTATGATCCCTCAATTGGGCTCAGGGATCTGAAGCCGTTTAATAGTGTTTGAAATTGGATATATTCATTTGTCACGACTACTACCTTCTCACTATTTTCCTTCCTTTCACAGCATCACGCTATTTCACTCCCTTTCCTTTGGGGCACTGTTATTTATAAATTGTATTGGTTTACTCATTGTGATTAATTTACAGTGCGCTGATTGTTTTACTACTATTTCCCTAATACATTTGAATAATGGTTTAACAGTTCACAAGGACCCTCATTTTGTACATTACATAGCACCCAGGCCCCATGTGGATTCCTTTGGGTAAAACCCCCCTTCCTTATTTAATCATTATATGCTTTAGGTTTCAACATGAACTTGATCTGAGTCAGACTTCAGTCATCAGGCTATAGCCTGGCTCGAGCTTTCAGTTGCTCACCCATCTGTGATGGAAAGTCTTAGCTTCAACATCTTACAATAACTTGCAGAGGTGCCGGTGCAGTGGCAGCTGTCCCAGAGGAATGAATAGCTCACTACAACACAATATGGCCATCTTTTCTGCTTAACAAGAGCAGAAGGACAGTTGACTCCAAAACAACTGGTGCTTATACCTTTACTGAACCACGAGTGTCTTTTAAGTATTGTGTGCACTGTTGTAAGTCTGGTAGACCATGCCTCATGTTCTGGAAACCCCACTTAAAAGTAGGTACTCTCTTCCCCATAATTATTGAAATAGGTGTGGCATTACCTGTGTGTTTTAGTTATTCAAGGTTCCATAGGAACAGTGTAAGAGTTTTTGCAATACTAAAAGCAGCGATAATGTAAGCGACGGCATAACATAACAAATCTCAACATCTCCCTCTCGTATACCGCTATCCTGCATTCAATACACAGTTACCTACAAGTCAGTTCATTATGGGACTCGCAGAACTCAAATTCACTAGAGTATGGATTTGCGTTGGCAAATGTACTTTACTAGATTCCTACAAATGAAATGAAAAGGTGAATTCTGAATGCACTTGTGACTCACTTTGAATTTGATTAAATGCACCACATTTTACAGGCGCAATTTCAAAAGGTGTTGGGTGTACTTCCTCAAAGATGTTTTTCTAAACGTCTGGTGCTCTAAAGCACTGCTTGTTAAGAAACTATAAAGAATCGGTAGATATCATAGTAGCAATAGGAGCCTAGAGGTGTGGCTCACTGGTTAGAGGCGGCAGACCCGAGTGCAGAGAACGGCCCGGGACCAGGGTTCGATTCCCGACGCGGCAGGGTCTTGGACCAGGATCAGCGGACTGATAATTCTCGCATCGGTGCCTACTTCGACCAAGGAGCACACTCGGCAACTCTGGGCATTAGCTTGCCTCATCTCCACAACGGCCCCACACAAACGCCGGGGATGCCTGGTTTCACCTTGGAGACCCCCAGGAGGGACTATCTCACAGGGAAAGCCAGGACGGGTTCCCCAGCGGTCTATCGCGCTACGAGGCCTCCGGGTAGCAGTGCGCTTTACAAGACACAACAATTTACAATTTACAATTCCAGGGAAAAAATAACCTTGACGCAATGTTTGATAGCTTCCCACATGACCCCTCCCACATGGCTTGACCACTACTTACATACATTTCTAGATACCCACCCACCAAGCCACCCCACTAGGAAACCTAAAGGGCTATAAAGACACTAGAGGAAAATAGCCATAGAAAACTGGGTCAACACCCTACAGGAACGCCCACTCACCCATATAAGGAACCTCCATGTTGAAACCGAGCTCTTCAATGTTGGATCTCCTTCTTAATGGTTTCCTGGAATGCTGTATCTTCCAAACCTGCGGCCTTCAGTTGCCAACTTGGGATACAAGTACCCATGCCTCCTCATTACAGGGATGATAGAAGGGGGTTGTAGACAAGGATTCAAAATCCAAAATTGCACCTATCTTATTGGACGAGTAAAGGAAAGTATTCAGTGGAACATGCAGTGCGTGTATGGGGGAGTGGAAGGAATAGTCCCAATCTCGCTGGTGGTTATGGTGCCATACATCTACCAAGCCCCAGTGGTTCTGCCAGTAAGACAATTTTCCAGTCAGTCAGATGGTAGGTGAGTCCCGCATCTGGGGATGCACTCTATCCCATTCCACATCTGCCACTCGCTTAAAGGTGCCACTGATAATAAGGGTCTGGGCCACTAGAGGAGCTAGAGTACAGAACGAAGCATTGAAGAATTCAGCCTGGTCTCAATTAGATTGGTAGATATTGACAATGAAGATATCTCAAGACACCAATGGGTCTGTTACAATAGATTATATCCCTTCAACCTCCACCTTCTCACTAGTAACCTGAAAGAGAACACCTGGCTTCACCCAGATGATTGTTCCCTTAGCAAGGGGCAAAAACATTGTGTAGACGCCATGACCTGCTACCTTCTACAGAAGGCCACTCCCGCCAGTGAATTTAAATGAGTTTCTTGTAGTCATGCTATATGGACCCTATGCCATTTTAGATATGTCAGTGCTTTGTAGCTCCATGTAAGCCATGTACATTTCAAGGGAATATTTTCTAAGCATCAATGTTACTCCCCATCGGCAATCCTTGGAGGCCAAAGAACCTCCCCCTACCCACCTCATGTGGAGAAAGGACGGCGCCAAGTCACAGTCAGCTGAACCTAGAAAAAATGCAGATAACTGCATCATTCAGAAAACAAACATCAGGATAGCTAGGCAATATCCACCATCCAAACAGAAATATACAACAAATAAACATATGGATACAGGAGATTTGCACAGAGAAGGGCTCTGTGGGATTGTCAGCAGTAGGGAACACAGGGAGTGCTGCAAAAGTATTGATTAGGGAAGGGCCAGGAGTTACTCCTGCCCACAGGCTAGTGCAGGCATACATGTGGAACCCCTGGGCACACACTTCAGAACACTATTGGACCTGTAAAAGATGATGAAGGACTGGTTATGTTGTTGGTAGCTGTGAGAACTCCAAGGAATGGACCGGCTCATACTTGTACACAGGATAATAAGTGGGCAACAAAGGGGCAGTTGGCTGACATCATGTTAAGCTACAGGGAGACAAAAACTGCAGATGGCCACATTCCTTGAAGGGCCAATTTGACCAGTTTTTATTGGAGTAATGCCTGACCCCATGAGATTTTCCTGGGGTTCTGGAAACCTTGGCTGGGATTACGGTGTGCTCCTCCTGCCTATTCCCAGAAACCTTGAATTGAGAAACCTTTTGCTCACATTTTGCTTGAATTTCCTTCATAAGACCAGGACTAACGTATCAGCCAGTATCAATAGTCCCTTCTTTGACATTTTGACCTCAATAGCATGGTGAATATATGGACCTGATTACGAGTCTGGCAGGCTTGCAACCACCAAACTCGCGGGGGTGGTGGTCTGTCTGCCGCTTTACGGCTTGCAAAGTTGTTGCGGCAGAGGACCGCTGGCTGCTCCAGAGAACAGTCGTTCCCTGGTGGTGGAAGAGGAGCATCACAATGTAGTATGCTCAGTGGGATTAGTGCAGTCCCACTGAGTATATTAAAAGTTCCACCATCGCCAGATTATTTCATGGTGAGAGTTCTGCCATGAAAAGGCTTGTGGTGGAGGAACAAAGGAGGTGCCCCCACCATAGAAATACATTCAGGGGGGCACAACATGTGCTCCCATGTCTGTATACCCCCAAAGTTCCAGCACAGCACGGATGTCACCATCCATGCCATGCTAGAACTTTTCTGCCCTTCCCAATGCAGTGCTTGTGTTCCAGGCACTGCCATGGGCAGGGAAATGGACGGTCTGCATACAAGAGTTCATCTCGTAATATGGAGGACGATCCTTGTGGGGGTATGGTACAACAGTGCTGGCGGAGAGCCGCGCAACTGTGGAAAATTCATAATCAGGCTCTATATTCTTGAGTTGAATTCAGGAGCCACACCCAAATGAATGTGATATACCAATACTTTGCATAGAGGATTGCAAAATTGAAGTAGGAAATATCTTCACATTTACCTTGAGGAATTCATTTGAAACAAGCATCTCATAGTGCACGTTTAAAGCCATTAATGATACTGGAGAGCACCCCATGAGATATCACGGAGAGAAATGCAAAGAAGAATTGTCAGTTTACCTTGCCAGGTTGAAGGCATCATTAATGATCTGTGCCCGGTCAGTAGGGGAAATTGCCTACAACAAGCAGTAAAACAACACATTTAATTTCTAACAAATGTTAATATCAAACACAAATTTCTTGTTAATCGTAGGTATATTGCAGCTTTTATGAATCAGTGTGTTATACATTATTCATATGCAATTCAATCATAAAAACATGTATATACACATATATACCATAAAATAACAAAAAGGATGACCAAAGACTTCTGATTGTTAAACTACCAATATCTTTAAACCTATCACATCCTTCTTAATTCTGAGGGATTTGGCCTTTCATCCAGATGTATCCATCAAAAGATTACTTCCTAGAAGGTTGCACGTTTATAGAGCAAAGTTGTATGGGCACAATTCATATACTTAATTTTCAAACTATTGCTCGTAAGGAATAAAAAATAATTTTCATTGAAAAGTTGGCGAAACGTTTTAAAACGTATTCATACTATTACAAATTTGGGTGCTATGACATAGAAACACGTTCTATCTGTGGATCTAAAACTAAGAAGTAGCTTATCTTTAAAAGCCTAATCCAAGAGAAGATCATATTAATGGTATTACTAAGCCACAGCTGACTGAGAATAACCTTTAGAGCCAAATTACAATTTTGACGGTGCGGGTGCGGGACCTACCTGCCGCCACACCGCCAAACCCTTGTGAACATTTTTTGTCATTGCCCGGCATTTCTTTTGCCGTCAAAGGATGTTCTAGCATGGCATGGACTGTGAAATCCATGTCATTCTGGAACTGGGGTGCATACGTACATGGGGGCACATGCTGTTTCCCCTGGGTGCATTCACATGGAGTTAAGCACACCCGGGCCCTGTAGGCCCCCTTTCTTTCCTCACTGTCAATGTTTTCATGGAGGAAAGACCGCCATGAAATCAGTGGAGGTGAGGAAAGTGTTAATATGCATGACGGGACTGCAGCGCCCCGTCAACCATATTGATGCCTCTTGACCGCTGCACCACTGAAAGGGAAAGGCTTTTCCCTGGTGGGGTTGTCAGTCCAAAGGCGGGTTGACTGGCAAGATCATAGTGTGGTAGTCAAAAAAATGCCACCAACGCCCCACCACAAGCCTGGCAGTCCCATAATTACACCCTTAGAATAATAATAATAAGTGGAATGAGGCAGTGTCCTAAGAAAGAAGACTCAACTAGCTTTCCTAGATGAGAATGTGAAGCTTAAAGGCTCTCCTGCAATTAACTTTATGGCCCTGAGATAGGCAAATAATAAATGGATACTGCTGATAGGCCCGTAAGTCTCTCCACTGCAGCCGGATAAGTGTTTTTTTTTTTAGTACTTGTGTGTAGCTGGCTTTCAACATTACCTGCCGGCCTTCAGTCCCATTGAAATGGAGGAACTGTATAGTGCAGCACTGCTTCTTCCTTGCCACCCAGGGCTAAAAGAATGAGTTTTAGCTGGGAAAAGTGGGAGTCTGTTCCTAGCTGTCCACATTGCACCCTTCTGAGGCATGGAATTTGGTGAATGGGGGAAATGTAAAATTAGAATTTATTGAAATTGTCTAAAGTCTGTAAATTTTGCCTGCCTTTGATAAGGGGAAATTGTTTTCAGACCTCTATCCTCAACAAAGGGAAATCTGAGTAGTTGCAAACATTTCACAATAAAAAGGCTAGCCAAGACCCTGCTATCATTTCATTCACACCCCTATTTCTTTCCTCACCTTGAGCAAAAGCTTTGACAGAACTCTTTCCTATTCTGAAGATGGCTTCTCACTCTCTATCCCTGTCCACTTTAACTCTCCTCCCGCGTTCTTTAGTCTTCCAACCCTTTTTCAACCTCTTCCTTCATTTAATCATTTACATTTAATGTTTCAGCCAGGTCAGCTTTGGTCCCAGTAAAAAAGGGAAAAAATAAACGTACCTGTTGACAGCAGCTTCTCGTCCCGCCTCTTCTTATTCCATCCACACATGAAGAAGTAACAGAAAGCACCCAGGCTTCCAGACTGCTCTAGCCAATCACAACACTACTGATAGCAGCATTGTGATAGGGCTGAGTGATGTGGTAGACTGGGCATGTTTTCCAACCTGGCTGTGTAACACAGCCCAGTGGAGAACATGCCAAGTGCATATGACGGTTTGGCCGGACCAAGACAGCCGTCCGAACTGTCATGTGCCCCTAGAGAGTACCCACCACCCTCCCCCTACTCTGTGGGCAGTCCAACCCAACCTGCCCCTACAGAGGAGTACTGAAAAATAAAATGTTAATAATATGCTGTTATTATCATTGTATTTTTCCTGTGGGGCGAAGCTCCTCCATCTTAGCGGAAGAGCCAGCCCTGTGTGGTCCAATTCTTCAGTCAACCTCCTGATGAATCTTCTGTACAGATTCTACTAAACCCTTGTGCTGTTTATTTCAGTTAGGCACTACAATCTCTTCGCATTTCTAGCTCTCACCATACCATCTCATCACTCTGTCTCTTCGTGCTTATCACTGCCTTCACTCTCCCCACTCGATGTGGGTGTCCCAAAAGGTTCTGTCCCAAGGACACTGCTGCTCTCATGCTGCACCTCCTCTCTGTGTTACCATCATGGCCTAGTTCACTTTATCATATGATTTTTTGGCTGACAATACCTATAAGAAATTGTGTTATTAGTTGAGACATGTGGATGCACCACTCAAATAATAAACACAATGCTTGTCAGGGTGACCCACAAAACTCATTAAATAAACCTGTGTTTAAACTGCTGGTGGTTATGTCTCAATGCTTTTGGCACAAAAGCATTCAGGGTTAAGTTAGAGGCGATGCGATGTGTAAAGTATTTTATGCAGCACTCAACTCATTATAAAGAAAAAACAAGACAACAAAGATGCCACACCATTTTGAAAAAAATACAGTAAATATAAATAAATAAAATTGCATCAAAACAACAAACATTCAATCAGTGGAGAGAGTGATGTGATTTTTTAAAGTTACAGGTGCGAATAGTCTAAAATGTACAAACACAAATTGTAGTTATCTGGTTGCAATGGACCACGGTAAAGTCACAATTTTAGGCTGACCATGATTGACTGCCAGTTGGATACAGAAACCAGGTTCGCCTTGATGACGAATGTCGATTCTCCAATTAATATGAAGAGAGAATCTTGATTTCATTAAAGACATACGGAGGCTAACATTATGCAAATACTTTTATTTGCTGCCCAACATGCAGCCCTTTAAAGAATACTATTACATCACAATAAAATAGAACTTTAACACATAACAACTAGGATGAACAGGCTCCTATCTTCCTCTTTTGTTCGCTGCTCTGACACAGATAAGTACAACTTCTCTAGCATACCATCTTAACTCACTTATAGATGTTTCCATACATTTGAAGAATTTTACCTACTATTATTGATAATATCTAATTTCTACTTATTTCTTACAATTGTTTAAGGAATCTGTATTAATATTATTTTGAACGTTTTTTTCCTTCTTGTTATATTGTATATATCATATATATTGTATATATTGTCATATATTTCCCAGTCCAATTTATGGTCTGGAATTAACCTTCTTCACCTTATTCTGGTAACTATCCTAGTGATTTGTGGTAAGTATCGGACTATTCATTTACAATTACATTTGTTTGTTTAATAATTACAGCCTAATGATTTTATACGCATTCCTTGTTTAAAAAAAAAAAAAAAAAGGGGAGTAGAGAAATTAAATAAAACAAACGAATCGGCGATATATATTTTTTTGACCTCCCGCGTCTCTTAGCAACATGGAGACGCGGGGAAAGCTTTATCCCTATGTATGCACGTTATAATCTTTCAAATAGCCTCACGCGTCCCCTAGCAACTAGCTGGGAGACGCAATGATTAAATAACATCCCTACGCGGGACGCAGGAAAGGCAAGAAACGCTTCCATAATCGGCCTTGCGCCTCTGTGCCTCGCGCTTCTGTGCTCGTCTCTCCCCATCTCCATGGTTACCTCGTCAACAGTGTAACGGAGACGGAGAGACGAGCCTCACGAAAACTTACAGAAAGCCTATATAAACCCAAAATTAATCAAGATCACAACGCCAGAACGCAAAGGAATACCGATATAAAGCCAAAATTAAACAAGATCGCCATCTACTGGCCACAAAGAAAATCGACCAAAGAGCTTTCTGAGATAAGTCAATATCCCCGTTTAATTAATCCTTGATCTACCTAAATATTCACCCCTGATACTGTTATTATGGATAACAGCATAAATACTACGAATGTTCCCTTATATGACAATATTAAAGACCTCTTTAGAGAGGAATTTAGGTCTTCCATCAAGGAAGCTGTCGAAGCTGCCCTTGCTAAAAGGAAGAGAGTTTCACCCCTCGGAGGAGAATTATTTCTCACTCTCGGATGGGGAATCCCCTTCAACTTCTGCAGGGCAGAAAAAAGGAAAAAAACTCCAAAAGAAAAATTATTGTATTGATACCAACAATACACATGAGACTGGTGGCCCTTGCACCACAAAATTGATTGGTGCCCCTTGCGGCACAATAGACAGACCTCGATTACTTGAGGCAGGGAGAAGAGGTGTCCCTAGTGGCACAATAGAAGGCGGTACCCTCTACGGGACAAATGACTTTAATGATTATTTTGATAGTCAACCAACAGACTATAATAATTCTGACGAATTTATTTTTGACCGCCTTCTATAGTAACTTAAAATCTGACTTTACCATTCAAGAGGATTTATAAATTACAATTGACGTCAGTGAAAACAGAATTATCTGGTCTTAAACAGAATTTATCACTTACTGAGTGTAATAAGGTGACCCATAGTCTTACAACGCTGATAAACTACTTTCAGAGTTTTTAACTGCCAGGACATGTACAATGTAAGCACACATCTCCTACTTTGTAAATGTAGGAGGCTACCTTAAGGGATGATTTATATGTAATAAAAAGGAACGTTTAGTCCTGAAAAAAGCTTTATTTTTTCAGGATGAAAAAGCAGTCTAAAACTGCACTACAGGCTGCAGTGGCAAGGGACATGTTTTGTTGGGCTACTTTAGTGGGTGGCACTATGAATGATGCAGCCAACTAGTAGCATTTATTTACAGGCCCTAGGTTCTTGTTATACAATTCACAAGGGTATTATAAGTAAATTACATGTGCAACTAAGGTGTAGGGCAATTATACCATGTTTTAGAGAGACAGCACATGCACTTTACCAAAGGTTAGCAGGGGTAAAGTGCACATAGTTCTAACACTAACAAAAACTATGTTCAGCAAACATGAGATGTGAAAACAGAACGTCTTGGGTACTCCCACATCAAGTATATCAGGTATAACAGGGGGCGCTTGGTGGCGCACTAGCGAGATGGCCCCACTAGAGTGAGGCTACCGCAGCCCAGTGAAATTATCCAGTAATTATCCTTCTGATTTACCTAAAAAACCATCAGAAATGCAACCGGCTGGACGAGTACCCTCACATGCAAGCTCGGTAAAAAGTTGGTGAAGATTGAACACGAGCTGGCCGAGTTAAGGCGTGTTGACTACTGACCGGCTGCAGGCGTGGAAGTCCTGAGGTGAGAAGGCGAGGGCGCGCGAGCTACAGGCCGCGGCTGCACCAACGGCGTATAGGCCTGCCGGCGGGAACATCGTAGTAGGAGCGGATGCGGAGCCTCCTCTGCCCTGTACTGAGAGGAGTATGGCAGCGGGCGCAGACCGGGGCGAAACTGAAGACCCCGCAGGAGCTCAGACGCGGAAAGAAATGCCGCACAGCAGAGAGTGGTGAGCCGTGAATGAAGAAGTCCGGCTGCGGGGAGGTGAGAGCGGAGGAGGTGCTGTCGCCCGTGCGGGGAAACATCAGATGGTACGGGGCGCTGTAGGGACGAGGAAACAGCATCGCGGCTGCCTTAGAGGGCCTGGAGGGTCACTGCTGCTGAGATCGGCGCCCCTTCCCCTCCCCCGCGCGATCCATGAAAGGCTGCAAAGTCAGTGGGGAGTGAAAAGAACTTTGACCTGGCAGAGACTGTAGGACGAAAGGGGTACTGGTGAGGGGAGATATACATCCCCCACTCCACCTTATCAGCAGTTGAAGGGCACCACAAACTCCTAATTGACACCATTCATTATTCCTGGAACCCTCTGGAGTGCCATTTTGGGGAAGTCAGAAGAGGGAAAGGAGAGGTGCAGATTCCAGAAATCCCTGGGAATGAGAACAGGGCGTAGATTCCACTGCCAGAAGGTTCAAATGAGAGACGTACCCTGTTGATGTGCAAAGATCCTTCAGAGACAGGTGCCCACTCCTCCTGCCCACAGAGACCAGCGTGTGTAGCACAAGACCCCCAAGGTGGATCGGCGAGTTGGGGTTACCAACACTCAGGACAAGACTGTGTAGAGGAGGAGGTGTAATAGAGTTACTACACACGAGGCACACGCGGCAGCCCCACAAGAGCATCGCTTCAGAGTGCTGACTAGCAGAACACGGGCTGCGGTGCCTATTTATTGCTGAGACCAGGAGACAGCGCAATCTGCTCACAGAACACAGCTGCCCAAGTACCAGTATGGGGAAACCAGACACAAGACAACCAAAACTGAACTTTGACGCTGCAAAAAAGTCTAGCCACAACTTGCAGTCCGACCAAGAATGGGATGAGGGCGAAGAGGCTCGGAGTGGCACTGTGAGCACACTAGCAGACGTACAAAGCATTCTAATGGAGGTTAGGCAAGGTTTTGCCACTGTCGTGGACAAAGTTGATCGTATGTCTTCGCGTATGGAAGCCATAGCGCACAAGATAGAAGGACACAAAGAGCGAATAAAGGAAACAGAAAGACGAATTTCGGACTCTGAGGACGTGGTGGCCGGACACAGTACGCAACTGGCACGAATGGATCAGTTATTGCGGGTGATAGCGGCTAAGAATGAAGATTTAGAAGCGCGCAGTAGGCGCAATAACATTTGCGTGATAGGAATTCCGGAATCCACCAACACGGGGAGGATGGAGGATTACATAGAGAAACTGCTGCTAACGGCGATAGGTGCTGAGTCTTTCTTGAGTCAATTTATTGTAGAACGGGCTCATGGATCGCTGGGGCCGCGCCCGCCTCCAAGCGCCACTCTGCGGCCCATTATAGCTAGACTCTTGAATTATAGGGATCACGACGTGGCCCTGCGAGCAGCACGAAGTACAAAGACACTGTAGTATGAAGGGAACACATTCTCCATATATCCAAACTTTACACCCATGGTGCAAGAAGAGGGGCGAAAATTTCTGGATGTTAAAAATAAACTGAAGAAGGCTCAAGAATCACACATCTAGGCAAACATAGATTTTTCACAAACCCACAACAAGTGGAGGATTTCCTCAAGCAAGTAAAACGTACAAACAGATTGAATGGAACTGACGCTGCGTCACAACAATCTAGATCAACGGGGGCGGAAGACGACTCGCAGTGAGATTTGAGCTAAATGCTCGGACACGTTTATAAGGTTGTTGATTTCTTTGGGAATGTAATTGCACAGATGTAAGGCTCGCAATGCAGCATAGTAAGAGAGCCGACATAGTAGGGTGAATAGGAAACTACTTCAGCGCACTGGGCACCCCAGACTCCAATTGGGCCGGTATACCCTGTTCGCAGTGGGGGCTTTCAGGGGGGAGGATTTTTAGTGAGGCCATCTTGTAATGACCCCCAAAGGGTATACACCAAGTAACGTTTGTTGCGGGTTGAGATTGGAGCTCATTGACCGGGTTTGGTTACGGGCTGAGTTGAGGATAGGGAGGGGCGGGAGGGAGAAGGATACTGGCAAGTTGGGTCTGCCTCAGTGGGAGGGGGAGGGGTGGATGAGGGGGGAGGGGTGGGGAGGTGGGGTCAGGGTGGAAAATGGGGGAGGAGGGGAAGGGGGTTCTTTGGTTGAAATGTTGGTTAACATGTCAAAACAAACATTTACTCTTGTGAGAGATGCGAATTTCACAGCTAAGTTGTTTCACAGTACTCAGAAGAATATTCCAGGTTTTGGCTATAACGGTACAGGAGGTGCAAGGGACAGACACAGTAGTTTGTAGCGATCAAGGCGAGACTCCTAAGAAAATGACGAATGGAGATTCTGAAGCACTGAATGTTCTCACGTGGAATATCAGAGGCCTGGGTGACACGAGGAGACAGGCATAAAGTTCATATAGCGCTACTGCAGAAAACACATTTCACGCCACAGAGATCTTCCAATTTTACTAGTAAATGGGCGGATCAAAGGCACTTCTCCTCTTATTCATCTTACGCGAGAGGTGTGGCGATCCTGGTGAAGAGAGGAGTGCGATTCCATCTAGCGGGTACAGCAGGGGATCCGCAAGGTCGCTATAGCTTAATGTGGGGGAGACTGGGGACTGAATCTGTCACGCTAGCCTGTTGCTATGGCCCGAATACTGATGACCCGGGCTATTTTGTCTCACTGTGGGCTAAGATTTTTGAACTGAGATCTATCCATATAATATGGGAAGGGGACTTTAATGTCGCTTTGAACCCCAGCGTGGACAGATCACATCCTGCATCACATCATTACACAAAAGCGCGTGCGGTACCGCACAACACTATAGACACCCATCACCTAATTGATACATGGAGATACAACCACCCAAAGATACAGGAGGGTACACATTACACTGCCCACGCAGCATCATGGGCACGGCTCGAATATTGGCTGGTGTCACGGGGACTAGCCTCTGCGGTGCTGCAGATGCGCCATTTAGCCAGAACGTACTCGGATCATACCCTGGTTCGGCTCACACTTTCTTCCCGGGATTTTGCTATGCCGCAAAAAAGTTGGCAGCTCAATGCATCTATCCTACTAGGTACTGTTTTTCAAGAGGAACTGTGTAAGGAAATACTGGAGTTTTTTGCGAACAAGGGCTCGGTGAACAATGTAGAGACGATCTGGGAGGCATTTAAAGTTACAATTCGGGGGTACCGCATATCAAAAGGTGCAGGAGTCCTTAAAGACATAGTCAACTCCATATGGAAGTTGGAGCTGGAGCTTGAAGGCTCTGGAGAGGGAATTGGGGGCAGGTCCGAATGGAGAAACCCAAGCCAAGTTTAGAACGACGCTCACAGGTTATATGGACATGGCACAAAGGGAAGTAAGATTTCGGGGCAGATACTGGGTAGCCAGGTGCTATGGAGAAGGTGAACGACCAGGCAAGGCACTGGCGCAAATAGTGCGGAAACCCAACTGCACTAATTATGTACTAGAAATTGAGGACCTCGAGGGGAAGGTTTATAGAGATACCACCAATATTCTGAATGCATTTACGTGCCACTATCAGCGGCTGTACACTACAAATAGGGAGGATGTGCTGGACAATGATACTTTTTTGGGGGACGTGGTGCTAGGATGGCTTAGAGATGTTCAGAGGATGTTTCTATGTGCCCCTTTTGAATTAGATGAAGTCAGAGAAGCAATCATGGGCATGCAGTCCAGGAAGGCCGCAAGGACTGATGGAATTCCTTTGAAATTTTACAAAACATATGTAGACCTAATGGCCCCTATATTGCATGAGGTATATGAGGAATCGCTGGAGGTGGGCAGCCTCCCCTCATCTATGAGGGAGGCTCTTATAATTTCATTGTTGAAACCAGGTAAGTCGCCGCAGTATTGTGACTTTTATATGCCACTATCTCTACTTAATTGTGACGCAAAAATACTGGCGAAACTAATCGCCACCCGACTGAGCCTACTAATTGAGGCATTGATCCTTCCTGACCAGTCTGGATTTGTGCCATGGAGAACCACCACACATAATCTGAGGACACTGTTTACTATCCTAAATAATGTCTCACAGGAATTACCAATAGCAGCTGTATTTTTAGGCACCACTAAGGCCTTTGATTCTATTGAATGGGACTACATATTTGGTGTAATGCTTAGGATGGGCTTCCCCCCCCTCTTTCTTTCGTGGATCCAGTTACTGTATCATCTGCCAGGAGCTAAGGTACGGATAAATAGGCAGACTTCGCCACAATTTAAGATTACTAGGGCCACCCGGCAGGGATGTCCACTTCCCCCGTTACTCTTTGCAAACGCAGTGGAGCCGCTGGTGGCAAAGCTGCGACAGTGCCATAATGACAAGGCCCTGAAGTGTAATTTGCGTCAAATATTGATATCCTTATATGCCGATGACATCACTCTATACATTCAAGACCCTCAGCAGAATCTAAAGCCAGTACTGCGAGAATTTATAGTATTCGGGAAACTATCGGGAATCCAAATCAATTGGGGGAAATCACACATTTTCCCACTAACGAGGGCCACGGTTCGCTTCCCCCTTGACTATCCGTTAGATTGGTGTGACGAAGAGCTGAAGTATTTAGGAATACGAGTCGCTAAGGACAGAGAGGAACTAATGAGACTGAATTATGGTACGGCCATGACCTGAATAACGAACGTATTACAAAATGGATTGCTCTACAACTCTCAATGGCATTGATCAAAATGATAATACTTCCCCAACTGCTATACCTATTTTTAAATATCCCATTTTATCCCGGAGCTTTCTTCTTCAAGACGTCGGGATCTGAGCTGACGAGACTTGTATAGGGTGGCAGGAAACCGCGATTGCAGTGAAGTGTGCTGACCAGGCCCTACTCGCAGGGAGGGTTTGGGATACCAAACTTTGAATTGTACTACATAGGCGCGTAAGCCCACTATGCCTGGTTTTTGATGACACAGCCGCAATACATGCCGCAAGTTACAGCGGAACACTGGCTAGGACATCCAGTACCCATTGATGGCATAATATATAAAATAGGACTAGAGACAAGATGCCGAACACCCTGACATGCACGATTTCAGCATGGCAACAAATAGGGCAAATACTGGATACACCCATGCTCTACTCCCCATTGCTGTCACCTACTTACCATCCGAGCGTGCCACTACTGCAGGAAATCATCTTCCATACTTTAAGAAACGTTCACATATTTGTAAGTGGGGGCTGGTACCATAATGGCCAGTTTAGAACCCTGGAACAAATGCTTCAAAATACACAACAGACCCGATGGATATTTTTTTGTATATCCGGCTTAGACAAGGGATACGAGCTGTTACGCCGGATTTCCCTGCCGAACCACACGCCTTGATACCACTGCAAGTGATGCTACAATGTGGGGCAGCTAGACGCCTAGTATCTTTAATATACAGAACAGTGCATACACAAATGGCAGTCCCGAACGCTGGGACCCGCGTGAAGTGGGAGGAGGAGCTGGGCTTTGACCTGACTGATGAACAGTGGGAATTCTGCTGTACGCAAAATGAACAAGTATCAGCCAGTAGCAGGCTTCGTATAATTTACTATAAGTTCCTACACAGATTGTATTATACGCCTGCCGGAATGCACAGATTTGGGTTGAGGGACTCGGATAGATGCGACAGGTGCTGAGCCGAAGGAGCAGACTTTCTCCATCTGGCGTGGGAGTGTCCAGTGGTGAAGGAGTATTGGGAACAGGTCTTTCGTGAGTTAGCGGAGATGATAAACATGCATGGCAGCTCCACCCCATTGATGGAACTATTAGGCTATGTCAAACAGGTGCGAGCGGAACACCGTAAATTTGTGGCTATGGCATTACTTATGGCTAAGAGAAGAGTGGCATGCCGCTGGGGTATGGGGCGAGCGCCTAAGTTTAAGACCTGGATTGATGATTTAGTGACTTGCCAAGAAAAGCTCCTAACATACGCAGAACTACTACCCATGGCCTCCAAGCCCAGGGACATATGGGCCCCGCTGACATGCTACCTAATTACACACCCACGTGACTCCACATAAACTGTCTTGGTCATACCAATATAACAGTGAGACGGAAGACAGCAGAAATGAGGGATGGGAATACACATGGCAGCCAGAAAAGGAGGGACTAAGTTTGATATAAAGGATGTGGGATAGCGGAAATTGTAATAATCTAGTTGCTCAAGAGGATGTGAAACAAACGAACTGATGCGATGACTACGGCATAGTATAGTGATTATCTGTGTAACTTGTAAGGCACTACGGAGAACCCAGGGGGCAAAAAACGGTTGAATGTATACAGTGCTTGTATTGAACTGTCATGAAAGGAACCTAACATTTTGTACCAAGACACGTAAAAATGTACCACTGTACCAAATACATAGACCCCAAACTGTGATGATAATTGTATGATTGTTCTATGACTATAATTCCAATAAAAAGAAGTTTAAAAAAAAGTATATCAGGTATAACAGTATCAACATCTACTTTATATTTTTTCCGGCAGTGAGGGTCGCCCCATTGTTTCAACTGCAAGCTGAATACAACAAAATGAAATGATAACAACGTCTGTTATTATCATTTTCTTTTTTGTATTCAGCTTTCAGCTGAAGCCAGGTTGGCAAGGCTGGGCTCCCTGCATCACAGGGGGAGGAGGGTGCCAGCACCTAAAGTGTGTATGATGGATTGGACTGCAGATTTGGGCCGTCCAAACCATCATACGCACTCTGCATGTTTTACGCCCCGGGGTGCAGATCATGCACAGCCTGCCAACCCCTGTCTGAGCGCCGAACCATGTAAGGCAGCGTTGTGATTGGTCAGGGGATACTGGGAGGCTGTGTGCTTCCTGCCAAGTCCAGATAGGAGCATTGAGGGAGAAGAGGCAGTGGTCGACTGTCGGCAGTATAAAGGTATGTGCTATTTTTGTCTTTATTATTTCCCACCCCCTCCCTACATCCCATTTTCCCCCGCCCGACCACACCTATTGTTTAGCAGCTGCTACTGCTCTCCAGTGATAATAATAATGGCGAGATAACATTAATTTGATACTCAAATTACAATATATCTGTTTTTATCTGTTTCTGTTTGGTATGCTTTCCCCCTACTTAAGTGCATAAAACTTAAACCAGTTATATGTATGCATGATTTGGTATTCATATAGTGCACAAAATGAGATTTCAAAGTGATTATATTTAGGAAATGTTTACACTTTATTTATCAACCGCCCTTGTCTTTCTAAATAGGAAGAAGGACCCCCCTTCAGAGTTTTTTCTCGGGTAGGTCAATCACGACAGACAATAGAGATCCCTGCATAATCGTGGTCTCTGTTGGGAAGCATGCAATTTAGTATGATAAAATAATAGAACATCTACTTAATACCACCCAAAACCTACATCCAGAGAGTGCACCTTTCAAACAATCAACTCCCTTACAGTTGCACACTTCATGAGGTACTTAGGAATCGGATTCAGAAGTAACCTATATGAGCTCAGTTTCCAGCCGCAGCTGGACACTGTAGCAAGACCCCATAAAAGATAGTTTACACTGCCTCTATCATTGGTTGGGCTTGATTGTTTCTCATTTTTCTGTCATGCGAGAGCTATGCTCTGTTATCTCCCACAGCAGTTTTTTTCCCTCAAGCTTAATTCCTCATAATAGGTTTTATTTGTGGGAAAAACCGAAAACAATGGACACTTCAGTGACTTTTTCAGGCATTTATGAGAGGTGGATTTGGCATTCAAGATTTTCACTTTTATTACTACGATGGCCGCATGAGTTGTGATGATCCTGAATTCTGGAGGCTTGGCACTGCCCATGTTCTGGTTTAAAGGGATCATCAATGCAAAGCGAACATTTCAAGCATATTCATTCATGAGGTTTTTTTTAAATGACAAAAGGCAGTACAGACTTTAGACAGAGGTTGGAATAATGTCTTCAAGACATTTGAGATTCCTAAAATTATTTGTATAGTCCAGTCTGGGATAACCGAAGGCTTCCCGCAATCTTGTAACTTTAGACCGCGCTATATAGAAGTCAACCTATGTCTCTCTACATTATGGCTAGATGATATGACCTACGTATTTGCCTACTATACCTAAAACAATGACATAAAATTATATTGCTTGGTTTGTATTGCAAATAATCCAATAATTAATACATTAATATCAGCAACAAGAAATGCATTATGCTGCGTGTTTCATGAATATTGGCACTGGTGACAAGGCCTTCTTAATGTCTGCAGCTGGCCTCTGGATCTCTGATTCCGGGAATTCTAAAAATTGATGGCTTTACAAGCCATTTTTGTGAAAATACTGCTTTCTGAATACATTTCAAACACATGAATTCAGGTAGGGTGAGATGTTTTAATTTGTTATAACGATTTGAACTTACACTGGGATTGGTTTCCAGTTGCTTAAGAAGATTCTTCATGTTTTCTTGGTCGTAATCAACTCTGAAGTATCCAGTTGCTTTGATGTTCAGCAAAATCCAGCTTCCAGCATCTACTTTAAATGCTTCAATGGTAGCTGGCAGAAAACAAGATAATGTTATACCTTATGGGCAATATCTCGTTGCTTAATACCAGATACATAAATGGTAAAACAGCACTCAACATTTCTTTTTAAAATAAAACGGTTGGCACAAAAATTAGCACGTGGACTATTTTGTCTTTGCAGACTTTGACATAATTAATTTCAGCCCATAATGTTATTCAATCAGTAATGCTTTAGTATTCTCATACGTCTTGTAATACAGTTTATGGAAACGATTTTATGCACATTTAATTACGCATATGGTAGCCTAGATAATAATCATGGATCATAACTAAATTATACATTTAAAGAGAACTGGATAAGGTGGCAAAAATGAAACACCCTTTCGCCCCATCCACCCCCACCAGCTTTCTGGTTCAGGTGTAGCTTACACATGCACAAGTAAAGCTCCCATTGTGAAGCATTGTGGTACTTACACTACCCTAATATATCAAACAGTATAACAGTTTTTCCAATGGTCTCTAACTAGTGGTTAACCGTTCAATGAATGAATAAAATACAAATGTGAGGAGGTAAATGATATGTTATGTTATGTTATGTTATGTTATCCGAATTTATTGAGCGCACAGATGCCTAATGAAAATAACAGAGAATTAAATGTAATATCAGATTTTGACTAATTTGGGATTCATACTCCTGTTCCCAAATAGGCTTAATGTGCTCTTCTTAATAGTCTAAGTAAGTCAATTAAAGACAACTTCTCCTGACCGTACAGGCCATCAGCTAGTAAAGGCATTAGAGTATCTAAAAATGAGACTGATAAATGGCAGATCAACGGAAGATACCTCTCCTAAGTATACATACCATGAAGTGAAGGCGTGAACCAGACTTAATTTTATGGTAATTTCTATACCATTGATGTAATTTCTTTCCAATTTTTCTTACCCTACCCTGAGCTTTCTTATCAACCCATTTATTTCAGCCTAAATTTACATAGCATCAGGCTACCCCAGTAATGGAGGGAAACATCTATTCGATTGATCTAAAGCACATCAAATGGAGAATTGAAACCCTACAGGACCTGCACAGTACAGTAAAAGAATTAATAAAAGCCAGTGGCTATGAGGGTCTCAATACAATAGAAGCCTGGACAGGCTTTACATCAAAATTGACATAATTAATGTCGGGAACACAAAAACAGGCACAAGAAAATTGTATGGCAATGACAAGTAACCGGGGTGCCAACTGAGTCGAGAATGTGGTATGGAATTCTGTGGGCCAACGATCCATCCCTTGGGTTTTACCTCTGGCTAACTGCCTGATAGTGTCAGAGATGTCATCCACTGTGTGTGAGGCCACTAGCTCAGTGAATTGAGCCTGGGTTACTTGCGTGAGAGTCGCTTGTTCCAGAAAAAGCTGCTTCTCCTGAGGAGCACCTGATTCTGGGGCGGGCCTTGTACAGCGCTGTATAATACTTATAGAAGATAGAAGAAGTTGTTTATTTGTTCCTGTGTATTGACTAAGTTACCTGCCAGGGTATATATTGCAGTAATGGGTGGCTGTGTAAGATTGCTTTTCAACATACATGCAAGTATCTTGCCTGCCTTGTCTCCTTCTACATGGTTAGAGTATTGCTTGTAATCTAGGGGGCATAGTTTGTCCATTATTCCCTTATGTGTTAGTCTAGCCTTGGTGAGTATAGGTATTGTGTGCGGTTCTGTGGGGGCCTTATGTTCATATTGTTGTACTTCAGTTTCCAACTCTTGGAGTACTCTTGTTAGTGTCATAGGGATGCCGTACACTGCCTGTATGACTTGCCCCCGCAGTACCACCTTGAGGGCATCCCTATCAATGCCGGCTTGGGCTGTTCCCTCATTGGGTTGGAAGTATGAGGTTATGGACTGTGACATGGTAGGGCTCAGAGCAGGGTCGCGGAGTGCCTCAAGAGGGAGGCTCCACGTTGGAATGCTGGGTCTGCACCAGCGGCGGTTTTCCTTCAAGGGCGGCGGGGCTCCGCCCTCCCTATCGACTCGGCCGGCATAGAGCAAGCCAGGGATTTAAAATGCTAAGTAACAGCAATGTTACTTACCAGGCATTTTAAATCCCGAGCCGCACTGCAGTGCTGATCAAAGCCCCGGCCGTGACATCCTGCTGCCTGCCTGCCTGCCTGCCATCAGTTTAGGACGCACTCGAGCGAGCGTCACTGCAGCAGCAGGCAGGCCAGGCAGGAAATGGAGGCAGCGGGTGGGGTGATTTGTGACACATGCGCTTTGCGCATGTGTCACAATTTAATGCTAAAGCCTCACTGCCGGAGTGTAAACACCGGGCGCATTAGGTGCCAGCCCGGGAATATAAAGAATGGCCCTTTTGGGGCCCGCCCAGAAATGACGCAAGGTAGCATCATAAATTTACAGCAGCCTCGGGCGGGTACAGTGTAAGCCCGAGGCTGCATTGAAGGCTGGGGAATGATGACGAGAACACCCTCACCCCACCCTTTGATTAGTCGTCACTGGAGGGGGTGGGGTCATGCATAACTGACCCCAGCCATCTCAAAAACGACTCATTTGGGAAAGGTCATTTTTAAAAATAAAATAATCATTACACTGAATGATTATTGTATATAAACTTTTAACTTTATTTAAAAAAAAAAGAAAACGCTGTAAGCATTTTATTTATGTCACAGTCATTAAACTTAACTCATGACCCTGTGACGTGGTGTCACATGCTGCACAGAGAAGAGCTTTCATTTTCATCCTGAAAGTGAAAGCTTTACTGTTTCAGCTCTCTCTGAGCCAGTAGCTGCTGGACAACAAAAGGAGAAGCACAGCCAGCCAGCAACTAGCATCAACCGGCTGACTGACCAACACAGAAGCTGCCTGATAACTAGGGTAAGTGTGAAGTATTAATTATTGTTCATTTAAATTATTTTTGCAATATTTCCATTATTTAAATATACTACTTTGTAATTATTTTAACATATAGCACACTCTAGTCTAGTATCATGACTCATGAGTGCATTTAAATAAACTTGCAAGAGTTAATGTGTGTCATGAAGTGCACTCCATGCAAAATTCTATGTAATATGCAGATGACAGATTTTTATTTTATGAAACTAGATAAGTGGGTTACTGCTTTTAATACAGAGCTCATTTGGTTATGTGCAGTGACAGTGCATACATTTTAATCCTACCCATATAGCACAGTGAGCTATAAACAGCATGCAACTCTTCAACCTTGTAACCCTCACTTACTTTTGTAACACAACCTGTACATTGATTTACACTCTTCATTTATTGTCAATATATGTGTACATGTGATATAAAGCGCTTTGACACCCTATATATGGATGAGTAGCACTATAAAAAGAAATAAAAACAAAATAGTGGTATTTAAATTTTAAAATTTTGCAAATACAAATTCAAAAGCAAGCGTCTTATGATGTGATAAGCTTTAAGCCTTTCTTTCTGCTCCATTGCTTCAAATCAATTACTATTTAAAGCAAGACTACTCACCCGTAGGGTCTCAAGGCGCTGTGTGTGGGGTGTTGAGGGAAGGGATCTACGATTGATTTGACGAGCCAAGTCTTGAGGTCCTTCCTTAATTGCGGACGTGATGGTGATTGCCTGAGGTGTAGAGGCAGGACGTTCCAGAAGTTTAGACAAGGATCTTTCTCCAGCACTGGTCTACAGATGTGTGATGGTGGCCTGCGCCAGTTGGGCGGAGTGGAGATGTCAAGGGAGAGTGTAGAAGCAGAAGTGGTGCTTGAGCTATGTATGTCTGGCGTTGTGGAGGGATTTGTAGGCGTGCGTGAGGCGCTTGAGCTAAGGTAAATCTTTTGTTGAAAGATAGCAAGTGAAGGTCTCTCAGGGAATATATGACATTATATCGCATGCCAACACAAAGAATGGCATTATAACGTGGTTGTAACAACACAAGTGCGGTTACAACGCATTACCATTGCAAAGCACACTTTTACCATGCATATACCTTTACCACGCATGCCATTACAAGGCAAAGACATGCGTGGTAAAGGCATATACTTGGTAAAAGTGGTTAAGGTAAGTAATTGTGTGTGTGTGTATATGTATGTATATATATATATATATATATATATATTCACTGAAAAAACCATAGGTTTCACACCAGTTATAGTTAGCTGGAAATTTTACTGATATAAAACCATTGAAATTCCCACGTTATAGTTAGATGGACTCACTATAACTTGCGCGTGCAATGCACTGCTGATGACATCACATATTACATCACTCATGACATGGTCAGTGACATCACTCATGACATCACTGATGACACCATCCAGTGAATGTGTGTCTTTCTGAAAAATAAATATATTTTATATATGTATATGTAAAAGTTGATGGAAGAATAAATGTTTAAATAAGTGTCTAAATGGATGGTTTTTAAAAATTGATTGGTTAACTGGCTTAATAAGACATCATCAGCAGTGCATTGCACGCGCAAGTTATAGTGAGTCCATCTAACTATAACGTGGGAATTTCAATGGTTTTATATCAGTAAAATTTCCAGCTAACTATAACTGGTGTGAAACCTATGGTTTTTTCAGTGAATTTAATAGGTTTTTTAAATGCTAATTCCTAACTATAACTGGTGTGAAACCTATGGTTTTTTCAGTGAATTTCATAGGTTTTTTAAATGCTAATTCCTAACTATAACTGGTGTGAAACCTATGGTTTTTTCAGTGAATTTCATAGTTTTTTAAATGCTAATTCCTTTGTATATCGAGTTTCTAACCTTTTTTTTTTTACAATTTGCGGTTTTTTTTTAAGTATTCATTTTTTTTTATAATTTTTTTCTTTTGCGCTCTGGGTGCGCGCTCCGGGAAGCTTTCAGCTAAGCTCTCCTGTAAGCTTCTCCGAGAGCTCATCTGAAAGCGCACCCAGAGCGCAACTGTCGTTCGTGAAAAAAAAATATGAATGAAAAGTTAATAATAATGCAAAACATTTCGTACCATACAAATAAAATTTGTTTTTTTTAATATGGAAAATGATTATGCATTTCTATAAAAGATTGATGACGTCACTTCGGCGCGCAACGTAAGTGCCCTCGGAAGCGCATACGTGCGCGGCGCATAAACGCACGGAAAAGCGCCTACGATCGCGCCACGTTTGCGCCTCGGAAGCGCCTACGATCGCGCTGCGTAAACGCACTCGGAAGTGCTCCGGAGCGCGCAGCGTAACACTTTTCATTGGTTGCTAACAGTTTTTTTTTACAATGAATGAAATCCCCACCCATTTCCTTCACTTCTTCTTTCACTTTTGTGACTGAAAGACCTGCCTTTTTTGCTGCTCCATATTCCTGGACTCATCATGGCTGCCAGACCATCCAGCAGTGAAGATGACTCCAATGATTTCATTGATGAAGAGCCTCCTACCCCAAAGGTGAAGGAACATTTCATCTGGAAATTTTTTAAGTTTCCAGAAGGCCAGAAGAAGGTGAATGCACCAAAAGTAGAGTGCAGGATCTGCAAACAGGTCCTGTCACGGGGTAACCCCCCAAAAAAATACTCTTTTGGCAACTTCACCATGATTCGCCATGTGGAGAGGAGGCACCCCCAGAATTTTGCCCGGGAAAGTGTCAGGGCTCTGGCACAGGAGGTTCCCAGAGATGGGGCCTCTACATCAACAGGAGGAGCAACTTCTTCTGGAAGAGAACAATCTCAGGGGCAGGTAGCAAACATTCAACCTGCATTCAACCATGGGGTCGTCAGATGCAGATACTGCAATCAACTCCTCACCTATGGGGAGCAAAGTGTCCTGCTCATGGTTCGGGCATTGGAGAACCATCACTGCCCTTCCCACCCCTAATTTTTTTCTTTTCTTTTTGCTCCTGTTGAGCAGTTTCTATTCCCTGTTTTTGTTCCTCTTCAGTTAAAAGAAGAAAACCAAAAGTTCTTTTCAGAACTACCTCCAATTCTCATCAAAGAGCTATAATCTTAAAAAATGAAGAGTAAGTGAAATATAGTGCATTGATAATTGAAAGGAGAATGAGTAAGAAAGAACAGAAAGGTATGAGAGGTGAAAGGAAGTGAAGTAGGAGGAATGAAAGAAGGTGAGTGTTAGAAAAGAAAGTTATGACACAGTGAATAAACTGGAGGCCTCATTTCTGAAAAGTGACGCATCGCTACGTGAAAATAGCGATGCGTCACTTTTCTGGACGCACTCCTTATGACATTCCAGATATGTCATATTTAATATATGACTAATCAATTCGCAAGGAGTTACAGATATGTCAGTATTTCTGACATATCTGTAAACACAAAAGTAACGCATTGCAGGAGTGCGTCACAAAAGTGACGCAACTCCAGTAATGTGTCCTTTCACATGGAAAAAGCACCATGTGAAAGGTTTGCTGTGAAGCAGGCGCAAGATTTTGGCGCAACTGCATCCTAAAAGTGACGCACTGCGTCATTATTACCAAGCTTTTTGCAAGGAACACCCCCTCTGCATGCATTATACCTGACACTATTTTTTAAAAAGTGACGCATCTAGGTACATGGGTCACTTTTTAAAACTCTGCGCCATATTGTATCTGCATCAGGTATAATGTATGCAGAGGGGGCAATCTCTCGCAAAAAGCTTGGTAATAACAACGTACTGAAATCTATGAGATTTCCCTGCGTCACTTTTAGGATGCTATTGCGTCAAAATCTTGCGCCGGCCTCGCATCACTTTTATGTTTACACATATGTCAGAAATACTGACGTATCTGTAACTCCTTGCAACATGATTCGTCATACATTAAATATGACACATCTGGAATGTCATAAGGACTGTGGACAGAAAAGTGACGCATCACACCAGCAGTGTAATAAAATGTGCCTCGTTGCACTATATTTAAAGGATGCAACAGCATCCTAAAAGTGACGCAGTGAAATCTCAAACATTTCACTGCGTCGCTATTACAAAGCTTTTAGTGGGAGAACACCCCCTCTGCATGCATTATACCTCACGCAGATATAATGTGGCGCTTGATTTTAAAAAGTGACCCATCTACCTAGATACCTCACTTTTTAAATATAACGCAACAAGGCACATTTTTTTACACTACTGGTGCAATGCGTCACTTTTCTGTGCGCACTCCTTATGACATTCCAAGTAACGCATTGCTGGAGTGCGTCACAAAAGTGACGCAACTCCAGTAATGTGTCCTTTCAAATGGGGAAAGCAGCATATGAAAGGTCTTGCCTCAGTCTAACACCTGCTGTAAAGCAGGCACAAGATTTTGACGCAACAGCATCCTAAAACTGACGCAGTGAAATCTCAAAGATTTCACTGCGTCGCTATTACAAAGCTTTTTGCGGGAGAACACCCCCTCTGCATGCATTATACCTGACGCTATTTTTAAAAAGTGACGCATCTAGGTACATGGGTCACTTTTTAAAACTCTGCGCCATATTGTATCTGCATCAGGTATAATGTATGCAAAAGGGGCATTCCCCCGCAAAAAGCTTGGTAATAACGACGTACTGAAATCTATAAGATTTCTCTGCGTCACTTTTAGGATGCTGTTGCGTCAAAATCTTGCACCTGCCTCGCATCACTTTTATGTTTACAGATATGTCAGAAATACTGACGTATCTGTAACTCCTTGCAACATGATTCGTCATACATTAAATATGACACATCTGGAATGTCATAAGGAGTGCGCACAGAAAAGTGACGCATAACACCAGCAGTGTAATAAAATGTACCTCGTTGCACTATATTTAAAAAGTGACGCATCTAGATAGATGTGTCACTTTTTAAATATTGCATAACAATGCGCATTTTTTTACACCGCTGGTGCGTCACAAAAATTGACGCACAGGAAGCGCAAAACTAACAGCGCAAGGCCTTCATAAATATGGTCCTGGATTTTCCCCGTGCTTCGCCGGTGCGCGTACCATGCGCTTCCCCCGCGCAAAACGAAAAAAAAATTTGAATGCCCTGCAGGACCCTATTTTAGTCCCTACATCAAACCTAGGGGGTCAGAGGGGGTCTACTCTTCCCCCTTATGGTCATTTGCCCCTTTTTTTTTCAAACCCCTTGTGTCTCGATTTTACCGAGACACAAGATGGCGGCCGCTCCGCACTGTTTAGAATGTTTACAGACAACTGAGATCCAATCAGCTTCCTGCGCGCAAGTCGCGTGTCGCGCCTGGAGCGCACTCCGGTGCGCGCACGGGAGAGCGCCTATAGATATATATATTTTTTTGAACCTAAATTACTCAAAATCCACTGGAGCACATATCTTGAGACATAGCAAAGGCACATCGGGCTACCAGTCCCTACAATTTTGCCAAGTTTGGTGGAAATCCATTCAGCCGTTCGGGCTAAAAGTGAAATCGACCGCCCTATGGAAATTAACATGGGGAAAACGCGTTTTGGGACCCCCCTTTTATCTCGGCCCCCGCTTGACGAATCCCCCCCAAACTTTCAGGGAAGGACCGGACCGCCATGAGACCATTTTCCTGAAAATTTCAGGCAGATTCGTCAACCGGCGCCAAAGTTATTCAAAATAGAATGTTGAGATTTAACATTGAAAATTATCCTAACTATAACTACCTACTGGCGACCGCCAGTAGGTAATATATATATATATATATATATATATATATACACATGAAAGCAACGACCTTTCCCTTTTCTCAGAAAGGATGACAGCCACCACAGGTAGGATGAAGCAGCGTTCTTTATTGCCAGTGCACAGTTCCAAGGGGCATGATGCATTTCGGCATGTTTTTCCTTCCTCAGATGCCGTCTTGCTTGAAAGAGAATTCACTTGTCCACTTTGGAAGCGCCATTTAAAATTTGATGACGGCACTCCCACATGATTAGGGGGCGGAGATTCAGAAACGTCCAAACCTCCTCACCTGCAGCATTTGCTTTTAGGTTTGAGGCTCCAGATATCTCCTTGGAACAGAAGGAGGCCTGAAGGCCCTTTAACTTCGGCCTTTGTTCTGGGCCCAGGTGAAGTCTGATAAGCTGCTGACCCCTCCACTTGCACATTGCAGCTCGGAATGATAGCAGGCGCTGCTGAATTTGTCAGTTACAAATGGGGTTTTTGTTTGGCTAAGGTATACACCTAAGCCAAGCAGTACCCACCACCACTCAGGTTAATTCAGATGCAAGATTACCTGTGCTCCTCGTCTGGTAGCTTGGCGCAGAGGAGGCTTATCAAGAGGTATTTCTGCAACGCATAGTAAAGTAACACAGGGAAAGACAAAGCAAAACACTCCACACTAGAAAAATAGACCATCTTTATGTAATTAAAACCAGGCCTAAAGGACAACAATCTAATAGTCTATCAAGAGTTATGCCAGTACTAGTAACGTTAATAGCTCATCACAGTGCTCAGGAACCTTTAAGGGAGTTACAGTAATCCTCAAATGAGCCCACCGCCTCCTCCGCCTCGAAAAGGTTTTCAATGCAATGGGGGTTGAAGTTAGCCTGCACAGGCCTTCGGGACAGTACCTGGGGCTTGGAGTCACTGCTCTCGTTGTCGGGGGTGTCGCACACAGGGTCCACGTGGTAGGAAGAGGAGTTGGGCTCTGGCATGGCCGCTGGAGCACAGGCAGGTCTGTGGCCCCATACTGCTGTGTTGGTGGGCCTCACACATGGAGCTCGTGTTGGTAAGAGGTAAAGAGGCAGGCAGGACTGGTGTTCAGCCACAGTAGGTGCAGTCTTGTGAATCTTCAACCCAAAGAGCCTGGAGAGAGCGAGCTCAGATCGTTGTGTTGCTAGGCAACCAGAATGCGCTCACACCACTCTGTGCTCCCGGCGCTGACTGAGGGTAAAGATCTACACCGCTGCGGTATCTTCAGAAACAGCAGTGTCGAGTACGACTAGTAGCAAAAGGTGACCGAGCGCCAACACAGCAGGCGCTAGACTATGTGAGCGTGTCTGGTGGCCCAATAACATACAAATAGCCCTGATTCTTCCATAACAGGAGGAAAGCTAACAAGTTCTTGGGAACTTGTAGGATATAGAGACCCAGTTGTCCCTCATTGCAGAGGTAGCAGGGAGCAGGCCAACATAGCTGAGCAGAGTGCATAGGCAGTACAGCAAAGCAAGTGACAAAGGGGCAGTCCTTCCTAGCAGCGTTGTATCTCATAGTTGCAGAGTCTCCTCCAGACCCCAAAGTGAACTAATTTGGGGATGTCACAGCGAGGTCCAGTACTAATACCAAAATGTGTCTTTGAAGTGGGGGAGACAATAAAAGACGGCTGTCTTTGATCCTCAAAAGGCCCCTGCCCTTTCTTCTCTGGCTCCAGGCACACTACAGGCGGTTATATAGCTATTTGTGTTGGAAAAGGCATAGCCCTATTCAGGTGGAGGTGTCAGCCCCTCCATCCTTCTATGTTTAATGAAGTCTTAGTGCGGTGCTATAATTTGACTTGATAATGTCAAAGCTTTCAAATGTTAAAAAGATACACTTTTTGAAATTTTGAAGAGCGTTCACTTTCACATTTGTAGTCCTGTCAAGTACCACTCATTAGTGGTCAGACTAGTGCTGGTGTCCGCATCGCCACACTAGAATGCTTTATTCATTCAAGCTACAGCACACCTGGGCCCTAACCACCTTGCATGCTTTCTGAGTAGCTGCATTTAGGCAGCAAGCACGCTGGCAGTAAGTGCATCGTGGTCGTGAAAAGCATGCAGTCTGTCCCACTTATTTTCTTGGCAAAATCACATTTCGGCACTGCCTGGAAGAAATAATCACCAATCTCTTGCCAAACTGCCTGCTTTCCCACAGTGTAAAACACTTTCTTCAGTTAGCGCAAGTTATAAACCCAAAAAAATCCTGACCCGGCTGGCAGAGAGTGCTCCACGTAGAACCATGGGGTCGTCCTATGCCAACTGTTGTTTTCCAGAAAAGCGATGGACTATAGGCTATTTAGAGGTGGCAGTGGCCTTGGTGCTGAAAGTTTTCAACCTAGGGGTCTGGTTGCTGGAAATGATCACTGGCTTATCTGTCTTCTAGCCCCCTGAATGTAGCCGGTGTAAAACCTTAACTCACCATCCCTCCTCTAGTCACATGAGGTGTTCCCATACCTCTGCTCACTACTTCAACAGGATTCTAGAGTTTCGGGCCAGCGGCACAGGTGCTCACTGCAATGCACACATACTCAAACATACACACACATTCGTTCACATAGATTCATGTTTAAACATGGGCATGCACTTCTTTGCAGAAATATTCAACTCTACACAAAATTTCACACATCACCATGCTTGCAGAGACCCAGGAGCTCACTTGCACTCATGCACATTCCATTAAAAACAACTGAATGTATTGTTTTTATTTGTTTTGTGTAAAACATTATTGTACAGGAAGCACATTGGCTTGAAACATTACATGAATGCAATGTAATTGCTGGTAATAATTATTGTTTTAATTCTTTTAGCACATAAAAAATTGGAGTTAAAACTGATCGTGATATAATCACATTCAAGATCAGTAGTGAGAGATATCGAAAGAGGACAAGTGGTAGTTCTGACTCTGCTGTAACAGGACATTGACCAAAACTCAGCTTCGTGGTCCTTAATCTCAGGCCACAAGGTAGGACATGGTTCTCTATTTACGGCAAAGGTCCACATTCAGCTGTATATGGATGCCAACTGTGTGGTCTTTAGGTGTAGAGGACTGTCTGTTGGCTTATCCTAGCAGAACAGTTCAGAGAGTGTGAGCTTGTAGCGAGTTGAAAGTTCAAGGGAATCTTTTTTGTTTTTCATCATGAACTATGAAAATTCCCAAAATGTTGATTTTGAAATCTTTTATATTTTTATACACTTTCATTTATTTAACTGTGGCCTGATAATCCCTTACTATCCCTTAATGCTTTTCACCCTTAAAGCCTTTAAACCCCAAACTGCCCATATATTTTATCCTTCCTTCCTGCTTAAAAAAGTACTACTCTAATTCATTATAGCCCTCTACTACTACTTAGTGCTACCCTAAAATCTCCTAACTATCCCTTAAAGCTAACTAATACTTGAATTTTTAAAATGCATTGCTAGTCTCCGGCCCCTTTACCCCACCTCATTTTAAATGCTCCTGTCTACTTTAGGAGGATGCCTCTTACCCCTGATCCCAGTACACTCATCTTTGCTCTATAATGCACAGAATTTTACCATGTTTTAGGCCACTGTTAATTTTCATTCTAGTTTTTTCAGTCGACAATACAGCATTACAGCAATGTTTTTCAGCCTATTTTTTTGCACACAATATTTTTACTGCACACAGAGTATGTACAGTGAGTTGGATATATAAAATCGATCTAATGTGTTGTGACTTTGTGACTGTTGTCCATTTAGTAATAGGATCACTGATAGGACTAGCACTGTCTATAGGCTGTAATTTTAGTCTGTCTTGTGTGTAAAATAGGTCATTTCATCAATGTGTAGAATATCAAAATGGTCTAACTGCAATGTTAAACTCTTAATTGAAAAAATATTCATTTATTTTGCTGTGTTGGGTACAGATAAGTACTGGATATATCAGAGATCTGCCTAGAACCCTTTTAAAGGGTATTGCTCAATTAGTCTCTCATTCTTTTGAAGACATTTTTTAATATGTTTTGTATTATTTGCCATCTAAAGTCAAGTCAAGTCAAAATTTATAAGTACACCCTTTAAATTCTAGGCAGATCACTGAATTGACATGCTCAAGCTTTTCAATCACCACTGGTGTTGTGCATGCTATGGCACCTAGCCTCGAAGCTCACACCATATTTAAATTATTAACAGGATCCCAGGAGAAATTCTGTAAAAATTTACAAGGCTATACCGCTTGGGGAACAGCTGTACGTGCTGCTGCAGTTGCATTCCTGTCAGACTGAAGATGGATGTGGATGAATAATTGCTGTTACTTGTGTGTGCATGACAATTTAAATTAATGTTTATTTAGTATTTTGCGTAATATTGTTTTTGTGTCTTCAACCAAGGGAATTTTAAAAAACAGGCTAGGTTTTCTATTTACAATCTGATATATTGCTGGACACAATGAACACAGTTGACTGTTTACTCATAAACCCATTTTTGGGTTTAACATATGCAGATAAATTGCAAGTGAAAACATTAGGAGCTGATGAACCTCAAATTAAAATTGAGCAGTCTACAAAAGATAGGGGAAAGGGGTACACATGCCGCTTTACCAGTACATGGTATGATAGGATTGAATGGCTTACTGGTAGCGCTTCTAAAAATGCTTTATTCTGTTTCCCATGCTTACTCTTTGGAGGTGAAGTTACCTGGACAAAAACAGGAGTTACTGACCTAAAGCATCTGGCTGAAAAAATAAAAAAACATGATTCCTGTAAATCCCATTTGACAAATATGTTAAAATTATCTCTTTTTGGAAAATCGGACATTGTACAGCAATTAAACGAAGCATACCGTGTGGGAGTAAGAAAACATAATGCAGAAGTGGATAAAAACCGATACATTTTATCAAAATTGATTGACTGTATTCGATTTTGTGGTGCCTTTGAATTGGCATTACGAGGCCATGATGAAACTGAAGAGTCTCTAAATCCTGGTGTGTTCAGGGGCCTTGTTGATTTTGTCTCCAAGATTGACAGTGCTATGGAAACACATTTAAAAACAGCCACCATGTTTAAAGGCACTTCTAAAACTATTCAAAATGAACTGCTGGACTGTATGCTGGAAGTAATAGGAGACTATATTATACAGCAGTTGAGAACCACTGATTATGTAGCTATCCAAGCTGATGATACAACTGATGTCTCTACTAAGACACAGTCGGTTCTGGTCTTCCGCTACATTGATGGAAATTGCAAGGTAGCTGAAAGATTTTATTGTTTCACACATCTAAAAGACTCATCTGCAGAAACAATTGCCTCAGCCATTCTTAATGAATTAAACATTGTTTTCCCTGAGCAATGTGCTAAAGGAAAAGTAATTGCTCAAAGCTACGATGGTGCCAGCGTCATGCGTGGTGCAACAGGTGGGGTGCAAAAGAAAATCAGGGATGTTTACCCAATGCACATTATATTCACTGCTATGCCCACCAACTTAACCTAATTATGGAACAGGCTTCCTCCAAAATATCTAGAGTTAAAATTTTCTTTTCAGAGATTGGTGGTATAACAGCATTTTTTGCACGTTCCCCGAAAATGACGGAAATTCTTGAACAAATAGTTTCAAGAAGACTTCCAAGAGGGTCTGCAACTCGCTGGAACTTCAACAATATTGCTAATTTATGAATTCAGAGAAGATCTTCTTGAATGCATGTCAACCATTGCAAACAGTGGTGATTTTGAGTCGAATACTATATGTGAAGCTAAGGGATTTAGTAGAACATGAGATGATAGAGAGTTTATATTCTTTCTGTTTCTTTTTTTCAAAATAATGCCTCAGGTAGACATTTTATATAATCAATTGCAAAAGCGAGATGTTGACACTGTGTCTGTCCAGAAAGCTACTACAGACTTTGTGACAAGCATCACCAAAGTACGAGAATCCATTGACAGTTTGGATTCTACACTGCCACAAGAATGTACATTTGTAAACCGGAGACTGCAAATAAATACTTTAACCCAAGAAGCAAAAGAAGTCTGTGACATTATTGTGGTCCATGCCAGAGAGCGCTTTGCTTTCACAAAGCATCTTGTAAGTGCAACGCTATTGCGAAGTGACCTTTTTGAAAGCCATGACAAATCTTTCCCAGCTGAGGCACTCGCAGAAATGGTAGAAGCCTATCCTATGTTAGACAAAGACATATTGAGTACAGAACTTTCGGTCCTGTATGGAAGACGAGACTTCCGTCAAACTACTGGTGGTGCCATGGCTTTATTTAGCTTTTTATGTGAAAACAACTTAGAGAAATCCTTTTCTGAGACCATAAAGCTCTTAAGAGTTGTCATTACTACACCCATGACAACAGCAGAATCTGAGCGATGTTTTTCCACACTAAAGAGGGTAAAAACTTTTTTGCGAAACACTATGACTCAAGCTAGACTTAATGCTTTGGCTATGCTGTCAATGGAAAAAGAGCTAATAAAGGAAATACCAGAATTCAACAAAAGAACAATCGAAAAGTTTGTTCATATTAAAGATCGACGAGCAAACTTTCTATATAAATAGAAAATATGAATCTGATGTGTGATCATAGTTTCAGGTGTTTATAGCTCAGTTTGTTTTGTTTGATAACATTAGGAAGTACTGTTGGAAATGTTCTCATTCCATTTAATATTCATACAACTCCTGTACAGTTGATATGTATTTATATATGTGTGGTTATGTATCTGTGAATTTTTATATATTTGTTTTCATATTTTAATATTATTTAAAATATTTTTGTTGTTAGTGTTTTGAGGGTATATGTCTTTATATGTACAACATTTAGTTATTTTCCTAATTTATTTTTATTTAACGGTTTTCTACTGTACTGACAGGGACAGGAACCCTTCTACCTGAGATTGATATGCAAAGTATTTAAATATTATTTTTATTTTGTCAATTGTGTTTAAAATATATTGGTTTTGAAAGTTCTTAAAATGTACATTTATTTATTTCCATAATTTCTTTTTGTTTAACTTTTTCTGCTGTGCTGGCTGAAGGGCACAAGGACCTGAGAGTGGCATTCAAACAATTTACATAGTATTATTTAAAATAATTTTGTTTGTGTTTACAAATATCATATTGGTTTTGAAGGGATATTTCTTAAAATATACATTTATTTATTTTCATATTTTATTTTTATGTAGCCATTTTCTACTATACTGACTGCCACAAGGGCCTGAGAGTGGCATGCAAAGTATTTAAAAATAAAGTAAAACATTTGTACCTAACCTGCATATGCAAATAACGTTTTTGTTCTTTCTTTCTTAAATAAATGAAAGATTTTTAATGGATATTTCTTATATTATAAGCAATGCATATTACACTCATTTCCTAACTTATTTTTAATTAGTGGTTTTCTAAAATACTGATAGACCCAAGGGCTTCAGAGCGCTATATGAACTACTTTAAATACAATATTTACTTAATTATTTTGCAAAATTGAGTTGCTCAAAAATGCAAAGCTTTTGCTGACTTCCTAAAAATTAAATGTTTGTTTCAAATTGATATTTCTTATACATTTAGCTATTTAATATGTCATAAAGATTACTGGGCAATCAACGTTGAATAGCTGATGCAGAAAAGGAAATTGCCAGCCGTCATTTTTGGTAGGAACAAAATTACAAGTGTGTTTCTTTGTGGATGTGCAACCTGGCTTAGTACCCTGGCCCTCTTCAGAAGTCAGTCTTGCTTGGCAACACAGAAATTCTCTGAAATATTGTATGAGTTTTCTTTTATGAATGCCTAGAAGAACTGATTTTTCAGTCCATTTATCACAGAAATAGTGCGGAAAATTGCACCAAAAAATGCCAATTTTTAAAAAATTTCTTTGCGGGGGGAGAACCCCCCCACACCCCCCTTATTGCCGTCGGGCTCCCTCGCTTTGCTCGGTCGCTCCCGTTCGTTGATGCCTACTTCAAAAGCCCCAACAGGTTCAAATTCCACCAGCCGCCACTGGTCTGTACGCACCCTAGTTCAACTGAAATTGCAGTGGGCTGTTGTCCGGTATCGTGTGGGCTAAGTTTTCAGCGTGGGTTATATATGTTAATGCCACCTCTGTACAGTAAATGGCATCAATATGTGTGTACAGGTCAGCAAGAGTGGAGTAATGTGAGTATATGCAGTCTGTGGGGTGCTTTGCGCCCCAACCATTGGCCAACTGCATCTGTGTGGCCCAGAAAGACATATTGTGTGCAAGACCAATGGCCTGGGCTCCGGTAAGTGGAGGACGGGAGCGACCCAGAACCAGGTAGGGTGCACCATTATAATCACCTCCCCAGTAGGTAGGGACCAAATGGTTTCTAAGTGCTGGGATTAATGACTGAAGGAATGTGGATTGCTCTGAGTTAGGTGCATACAGGGATACCAGGGATACCAGGGACAGTGGCCGGCCATCTAAAGAACCTTCCAATATCACAAAACGGCCCAGGGGATCGACATGCGTGTGCATTATCTGTAGTGGAGAGCTGGGCGCCACCCATATCAATGCCCATCTGGCATATCCAGAATAGATAGTACCAATTACTGTGCCCCTCCATCATTTACTAAACAACTGCAGCGTTTGCTGTGTTCAGTGAGTCTCTTGTAATAAAGCTATAGCAATTTTGTGTCTAAGTAAGTATTTGCACACTTTGTGTCTTTTGACGCAACCGGCTAGGCCACGCACATTCCAGGTCAACAATAAATAATTATTTCCTGGCATTCTATAGCAATGGGGAAAAGATAGTAACAATAAAAAATGCATTCCCCTTTTAGGACATAATTTGCAATAACGCGTAAAGGACCATTCTGCATCCCAACATGATACACAGGTGTAAATTAGTGCACAGTCAAAATATCGAGTCAATGATGTCGACATGCAGTAATATCGACCCCTAAATATCGCAGGTAAGAAATTTCGATTAATTTAATATCGATGTATGAAATATCGTTTATTGACTAGTGTAAGTAATATCGATGTAGGTAATGTCGATGTACAAAATATCGAAAAGTAAAAATATCGATGTTTTACGTTTTGTACATTGTAATTTTTTATATTTTAGGAGCGGGATGTTGGGTTTATAGTGGAAAAGGGTGGGGAGTGTTTTAAAAATATATAATTTAAAAAAAAAACATTATTTGAATTAGGAAATGAACATTTCCAATTTAGAAATTATATTAAAAATTTAGGAGTGGGATGTTGGGTTTATATGGGATAAAGGTGGGGAGTTTTTTTTAAATATATATATATATATATATTTTATTTATTTGAATTAGGAAATTAAAATATAAATTTAGAAAATATTTCAAAATTTTAGGAGTAAGATATTGGTTTTATAGGGGATAAGTGTGGGTGGTGTTTAAAAAATATGAAATTTTATTTTAACATTTTTTGAAATAGAAAATTGAAATTTACAATTTCGAAATGATTTACAAAATTAAAGAGTGGGATGTTGGGTTTATAGGGGATAAGGGTGGTGAGTGTTTTGAAAAAATATATATATTTTTTAAATTTAATTAAAATATGAATTTAAAATGTAGGAATTTGAAATTATTTGTAATTTTTAGGAGTGCGATGTTTGTTTATAGGGGATATAGGTGGGGATTGTTTCAAAAATTGTGAGTTATTTATTAGTAAAATTTTAAAAAAATATGATTTTAAAATATATATTTTTATAAATATTAGAATATTTTAAAAGTGGGGTGTTGAGTTTATAGTGGGTAAGTGTTTGCATTTGTAGAAAATAATAATGTAAATAATGTAATTTTTATTGGAATAGGAAAATAATTTTTTAAAATGTATAAATGTATTAATTATTTTAATTTTGATTGTGAATAGTATGTTAATGTATATTGGAGTGGGAATAGTAAATTAATTAGGTTCAGTGTCACCACCTACCCCAATTAAATGTAGATTGGAGTGGGAATAGTACATTATTTTGGTTTATTATCCAGCACCTACCCCAATTAACTGTTTATTGGAGTGGGAATAGTGAATTAATTAGGTTTATTATCCAGCACCTACCCCAATTAAATGTAGATTGGAGTGGGAATAGTAAATTAATTAGGTTTATTATCCATCACCTATCCCAATTAAATGTTTATTGGAGTGGGAATAGTAAATTAATTAGGTTAATAATCCAGCACCTACCTCAATTAAATGTAGACTGGAGTGGCAATATTAAATTAATTAGGTTTACAATCCAGCACTTACCCCAATTAAATGTAGACATGGAGTGGGAATAGTAAATTAATTAAGTTCAGTGTCCTTAACCTCACCTAATTAAAGGTAGACTGGAGTGGGAATAGTACATTTATTACGTTTATTATCCAGCATCTACCTATGTTCCCTCTCTCGTCTATATACACTGTGAGATCCAAATAATTCACTGATGTTTTGCTGATTTCTCCAGAAAACCTAAGATTGATTTCATTTCTATTCAGTATTTCAATGTAGGTGGCTGCTGTTTCAATGGGGCACTCCAAAATAATAAAAAGATTGTCAATATACCGATGCCAATCTATAATTCTGTTGTTCCACTCCTGATTGACATCGGCCCAGGCAACCTGCTCCTCCCACCAGCCCACGAAAAGGTGCGCAAAACTGGGGGCGGAGCAGGTTCCCATAGCCACTCCCGACATCTGCTTATACAGTTGTTTACCGAATAGAAACATGTTGTTGTTTAAGCAAAACATAATGAACTCAATTAACATCTTGTTATGTTCATAGAACCTCACGGGACGTTGTTTCAAAAAGCTTAATACCGCCCTACGCCCATCTTCATGTGTTATACACGTATATAGACTGGTGATGTCTAATACCAACATACAGTAACTGTCTTTCCACTCAATGTTTTCAATGCAATTAAGGAAATGTTTAGTGTCTTTCAAATATGACTTCAAAGATGTCACAAACGCAAAAAGAAAAGAGTCAATGTACATGGATAAATGTTCAGTCAGACTCCCATTCAAGGCCACTATGGGTCTGCCCGGTGGATTGTTCTTGTCCTTATGGACCTTGGGTAGATAGTAGAAGGTGGGGATGACAGGACACAGACACCTTAAAAATAGATACTCATCGGTGTTTAACATGTTGTTGTTATACCACTTGGAAATCATGTTGCGGTATTCATCGATGCTTTTGTTGTATACCTCCTCTTTTATTTTCGAATAGGTGTCGGTATCCCCCTATTGTCGCAGTGCCTCAGTTTCGTACTGCTCCTGAGTGAGCAGCACAATGTTCCCTCCTTTGTCGGAGGGCTTACATACCAGGGAGGAGTCATCACATAACCTTTTCAACGCTAGTTGTTGTTTGCTGGGGAAATTGGCTCTTTTCTCAGTATGTTTATTCCTGTTTCTCAAGCGTGCCAAATCTCTCATCACTGCATCTGATAAGGTGTCAATGGGATCTGTTCTTGTCTTAGGCATGAAGATCGAGGCAGGTTTAAAGGTGCTAGCTCCTCCTTTTTGTTGCACTTCCATGACTGCCAGAACTTGTGTATTTCCAGGTTTATCATCCGTCCCTTCATTGATTTCCTGATGTAACCCTTCCATAATCCTCATGCCCACCAAGTCTTTACACAGTAAACCATCCTCAACCATTTCACTTGTATCCGGAGGCTAGATTTAAAGACAAGTAGGACACATGTGTGGGTAAAGCCCATCCAGGGCAAGATATAAGTGGATCATTTTTGGTTCACTTACTTATAGATGTATTCTGAAAACATGAATTGTTGTTTTGGATTCCACCTTGTATATATTATGGCATTTGCACGTTACAAGATGGCGGCACTAGTTATGGGTGTGCTAGTGTCCTTTGTCGATTATCATGAAACGCTCACATGCAATTGATTATAAAAGAATGATGGATGTCTCGCGCATTTGTATAACAAATTGACGAAGGCCGATGCCGAAACGCGTCTTTGCTATGCTGTGAGGTTTACGAATAAAGACGTATTGTAAACCACCCCCAAGAGTGCTGCGATCCTTTTACAGGGTGAGAACCTGTGGATGTTGTGAACTGGATATATATATATATATATATATATATATATATATATATATATATATATATATATATATATATATATATATATATATATATATATATATACCTGGAACTGCAAAATGAAAGTGTAAGTGAAGAGATTACACCGAGTGGGGCAGCCCTGAGCTCTGAGATAAACATCTGGCAGACAGTTCAAACAGGGTTCAAACCGAAATCAATATTCATGCCAGCAATGCCGAAGGATGGACTAGACCTTTTCGCTGAATGTGTGACAAATGACTTGAAGGAACTCGCCATCCTAAGCACAAAGCAAAGGTATCAAAAGAACCAAGACCATAATAGAAAGTACAATGCACTGATGGAAAAATCAAATCAAGATCAGATATAGTTGTGAGGTGGTCCGACAAAGGGGGAAATATAGTACTTTGGCCCCTTGAATTGTACAACAAAGAAGCATTTAGCCAACTGCAAGACAGAGAATGCTATACAAGGATCAGTCCCACACACCTAGTAGGTATTCAAGAAAAATACCACAATGAATTGTACAAATGGAGAGGAAAAGGGCTACTGAGCAAAAAAGAATTTGATTTCCTAAAAAATGATTATCCTGTCACTGTGCAAATGTATCTTATCCTTAAGATACATAAAAATGACAAAATGCCACCAGGGAGACCGATTATATCGGCAATAGGAAGCTTATTTGAGAACACTAGTGTCTTCATAGACCACTTTCTCCAACCAGAAGTCAGAAAACTCCCGGCGTACATAAAAGATACAGGAGACTTTCTAGCAAAGATATACGATGTCGAATGGAAGGAGAACTATGGTTTTAGGCCCAGATCTCTGTACGGGTGTGAATGTATGACATTGTTTTGCATTCTGTCCACCAATTGTTCTTTTTGCATTTCTCACTCCGAGTGGGATGGGTATACCCAGACATGGGTCCTGTGCTCTCCATGCCACTGGAGTCAAGCTATCCTGGCTGATGATGGCTGAAAGCCCGAAACCGGACCTAGGATGCTTGTTTCCAGTCCCGGGAGGACCTAGCCTGGCAGTTCGGGCTGGACTGGTCCCAATGGGAGCAGGGTCAAGACTGATTTGCATGTGGCTGGTTCCAAGTTGGAATGTCACAGTGAGCAAAAACTATGGATTTAGGTACTGATCTCTGTACTAAGGTGAATGTATGACATTGTTCTGCAACCTGTCCATCAATTGTTCTTTTTGCATTTGTCACACGAGTGGGGCAGGTATACCCAGACGTGGCTCCCGTGCTCTCTATGCCACTGGAGTCAAGCCATCCTGGCTGATGAGGGATGAAAGCCCGAAACCGGTCCTAGGATACTTGCTTCCAGTCCAGGGAGTACTTAACCTGGCAGTTCGGGCTGGATTGGTCTCATTGGGAGCGGGGTCAAGACTGATTGGCATATAGCCAGGTCCAAACTGGAATGGCGTGATGAGCAAAAACACGATGGATTTAGGTCCAGATCTCTATACTGGGGGGAATGTATGACATTGTACTGCATTCTGTCCATCAATTGTTCTTTTTGCTATATAAAACTGCAACAAAACAATTAAGTATTTTGCACACTTCTGTCATTGAGCTTTAACGTTGGGCTACATTTGGGTGATATTTGTGCTACTTTTGCTCTCTTTTCTCTCTGGTAGCCATCTTAAGAGATTTCTGTGTTATGATACCCCTAATTTCTTTTACTGCAGTGTCCTCAGTAGAAATTGATTTCAATTCCATCAAGATGGCGGACAGACAGGCCACACTTTTGACATACATTCCAAATGTTAGCACTGTACTTGCTCATTAGAACAATGTAGTAAACTGCTGATCACAATAGAGTTAACTGGCAGTCAGCTGTTGGTGTTGAAAGTGCATATTTCAGTCTACATGTCAGACTGTTTTAATAAAATAGAAGGGGAAGATATTTGAGAACTCACTTGAAAAGTGTTCTAATTTTTCTTTTTAGCTACTAACCACCATTTCTATGACAAAATGAACTCGCTTATTTTGTTCCTTCCTAAATTAAATGTTTTAGGTTTTACTAGTTTGAATAAATCAAGATAGCTTCTGGTGTACCATACTTTTGTCATAGGTAATAGATTTAGCACTCTAGTAGTTCTTTAGAACAATCTGGGAGACTGCAGTAGAATACAAAGGAATCAACTGACAGGCTGCTCTTGTTGGCAGTGCATGTTTTACTCAGAATGTCAGACTTCATTCACATGTGGCTGAGAAAGGTAGTGCGAATTTACAGAAGATATGCTCTCAATTTAGCTTCTGGAGCAAGTTCCTTAACTTCAATGGGAAATTCATGAAAAAACTGTTTTCTCTCATTCATGATTCATAAAATCCCAGCTGAAGGCTTTTTCACAGAATAAACTCACTTAGCAACAAATGATTTTTATTGTATCTAAAATCTGTTATTACCCTGTATACGGTCCCCATTTTGTGACCCTCAAAAACAGCCATTCCCTACAACGCATTTCAATGGGCTGCTCACATGTATATTGGTCCCATGATGGCTGCCATCACTTTTTGGTTGAAGTGCTGGCAGGTAGTCAGATTTCACCATGAGGTCTGTGCTTAGGCTCGGTCCAGATATACAAATTTGGATTTCATTTCCTTCAATATCTTATAAATGACTACACTGACTGACACCAAATAACACCAAATAACAAAAAGTACAATCTGCCGACCAAAAGCTAGCGTTCTTCCACATTTGGTGTAATTCAGTCCAGTGGCTCGGGCAGCAGTCATGTCCAAAGACTCTATAGAAATTAACATTGGAAACACCCTTTTGTTCACCTAACCCCTTTTTCTCAGCCCCTGCTTGATACATCGCCCTAGACTTTCCATGCACATCTACAATCACTGGGGCACTTTTTTGGAAACCTTTGTGAAGTTTATTCAATCTTTGCCAAAGTTATAGGCATGTTAAAAATACTTGTTCCCTATGGAGAGCTGGTCCTAACCATAACAACATACTGTAGACTGACATTAGGTTATATAGATGACCTACTGTCGAGCCATAGCTACCTACTGGCGCCCAACAGTAGGTTATATATACTGACTCCGTGTATCTCAATCCAAACGCTTTATTTTTCAATCAGTTTCTGCTCAGACGCGTTTCGGCGGCTTGCTCCCGCCTTGCTCTGTCCATTTTACTGTGCGCTATATATACAAGTACATCATGTCATGGGTTTTAATTAACATAACTAATTGGCATTGCCTGTTACTATGGTAACGCAGTTACACCCTCTTGGTGACGTGAACAGTTGCATGACTCAGCGCATTACATTCATTGCAGTCTTTTTTCACTTGCTTTCACGTCATGATCCACATTATTTTTGACATTAGCATCATGTCTGCAATAAGGTTTAAACGGGGCGTTAAATTCTCTATATGTGCACTATTGGTCACAAAACATTACACATCAGTCACTCGTTATATTACAATACATTGTGTTATCTGTTTACATATCCCCATTCTGACTGTGTTACATTCCTCATGTGTGCTCTCACATTTGACGTGATTCGCTGCATGCCTGAGGGAAAAGAGATACCACACATGTGATTGGGCGTTCCCTGAGACAGGATACTATCCGTGACTCAAACTTGCCGGTAATCGGTTTGCCTGCCTGTTTGTAGAGACAGGACATGACTCGGTACGTGAGGTGGATCTCTTAGTACTGGTGGCGGATTAATGCCAGTAAGCAAGACCCATTGTTTGTGATCTCCCCAATTAGGTAATACATGCGCTCTGCTCCGCACGCGCTGGCCAATGCCAGAATGTACCAAGTGATTTTAGGGAATTCACAGTGTACTGCTACCCGGGCGGTGAGGGAAGTTAAACACCAATAGGGAAAGTGGTATTTCCGATGTCGATGCTTGGCAACAAGTGAGGGGGTGTGTCAAAAGTGAAAAGTCTGTGTGACCCTTCTGCGTGCATAAACCCAAGGTGACACAATGTTACATATTTACAGTGAAAGCGCGTAAATGGCGGATGTTTAAAAGGGGGTACTAGGGATCGAGAGGAGGTCAAGGGGATGGCTGCTTTATATGTGAACACTAAGGGCTTCATCTGCATTTAACCCTGAAGGGATCTTGGAATTTAAGAGAATAATGTATCTCGATTCCAGGCGGCGTAATGCAAGTTTGCGATTTCCGCCCCTAACACTCCTGGGGATACTGTCTATGACGAAGTACGTCAGGCCATTTGAATCACCACCATGAGCCTCATGGATGTGTCGTGCTACTGGGTAGGTTAGCAATAGCTTGTAGGTGCTGCAGGATTCTCACATGTACTGGGTGGATAGTGGACCCTACGTATTGTTTACCGCACTCACATGTGAGTACGTATACAGCAAACTCTGTCTTGCATGTGAAGTGCTCTCTGATGGAATAGGGTAGTTTTCTGAATGGTACCACAACACTAGTCGTGTTACTGCCATGACTGCACGCCTTGCATTTAGTGCACTTTTTGAAGCCTTTTTGGGACTGTAACCAGTTTTTTTGTTTCGTGATGACTGGAGCATTGCGAACCAATTGTGCACGCATTGATTTGGCTTTCCTAAATGAAACTAGTGGTCTTTCGCCCATTATACCCCCTATAGTTGCATCATTTTGGATCAAAGGCCAGTGCCTTCTGAGGATTTTTCGAAGGTTTCCATGGTAACGATTGAAACCAGTGATTAACCTGGGGGGTTGTCTTTCTTGCGTGACATTCTCAACTTCTGTTACCGTTGGGAACAGTAGGTCATGTCGGTTTTTAGTGCTACATTTGTTTTCGGCATTTTTGCATGTTCTGTCTGTGTATCCTCTTTTTTTGAGTCTTGTAAATAGGTTCAGTTTGGCATCAGAGAGTCCTTCATTTGTACTACAGTTACGTGTCATCCTGAGACATTCTGCATATGGGATCGATTGTTTTAGTATTGCGGGGTGGAAACTGTGGGCGTGTAGGATCGCATTACCAGCGGTGGGTTTACGATACGTGCGTGTTTGTATTTTATCATGTTGGACAAACAGTTCTACATCAAGAAACTGTATATTCTCCCTACTCGTGTTGCAGGTAAATTTGAGGTTTAATGCGTTCTCATTCAATTTTTCGGCAAAGACCATCGCACTCTCCACACTGCCCTCCCACAAAATGAAGATATCATCTATAAACCTCTTATAAACAATCACATTTTGAGTCATGATTTCATAATGCAGTGCCATTAGTACCTGCTCCTCCCAACAGTCCATATGCAGATTCGCATAGCTGGGGGAGAAGCACGTACCCATGGCTGATCCTTGGACTTGTTTGTAAAATAGTCTGTCAAACATAAATGTATTGTTCGTGAGGCACCACTCTGTCATTTCCAGTAGCATCTTTGTATGCTCAAATAGGTTTATAGGTCTCTTCCCCAAGAAGTGTTTTATGGCATTTAGGCCATCCTTGTGCCTGATGCTCGTATATAGAGCCTGAACATCCAATGTCAAGAATAGGTAGTTCTCCTTCCATTCGACATTAGAGTTAGGAAATCTTTTTTTTTTAAAATCTTAGAAATTCATAAAAAAATAATGATTACAAGGACGTTAGGGTTAGGTTCAGATTTGCCAAACACAAAACCGTATAAATTCAGCTGCTATAGTTAGAGTTTTTTCAACGACACCTCGTGCCCTAAGGTAACTAAAACTCGTGCCCTCACCATGCACTTCAAATTACCCCAGATATTACATCACTCATGACATCTTCTATGACATCAGGGACTGGGATCGGTGAAGTTAGATAGCGTGCCCGTGAGCCGCTTCACGGAGGGTGTGTTAACTCGTTCGAACGAGTTAACACACCCTCCGTGAAGCGGCTCACGGGCACGCTATCTAACTTCACCGATCCCAGTCCCTGATGAAGGCTAGCTTCTAGCCGAAATGCATTGGACATTATAATTTTGATATTCACAAGGCTGGATTGTTGAATATGAAAGTGATGATACAACTTTCATGAAAGAGAAAAAATAAATACCCAGATTTCTTCAAGGAATACGAACTTTTTTTGATTAATGACATAATCTGTATAGCCCAATGAATGGGTTTCATGCTGTGACCAGGGGACGTTGCTCATGTTAAGGGCCACGCTATCAGTTTGTTTAAAGAGTATCCTGAAGGAGGATACACCCTGGGGCACGCTACAACGTTCGAAACCACAGTAAGATATGGTGTGCGAGCGAGAATAAATTTTTCTTAGAAATTTAAAGTGCTCATACAGTCGGCATTAGCCAATCAACGTAGAAGTGTGAAACACAGCGCATTAGACATAGTAAACATACTACACGTTACCATAATGTTAAAATAACAATGCGCTGTGGCACCACGAACATAAGTTTTGGGATAAATCCCTCTAGGTCATGTGTTACCTGTGATTGCATTATTAAACTAATAAGCTTGCATAATGCCTATTTAAATGCAAATGTGAATAAGTTTGAAAACATAATATATATATATATATATTTCAACCAAGAGTTGCCTGTAGAGAAAGGGCCAGTACCATCAGCCAAAATTTATTGAAGTAGCAGCAAAAACCAATGCAGCACAAGGATTTCAACAGAGTACGGCTCCAGCCCAAAGCATTTCGTGCAAACAGCACTTCCTCATGGGGCTCCGGGCGATGAGAGGTTTGCAACATGGCAGTTTGAAGCACCTATATTCAATAGTCAGTCCCGCATCCATAGGCGTGGCCACCTGAGTGGCTTTCTGGGACATGAAGTGTTTCAAATTGTTTACCTCCAGTGAGTTGCCGTGTTGCTGACCTTAATAATCAAAAATACAAAATCCCAAGTGGGTGTCGACTCCTTGATGTAGCTTGGTTCCACTGATAATGCTAATCCAACGGCACCACCTGTCCCGAGTGCCGCAGCGTCGTGTGGCGCCGCAGCGGGACTGCTCGGCAGCGAGGCTCCTTTCGCAGCTCAGGCGGGGCCGCCAAACATTTCAACCAAGAGTTGCCTGTAGAGAAAGGGCCAGCACAGGTAGGTAACATCAGCCAATATTTATTGAAGTATCAGCAACAACCAATGCAGCACAAGGATTTCAACAGAGTCCAGCTCCAGCCCAACGCGTTTCGTGCAAACAGCACTTCCTCATGGGGCTCCGGGCGATGAGAGGCTCCCCTCTTTGCGGGCAAACTTTGTGGTTTGTTATTGTGCGGCTCCGCCTGGGCCGCGAGGAAGAGCCCCGCTGCACGGCTGTGCAGTCCTGCTAGTTCGTCACCTGGCGGATTGGTTTGGAGCAGGTGATGCCATTGGGAAATGTAAAGAAACATTCTTGAGCCGCAAAAGTGTCTAGCAACCCACTGGGGAACAATATGCTCTATTTGGGAACTGCGACGGCATCTCACTTGAGTATACGACAGCACTACAGCTACCATCAGGCCATGCAGGTGGCCACGCCAACAGAGGCGGAGTTTGAAGACATTTAATGTGGTGCTGGGAACCTGCCGTTTCAGTATCTCGGCCAAGACCAGAGCCCCTGATGAAATGTCGGTGGACATGAAACGCGTCGGGCAGGACTTGAAGACGGCGAAGCACCTAGCTGGTAAACTCTGTTTTTTCCCAATAAATAAAGGCAAGATTCACTCACCTGCGTGGGCTCCCCTCTTTGCAGGCAAACTTTGTGGTTTGATATTGTGCGGCTCCGCCTGGGCCGCAAGGAAGAGCCCCGCTGCACGGCTGTGCAGTCCTGCTAGTTCGTCACTTGGCGGATTGGTTTGGAGCAGGTGATGCCATTGGGAAATGTAAAGAAACATTCTTGAGCCGCAAAAGTGTCTAGCAACCCACTGGGGAACAATATGCTCTAATTGTGAAACTGCGACGGCATCTCACTTGAGTATATGTCAGCACTACAGCTACCATCAGGCCATGCAGTCGGCCACGCCTACAGAGGTGGAGTTTGAAGACATTTAATGTGGTGCTGGGAACCTGCCGTTTCAGTATCTCGGCCAAGACCAGAGCCCCTGAAGAAATGTCGGTGGACATGAAACGCATCGGGCAGGACTTGAAGACGGCGAAGCACCTAGCTGGTCAACTCTGTTTTTTCCCCAATAAATTGAAGGCAAGATTCACTCACCTGCATGGGCTCCCCTCTTTGTGGGTGAACTTTGTGGTTTGATATTGTGCAGCTCCGCCTGGGCGCGAGGAAGAGCCCCGCTGCATGGCTGTGCAGTCCTGCTAGTTCGTCACCTGGCGGATTGGTTTGGAGCAGGTGATGCCATTGGGAAATGTAAAGAAACATTCTTGAGCCGCAAAAGTGTCTAGCAACCCACTGGGGAACAATATGCTCTATTTGGGAACTGCAACGGCATCTCACTTGAGTATACGACAGCACTACAGCTACCATCAGGCCATGCAGGTGGCCACGCCTACAGGGCGGAGTTTGAAGACATTTAATTTGGTGCTGGGAACCTGCCGTTTCAGTATCTCTGCCAAGACCAGAGCCCCAGAAGTAATGTCGGTGGACATGAAACGCGTCGGGCAGGACTTGAAGACGGCGAAGCACCTAGCTGGTCAACTCTGTTTTTTCCCAATAAATTGAAGGCAAGATTCATTCCCCTGCGTGGGCTCCCCTCTTTGCTGGCGAACTTTGTGGTTTGATATATATATATATATATATATATATATATATATAAATATATATATATATATATATATATATTACCTACTGGCGGTCGCCAGTAGGTAGTTATAGTTAGGATTTTTTTCAATGTTAAATCTCAAAATTCTATTTGGAATAACTTTGGCGCCGGTTGACGAATCTGCCTGAAAATTTCCTGAAAATGGCCTCGCGGCGTTCCGGTCCTTCCCTGAAAGTTTGGGGGGGATACGTCAAGCGGGGGGCGAGATAAAAGGGGGGTCCCAGAACGCGTTTTCCCCATGTTAATTTCCATAGGGCGGTCGATTTCACTTTTAGCCCGAACGGCTGAATGGATTTCCACCAAACTTGGCAAAATTGTAGGGACTGGTAGCCCGATGTGCCTTTGCTATGTCTCAAGATATGTGCTTCAGTGGATTTTGAGAAATTAACGTTCAAAAAAATATATATATCTATAGGCGCTCTCCGGTGCGCGCACCGGTGAGCGCTCCCGCCGCGACACGCGACTTGCGCGCAGAAAGCTGATTGGCTCTCAGTTGTCTGTAAACATTCTAAACAGTCCGGAGCGGCCGCCATCTTGTCTATCGGTAAAATCTAGTCATAAGAGGTGGCAAAAACAAAGGGGGGAATTGACCATAAGGGGGTAGGGTAGACCCCCCCTGACCCCCTAGGTTTGATATGGGGGCCATTAAAGGGCCCCGCGGGGCCTTCAAAAAAATTTTTTTTTGCGTTTTTCGCGGGGGAAGCGCCTGGTACGCGCACCGGGGAGCGCACCGGGGAGCGTAAAATGAGGGAAAAAGAGGACAGAGTTTTTAAAAAATGAAGTTTTTATTTAGAAATTGGAGGTAGTTCTAAAAAGAACTTTTTTTTTTCTTCTTTTTGTTGTTTTATATTTTTTTGTGTTTTTTGAACTTTTTGAACTTTTTTTGGCTTTTCAAAACAGTTTTATATTTTTTTTGTATTTTTTTAGGGGGAGAAACAAAAAAAGGGAATTGAAACTGGCTCAACTGGAGCAAAAAAATAAAAAACCCCCAAAATTACTTCTTTTTGGGGCACTTGTGATTATCACCTGCAAGGACGATGAGCTTAACGCTTTTTTCACCATAGGCGATAAGCTTGCCAGATGCAGAACAAGTGATTATAAAATCAGCAAATCTTGGCTGAATGCAAGGCATCATCTCGGATGTTTCTGGTCCCGATGAAGTGGGTTGGTTTGTTTGGGAGGTGGTCCTTTACGACTGGGGGAGGTTACTGGCCAGTTCCCTGAACTCAGCACGAGAGTAGTTGTTTGGGTGCTTTCTGGTCATATGACGAATCATGGTATAGTTACCAAATGAATATTTTTTGTTTGGGTTGCCCCGTGAAAGTTCCTCATTGCAGATTAGGCAAGTTACCTTGGGCGCATTCACTTTTTTCTTGCCCTCTGGGATTGAAAAAAACTCCCATACAATGTGTGGCTTGGGTTTGTATGGGGTATTTTCTTCAGGCAGCCATCTTCTCCTCCCCTCCTCCTCTTCCTCTTCCTCATCCTCCTGTTCTTGACCACCAATATAATCTTGAGGTGGTCCTCTTGGTGGTTGTGGTGGTGGTGGTGGGGCAGATGCACCAGCTGCTGCTGCTACTGAAGCCATTATTAATATCAAAAAGGTACAGAGATGTACAAACAGGTCTTCCTCAGTCAAAGGACAAAGTCAGAATAAGGAAAAAAGGTGGGGTCTTTCATCATTTAGAACAAAAACTGTCCTGAACCAATGAGAAGTGTTATTTTCAGGTCACAAGACCAGAGGCTTCATCATTATGAAACTAAAACTGTTATGAACCAATGAAAAGTGTTATTTTCAGGTCAAATGACCCGACGCGCTTACGCTACGCGCCCCCGGGCGCGCCCGGGGGCGCTTCGGGTCGCGTAGCGTAAGCGCGTCGGATGTTTACGTTGCGCGATCGTATTCGCTCGAGTACGCGATACGTCATGATCATGTTTTCGTTCGCGATATTGGCGCTTACGGGACGCTCCTCGGAGCGCGCCTGGGGGCGCTTTATAAAAGTACGCTTTTCGGGGCGCTCCCCGGGAAGCGCACCGGGAGCGCTCCAAAGCAAAAAATAAAAAAAAATAAAAATGGGAAAAATTGTAGGGACTGGTAGCCCTATTCTTAAGTGGTTTTTACGAAAATTAACTTTGATAAAATATATATTGTGCTACATTGGGCTATATATATATGCCAAAATGCCAAAATGTAACCCAAATGTAGTCCAATGTAGCCCAATGTAGCCCAAAGATGGCCACCAGAGAACAAAAAATGTAAATGTAGCCCAAATTTCAACTAGATGTAGCCCAACTGTAGCCCAATGACAGAATGTACCAGAGTGTTCTAAAGAACAACTAGAGTGCTAACAGTCTTATTTATAAAGTGAGACTTATAGTTAGGAATTAGCATTAAAAAAACCTATGAAATTCACTGAAAAAACCATAGCTTTCACACCAGTTATAGTTAGGAATTAGCATTTAAAAAACCTATGAAATTCACTGAAAAAACCATAGGTTTCAGACCGGTTATAGTTAGGAATTAGCATTTAAAAAACCTATTAAATTCACTGAAAAAACCATAGGTTTCACACCAGTTATAGTTAGCTGGAAATTTTACTGATATAAAACCATTGAAATTCCCACGTTATAGTTAGTTGGACTCACTATAACTTGCGTGTGCAATGCACTGCTGATGACATCACATATTACATCACTCATGACATGGTCAGGGACATCACTCATGACATCACTGATGACACCATCCTTGTAACACAGTGACAGACCTCCTTTCACTGTAAAGTAACCTTTGAAACACATATTCAAAAATAGAAACTAACATTAACAAAAAAGTGGATATACCCATACCAGTTACAACAACCAATTCAGTAATTTCACCATCTATATACAAATTCGCACATTCACCAACAGTTTTATGTATTCACTCATACATATACTCACTCATCATATGTAGTGATACCCCTATTCATTCTGTTACACACTGACAGTCATCAAAAACTTACTCATACATATACTCACACATGCAAATAAACTAATAAACATCCATTTATTTGCATATACAACTATACACACATTAGCACATTACTTCTAAGGAAACTTACACATACTTACTCTCTTAAACAATCACTTATAGAAACACATACTTATTTAAACAGGAACTCTTTCAATCTCTCACTCTCACATATACTTACTTATATACATCAATTCTCATATATACAAGATTTAAACATATGTAGTTACTCATAAAGACACTAGTGAGAGAGGCATTCACTCTCTAACACACACATATACACACTCATCCACCCATTCAATCATACACAAATGCTGTCTTCAAAACACATACAAACAGTGAGTCAGTCATTGATGCATCTATGTGCTAGGTAACAGCCCCACCAAACCATACAGACACTCATACTGATACTAAAAAAACATGTCATGAGTGATGTAATATGTGATGTCATCAGCAGTGCATTGCACGCGCAAGTTATAGTGAGTCCAACTAACTATAACGTGGGAATTTCAATGGTTTTATATCAGTCAGTAAAATTTCCAGCTAACTATAACTGGTGTGAAACCTATGGTTTTTTCAGTGAATTTAATAGGTTTTTTAAATGCTAATTCCTAACTATAACCGGTCTGAAACCTATGGTTTTTTCAGTGAATATATATATATATATATATATATATATATATATATATATATATATATATATATATATATATATATATATATATATATATATATATATATATATATATATATATATATATATATATATATATGTATACACATATATATATATATATATATATGGTTTATACTTACCTGTAAAATTTTGACGAGATATATACATATAGGCCTTTAGGTAACACTCAAGCCTTAACAACAAAAATGTAAGTATATTACAGGTAAGTATAAACCCTTTGTGTATGTATGTATGTATATATGTATACTTTTTCTCATTGCCTCTTCTGGAACTGAGGGACCCATGGGAGGTGGTACTCATGCCGGCAGAGCATTCCGGCTGGAAATCTAATTAAGAGTTAGATATGCGCACTCTCAGGATACATCACAAGAAATCACATTGTTACAGGAAACTGTTTATTCGCTGGGGTTCGTGTAACTAGTTTACATGGAGGAATCTCGTTCGTTATCGGAATTAACCAGACAAATCGCTCCACCAACTAAGAGCGGCCATGCACATTCACCCACAGAATCAAAAAAGAACTATCAATCTGTCAATCCTTTCCGTGCCCAAGCGAGGTTTCCCAGGACAATCCATTTTCATTTAGGTGCAAATGATCTTTTGGGACAGTTTTAATAATACGACAAGGAAAGTGATAACATGCACATTGACTGTCTGGTTTTAAAGTTACGGCCTGGGGATGTGCATTCGCTGTAGACAGCTACTTGGGGGGTTGAGGAGTGCCTTTCCCTTCCTAGATGACTTATTACACCTAAAACCCAAGAACTTTAGATCACTTCTGGACTCAAGAGCTGAAGAGCCGTAAAGAGGAGAACTGCCCCTTTGCTGTGTGCTGGCTGGGGTTGGCCTTCAGTTGCTGTTTCCGCAAGAAGGGAACAAAGACTGGTACTTTGCTTTGAACCTGCTTGAAGAAGATCCACAAGTGTCTGTGTGTGCTGGCCTCCTGTTCTGACCTCACAGGGACACAATGACTACACCCCCAGCTCCCATTGAACTCTGCTCCTGAGAGTTCAGACCTGTTAGGAGGTGCCTGTATCAGTTCTGATCTTCTGGAGGTCGTTCCAGCTATCTGAAGCTGGATGAAACCTAAAGAACGGAAGAAATTGATGTATCTTCCTTCTTGCTGCTGTTTTTCCCAACACAGCACTGCTGTGCGAGAAGAATTGCCATGCATCAGTGCCCCACTGCCGAACCAACAGACCACCTGTCTCTGCTGCAAGAACTGACGCATCAAGGGATCACAGCTTAAGAAATTGACGCAGTGCCTCTAAACGCCGTCGCATAGATCGCGGACGCATCCAGGATTTCCATGCATCATATACCTATGCAGCAAGTTTCCCGACGCATCATCCATCGACCAGAACTGTCTTTGAGTCAACGCATCACTTCCCCCTTCAGACCAGATCTGTCATATCACTTCTCCTGCGTGCAGCTGAACTGTTGCATCGCCTCCCCATGGTCTCAGGAACTGACGCATCTATTTGTTTCTTTACGCTTCCCATCTATGCTGTTAATTTTGTGAGAAATTACACATTCATAGTTTTCTATGAATCTGATTACTTGAAACCTTGTGAAAAGTGATATTCTTATTACATGTATGTTGGATTTATGTTGTATTGGTCTTCCTGAGTTTAGATAAAGATACTTTATTTTTCCTAAACTTGTGTGATATCAAGTTGTAGTGTTATCACTGTATTACTGTGTGTTTTGAGTACAAATACTTTACACATTGCCTTTGGGATAAGCCTGTCAACTTGTGCCAAGCTACAAAGTGGGTGAGCCGGGGTTATCCAGAGCATGTATCCCCTTTAACCTGACTAGAAGCAGGGGTCCCTACATTGACAAAGGTACCTACCTCTGCCAACTAAAGACCCCCATTTCTAACAGTTTACGATTATGCATGGTAACAATGATTAATAGCAGTTTTAACAATTAAATGTAAAGTAAAACAAATTCAAAATTATGTGAAATGTGTTCACATAACAATAGACATCAGTTATTTTGCCTTTAAAAATGTATGCCATTTAAATACACTACATTTAATAAATATTTAATTTCGCTTTGCATTGTAGTATTGGATTTTTATTTAATATTTTATGGTGGGCCCTTAACAAAGTCATTTTGAGCGGGGAATGGGGCCATATCCTTATGACTGTATCATGAGCTATTTTTTCTGAAGTACTACTTTGCTCCTCTCTTTCCAGTGTGTGGCTACAAGACCGAATTCTCTTTGAATTCTTATTGTGCCTAGCAACAATTAACCTCAAGGATGTGTATATTCTCCCTCCACATTACCACAATTGCACGTTGCATAAATATATGAATAACAGGATACCTCGTACGGATATTTCAAACTACTCATATTTGTATGATAATGATTAATTTAATGAATTCTCATATTGGGTAAAGTGCAGGTGAGTAATTCCATGTTTTTTTTCTGCCAATTCTCAGTTTAATTCAGTGCTCATAGTGTAAATCAAAGCAAATAAAAATTATTAACTGTGTTTATTAATGATGATTTATGTTTTACCCAAAGATATTAGACTGAGGAAGTCCTCTGGAGGGTTTGTAATTTGTAGCTGTTAGCTGAAGATAACACATTTTCCACATATTTTTAGGTGGAATCACCGTGCCGGCACAAATGTCCTACCCCACAGCGTTCCCCCAGTCTCCCGAGTAAAATGACACCTCACATGTGGGTGGGTCAAGGGCCTGTGGCTGGGAAGATCCCAAAACATAGGAAATAAGGGTATAGCACTGAGAATTCTAAGCGATACATTTTTTTTAAAATACATTTTTAGCCAATTCTGGATTGGACACCCACACAAGTGAGGTATCATTTTACTTGGGTCACTAAGGAGAACGCTGTGGGGTAGGACATTTGTGCCGCCACGGTGATTCTACACAAAAATATGTGGAAAATGTGTTTTATTCAGCTACATTTGAGGTTTGGAGGGGATTCTGGGTAGGGAAACTTTGGGGGATCCACGCAAGCCATACCTCATTGGACTCCCCAAGCTGTCAAGTTTTCAGAAAGGAGTCGGCTTGGTAGGTTTCCCTAGATAGCGATGAGCCTGGGGCCAAAACCCCAGGTGCCCCCCCAAAACCAGGTAGTTTTGTTATAGGTAATTTTGAAGTCTCCAAAGTACGGTTTAGGCCATTTCCTGTTGCAGCCACTATGCCTACCCACACAAGTGAGGTGCCATTTGTATCGGGAGACCTGGGGAAACGCTGGGTGGTAGGACATTTGTGTTAGCCCGCTGATCCGGTTTGTCACACAGAAATATGGTAAAAATAGATTTTTTTAACAAAATTGGAGGTTTGCAGGGGAGTCTGGATAATGAAATGTTGGGGGACCACACAATCCATACCTTGTTGGACTACCCCGGTAGGTTTTGGGCCTTTGCCTGTCGCGGGTACTTGACCTACCCATGCGAGTATGGTACCATTTTTATCGGGAGACTTAGGGGAATGCAGGCTGAGTGGAATTTTATGGGTCCATGCAGATTCTGGAACTTTCCCACACAGATATTTGAGAAAAAAGTTATTTTTTCAGCTAAATTTGAGGTTTGCAGGGGATTCTGGGTAGGGAAATGCTGGGGGACCCATGCAAGCCATACCTTGCTGGACTCCCCCTGGTGTCTAGTTTTAAGAAATGTGTGGTTTTGGTAGGTTTCCCTAGATGGCCGCCAAGCCTGGGGCCATAAACTAATGGGACCCCCTTGCAAAACCAGGTTGTTTTGCAATAGGTAATTTTGATGTCGCCTCAATAGGTTTTGGGCCGTTGCCTGTCGCGGGTACTTGACCTACCCACGCAAGTAAGGTACCATTTTTAACGGGAGACTTAGTGGAATGCAGGCTGAGTGGAATTTTATGGATCCACGCAGATTCCAGAACTTTCCCACACAGATATTTGAGAAAAAAGTTATTTTTTCAGCTAAATTTGAGGTTTGCAGGGGATTCTGGGTAGGGAAATGCTGGGGACCCATGCAAGCCATACCTTGCTGGACTCCCCCTGGTGTCTAGTTTTAGGAAATGTGTGGGTTTGGTAGGTTTCCCTAGATGACCGCCAAGCCTGGGGCCAAAAACTAATGGGACCCCCTTGCAAAACCAGGTTGTTTTGCAATAGGTAATTTTGATGTCGCCTTAATAGGTTTTGGGCCGTTGCCTGTCGCGGGTACTTGACCTACCCACGCGAGTAAGGTACAATTTTTATCGGGAGACTTAGTGGAATGCAGGCTGAGTGGAATTTTATGGATCCACGCAGATTCCAGAACTTTCCCACACAGAAATTTTAGAAAAAAAGGGATTTTTTCAGCTAAATTTGAGGTTTGCAGGGGATTCTGGGTAGGGAAATGCTGGGGGACCCATGCAAGCCATACCTTGCTGGACTCGCCCTGGTGTCTAGTTTTCAGAAATGTGTGGGTTTGGTAGGTTTCCCTAGATGGCCGCCAAGCCTGGGGCCAAAAATTCATGGGACCCCCCTTGCAAAACCAGGTTGTTTTGTGATAGGTAGGTATGAAGACGCCTCAATAGGTTTTGGGCCCTTGCCTCTCGCGGGTACTTGACCCACCTACACAAGTGAGGTACCAATTTTTTCGGAAGACTTTGGGGAATGCGGGCTGAATGGAATTTCGTGGATACACACAGATTCTAGAACTTTCCACCACAGAAATGTGAAAAAAATGTGTTTTTGTTTGATACATTTTGAGGTTTGCAAGGGAATCTGGGAAACAGAACCTGGTGAAAGCCAGACAAGGCACCTCATTCTGGATTCCCCTGGGTGTCTACTTTTCAAAAATGTATAGGTTTGCTAGGTTTCCCTGGGTGCCAGAAGACCTAGGGTTCAAAACTTACAGCTAGGCCCTTTGCAAGAAAAGGGTCAGTTTTCACCCTGAAAATGTGTTGTGTCCATGTTGCGTTTTGGGCCGTTTCCTGTCGCGAGCACTAGGCCTACCACACAAGTGAGGACCCTTTACTTTGGGGAATGTGGGGTGCGTGGAATTTTGTGGATGCACGTAGATTCCAGAACTGTCCACCACAGAAATGTGAGGCAAATGTGTTTTCTTTTTTTACAAGTTTTGAGGTTTGCAAGGGATTCTGGGTAACAGAACCTGGTGAGAGCCAGTCAAGTCACCCAATCCAAGATTCCCCATGGTGTCTAGTTTTTCAAAAATGTATACATTTGCTAGGTTTCCCAAGGTGCTGGCAGAGCTAGGGTTCAAAATCTACAGTTAGGCACTTTGCAAAAAAAGGGTCCTTTTTCACTATGAAAATGTGGTGTGTCCACGTTGCGTTTTGGCCCGCTTCCTGTTGCAGGCCCTAGGCCTACCCACACAAGTGATGTACCATTTTTCTTGAAAGGGGAATGCGAGGTGGGTGGAATTTTGTGGATCCATGTAGATTCCAGAACTTTCCACCACAGAAATGTGAGGAAGATGTGTTTTTTGGGACAAATGTTGAGGTTTGCAAGGGATTCTGGGTAACAGAACCTGGTGAGAGTCAGCCAAGTCACCCCATCCTGTATTCCCCTGGGTGTCTAGTTATCAAAAATGAATAGGTTTACTAGGTTTCCCTAGGTGCCAGCAGAGTTAGGGTTCAAAATCTACAGCTAGGCACTTTACAAAAAAGGGTCAGTTTTCACTGTAAAAATAAAGTGTGTCCACGTTACGCTTTGAGCCGTTTCCTGTCGGAGGCACTAGGCCTACCCACATAAGTGAGGTATCCTTATTATTGGGAGACTTAAGGTAATACAGAATTGTAGAGCAATTGTTGTCAACTATTTACTTTTGATGCATTTCTGCCTTCCAAATGAAAGAGAATGTGTAAAAAAGAAGTCATTTTGAAAAGTGACCTATAATTCTCATGCTATTATGGGTATTCACAATTTCGGAAAGGTGCAAATATCTACTGTTTCTAAACTCTACATTTTTTTTAAATTTCAGAAATACGTAGGTGTCTTTTATGCCGATTTTTCCATGTATATATATTTTCCCAAATTGTACCCGGTACATAATAAAGAACCATTGCAAGACCCTGCTCAGTTATTGGCTCAGGGTTTGTCGGGTTCTTGGTAAACCTACAAGTCCTATATATCCCCACAACCAGAAAGGTCCAGCGGATGTAATGGTATATTGCTTTCAAACATCTGTCATAATTAGAAGAAGTCACAGGTGAAAACGTTGACACAAATGGCTGTTTTTTTCAACCAATATTCAATTTTTCCTATATTCAACGGTTAGTTTCTATAAAGAAACCTTGAAAGATCTATACAAATGACCCCTTGCTGAATTCAGAATGTTATCTACTTTTCTAAAATGTATAGCTTTCATACCCATTGGTAACATTAACTGGAAGGAGGTTGAAATCACAAAAAATAGCAAAAATAGGCTATGTCCCAGAAAAATGCCAAAACTGTCTAAACAATTTTGGTTTTCTGACAAAAGTCTGCTTGTCCCAGAAAGCTGGGAAGATGGTGATTTCGGCACCATAACTCCTTTTTTTATACCATTTGCAGGGAAAAAACAGATGCTTTCATCTGTAGCCCTTTTTCTCATTTTCCCCCAAAAAATAAAAACTTACCTGTATTTTGGCTAATTTTAGGGTACCTTCCAGGGGAATCCACAAACCCTGGGTATCTTTAGAATTCCAATGATGTTGCAAAAAGAGGACGCATATTTGGCGTGGATACCTTATGTGGTCTAAACGTTACAGGGGCCTAGGCGCGAACTACCGCAAATAGCCAAAAAATGGCTTAGCACGGGGGGAGACCTAGTAGCGAAGGGGTGAACCTTATTTGGGCAAGAATAAACATACCTAGAGGGAATTTTAGGGCAAAATTAGTGGGTGATTAAAAGCATTCGAGCCTTCAAGCATTCTGTGATCAATGACATCTCCATGGAGGCCTAATCTAAAACTTTGGCGCTGATACATCGATGATTTCCTGGTGATATGAAAGGGTGATGAACCATCGGTTAGCCTTTTTTTAGAATGGCTCAACCAGAGAAATCCACTACTCCACCTCACGTCTACAATTACCAAAACTAGTCTACCTTTTTTGGATTTGGTGATAGAACCTAGAGGAGGGGTGTAACACACCAAAGTCTTCCACAAACCTAATGATAAGAATGAGCTAATGGCCTTTAATATTTTCCATCCAAAGTCCTTGCGGGATAACTTGCCGGTAGGACAGTTTTTATGAATACGTCGGAACTGTTCGGAACGGGGGGACTTTATTGAAGAGGCGGGCCTCCTGTCTAAAAAACTACAACAGAGGGGGTACCCCAACAGGGTGATCAAACGAGCCAGGAATAGAGCATCCAATGTCGATTGAGAATCATTAATGTCTAAAACCATCAGACCAGTAATAAACAAACCAGTGTTTGTATCAACGTTTAACACTGCTTCATAACAGATTAGACAGTCTGTGCTAAGGAACTGGAAGATCTTGAACTCCTGTGGTTTGAATGTCGACAAACTGCTCTTTTCATTCAAACAGAGCCAAAATCTGAAAGATTTATTGGTTCGCACCAGACCACGGGCGCCATTGAAGATCAGGGGGGCTGTTACAACTACTGGCCTGCCCCAAATTATGGGCCATACCCTATGTGGGTCATGTAGTGTGTGCCAGTTAACCAACAACACGAAATGCATTGATATAGGCCTGTCTTCCCCATGGGAACAGAGATCCCATACCAATTGTAATTTGCAGGGAGTCATTTACTTGATCACGTTCCCATGTCACAAACAGTATGTAGGCATGACTAGCTGGAAGGTTAAGACCCGTATCACGGAACATCGTAGTACTATTAGATGTGGCAGATCCAATACGAAGTTGACTACACACTTCTTAGAGGCAGGGCACTGCACAGAGGACTTTAGGTGGACTATCATTGAGAAACTACGACTGGGAGTGGATGTGGCAGATGACAACAGAGCCCTCCTATTGAGAGAACAGAAATGGGTCTACCGGCTGAAGAGTCATATTGTGGAGCTGAAGGATGACATCCCGTGGCATGCCCTGAGCAGGTGACTCCCCAGATGTACTCCTTTGTAGGTACCAAGTGTACAGGGCACATATGCCACTGATGTGCTGTGACGGACTGTAGAGTTCACCCTCTGTATCTGTTGGATGATTAAGTTCATGTAAATTTGCTATGTACATGCTGGATAATTGGTTGTCCACTATGTGGGATGTTTTACCCGGACGTGATGTGCATGCAACAGATGTCCGGTATATCCTGTATGAAATAGACAGAGCTCTAGGGAAGCTGTCGCTTTAACTGTGTGGTGACTTCTTTTCCCCTTGATGGTTAGACATACTCTGTTTGGCTCTTTATCATTTGTAATATTTAACTATACAATGGACCAGGAAGGAGTGCCTGTAGACATGTCTCATGGTATTATGAGGTATTCTACGGGGACGCTCGGGGGTAGGAATAGTGAATCACTACGACCTGGATAGATGTCCTGCAATATGATGTAAATATTAAAATACAGAGTGTCTGGTAACCGGATACTTGGCTTGATCCAGTGGACTATATTTTTGCCTAATTTATGCATTCATAAACAACCAGGGCAACAAGTGCGGCGGTGCCGTAGTAACAACATTGTGGCACTACATCTCCCAGCTGCCCCGGACGTCAGCACGCACATTGGCACATGCGCACACGTCACGGGGGAGTGGTGGGCATATGAGGAAGAGGCTTATTTAATGGTAGAGCCGGCGTGATTGTACTACCCTACGTGGCGCTGCAGGAGCAGGCACAATTGGTGTGGACTTCCATCGGAACAGAAAGGAGGCGGGTGGTGCTTTTCTGATTGTTTTTACCGCCTTGAGCTAACCATATGTGTGTGTAGGAGGCCCCGGGGTGACTCGGTAACAAGAGAACCCGGCATCCTTTTGTTAATCAGTAATGGGTTTGCTCATTTTCTTTTTCGAATAGAGGTTGTGTTCTTTGGAGTTCTCCCTGCCTGGCGTCTTTTCGAGTTTGGTTCACTAATAAGCTCGGTGAGTTGCCGGAACACTGGGGTGTTATGGTATATACTCCCCTGTACAATTTTTCTAACAAAAGGGTTGGTTTTACTAAAAGAGGATGTTGAGTTTGTTAGCAGCAATATATTTTAACATAAACAGGAGAGCCATATTGTGGTAAGGAGGGCTGTTATTATATAGTAAGCCTAAATGAGGGGCTGTTTAATTAACAGTTTGAAACACAGTAGGAGGTAGGGATTCACTAAGAAGCATACCTATTAGACTGGATGTTCTTAATAACATGTGCATTAGTTATAGCATATGGTTATATTTTTGTGTTTCTCTACAGTATATGTATTCCGTGTTGGCGGGAATTACCTCCACACGTTTCTGATCTACAATGATCATTTCACCCCATTAATTAACCTGGTTGAGGTAAGGTGGGAGAGTGGAATGGGACTGGTATATGTCCTGATGAAGACCGGAGTGACCTGCTCAGTGGGGGCGCTATAAGACGGTCAAAACATGTTGGCATTGGCAGTTTAAGGAGGGGTGTCATGGGAACTTGATATTCTCTAAACACTTCCCATCCTTCACTATTTTAATCCTGACCGTGGAACCTATGAATGAAGGACCGAAAGGTATACATGAGTCAGTTTTAAGCACTTTCTATCGCTGCACTTTTCTCTATCACTATACCCAGTCACAGGATAACACTCACCTTGTTATCACTGTTTTGTCACTTTTATGTTGTCTTGAGTTTCCCCCTCCTTATGCTCCGTCCTGTGCGTGGCTACACCAGGGCGTTTTGTTAGCAGACCCGATGATAAAGCATGTCACACACATTTGTGTGTGAGTGAGGGCAGTTTTCAAAACACACAATTTGTGCCACTGCATGTCTGTTAATGTATTTGTGTTATGTGCTTTCCTCTGTACACCTCTCTGTGTTAACATGTTATATTAGGGGGTTCGGGTTGTGGAGAGCTATTGACACTCTCCCCTTTTTTGTGAGGTATGATCAAAAGCAAAGCCATTTGTCTTCATTAAATACTTCACACACATACACATATATATGTGATAAAGAACGAAATTTTGAAACGTGTCTTTCTTTTGCTGAAATAAAACTGTGTTATATAGAACTGCGTTGCTGTGACTGTTTCCTGCTGGCTGCGACGGATGTCTACAAACCAGGATTGCAGCCTTACATTTGGTATGTGTTTGTGTGTGAAGACTTGAAAGTGATCTTCATTATGCCTAGTCCTTTGCCCCAAAGATCAAAAAAATTAGAGGATGCGTCACCTGGCAAACAATTGGACAAAAACGTGGAAGTAGCTGTGAAGAGATCTTATTCTTTCAATTTTTCCATTTGTGTGAACACATAATCTACATATGTTGTTCAGTGTTTGGTGGACAATATGCAACAGAGGAATGATTGTACTTCCATTTTTTTCATTTCATTTCCCTATCACAGGCGCCACTCCTGATGCGATTATTGCCAAAATGATCTTCCCTCACTTCGATCCATTACTCCTATTGACTTGTCTGACCGCCATCTCATACTGTTTAATTAAGAGATCCACCTTAGATGGCAACTAACACCATCCGGCAGACCTAAGCACTGATCTAGGAACCTCAAGCAAATCCCTGTAACTGAACTGGAGAACATGATCTACGCCCCACACAGTGTATGACCTCACCACCCACTATACACTGTGGTATCTGCTGTTCTCGACTAAGTGGCACTGCTCAAACTTAAACAATCTAGAACTATCCGATCTAAATCCAGGTTCAACTCAGATCTTAACAACAAGAGGATACTACTAAGACAGTCAGAAAGGTTATACAGACAAAACCCCTCCACATGGCACCTCTCACTCTTAAGAATGGCAGGGCTTTCTTATAAGAAACACATAGTTGGAGAAAAAGACAATTTTTTCGCAACCAACTTGAGCTAACAAAAAACAGACCCAGGGAGCTTTTCAACATTATTAAACAGCAAACTACCATTTTCCCCTCACACGAATCAAAAATTTCCAAGGAAAGCTGTGAAGAAATTGTCAACTTCTTCACTGTTAAAATTGTAAAAATTAGGCAATCCCTTCTCCAAGTCACAAATCCGACATCCCTACCAACTGACCCCGCTGCCTCTCCCCTTTATGCGGTACAAAAAGGGGTGGTGATGGACGGAGCATCTGAACCAATCAAACACTCATTCACCCAGTCAACAGATCTGGGTTTAATCCATCACCGTTCTTTAGCCTACTCTGCAACCCCAGTTCGGACATGGCCATATGCAAATCAGTCTGACCCTGTGCCTCATGGGAACAGTCCAGCCCGAACTGCCAAGCCATGCCTTCCCTGGACTGGATTCAAGCTTCCTAGGACCGGTTTCTGGCAATACAGCCGTCTTCAGCCAGGCTTGCTTGAATCCAGTGGCAAAGTGAGCAAGGGACTCACGTCTGAGCATACCCTGCCAACTTATGGTGAACAAAGCGGTACGAAAGTGGGTGGTGATGGGCGGAGCATCTGAACCAATCAAACACTCACACCCAGTCAACAGATCTGGGTTTAATCCATCACCGTTCTTTAGCCCACTCTGCCACCCTAGTTCTGACATGGCCATATGCAAATCAGTCTGACCCTGTGCCTCATGGGAACAGTCCAGCCCGAACTGCCAAGCCATGCCTTCCCTGGACCAGATTCAAGCTTCCTAGGACCGGTTTTTGGCCTACAGCCGTCTTCAGCCAGGCTTGCTTGAATCCAGTGGCAGAGTGAGCAAGGGACGCACGTCTGAGCATACCCTGCCAACTTATGGCGAACAAAGCTGTACAAAAGGGGGTGGTGATGGACGGAGCATCTGAACCAATCAAACACTCACACCCAGTCAACAGGTCTGAGTTTAATCCATCACCGTTCTTTAGCCCACTCTGCCACCCCAGTTCAGACATGGCCATTTGCAAATCAGTATGACCCTGAGCCTCATGGGAACAGTCCAGCCCGAACTGCCAAGCCATACCTTCCCTGGACCGGATGCAAGCTTCCTAGGACCGGTTTCTGGCATTACATCCGTCTTCAGCCAGGCTTGCTTGAATCCAGTGGCAAAGTGAGCAAGGGACTCATGTCTGAGCATACCCTGCCAACTTATGGCGAACAAAGCGGTACAAAAGGGGCTGGTGATGGACGGAGCATCTGAACCAATCAAACACTCACACCCAGTCAATAGATCTGGGTTTAATCCATCACTGTTCTTTAGCCCACTCTGCTACTCCAGTTCAGACATGGCCATATGCAAATCAGTCTGACCCTGTGCCTCATGGGAACATCCAGCCCGAACTGCCAAGCCATGCCTTACCTGGTCCGGATTCAAGCTTCCTAGGACCAGTTTCTGGCATTACAGCTGTCTTCAGCCAGGCTTGCTTGAATCCAGATCCTTATATGAAGGTGAGGCTTCTCTCCTAATACTTCTTGACTTGTCTGCGGCTTTCGATACCGTACAGAACGCAGCATTACTGGAGAAACTCAAGAACCACACTGGCATCAATGGCACAGTCTTAAGATGGTTCACTTCGTACCTGCAACATAGCTTCCAACAAATGAAAATAAACAACTGCCTCTCGAAACCTGCACTAGTTCATTAGGGTGTACCCCAAGGCTCAACTCTATCCCCATCCCTAGTCAATCTCTTCATGGAACCCCTTACTGTTATCCTGAACTAAGCAGGGGTCAAATATCATCTATACGCCTTTGAAGCCCAACATTATTACAGAATTAAGTCACCCAGTGACATCCTTCATCTGAATGTCACGTTAATCAAGGTACTAGCTAGGCTTACTATCAACCACTTACAGCTGAACCCCATTAACACTGAACTGCTTACTTTCTCCCTAAAAACAACCCTCTACCAATCCAAGTTTGGCTCAAAAATTGTGATGCCCTAAATTGTTCTCTAACTCTGTCCAACTCTGTCAAGTCCTTGGGCATCACCATGGACCAAAACATATCTTTGAGGGACCACATCAACAACTTAGCTAAAGGAGCACTCTATACGCTGAAACACCTCAGAAAAGTCAAACCTTTCATTCCCCGTTAAGATTTTAAGATGGTAGTGCAATCACTAGTCCTCTCAAAACTAGATTATGGTATCGCTATCATCACAGGAACTCCGTCAACTTGCCTTTCCCCCTTAAGTTCAGATCCCAATAAGGAAGCCTGGCTACTTACAAGTTGCAAACTGTTTGAGCACATGACACTGGCTCTCAAGAGCCTCACCTAGTTCCCAATTGAAGGAATATGTTTCTACAAGACCGCTTACATCACCCATAAAGCCCTTCACACACATAACCCCAACTATTTGGAGAACAAACTTTTGAAAACTGGAAGAGCCAGATCTCTAAGGTGCTCGAATGCACTACTTCTCATACCTCCAAAACTGAAAAAGAAATCCACCCAGACATGCTCTTTTTCTGGAAACGCCCCCATGATCTGGAACTCTCTCCCAAGAGACCTGCACTGCAACCCCTCCTTTTCCAGCTCCAAACAGAACATTAAACACTTTCTGCACAACAAATACTTTAACTCACACCCTAACTGAGATACTGCCCTAACATCATTTACTTTTGGACTTGGCCAGGTCCTGCTGTAAATGTATTATTTCAGCAGTCCAGTATGTCTTGTACTTTTTTAGCTAATGCTGTTTCCCATGTCTGCATACTGTAGCTACCATGGGTGCCAAACGACTTTCTTTGTCTGTATTTGTGCATGTACTACTTTCATATAACTTCATATTATATGAACAGCGCTCTGATACCTCCTGGTCTAGATACTGCTATATAAAATACAATATAAAATAACAACTAAATAAATAATAAAACAATGTGAGGCTGCATACAAAACAAAACACAAAAAGTGTACCATCTCGGTGTTAGAAAAGAGTGAAATGCAAAAATAGGGTCTGAAGAAGAAACTATGAGCATAATGTAGGGGAACATTGCCCACATACAACTCAGACATCTACCTCAGTTGCATACCTAGCTTGGGTAGAAGTTCGAAATAAAGGTCAACAAGGAATCTCTATAGATTGTATCTCCACTTTCCATTTAACATTTACTCATTGACATGCCAATCAAGAGGGCTTGTTTCTGCCAAACACACTCAGCAGAGCCCAGCTATGCTGGTTCAGACTTCTTCACATGCACACCTTACCTTAAAATTAAAGTATATTGTGGTAGATATTTTAGTTCAATAAACATGTGCCCTGTCATGTTCCATTCACCAATAGATGCCCAGGAAGAGTTCCCAACATCAAGGAATGAACAGTTGTGAAATCTGCTCGGCATTCCCTGTCTGGCACGAATCATATATAATTTTAAGCTCTAGGATACATCCACTATTCCATACCAGCAATAGAAATTCCATGATCATCTGTTGGGAACCTATGTAAACTTAATTTTATTAATCTTCAAGTCATAGCAAAGAGACATTGGACCTTGCTAGGCTGCTACATACCTCCCCCACCTATGTAATGTACTATATTATTCCTGCATCACTAGAATAAAACATTATTTCCATAATTAACATGTTACGTTGCCCTTGGACCAAATGTTGATACTGGGCCTGGTTACGAGTTTCAGCCACCACTCGGCTCCACGACTGCCGAAACTCACAGCTGCCTGTTCACCAGATTACAAGTTATTTTGTGAACTGGCAGACAAGTGGCATGGCTGCGGTGGTGCTGTTTAAATGCTTGTTGTGAACTTTAAATAGCAGTGCCATGGGACCGCCAGTGCAAGTTCCTGCATTGGAACCATGTTGTTAATTTCTTCCTACATAGGTGCTGGGGGTGCAAACTACAGGGGGGGACGGCATGTGCCCCCCTGAATGCACACCCATGCTCAGGGGCAGCAGGGCCTCTGTTTTTGGCTCTCCGCCACCCTTTGCAACCTCCATGAAAAGGACGGTGGAGAGGCAGCTCAAAATATGCTCGACTGCACTGCTGTGGCATGGCCAGCATATTTCGGCCTCAAACAACTGCCAGACTGCCGCTGGATCCTTAATCCGCAGTGGTAGCAGCAGTTCATTGGTGGTTTGGCAGCCACACTGTCAAACCACCGCTGTGTGAGGGTGTTCAGACAGCCCCAAACCTACAGTGGTCCCACCGCCACAGTCATAATAAGGTCCTTAGTGTGCAGAAGGTTAGAATGGATATTAGAGCATACATCATTTTTCAGGAATTACACATCAAGACCAGACTCTCTGGTTTCAGTTGGGCTCTGAGAATAATTTGGTGTGACTTATAAGGTAGACAATTTTAAATGCAGGAATGATCATGAAGTTCCAAGAGGCCATAATAAAAGAAAGAGATTAGTTTTTAAAGTTGGTCATCATCCCGAAAGCTGTGTATCCATCCATTGTTCCATCCATTCAAATAGGCCATGCATACATAGAAGTGTTGGCCAGTGTTAGTCTGGCATGGCTGAAAGAGTTGCTATGGTAAATCCTCTTGCAAATCTGAGAGTATAAGTCTCATTAATTTAAAACTTGTGGTGCACCCAACTAGAGACTTGGACCTCCCTACAATAGAAGAGGCATTTACTATGTGGGGTGCAAGCAGAAAAATATATTGTTGAATATAAAAAGTTCTTACATTTGGGATAAAATGTTCTGATCAGGAAAGCGGCAGAGGATTTTTATGGTCAAAGTGTCACTAGTTTGCAGTTACAATTTTATTCCCAAAGAAATCTCAAACTTGTTTTGCTGTATGGAAATTCCGTAAAATATGTTGATAGATCATGGGTGTGAAATTTCACATTTAATCAACAGTCAAGATAAGCGATGCTTCAAAGAATATTTCCTCTGGCTTTTCATTTTCCTCTTAAATGGGAACAAATATCCCTGGTTTTAGATTTGGCTATACAACCTATTTAGAAGATCTGGAAGGCTTATCAAGGAACTTCTTGAGACCAACAACATCTGGAAGAAGTCATAAGTATAGAGAGTATGCTGCTTTGGAATTGGGGTCATATCATTCCATCTGGATTCCCTATGGTAACCTGCTTACATTTGCCCTGGCAAAGCTATCCATGAATGATGCTTGAAGCATCATTATTGGGTTTCATGTAGCTACCACCCTTCTCCTATATCTATTGAATGTCCCAAAAAGGAAAAATGTTTAACTTTACAAATGCAGAAGGAACAAATACTAACTCCTAACTCAACCTACACCCTTAAAATATACACCTCCTAAAGTTAAAGTATAACACAGAATCAGTATGTCATCAGGCAATTAAGAATGAGAACCCACATGTTCAGGCAGAAAAAAATGTGGCAGCATTTGAATGCAAAACGACTTGAGAATAGACCTTTAGCAAAATACAAACTGGGTGACATACCAGGCTATAATGTCTTTCCTGTACACATAGATAAATAAATGAGTACAGAGGATGTAGAAAGGGAAGGGCCAACCCTTGCCTCAACATTATGCAAATTTGGCCCTGTGGCATGGCTTTAAGGTTAAAAAAGGATATTAGTGAGGCGAAGTCTTTACTGCCAGGAAATCTTTTTTGTTCCTACATGTTCCAATTTGTGAGGAATGACATGAATGACTGTGTGTTTTGGCACTCATTGTATTACATTTATATAAATGATTATGTTACTTACATTACTCAATCTGTACATATATTGGTGGTAAAAGAAAGCAGTATTTACTTCATTAAAAGCAAGCACAGACCATTGCACACTAAATCATTAGAAATACAATTGACAAAGAGTACCTGAGGTCTCCTGAAGCCAGATGTCTGGCTGCTTAATGCCATTTTTCATTGAAGTGATCGGAATAGTCCACGTGTAGCTATAAAAAGCCAAAATATATCAATGTAGTTTAACTGCTTATTCACAATAAGTGGACAAAACAAAACACATTTCTCGAAATCTAAACAAATGTTATCACTCGTTTTGGGTAGAAGCCCCACTCAAATAATAAACATCAGCCTTGTCAGGGCGAACCATAAAGTCATTAAATAAACCTCTGTTTACCCTCTGGTAGCTTGGGAAAAAAGCAGTCAGATTTAACTTAGAGACAATGTGTAAAGTACTTTTGCAGCACTCAAACATTAATAAAGTAAAAACACAACTCAAGAAAATCCTAAGCCTATTTAGAAAAATAGAGTATCATTTAATAAATAAAGTTACACTAAAGAAATAACAATGCAATCAGTAGAACCAGAGTTATGAATGTAAAAATGTTCCAATGAAAATAGCACCAAAGAGCACAAACCACCACTTGTAGGTAGCTGATCACACTGGACCGGGTAAAAGTCACAAGTTCAGGCTAACTGCAATGGAGTGCCAGTCAGATACAGGGACAAGGTTCATCCTGGTGAAGAGTTCACTTTTTTGAGCCCATGTCCAAGCGAGGAGCCTCAGCTTAAGCTCTACATTGGCGGGGAACATGAGGAGATTGTTGTTGCGGCAGATAGCAGTCGTCGCTGGATCTTCTCCATGATGGGTGAGGCAGGCAGAGGCTGCTTGGTGCACAGAGCATGTTACCATCAGAATTTCACATTATCAGGAGACACCCTGACTGTTGATAGTATGGAGAGCCTGCTCAAGGTTGCGTAGAACCCCAAAACATCTGGATTTTGATTATGAGTGCAGATTTTGCAAATTTGAGGCAGGGAGATTATGATGCCATCCAAAGGTTAAGGACCTAAAAAGCACCTCTTTGGGATCACAACCCACTCCATCACAAGCCAGCAGCAGAGCTCAAGCAGCTCCTTTTTGTACAGCAGGTCCACTGGGCAGTTGCTGCAAAGGCTTCTGGAAGCTTGTTGTGTCTCTTTAGCTCAAACAGAAGCTCAGTCAAATGACCCTTGCAGCCACTTCTGGGGATCCCAGATTCAAGGCAAATAGATCCAGTCTTCCTTCTTCAGACAGGAGGGCAGTCCTTCTTCTGAATTTTCCGCAGGTCGAGGAGCTTTCTGATGAGAGACTCAGAAGGTGACACACTTATACCTAGTGCTGAGGCTTATTTGAGGGCAATTTACTGGCCTACTACTAAACTGATCCTGGTCAGTTCTTCCCCATCCCTTGAGTTTTACCACAAACTGTTTTGAGTGAGAAAGGCAAGGCCAGGTCCGATGCCAGGTTCCTTTTTGTCTGCTGCAGGTACGTTCTTTGAATTGTTAACATGGCATGACACAACTACTTCCCAGCGATCCTGTCAGGAAGACCACTCCCTCTACACCCAAACCTGTTTGGTCTCAATACCTAGAAGTGCTAGAAATGGGGGTCTCTAGCTGGCAAGGGTTTCCACCTTTGTCCAATTAGGGACCCTTCCTTCTAGTCAGGATAAGGGAGTTACACTCCTAAATAACCCCTGCTCACCCCTTTGATAGCTTGGCACGGCCAGTCAGGCTTATCTTAGAGGCAGTATGTAAAGCATTTGCACATAGCTGATGGAAAAACAGTGAAGACACTGCAAACGTATACCACACCAGTTTAGAAAAATATCCTATATTTTTATATATTCAAAACAAGATCAAAAACGATAACAATCCACCATACAATTCTCAGAAATCTTCAGTAATCAAAATAGACTTGAAATACAGTTCCTTGTAATCGAAGGCATTGTGAACAACAAATACAAAAAAGTTCTGTCTGACAGCAGCATCGTTAGAGCTGCAAAAGAGTACCTTTAGAAATGTAGGGACGTCAGCGACCTATCGATGAGCCCTGTTGGGCCGGCGTCCGCAGGTGTCGGTTCCAGAGATTTGTGCAGGAGTTGCCCGGCCCTTGAAGTCACACGCTTTGCAGATCAAACACCTCATGGTTGAATTTGGTTGCACCGGAGTCGGCAGGCTTCGGGGCTGTGTGCGAAGCCCACAGGTAACAGTGCAGGCAGCGTTTCAGTGACGGTCTTCCAGTGGCTCTGGTGGGACCAGGCTTGCGGTGCGCAGTGATACGGAGCTTGCCTCGCTGCTGGCAGGTCACGGTGCAAGCAGCAACGTTGTTGTTGCTAAAGCGTTGTCGTCGGCTGACGAACTGGAGTCAATGGCGCCAGCTTCGGTAGGCCAACGCTGCGGTGTAGGAATCAGGACGGTGCATTGTGTAACTTACGAGCTGTGCGCTCGAACCACGGTGCAAGCAGTGGCGTCGATTTCAGTGTGGAGCTGCGTCGTCAGGGATACTAAGGCAGTGTTGTGAAATGAAGTGTGTGAAGAGGGGTACCCACAGGCCGTGGTGCGAGCAGCGGCTTGGTGACGTCAGTGGGTGGCGTCGTCAGTGAGACAAGGGTCAAGGGTTTCAGGACACAGAGTCGACAGGGGCATGGGCAGTGGCGCCGCAGATGGCATTGAGTTGCTTTTTCCTCTGTGGCAGCACAAAACACACAGTCCACAGAACTGATTGCAGAAGGACTAGATGTCTTTGTTATTCCTTAGACTTCTTGAACATGGGGCAAACTCTACCTCAATCCCTTGGAGAAACTCAATAAAGGCTGTAGAAAGTTCAGTCCAGTCCTTTCACTGCCCCAAAACAGAAGCAGCCACTGCAGGCCAGCAAAGCACTCAGCAAAGTGGTAGTTCCTCCTCACAGCTTCTCCAGCTCTTCTTCTTGGTAGTCTTCTTGGTCCAAAAGAGTTTTAAACTTCTGAGGTCTGGGCCCCAATATTTATACTCCAAATGTATTTGTCCTCTAAGGCAGAGAGTGTCTGTGCTTAGTCCAAACCATCTTGGTTCCCTCTGGCCCAGCTTCCCAGCAGGAGGTGGAGACAGCATTGTCTACAGCTGACAGGCCGATTCAGGTGCAAGTAAATCTCCTGCCACTACTCTAAATGGAGCGCAGGTCTATTCAGCCCTGCCCTGACGTATCCAGACTCTCTGGAGCCACTGCACATTCCCAGCCCTGTCACTACAAAGTCAGACAGTCAATGCACATCCTAGCAGAGGCACATAGGATGGGTATGTGTTAGATTTGGGGTCTCTAGTTGGCACAGGTAGGTACTTGTGACAAATAGGGACCCTTGCTTCTAGTCAGGATAAGGGGATTACACTCCTAAAATAACCTCTGCTCACCCCCTTGGTAGCTTGGCACGAGCAGACAGGCTTATCTCAGAGGCAGTGTGTAAAGCAGGGGTGACTAATAGGAAGAAAAGGAAAGGTTTAGGGACTGGCAAGTGGGTGTACTTGCCAAGTCAGCATGACAGTACCAGACTGCACACTGGCTCTGCCATGGCAGACCTTTGACACATTTTACAAGGCTGCTTCTGTGGGGGGGACAACCAGTGCTGCAAGCCCATCAGCATCATTTGGATTTACACGCCCTGGGCACACTCATTGCACTGTACTAGGGTCTGACAAGTAAACCAAATAGCCAAACAGGGAACCACTGATTAATACATCAATTTACAATAGGGAGCACTTGCTCTGTGGCACTGGGCAGTGGTGGCACACTGTACCGAAAGCATCTAACACCAGCAAAAATACATGAGGCAACAGCAAAAATGGAAGGGAGACCACACCAATGGTGCCAGGTCTAACAGTATGCAAGAAAATACCTTTCTAAAAGTGGAATTTTCAAACACAGAATTTAAAAATCACCTTTACTAAAAGATGCATCTTCAGATTCTGAGTTCAGGCATGCCAAACTTTATTTTCCTATCTGGTCCCTATGGAAAGTTATATTTATAAAATGTTGTAAATGAACTCCCAGGCTTTCTTATGGGCAAGATAGCCTTTCAGTAGTGAAAAACGAAATTGGCAGTATTTCACTATCACGACATGCCACACACATCGGGGCATGTCCCACTTTTCACATAGACTACACCCTGCCCACATGGGTACCCTGGGCTTACCTTAGGGGTGACTCACATGTAAGAAAAGGGAAGGTTAGGCCTGGCAAGTGGGTGCACTTGCCACGTTGACATGGCAGTACTAGACTGCACACAGACACTGCAGTGGCAGGTCTAAGTTACCTTTGAAGGGCTGCTTGTGTGGGTGGAACAACAAGTGCTGCAAGCCCACTAGCAACATTTGATTTACAGGCCTAGGCACACACAGTGCACTTTACTAGGGGCTTATCAGTTAATCAAATATGCCAATCCTGGAAACACCAATCCATAATACAATTAACCAAGAGAGCATATGCACTTAAGCACTGGATAGCAGTGGTAAGGTGCCCAGAGACCTAAAATTAACATCAGCAGGTCAAGAAAATACAGGAGGGAGAAGCAAAAAAGTTTGGGAATAACCCATCAAAAAGGGCCATTTCGAAGAAGGAGGAATATACAACACACCACAGGAAATCTATTCACAGTCATGTGACCCTGGATACTGGCATAAAAAAGCATTTGGTTTAGGCAAAAAAAGCCAACGTTTAAAAGTGCCATTTTTAGAATAGTTACTTAAAATCTGACTTTACCACAAAGGAGGATTTTACATTGCAATTCAAATCACATTACAAATCTGTGGATGAAGCATTTCTCAATCTATTCCCAAGCTGAAGTTATCACATAATAAGTGTAATAAGGTAACCCATTGTTAGTTCATGGAAGAGACAGCTGTGTTACAGTAAGAATTGACGTTAGAAAGTTCTCTACTGTCCGGATATGTAAAAGTTAAACACACACGTCCAACTTTTTGAATACCATGCACGTGTCCTCTGAGCTTTTCTGGCCTACTTTGGGGTGACCTGGTTTTGACCTAGCTAAGAGGCTTGTCTTGCTATCCCGACCTGGCAGTTTGAAAACTGCACTACAGGCCGCAACGGGAGAACTGAGACATATATTACAGGGCTATTTGGTGGGTGACACAATGAGTGCTGCAGCCTTTGTAGCATTTAATGTACAGGCCCTGGGTATATGCAGTACCATGTACTAGGAATTTAGAGGTAATTTAAATGTAGCAATTGAGTGGAGGCCAATCATACAAAGTTTAGGAGGAAGAGCACAAGCACTTCACCATGAATTAGCAGGAATACAATGAACAGAGTCATATAACCAATAAAGACATGTTCAGCAAATGAAGGCAAAAATCTGGGGTTTCCTGCAGAAAGGGTCCGGTTCAAGAATATTAATACTATACATCAGCATAACTAGACGGCATAGCACCCTTGAGTGACATAATTAACTAAGTAGACATTGCAAAATACGTACTTGAATTCTGATTGACGAGTGACGTTTGACTCTGGGTCCAGAAGAAAATGCTCCTGGGTGACCTGACCAGTTGCAGTATTTACAGTTACAACAGGATAACCCATTTGGAGGACCCATGTATCCATGATTCCAGCGATGCTCTTGGGTAACACTACGGAAGTCTGATTATCCACAGCCTGGAAAAAATTGTAGAAACATGAGTGATAAAAGAGGCTTCTAACACAACATATAAGCATGTACTATTGTATAGAGGAGTCTCCATTGGGATTTGAACTAGAAGTTGCCAACTGAATCTTTAGGGAAGCATGATTTTTCTATTTTAATGCATTTATATTTCAATGATTTTGGATTTCCTGGGGAATATGAACTCAAAGTTGTTGTAGAGGGTGGCTTATGTCTCGGGGTTTAAGAAATACAACAATCTTTCTGTCCTAGCCAGTGCACACATATGGTGATCATTTACGAGAAAACGATGGTGCCATTTAGACTAATGAGCAAAATTATGGACTGACAATTAACATACATTTACTACAAGCACGAATTGAGGATCTGGTTAAAAAACACTTACTTATGAGAAGTAGTTTTATTGTTTCAATGACATGAAAAAGTGATGTCCCTGGACATAAAAACACCTGCTATCACCACAAAGTTCTACATGCTAAGTTCTGAGGGGCTTATTTACTTGCTCCTTGTGCGGCCTGTGCATCATTTTTAACATGGGAAAAAGTGATGCAACTTGTAAATAAGCCAGAGTCCAGAATTTATGGCCACACCCCAGTATATCCGCTATTGAGTGTTATCTCTCGAATTACTCCGATACTGAATATGAGCCCCCAAGGCTTTCACCCAAACTGCTTAAACCTTTCTTTTGCTGGTATCACAGACCGTCAATGTTTTTATTGCTTCGATGATCAGTAACAGCAATCCTTAGATTTTTTTGCTTTGAACATGTGAGAAAAGACTAGTAAGTCATCGAGCAGGACACCATTACATCCAGAAACCCACACATAGCAACAGAACATTTGTACTTGCTGCTCAGCCAGTGTGACTGTGCTGTAGAATGTTGGGAGGTGATGATGCTGTGTGGAGTGTTGGTGAGTGAGAGAGTCATTGGAGAATGGGCTGAGCAGCAAGAAGGCTGCTCCTGGTGGGGCTCTTGATTATAACATGCATCTCAAGAAATCAACCTGATTAATCTACATGGAGCAGGCGTCTTTCATTTACAAGAACTCATAGCACTTTGCATTAACATATAGCAGTTTATTACAGGACAATTGCAAAAACATTTAACAAAATCCATAGGAAACGGGTCCTAATTTGGATTCAATATGGTCTCTAAGTACTCCGACTAACAAAATAATTCATTCTTTACACCATTGCCACAAGAAAATATTGGTGTATTATTCATTACCTTTTGCCAATGGCCCAAGAGGTCTCTGTAGACAGTATTGCCATACTGATTAGCAAGAAGATAGGACTGAAAAAAAGAGAAACATCTTTTTAACTTCAAATTCATTTGATCAGTTTCAAAATTCTGCCGACTTGAATTGCCAGACCATTATTTGCAAAGAGTTCTGTAATTCACAAAAACAAGGTAAGGATAAGTATGTGCATCACAGAGGTTGATAATTACTGATTTGCAGAAGGAAGGAATCGAGCTTTAGGACTTTCATAGGGTTCCTGGCTCACGCTCGCTTAGCAGAAAGTGGCCAATTCATGGGGGTAAAGGCGGTGGCGCTGGAATGATTTTTAGAACGGGGATGGTGACCTGTGATATCAGCCCCTGTTTTTTGGGTTTGATGTGTCTAAATTTCATACACATAACTTCGACTGTTTCTGAGGGTCCAGTAGAAAAGTTCGCGCAATTACCTTTGAGAAATTTCGAGTTACATGTATGAAATTTCGAAACCTCACGTCCAGAAAAACAGAGGTGCCAAGCTCTGCGATGAGCACGTACAGCTCATGATTCTGCCTCAGCTCAGTAAAGGCATGGAGGCTGTGCTACTCAAAGAGTGACTATAGCAAATGAGTTACTCAGAGAGTAAGGGGAAAGTCTGAGGGTGTCATTCCTGTATTTTGAGGATAATTTGCACAAATATATGTGGCTAAAACGTAATACGGTGTAATCCTTTATAGAGATTACATTCTGGAGCAAAGTTCCTGCTTTGTGAAGCTAAACCACCATATACACCACTGGAAAACAAGCTTAATGTTGACCAGAGAAGAGCAAGCCTCTTGTAAATATGTGAAATATGTAACGTGACTCCTGATAGGTGTGTTTTGCCTCCTTGAGTATTAGCAAGTCCCATCGCAGAAACTCAATTATCGGTATGGCACATCCAGCAAAGGAATTGATTGTAACTGACTAGTCTTCTAAGCAAAAACCCCTCCCAAGCATGAGAGTTCACCCTTTTCTCCCTGGCCTTGTCATACACCATCCCCACTTCCAAACATTCAGGGTGCATAAAAGGCTGCAGTGTATTTTTCACATGGATCATACATTTGGCAACTTACTGGTTGGTCATTCTAGACCCATGTTTGCGTGTTACATCTCAAACTTATTCATCCAAACATTGTCCCAATGGCTTTATCTCCATTTCTGACTGACAGCACTGACACTGCACGATGGGCCCTTTTTGCAGGTGTCTCGGGATTCTGCAGGTTCTAGGCTACTTTTGCTACTGACTTTGTGGGTGGCCTCCACGCCCTCCTTCCTCTATTGGGCGGTTCATAATTACAAAATGTGCAGCCAATAGACGTGCATCTTTTTTAGTGGGCTTTTACCCGCAGTGCTTCCGGTGTTTACTTTGCCAGTGGGTGGTTCCTGCAGGCCCCTATTAGGTCTGGCTTTGCCTCCTTGGCCCGCGTCGCAATGCAGTGTCCAAAAATAGGCGCTAAGGAGTTACTGGCCTTGTATGACCGAAAGTGTGGAAACATGATTGTGGAGATGCAATAATTCTCAAGCCTCGCTATCCAATCCCCTCAACATAGTTAATGAAGAAACAATACATTTAACACTTCACAATTTCCAAACATGCCTTCTATGAATTATTCTTATGCAGGTCCTAAAGTTTATGAGTGGAACATTTTTGCAAGTTCGGCAAAACATCAATTGAGGTTGAAACACTGAGTCACACCAGAAGTAATGATCATGGTCAATAATGCACCAGAATCTATGCTGATCAATAATTCTGTGATATTGTGAACTAACAACCACACAAATGGCCTATTGGTTCAAGGCAAATACTGGAATGACACATTTAAGGAGGCCAATGGAAATCATTTTCTCTAGTGCTGCCTTGCAATATAATAACTGCTCTTCATACAGTACAACAAATAATGGATCTCTATGTCTTACTATTTTGGAGAAAGACTGAGAAGCATTTTACAAGGGCTTATCGCTACCAGGTGTCACTTTTTATGGTGTTCTGGTGGCGATAAGCCCTTTGCCTTATTTACAAGGCGGCATTAAGCCACTGAATGTGGCTTAATGCTGCCTTGTAAATATAGCGATACCAAAGGGGATGATGGATGGAGCGTTTGAGCAAATCAAACACCCACCCCAAGTCAACTGATCTGTGTGTGTCCATCATCATTCTTTAGTTCACTCCACCAACCCAGTTCAGACATGGCCATATGCAAATCAGTCTGACCCTGTGCCTCATGGGAACAGTCCAGCCCGAACTGCCAAGCCATGTCTTCCCTCGACCGGGAACAAGCATCCTGGGACCGGTTTCGGGTCCATAACCCTCATCAGCCAGGCTATCTTGAATCCATTGGCTAAGTGAGCAAGGGACCCATGTCTGAGAAATACCCTGCCAATTTAGGGCGAACAAAGCGATACCAAAGGGGATGATGGACGGAGCGTTTGAGCAAATCAAACACCCACCCCCAGTCAACTGATCTTTGGTATCGCTTTGTTCGCCCTAAGTTGGCAGGGTCTGCCCGGACGTGGCAGTAGCCCCTGATCTGCCGGGGGTGAGGGGGGGAAGGGGCAGAAAGCCCACTAGGCCCTAGGGATTTTTTATTTTTTATGATGTAGGGGTAGGGATGCCCATGGTTTGCTAGGTTTCCCTAGGTGCAGGCACAGCTTGGGTTCAACATCTACAGCTAGGCACCTTGCAAAAAAAGGGTCCGTTTTCACTGTGAAAATGTGGTGTGTCCACGTTGGGGTTTGGGCTGTTTCCTGTCGCTGGCACAAGGCCTACCCACACAGGTGAGGTACCACTTTTCTAGGAAGAATTTGGGGAATGTGAGGTGTGTGGAATTTAGTCGATCCACACAAATTGCAGAACTTTCCACCACAGAAATGGGAGGAAAATGTGTTTTTTTTACAAAGTTTAAGGTTTGCAATGGATTCTGGGTAACAGAACCTGGTGTGAGCCAGACAAGTCACTCCATCCTGGATTCCCCTTGGTGTCTAGAGTTCAAGAAAATATTTATTTTCTAGGTTTCACTAGATGCTGGCAGAGCTAGAGTTCAAAATCTACAGCTAGGCACTTTGCAAAAATAGGTCAGTTTTCACTCTAAAGATGAAGTGTGTCCACGTTGGGTTTTGAGCCCATTCCTTTTGGGGGCACTAGGCCTACCCACACAAGTGAGGTACCATTTTTATCGAGAAACTTAGGGTAACACAGACTTGTAAAGCAACTGTTATTACCTATTGATTTTTGATGCATTTCTGCCTTTCAAATGAAAGACAATGTGTAAAAAAGAAGTCACTTTGAAAAATGTCCTATAATTCTCATGCTACTATGGGTACTCACAATTAAGGAAATGTGCAAATAGCTATTGTTTCCAAATTCTATATTTTGTTAAATTTCAGAAAATCATTAGTGTCTTTCATCCTGATTTTTCACTGTATATATTATCCAACATGAATTTCTAAATACCCGATACATAATAAAAAACCATTGCAAGACGCTGCTCAGTTATTGGCTCTGGGTTTGTCGGGTTCTTGGTGAGTGTTATATATATACACACAACCAGAAAGATCCAGTAGATGTAACGTTATATGTGCCATCGCAATACTGCCTGGTTGTTTTTGCTGTCTGGTGCCCTGGTGATCTATCCTGGTGGGACTGGATTCACAGGGTCCCTGACAGCCGCACCGCCACTGCATCACCCTGGTGGGAGAATACATCTCCCAGGTTGCAAGGCCCAACACACAGGTGCCATGAGTGAGGGGGAGATGCTTGCATTTCCAACGCGCGCAAAGAGCAGCCTCTCCCCCCACGGTGCGGGAGCCTGTTGTGCCAACGCAATCTCGCCTGGTTGTTTTTGCTGTGTGGTGCCTTGCTGATCTATCCTGGTGGGACTGGAGTCCCAGGGTCCCCGAGAGCCGCACCGCCACTTCGTTACCCTGGTGGGAGACTACAACTCCCAGGGTGCAACGCCCAACACACAGGTGCCATGAGTGAGGGGAAGGCGCTTGTATTTCCAACGCAAACAAAGCGCAGCTTCTCCCCCCGCTGCGCGGGACACACACGGGCCAAGGGGAGGCCTGTCATTGACAGGAAGAGGCAGGGCAGGGCCATCCCTCTAACATCGACCCCAGGACTGGACTACAACAACTATAAGGTACTGTTACCCACATCCTGACCCTTGTCCCTAGAAGCCTGTTTGCCTACATCGGCTGCAAAACCCAGTCTAGAGGACTCTTCTTACTGTCAGAGGACCAATTTGAGCCTATTTTTGTAGCCAGGTGTTTAGATCAGTATTTGAATATCGCATCTGGTTTGTCCACCAATCTGTTTTGAGGTATATTGGCAGCACCCAACTAGTATTTGTGTAGTCATTGTTGCTGTTACCAAGCATGGTTAAAAGGAAAGCAGTGGATGCGTTGGGGGGGGAGTTGTGGGGAAGGATAAGAAGCCCAAAAGGTCAAACAAACACCCAACACACAATAGAAGTAATTGTGTCATGAACCGCATAGATAATTTAATTAGTGACTGCAAAGATATTTTAACTGTCCCACTGGGTAATGACAGAGGTACAACAGAAGCACCCCCCAGCAAATATCCCTTGTCCCCCGGATCGTAAATCTATACCGGATATGTTTAAAGGATCTACACTGAAAGAACTCCTCCCTGCCCACCCAGATAAAGCATCACAATTAGGGATAACTTCACCCAGTCACTCTAATCTAGGCAAAGAACCCCATATGGTGTGTGCACTAGAGTGCTCAAATAGATTTGCCCCCCTGACAAACATAAATGAAGACAATGTGCTCACTCCGCACATAGTCAGTACAGGACTAGTTGAGGATGTGCACGTCACTGACCCCTTGGGGTCATGTAGGTGTATGTGTTCAGGTCAGCTCACTAATCGGATAGCAGATTTAATAGCCTAAATAAGTATCTTCATGGAAGTAGTATGTTCACAGAAAGGCCTGATCGATAAACTTACTGAAATTGTGAAACCTATTATACAAAACATCACTATGGATTCAACAAGAACGTCCAGGCCTATGTCCTTGCCAAAAATTAAAGAAGGCATACTTTATGCAAAAAGGGTTGAATGTAAAGGCACCAGTACAGAATGCGTGTGTCTTACCCTCATAACATCAGACATGGTTGATAACCTAGTGGCATTTGACCTAAGGACTTCCCACATGATCACTTCGAAGATTGAGATAAAATATAACCCTCCAGCAGTTACTACTATTAATAACTGCAGGAAATCTGCCCAAGGTGGTATTGAAAGTTCTTCCCTAGAGAAGATAGATGGATGGTTATGGAACATCCCCCCAATACCTTAGCAGTCACAACCACACATTGCATGTGGGAGAATCATCATCTAAGCAAACAAGGGCCCTTTTTAGTACAGGCCCAGGGGGCATAGGGTCAGAGGATGGGGTGGGCGAGGCTTCAGAAAATCTAATTGACAGTTTTAAAGCTCCCCTCGTAAATAATAATCTGGTAGAGTTGTCAATTGCTCAGGAAACCAACAGTCAGGAAGTTACTCCCCAATTATCCAAGTACCAGTTACGACCAGATTGACCTTAGCCTCCTGGAATATTGCGGGACTACACACTAAAATAGCCTCAGCAGATTGGTCAGCATTTATAGAGGACCACAATGTATGGGTCTTCCAAGAAACCTGGTTGCTGAATCACATTTACCGCCCAGGGTATTTAAACTTCTCTAAACCAGCCCTGGGTGGACAAAAAGGCAGACCCTCTGGAGGGCTCACCTTATGCGTTAGGCAGCACTCTGGCTATAAGGTAGAGGGAGTACAAATTGACAGCCCTGACATTCTGGTTATACGCTTACGTTTGAATTACTCCACTGACATAATGGTAATAAATGTATATGCAAGAGGAATGGCGGGTGGGTAACTATCTAATATGGTCAACCTACATAGAAAAGATAGCACGGTCCAGACACCTAGCATACTGAGGAAGGGTCTGGTCTATCCCAGAGCTGATATATTTTGCCAATGCACTAAAAGATGTAAGAAGGGGCAGGCCTATCGTGTAAGATTTCATGGTTACAAAAAATAAAGCGTACACTGGTAAATATGGGAATGAGCCATCTGTGGGAAGACCAGGCAGGCAGTTTGTTTCCATCCAAAAAGATTTTAAGGAAGCCTACTGGAACATGGTCAAAACAAACAGTTCGAAATCCACCAAGGACACCAGCCTGTCTGGTATCTTCCTGGAACACAAAAAAGATAATCTTTTTGAGGAGTACTGGGATTTTATTTCTGAATCTTGTGACAGAAAGCTTTTCCACCAATTTAGGGTGGGTACACTCCCCGTTAAATCGTTCACACACAAATGGAACAGCTCATTGGACAACAAATGTGTTTCCTGTCCTAAGCAGGTTGAGACAATTCCCCACATTCTATTTGTGTGTCCAGCATAGAAGCTCCCTAGGGATAAATGGTTAAAGCCAATCTGTTCCAATCTGGGCACCAGATCTAGTGCTGTAGCTCTTCGTATACCAAAGACCAACACACAGGAGTCCATAGTGATAGCCATGGCCACATTTGTTAGCTGGATGTGGGGTATTCGAGCGAAAAACATTAAGAATTAGAAATCAAACGAACTACAATTTTACCCAAAGGGAGTTGTGTCTACTCTATTGTACATACCATTTGCAGTATTAAGCCACGTTCGATAATGAACTTGATCTGCTTCTTACATACTGCAGTACGCAAAAGAATCCTTTTGATATGGTTTAATATGGTGGCAGTGTCTGTTTGACACCGCCAGCCATATTAGTATGGGCCCAAACTGATGCCTTTCCGTGGCAGCAATGCCGCCATGGAAAGGCAGGTGATCTTCACTTCGGGGGCCCCCTGAGGGCCCCCGGAGTGAAGGTGAGGTGGGGGTGCACACAGGGGGTACCTGTGGTACCCCCCAGCATTTGCATACACAAAGCGGCAGGCACCACGCGGTGCCTGACGCTTTGTATATGCAAATGCATACATGCATTTTTAGCATTGTGGCAGATGTATACACATGAATGGTAGCTAGGCCAAGCCAAACGAGCGATGCACTTGCTTTACTATTAAGCCATAGAAATTTTATCAATTAACTTTTTAACTTTTTTAACATCTTATATGATATCTTTTAAACAAATCTTGTACATAATGTATTTTATATATATATATAGAGCTTCATTGTCTATCTCTTAATGTATCTATTGCACTTAAAACTTGTATGTATAATTGTTTTTTTGTTTTGTCATGATGTAACACTGTCCATAATATTGTGTCTTTTATGATCGCAACGACCAAAATAAATACTGCTTTGACTTTGACTTTGAATTTGGCTTTCAAACATCTGTCATAATGAGAAGAAGTCAGAAGTAAAAACGTTGGTACAAATGGCTGTGTTTTTTCAACTCATTTTCAATTTTTCCTATTTCCAACTGTTAGTTTCGATAAAGAAACCTTGAAGGATCTAGTCTAATGACCCCTTGCTGAATTTAGAATGTTGTCTACTTTTCAAAAATGTATAGCTTTCCAGGATCCATTATTGCTTTCATCCCATTTTTACCATTAACTGGAAGAAGGTTGAAAGCACAAAAAAATAGCAAAAATAGGCTATGCCCCAGTAAAATGCCAAAACTGTGTAAAAAACTGTTGGTTTTCTGATAAAAGTCTGTCTGCCCCTTAACGCTGGGAGAATGGGGATTTCAGCCCCACAACCCCTTTGTTGATACCATTTGCAGGGAAAAAACACAGATGCTTTCATTTGCAGAACTTTTTTCTAATTTTTCCCCTAAAAAAACAAAATGTAGCTGTATTTTGGCTCATTTCTGGGTCCCCTCCAGAGGAATCCACAAACCCTGGGTACCTTTAGAATCCCCATGATGTTGGAAGAAAAAGACCCAAATTTGGCATAGATACCTTATGTGGTCAAAAAGTTGCAGGGGCCTAAGCGAGAACTACCACAAATAGCCAAAAAAGAGGCTTAGCACAGGGGGGGGGGATGAAGGCCTAGCAGCGAAAGGGTTAAAGCCTGTGAAGAAAAGCACCATTGCCTGCACTGGGAATATAAACAATGTAATGCAACAAAGACATAAGTAGCATAATTACATAGAAGAAACTAGTGCATAATAGAGCAATACAACCGAAAAACACAATATAGCATAAAAACATTGGTATTCAAAAACAGCACAATAGCGCACCACAAAACACAGTAACACTGAAAGCTATAACAACAGAACACAGCAAACCAACAAATACACCAACAAAAATAGACAACATAACAATAGACTACAATACCTCAATGGCACACTTTTACAACAGCACAGTAGACAACAATAACACAAGAGCACACTTTTAAAGCAGCACAACATTGTGCCATATAAAAAGACATAAAAAGTGAGCAAAAGCACAAGCACAACATAGCACAGTAACACCACACCTAAATACAAAAACACAGAACACCCTAACACAATACAGTTGCTGAGCTCTGCTGTTATCCGTCGTGCATTGTTTTTTAGTGCTGTGTTGGCTTATGTTTGGAATCAAATGTTGAACTGCTGTATTGTTGTCTCCGAGTTTGTTAGTGCCTGGTTGTATTGTATATTTGCTGATTCATTATTGTTGCCTTGTTTTATTTAGTTGCTGTTCAATATTGCTATTTTTGTGGTGTATGATTGTGATGGATTGTGGTATTGCTCAACTTCAGCTGCAGTCTGTTTGATTACATTTGACAAATATTCTCCACAATCTAATTACACAATACAGTAGTAAATGGTATTTAAACCAAGTGCGGCCTTCAGGTATCAAGGACATTTCTTATTCAATGAATCATCCTGTCACAGAAAAGACTAAATCTAATTGAATATATTATGCGACTAATGCAAAGAATCAGTAGGCAAAAAGCAAATTTTGTTGGGTTTTAAAATACGTACAGTCAACCCTTTAATAAACAGCTTCTCGGTCAGGAACGTAGACAGCATTCGAATTACCGCAGCTCCCTAAAGTAAAATACAAGCAGAACAAGCACTAAGTTCAAACTTAAAAGCAAAACAAAAGCAAAAGTTGTGCAGCATTAAACACTTGGCTTTGGTTGTTACAAACTATCCAGAAAAGACACTCTCTAGGTAGGAGATGATCTAGGCCAATTACAAAGCAGTTTGCACTCCTAAATCCTGTTTTGATTACAAATGGAACGAATTACGGTCGCCAGGCAATCCCAAAAGGTGATATAGCAGCTATTAAACCATTAAATAATGTATAATTGTTCACCACAAGTGTGGACCATCCCGCAGTAGTAATTCTCATGAAAGAGTGAGGAGCGGGCATTGCAAAGCATGGTACATGTTCAGATGTGGCCAAGCGTCACTGCCCTCGAGAGTGACGTCTCTTCAGTGGACTCAATAGAATATATTCATTGGATTCATTCAAATAACAATTTCTTCAGATTTTATCCATGTGTGGTTTATTTTCTCTTAGGCTTTGATTTGCACAATATTACTTCATAATGTTTCACAACTTATATCTGGTTCCGCCCAATGCATTTTGGGCATTCGCCCTTCGTCAGGGGACTTATTCCTGCAAAGTAACCAAGTGTAACACGCAATCAATTCGTATGCCTAAGGCATAAAACATCAAACAACTTTATCATCATGCTAGTGATCGTGTTAATCTAAAAACACGCGATTGGCGATAGTGGGGCAGGTTATAGGTGGAACTGTGCCTGGACTGCGATATTTAGTGAAAAAAACTATACAGGGTGATGAAATCGTTTGGGGTGGAAAACAAGTGAAATGTGTTCATGCCTTTAAATGAGGTAAAATGACTCTGAGTGTGGTGGTGGAGCTCTATAGGCGGGGTGCAACCATCATGCTGGTGTATAGCTGATTTTTTAAACACGGGAGCGTTGTGTCATAGAGTGGTTCGTCGTGGGACATTCGATGTCGGGTGATATCACACACCATTTCGCTCACACTCTTGTACATGTCCACAATAAGATCTGAGAGAGACTCAAACAAGTTAAAAATAATTATTGACACAAACAAGTTCAAAATATTTATTTTAACGAACGTGCTCCAATATGCAGTATACGTGCCACAATAAGCAGAAAATGGCAAAATAAAAATACGGTCAGCATAGGAAGTAATACATAGATCATAAAAGGAGCTGTCATAGTGAGAGACAGAGTTGCCTAACTTCCCTCCCCTTGCAAAGATGCAGGATGATTATATATTAGAAGGGCTCTGGGTGTTGTCTTCAGACCCCGTACCTCAGTCCTTAGATGGTAGTTGTACATCATAGATGCTGTCTTGCCTTGCTCCCTGAAAAAGGTCCCTCTCCATGTGTCTGCTACCTATCTGTGTATTCCAATAAAACCAAAGTACATATTCCAAACAACAGCTGCATCTGTATGTTTTGTCTAGGTGCTAGGGCCTGACCAGAACAGAATAACAAAGGGCATTGTTGTTCGACCTTGTTCGCAATGTTCAGACTAAATCCCAGGAACCTGCAAAGCGAGAACACAACAGTGGGTTCTCAGGTGAAAATATCAAAAGAAGCATTTGCAAAAAATAGTAACATGTGCAAAGCAGCGGACAATCTGCAGCGTACTCCTGCTAACTCAGGGAAGAGGACAATGTCCCCACGGGCCACGTGACACAAGTCTTAAGGGTTCGACCAGATTTTGGTCCACCATTTGACTGTGCAATGGTTAGTCTAGAAAACTCTGTTAGGAAGGTAATATTTTAGTTGTACTGTACAAGGTGTACAGGGCACCCAGAAACTTCAGGAAATATTTTTTGAACTCTTGGCTTGTACTAAACTCAAGCTGGCCACGAGACATGCAAGTGCTGTTGTAAACAGAGCAGTGCACTGTTGTGAAACTTAAGGGGTCATTAGGATGGCGGGCGGACTTTGTCTGCCCGCCATCCTCCCGGGGATTGGCACCGCCCCCCATAAGGGCGGGGGTCCCGTGGGGGGTATTAGGATGCGCCTGCCACAGTGGCGGGCGCATCCTGCATTTTTAACATTGTGGCGGGCGGTGCTCTCAGCACCGTCTGCCACAATGCTAAAAAGACATGTATGCATTTGCATACACAAAGTGGCAGGCACTGAGCGGTGCCTGCCGCCTTATGTATGCAAATGCTGGGGGGTACCACAGGAACCCCCCGTGTGCACCCCCCACCTCACCTTCCCCCCCGGACGCAAGGCGACCGGGGCGGAAAAGTGGCGGATGGTCTTTCCGTCTGCCGCGGACCCCCCAGCCATCCTAATGTGGCGGGGGGGGGGTCATTTCAATGAGGATGGCGGGCGGATTGCCCCCGCCAGGCCGGCGGTGGCAATCCGCCCGCCATCCTAATGGGCCCCTTAGTGTTTATGAACAGTGAATATGTTAAATAAAAACAGCATAAAGGGGTCCTGGACCAAAGCTATTATAGTTCTGCTATCATGCAGGGCAGTGAATGTAACACTGCAGCAGCAGATTACCATGTTCCTTATTACGCATTTTCTTCCTCCTTCACAAAACAAGAGGTCCCAGGCCTGGGAGCTTGGCAGAGGAGAAGAAATATGCAGGGCATTTTGACTTTCTGCTCTTAAACGAAGCTGGCAATCTGATTAACCTTTCTGGGGAACAGCCATAAAAATTATTTGCTGTCCCATGGGATTTCCAGCTAGATGAAATTAAATACAACTGTTTAAAACTTTAGCACTTTAATAAAAAAAAAATTGCCGTTTTGCACCTTCACCTGCTTATGCAGGCAAAATTGAACAGTCACACACCAACAGAGGTAAACACAAATGTCTATATTTGAGCTTGGACAGAAAAAAATGCATTTCATATCTTGGAAGTTGCCTGAAAGGAGGATAGCAATAACATTATTACCTTATTGTATGATATCATATTAAACAATGCTGTGATCTCTGCTGGAGTATTAACTTCATCTTCCTCCATAGACAGGGGATGGGAGGTCGCCAAGGCATCAAAGTCCATTACTGGGTAGATTTCATTAAACAGCATCAAATCTTTCTGGAAAACAGTCAGTGGTTAAAATAATCGCAGAAGCAACATTTACATTTATGCAGATCTCTGCGCGTATATATATATATATATTTTTTTCCACTTGAAATACCAAAGGTTACAGGGATGTTATAGTTAGGAAATAGAACAGAAAACTCACAAAAAAAAACAAAGTTACAGGGACTTTATAATTAGGCTCAGATTTTGCATGCACAAAACCATAGAAATTCAGCAGTTGTAGTTACAGAGCTAACTATAACATATACCCTGTAATGCACTTATTATGAAATCACATATTACATCACTCATGACATGGTCAGTGACATCACCAATGACTTTGAGATATATACTAAGGCTCTGCATCAGTTAAATTACTATTCTTCTGCACTCTTAATAAGTGATACTATTTGCAAAATATGTCATCTGACAAATAATCAGATTTTTAAAGTTGGTGTACTATTTATCAGTGACCTAGCCTCTACACTGACGTATGTCTACTACTGATGTAAGTGCCTGGTAGTGCTTTATGAAAGTCTAAGCTGTTTATTGAGACTTTACTCCACAGTGATTGCAGAGTATAGTTCTGTTTTACGACATACTGACCAGTTTCCTGAGACATCTCTCCTTTGTGATGAAGAAATGTAGTAGTAGATTGCAGTAAATTAATCTGTTCACTAAGGGCCCTATTATGAATTTGGAGGTCTTGGAGCAAGACCAACATGCGAGCGCCCACCTCCCAGACTGCCAAAGCCATAAGAAACTGCCCGTCAGATTACAAGTTTTTTTGTCTCTGGCGAGCAGCTCTTTGTCGGTCCCACTGCGGTGTCTATGAAAAATGCACCATAATAGGAACATAAAAAGGCAGTTCCTGCAGGGCATGGGCTGTTAAGTCCATACCCTGCATACAGGTGGGCTCACCATTTTTCCCCCTACATGCATATTGCATACCCTTGTGCAGAGGCATACCGGGCACCCTTTTTTGCCTCACTGCCACACTTTTTTTGGGCGGTCGCACAGCCATGAAAATTGATGGTGAGGAAAGTCCTAATATGCTTGACGGTGATACACTAGCACCACCGACATATTAGAGACCTCAGACCACTGCAAGAGCACCAGGGATCGCAGATCTTTTGCGCTGTCTCATGGCGCCCAACCATCCTACTTGTAATCTGGGTAGTCAGAACACTGGTGGGACAGTAGCTGCAACATCAGATGGGTTTGGACATCCATTGGACTGCCAAACTCATAATAAGGCCCTACGACCTTTCTCTGGAGTGATGGCTCAGTGTAGTAGACTTTTACAAAAGACTCACTTGCCTACTCACACCTTTCTCCAGGATGAAGAATATATTTACTAGTGGTTTTCACACAGTGGCCTGTCAGCTAAGACTTCTCTTATGGTTGTATGTTGTAGTGATTTGTGTAAATCTGACATTTGCACCAAAACCTCTTTCCAGGTTTATGAATAGTGTTTTTGTGGTTTGCAATTGACTAGACTATATGGTTAGACATTTTAGTTTGGTCGTTAGTGTTTAGAGTAGTGGTTTAGAGGAGACAGGATTATCCGCAGAGCCATTTTTATTTGGTGATAAGTGAGTATAGTAGTTGATAAGATTACAGTTAGTTGTCTGCTGTACATGTCTCATCTGTGGGCTTCTTCTTAATTTTTAAAAATATAAATGGTATTTTATTAAATATAATTACATTTATTTGGTGGATGATGTCATCAGTGATGTCATTTGAGATTTCATCAGAGATATCACTGACCATGTCATAAGTGATGTAATATATGAGGTCATTAGCAGTGTATTGTGGGGGCAAAAGTTATCGTTAGCTCAGGTAACTGTTGAATTTCTATGGTTTCGTACATGTAAAATCTGAGCGTAACTGTAATGCCCCTCTCTTAGTAAATTTCTACATTTTTTAAAATTAACATCTGTGTAACTTTTGTTTATTAAGTGAATTTTAACTTGATTTTTTTTATTTCCTAACAAGAACGTCCCTGTAACCTAAGTTTTTCTTGTGATTGAAAAAGGTTTTTAATTTTATTTCCTAACTATAATGTTCTTGAAACCATTTTTTTTTAAATTTGAAAGTTTTTATTTTCTCCTACGTATAATGCCTGTGTAACCTTTAGTTTTTTAGTGAAATTATATGTTTTTTATTTTTAAAACATATTTAAAAATATTTAGAAAAACATACACACCTAACTATAATATTACATTAACGTTAAATTTCAAACTGAATTTATTGTTGTATTATTTTGTTTCAAATTTTTTTTATTGAATTTCACATCAATACACAGGAAAGAACCTGGCTGACATATCCAGTACAACAACCCGGACAAGTGTTACAGATGGCTAACTGGTAAACACAGCTTGTGAACTCATCCCGCTAGATAGCTGAACTTCCAGTTCCTAGTCTTAGCTTGCCGCCTCACCAGCGAGTCCCCTGTTTAACTACTTTGTTATAGGACCTCTGTACTGAAGTGTTGCCCCCAAACTGGTAGCCCAATGTTGGGCTTAATGAAAGGAGAGAAGGAAAAAAACAAGAAAGAAAGAAAGTGGAAAACAGAAAAACTAAGAGTGAACCAAACGTTGTATCATGGTGGGTGTTTGTCAGTGTCGAGTCCTGTGTGGGTTGGATTAGGGGGCAGGTACCCAAGTCGGGTGCTCCTCAGACTATGAATCTCTAATGGGCGCTCTCTTTAGTTAAATGTGGAATAGGTGGAGTGCCCGTAATATGGGGCTGCATGCAAATAGGGGTAGTCCCTCTGACATATAGTCTACCAGCAGTGACCATATATAATTGAAGCCCTTCCTTGTGTCGTACGTAATGTCCATTAAACGTTCCATCGCTAATGCTCGCCAAACTCTAGCGTGCCACAGCCTAATGGAGGGGGCGTCTTCCTTTTTCCATGCCGCAGCAATCGGCATCTTGACAGCACCCAAACACAGCCACATGATAGCCCTGTCGCCTGTTGTTTGCCTTTTCAATAACAGATCTCTAAGTCCCAAGAGGGTGTGTTCTATGGTCTTGGGGATGTGATATCCTAATATCAGTTTTATCTGCGCAAGAATTTCCTTCCAGAATGGCTTGATTGAGGGGCAATCCCACCATATATGCAAGAAATCTCCCAGCAAACCACACCACCTCCAGCACCTTTCTCATGTGTTAGGGAATATTTTAAGTTATAGTGCGCTTCTTGCAGGTGCATGTAGCAGTTGTAAACAGTTTGAGTAGGTACTCCTCCATATTTATTCAAGAAGGGCAAGAAAGAGGAAGAAAGAACCTTGTCTGGTAATATCCTTACATAAACAGCCCCATTACTTCTCCTCCACTGGTTTATCTAGCAAGGCGTCCCAGAAACCCCTATGTCTCGGCAGCGCCTGAGGGCTCATTGCCCTAATGAGAGAAGACAGGAAGAACACTGAGCCCTTGGTGGAAGCCCCTGAATGTGTTTGAGTTGCATGTAGTGGAAGCTCTCTGAGGTCTGAAGATGGAAGGCTGTGACACATTCTGCAAATTTCATGAGGTTCCCTTTCTCATATAGGTGGGATAAGGGTGTGAGGCAACCCCCCAGTCTCCACTGCATAAAGGGGCCATCATGTAAGGCAGGGGGAAGTCAGGGTTAAAATGTATGGGGATGTATGGCAAGGGGTAGGCCGGGAGGGAGAGTGTTTTCGTAAGCAGGTCCCAGACTCGTAAAGTGGTGGACATGGGGGTGCTTATGTAGGAGTTTAGGGGTCTATGCTGCTTCTTCAAGCATAAAAGATCCCAGATGGTCCTGCCCGTTATCTGTCGGTCCATATGGAGCCAGTACTTTTCTGACTCTCTGAGCGACCACTCCGTTATGACACAGAGTTGGACCGCCTGGTAATACCCTCCAAAGTCCGGACGGGCAAAGCCATCATCTAGTCGCAACCTAGTAAGGATCCGGTATGATGGCCGAGCTCGCTAGCCCTGCCATATGAATTTTGTGATAACCCTTTTTAGATCGATAAATAGTTCCCTGTCTACAGAGTTCGGGAGGCCATGGAAAATGTATAGGAGCCTGGGAAGAATGTTTATCTTCACTGCATTAATTCTCCCTATCCAGGAGGTGTAGACTGATTCCCAATGGTTAAGATCCACCTTAATCTGTCTCAGCGGGGGGGAAAGTTAGCCCTGTAAAGTCCAGACATTTTTGGTTTCAGCTTGACCCCTAGATATGTAATGTCTTTGCCCGTACAGCAAAAGGGGGAAGTCTCCTTAATTAATTCCCACCTATCTCCCAATAGGGTTAAGTTTAGCAGAAATGACTTAGCGCAGTTCACCTTGAAGCCTGAAACTCGTTCAAAGTGATCGAGCTCTGCTTGAATAGCGGGTAGTGAAACCGTGGGTCAGTGACCGGGGGCAACACATCGTCCGCGAAGAGTGAGATCTTGTGGGCGTTAGTGCCAAAGGTAACACCCTTTATATTGGGGTTTGCTCTGATCCTCTCTGTTAAGGGCTCAATGCTAAGAGCGAATAGCATGGGGGATATGGGGCACCCCTGTCTGGTCCCCCGTGATAGCTTAAAGGCCTTAGAAGCTGCCCTATTCACAAGTACCTTTGAACTCTGTGAATGATAATTAGCCATCACCATGCCTATGAAGGTTTCGTTAAAGCCAAAACTTCTCAGGGTTCGAATTAGGAAGGCCCAATCGACTCGGTCAAAGGCCTTCTCTGCATCCAGTGAGAGAAAGGCTGTGGGAATGCCTTTCTTCTAAACATTCTCTATTATATGTACGATTCTGCCCACATTGTCGTGGGTCTGTCTACCCTTAATAAACCCTGACTGATCTGGGTCAATCAATGCAAGTAGTAGGTGTTCTAGGCGGGTTGCCAGCATTTTAGAGCACAACTTGGCATCCAAGTTCAACAGAGCGATTGGCCTGCAGGAAGCACAGGCTTTTGGGTCTTTTCCCGGTTTGGGTATTAAGGAGACTAATGCTTCCTCCATGGAGTCTGTCACCCTCTGGGCATTCGCTATTTCATTAAAAAAGGATCACCAGGAGGGAAGTCAGCTCGGGAGTGACAGTACGATAAAAGTGGGCGTTATGACCATCCGGTCTTGGGGCTTTCTGCAGTTTTAAGGAATCTATCGCCTTTTGAAACTCTTTCCTAGAGAAGGCCTGGCTGAGTTCTTCATTGGTGTGGGCCAAAATCTGGGGTAGTTTCAGGGAGCTCAGATAGTTTTCCTGAGCCTGTTCATCTACTGGGTCACCGTATAAAGGTTGCTATAGAACTGCACAAAGGCGTTTACATGACCCTCTTCGCTGAGATGGGAGACGCCCGTGTCATCCACTATCTGCTTAATGTATTCCTTTTCCTGTTTTTTTGCCGCTAACATATCCACGGGCCTGAAGTCGGAGGATCGAGGTCTCTGCTCTGTTGGTATATATGGCCTTCAATTTACCCTTCAGGGAAGTGACTTTGCGGAGTGTTTGACTCAAAGGGGATTCTTGGTGGCTTTTCTCTGCCACTAGTAGTTCCTTTTCCACCAGAAGCCTCTCTCTCCTCTGCTGGTGTCTAAGTGTGGTGGCTAGCTCTATTCATTTGCTCCTTATAACTGCCTTGAAGGCATCCCAGTTAGTAGCGAAAGAGGTGAGGGCACGGTCGTTGTGTTTGAAATACTCTGTGATTGCTACTCTTAACTCGTCTCTGAGGAGTCTGTCCCTGGTGAGATAATTGGGAAAGTACCATCTCCCATGCTTTGAACGAGGTGCTGGCCAATTTATGATTAGCTTCGTGTGTCGGGTTGTGCACCGCCTAAATGTTAACTCCAATTTCAACTGTGCACTTGGGTATCACTCCCCTCCTGGAGTGTATGTCAAATAACTTCTAGCTGCACACTTATTGCCTCATAAGTGTATCACCCTGGCTTTGTGGTTTCTGCGTTCTTGAAGTTGATCTTTCACTATCCGAAGATGAAGTGTCGGTCTGTGATGTATATTGCTTGTTCTGGCGCCTTTTCGCATAAACCTCAGCCCACGTGTATACCTCTTGAAGCTTATAATCAAGGGTATCCCTTTTGTACTTCCTGAGTTTGCGTTCATTCACTTCTTGTGTGTGATGGGCTAATTGGGTATTTATGTCCTCTATTATTTTCTTAAGTTCTTCTTCTGTGACTCCTTTCTTTAATTCTTCTGTTGTTGTTTCTATTTCTGTTTTGAGTTCCTCCAATATTTTTGCCAGTTCTTCTATGATCAATAATATCAAATCTAAGCTGCACTTGTTGAGTATTGCAAACCAACGTTCTGTGAAAGGTTTGGAGTTTTTACATAGTGATGGCTTCAGGGCTATTCGAAGGCCTCTCGCTATTCGTTGCGCTTTGTGATATTGAACCATGGTACTCGCGTGGAGACGTTGATTGATCTCTTTTCTTGTAAGATACATGAGATGTTTTATTTGTTGTTCTTTGTTTCTTGTGAATGTATGTTCTGTTGTTTCTGTTTGGATTAATGAATACATTCTTTCACTGGCCTCTGCCGTGAATGCGAAAGAGCAGACACTTTCGCATTCACGGCAGAGGCCAGTGAAAGAATTTATTCATTAATCCAAACAGAAACAACGGAACATACATTCACAAGAAACAAAGAACAACAAGGTTCAATATCACAAAGCGCAACGAGAACTGGCGAAAATATTGGAGGAACTCAAAACAGAAATAGAAACAACAACAGAAGAATTAAAGAAAGGAGTCACAGAAGAAGAACTTAAGAAAATACTAGAGGACATAAATACCCAATTAGCCCATCACACACAAGAAGTGAATGAACGCAAACTCAGGAAGTACAAAAGGGATACCCTTGATTATAAGCTTCAAGAGGTATACACATGGGCTGAGGTTTATGCGAAAAGGCGCCAGAGCAAGCAATATACATCACAGACCGACACTTCATCTTCGGATAGTGAAAGATCAACTTCAAGAACGCAGAAACCACAAAGCCAACAAAAAAACACACCACAAGAGAAAACTACGCCAACAGAGGGAACCTCTACAGCGGATCCTTTTTTAGCCTCAGGCCCCGAAGAAGTAGAAGACCCAGGAGGGGACGCAACAAAAACAAAAGAAAAAGCCCCACCACAAACGAGGACAGTGACCTCAAAAAGGACAAAAAGAAAAACCATTGAAGGACACCGACAACTTAGTAATAAACATCTCAGATCAACACCTGAGTCAATACCAAATCAACACCTCACAACGTGGTTTATCATTTGTACCCAGCGCACGTACTAACCAGTTGGAACTTGAAGTTAGCCTTTTCAAACTAACACGGAAAATGAGACTCCGACATTTCTTTGAGAACATCGTAACCGACAAACCCCCAAGTAAGGACGATGAATTGAAAGGATTAAAAACTACTAGTTCATATATGCCACCAGTTTCACATAAAACTATCGATCTATTTGAAAACCTATGCAAGCAAGAAATCAGTAAAATTAACACCAACAAAAGAAGCAAACATCAAAACATGACTAAGAAAGAGTTCGGAGCCATTAAGAGTATGGCTAGAAACGAAAAAATTGTCTGTCAAAAAGCAGACAAGGGAGGTGCTATGGTGATACTCAACACAGACTTCTATGAAAGAGCAGTTATGACACATCTGAGTGATATAAACACATACATGGAAATAGAAAGAGACCCCACAGAAGAAATACGAAGAACCCTTCAAACAATATTGAAAAAAGCTACGGAAAGAGGAACCATCAGTGAGAAAACCAAAAACTATCTAAGTCAAGAGAATCCAAAAAGCCCGTCTATGTACATGGTACCGAAAGTACATAAAGACCAACACAACCCACCATGTAGGCCCATAGTGTCGACAAAGATGAGTATTCATGAACCAGTTGGAAAATACATCGATAAACATTTACAACCGTTGGTCAATAAAAACTTATCTCACATCAAGGATACCACCGATTTTCTATTAAGATTACAACAGGTAAAATTGGAATACAACACCATCATGGCGACAGTTGATGTAAAAACCCTGTATACTGCCATCCCACACAAAGAAGGCCTGGAAGCTATTGAGAAAGCCTTATTGAATAGCTCTTACCCAGAAGACCTGCAAATCTTTTTGATGGAACTAATGCAGTTTACACTGTTGAACAGCTACTTCATCTATAACAACCGTTGGTTCATCCAACTGAATGGAACTTCGATGGGCAATTGTGCCGCGCCGGCGTATGCCAATTTGTTCATGGGATCTTTTGAAGAGGAACATATCTACAACAACCAGGAATGGGCCACTCATCTTCTCACCTACATGAGATTCATAGACGATATCTTCCTAGTATGGAAGGGGACGCAAGCATCTCTAGAACAACAACTAGAAATTTTGGATAACAGGAATGACAGAATAATATTCACCTGGAACATCAACGAAACCACAATACAATTCTTGGACGTAGAAATCACCAAAAAGGATAACACTTTCATAACAAACCTCTATCGAAAACCAACAGATAGAAATAATTTGTTACAATATAATATAATATAAATATAAATATAATATATTTTTTAAACTTGTGACTTTTATTTACTCAGCGCATGATCCCCTGAGAGCGCTGCTCAAAACTGTTTAATCCTTTTTTAAAATACCTGCTTCCTGTTCATTAATACTCCACCGGAGTGCTGACCCGATTCTTCTTCCTGCCCGCCTCGGTCCGACTCGGTAATTCATTACCGTTGTGCGGAGGGCGGACAGGTGAGGGCCAGGCACTTCCGGGAGCGGTTAGCGCTCTAGTTGTCCACTGGGGGCTACTTAGGCGGAGCCTTCAGACAGCGTAGCTGCGGTGGAAGACGGTGGCAGTGTCTTCTCACCGCTAGCTTGCTGTATGCGGTGAGACTTGTAGCGCATTTTAATCACAGCGCATTTTTAAACTTGTGACTTTTATTTACTCAGCGCATGATCCCCTGAGAGCGCTGCTCAAAACTGTTTAATCCTTTTTTAAAATACCTGCTTCCTGTTCATTAATACTCCACCGGAGTGCTGACCCGATTCTTCTTCCTGCCCGCCTCGGTCCGACTCGGTAATTCATTACCGTTGTGCGGAGGGCGGACAGGTGAGGGCCAGGCACTTCCGGGAGCGGTTAGCGCTCTAGTTGTCCACTGGGGGCTACTTAGCCATCGCCTCTCCGGAAGCGCGCAGCGATTGCGCGCAGCCTCATTGCAGCCGAAGACCAGCCAAAGAGCTGCCCGTCTGCGCCCGTCCGCGACAGGACGCGGCAACGGGGCAATACACTTACAACATGCCGCCTTTACAAGCGGATAATCATATCAGGTATGAGGCTACTTTTCTGAAAACCCTAAACCCACAAACATCCCCGTGTCATTCTGAGGAAAGTAGACCCTGCTTTGTAGGACCGTTTTCTTGTAAAAAATGTCACTATTCCTCAATGCCTATTGCTGAACCCCATAAACTTTGCAAGTCACATCACGATTTACATTGTATCCTATTCAATGCTCGATCAATGCCTAAACATCAAATTGAGATCTGGGATCTGATACATTCTTTGACTCCTGATCTCTGTTTCATTACTGAAACTTGGCTAAAACCCCATACGGTATCTGCCATCACATTGGGAGTACCTCTAGGATACAAACTACATCACTCTGATCGTCCTGACAAAACAGGTGGCGGCATCGCCATAATCTATAAAGAGTTCCTCAAGCTAGATATTTTAGACACACATTGTTGCAAAGATATGGAAACCATGGTTTTCAGAATCATTTTCCCAAACAGAAAAACCTGTAAAGGCGTACTTATCTATAGACCTCCTCCTCCTTGTCCCAACTTTTCCACATCTCTTTTAGAGATGCTTGGGCCCCATATACGGGCCAATGAGGACTTTCTCCTTCTTGGAGATTTTAACATTCATACGGACCAACCTGACTCCATAGGCACTAAAAGTCTGACCACCGACATGAACATCATCGGCCTGACACAAAAAAATCAGGATCCCACCCATGAAGGTGGACATTGTATTGACCTGATATACACTAACTTTGACAACATACTGTGTCATAAACCTATCCAACTCAATTGGTCAGACCATTTCTTACTACAATTTACAATTTTTAAAGCTAATGCAGGTCCCCACAAGAAACCCCTACCCCCCATTATGCGCAGGCAGTGGCATAAACTCACACTGGAGAAGCTACAAAAGGCTTGGGAAAAACCCGAAATTAGAGACAATGAAGACGTAGTATACAAGCTAACTAGGTTTCAACAATCTCTCACTACTGCCATTGATAAAATTGCTCCCATGAAAACATTCAAACAACTTCCTGTAGCTAAGCAGGAGAAATGGTACACTGAGGCCCTCAGGAAAGAGAAACAAGAGTGCAGGAGGATAGAAAAAAGGTGGAGGAAATCACACTCCGAGGAGAATGAAAAGGCACACCGTGCAGCACAAAATAACTATTACAAACATATTAAAGCTGCCCGTAAAAACACTATCGCTCTACAACTATCAGAAGCAGGCAATTCTCCTAAAGAATTGTATAGGATTTTGGAAACTTTCACCAAACCCTCGGCCTGCATAAGTCCAGATGACTTCTCACAAAACCTATGTGAAGAGGTCTCACTATACTTCGAAAACAAAATAGAGGCAATCTATGAAAAAATTCTGGCATCCCAACCTAATAGTGATACCATGAACATCTCCTCCCCTAACAACAATACCAACCTCACACTAACCACATTTCCTCCTGTCAACAACGAAGAGCTCCATACAATTATGTCCCAAGTAAAATCTGGCTCACCGAATGATCTCATTCCTGCTAAAACCCTGGCTTCTCTCCGCACCTTACTAGCCCCTTGCATTCAGGATGTAATAAATCAGTCTTTGAAAGAGGGAAAAGTACCAGCTGAGTGGAAAAATGCAGTGGTAAACCCCATCCGCAAGAATGCGGCACTCCCGTGGACAGAGCTTTCCAACCTCCGTCCCATCTCCCTCCTGCCCTACTACAGCAAGATGGCCGAGAAACATGTTAATGCACACCTGTCTCGCTACATCGAGGCAGCGGACGGCCTAGACCACTCGCAATCTGGTTTCAGGCCCAACCATAGCACCGAATCTGCTCTCCTCTCAGTGACAGATAACATCAGAATGTCACTTGATAGGGGGAGCTCAGTGATTCTGGTGCTATTGGATTTGTCCGCTGCCTTCGACACGGTGTCGCATGAAATTCTCCTTGACCGTCTAAAGGCAGTGGGAGTAAAAGGGACCGCTCTTGCATGGCTTAAAAGCTTTCTTGAGGACAGACAACAAGGGGTCAAACTTGGCGCCCACAACTCTGTCTGCAGGAAGCTTACCAAGGGTGTGCCACAGGGCTCATGCCTGAGCCCCACGTTATTTAACGTATATGTGGCCCCCTTGGCAGAGACTATAAGATCTTACGGGTTCTCTCCAATCTCCTACGCTGACGACACTCAGCTGCTGTTTCCCTTTCAGACCATCACTCCTACTGTCATGGAATCTTTTCAAGATGGCATGAGAGCAGTGGCGGGTTGGATGGCCCAGAACTTCCTCCAGTGCAACGTGTCCAAAACAGAGGTCATGTTGTTTGGAGGGGCCACTCTGCTCTGGTCACCAGATTGGTGGCCACTTGAGCTAGGACCTGTCCCAGCGCCTAAAACCACCATCAAAAATTTGGGAGTACGCCTAGACCAAACCCTGATTATGAAAGACCACGTCAGTCAGGTCACGGGAACATGTTTCCGCACAATTGGTCTTCTACGGCGTATTTTCCCCTACCTACCTAACATCTATAGGAAAACGCTGGTACAGGCACTTATCCTTGGACGAGTGGACTATTGCAATAGTCTTCTCATCTCCGCCAACCAGGAACAACTACGCAGACTGCAGGTGGTGCAGAATACTGCGGCAAGACTCATCCTGAATGCCCCTCCCCGCACTCCTTCCCGCCCTCTTCTTTTCAATCTCCATTGGCTTCCAGTGCAACAGCGTATAAACTTCAAGATCTGCTGCATTATTCACAAGTGCATATATGGATCTGGCCCCAAATATCTTAGAGGAATCTTTTTCCCGTATTCTCCTGGACGGGCTCTACGCTCCAGCAACACCATGCTGCTGCATGTTCCTAAAGTCTCCAGAGCTAGACAGGGGGGGCGTGCACCCTCCTACAAAGGTCCCTTGTTGTGGAATTCTCTTCCACCTCAGTTGAGGCTGATTCCCAATCTGTTTTCTTTTAGAAAAAAATTAAAAACTCATCTGTTCTCACAGTAATAACTAGGTCACTCTCTCTGTTTCCTTTTACTCCAGTCCGCCAAATTCTTGCAAGCTAAGCGCAGAGATACCCCTTCGGGGCTGATTCAGGCGCTATACAAGAATTTAAATAAATAAATAAATAAATATAAGAGTCATCACCCACAGTCACTCAAAACTCACCTTCCCTACTCGCAATTCCTCAGGGTTATGAGATTGGTCTCGGAAGATGATGACCGTCAAGAGCAACTGAACATAATGGGCAATAGATTCTTATCACGGGGATACCCGGAGGATATTATCAAAAAATCTAAAGAGAGAGCTCAAAAGAAAACCAGAACTGAATTACTGAGGTACAAACAAACTGAGAAAAAACCATGAATAACCTGTGTTAGTAAATTTTCAAACGTGAGCGCTCAATTCAAAAGAATAATTCACAAAAACTGGCAGATAGTGAAACTAGAAACAGACTTCAAAGGCATATTCGATGAGGAACCACTCTTTGCTCATACTAGGGGTAAAAACATTGGAGAACTGCTAAAAACACCGACACAAAAGTCAAGTCAACGGACTTTTAAAGGAACAGAACCGTGTCTAAATTGTGGAAACTGCCACAACATTATGAAGGGTGCAAGCATCAATCACCCGATGAAAGGACATAAAATACCCCTAAGAGTGAACGCCACATGCGATACAACCAACATAGTGTATTTACTAAAATGCCCATGTGGCAGCGTTTACGTAGGCCACACGGAAAGAAAGTTTAAAGTTCGGCTCAACGAGCACAAGAGTAATATAAGAGCACAATCATCGAAATCAACAGTGGCCACGCACTTTGTTGAAAAACATCACAACATCAACCAACTAAGGGCATGCGTATTGGAAATAGTCCCTAAAAAAGAAGGAACAATGAACAAGAAAAATCTCTTAAAAAGAGAAAACTATTGGATTTATTACCTTAGCAGTTTGAAGCCCAATGGAATGAATGACAGGACTGAATTTACTTGTTACTTGTGATATATTCTTGCACCATTTATGTTATACCGTATTATCTGAACCTAATGTTGCCCTAGAGGCTTATTACATTTGCATAAAGTGACATTGATGGACCCGCACGAGCCGGTAATTGATCTAGTAGCAACAGCCCAGTAGTGACCGCATAATGAACAAAAAAGTTTTACCTACATACAGCGCATGCGCAAACCAGCGCGTAGTGAGAGTAGATTACTTGAACTTCGAACGGAGTGGGACGACTCCGCGGGAGCAGAATGAGCTGATTTCACTTTTCGAACTAGGTGAGAATTGGCGGGGATTATCTCCATAGAGTTAACCGTTATTCACGAACTAGTAGGGGTAGCGCCCACAGCAATATGCAACTAGTTCGTAACTTAGTAGCAAACCCCGAGTGTTAACAAACTTACAGAGTACTCGATACACTTACGGATAATGGTTACATTTTACATAAGGATGCCAACGTAATCTATAGGTAAAACTCGACTTTACAGCGCGTAGAAATGTTGATGGTTTTGATACATGCACTGAGAAAATGTTTTGTTTGTTTAAATTGTAGACGTTCCCTGATGAAGGTGTGGTCAAACACCGAAATGCATTGGAACACGGATTGTTTTGAATTTTGAAATGAATGAAAAGTGAATAAAGTAACCTTGGATTTTGAACTTAAGGAGTACAAGGAGTAATATTTTTGGAAAAAGCGCATATATTGAACTGTTGAACTAAAACCACGCTGGAGATTCCAGCAACCAAATACTGGTGCCTAGGGTGATACACTTATGAGGCAATAAGTGTGCAGCTAGAAGCAGTTTATGATTAGCCCCAGGGGGCCATGACCTGAAAGGAAGATCGGGTAGCACTGTGCGTCTGCTACTGTGGAGAGTAGGGTTTGACTGAGGAATCTATGATCAATTCTAGAGTGGGTTCTATGAGAGAGGGAGGAAAAAGAGTAGTCTCTCGTAGTTGGGTGGGTTTCCCTCTAGGCATCCAGTAGCCCTAGGAGTTGCAAAGATGTTAGTCTTGCTAAACGTCCCGCCAACCGCTCTGAGGGTGAGTCATGTCGATTGTGATAACCCAAATGAGATTAAAGTGCCCCAGTAGTAAGATGTCCCCCGACGCAAACCCCTTCAGTGTAGATAAGGAGTCCAGAATGACCAGTTGGCACGTGTTTGGTGCTTCATCTCTTCGGTTTCTCTTTGTTGTCCCCTCATTACCTTGGGGTCCGACTCGTGGACTGCATGGGAGAATTGACCGTGAGTGAGACCCCCAAGGTCACCAGGGATCCTCTTCTTAGACCGGTGTTTTTTTGCCCCCACGCCTATTCATCCTCCATGGATCTCCTCCTCACTGTTCCTTCGGCTGCTCCCCCTCACCTTTCTTCGGGTTGGATCCTATTGTTGGGGGGGAATATTAATGCTCAGGAGGGCCGCAGCATCTTCCATCTCCGTGAAGTAAAGCTGCTTGTTGTCCAGTTGGAAGCCGATACCGAAGGGATAAGTCCACCGGTACCTTATTTGTCGTTCCTGCAAGGCTTCCGTAATCAGATGAAATTGCTGCCTTCGGACAAGGGTGGTCTGTGCTATATCTTGGAACAGAGAGCAAGTGGCGTTTTGTAAGCTGATCTTGTCTGACCCTCTCACTGGCTGTGTGGAGAGGGCCAGCCCCGGCGCTCATGAGGGTCAGGACACTGGCTGCTTAAAGAACTGCAGCGGAGCTCTGGAAGAGGAGCCAGCGCAGCAGACGGTCAAGGTAGGAGCTGGCGCGCCAATCTCTGAGGTCTCACCTGTGTTCTACATGTTGTGACGCCTGCCGACAAAGAGAAAAACCCCTGCCTGAATAGTGAGCAACTGCTCTGGTACTGACTGCAGTCATTTGAGGTGAAGAACACCGAACATGTCGGATTGCATGGCATGGGGGCGCACTGAGTGGTAGAACGAGCGGCCTGCAACCCTGGACCACTGTGTGTCTATGCTGAACCCCCTCACTCCCCAACCCCCACGCCCCCCAACCTGGACTGGTGTAGAAACCCATGGCCCAGTGGTCTTTCAGGTAAGTTCAAGAGGACTATCTCCCTATCAAAGTAATGCCTGGATTAGGTGATTCCAGGGAGATGCGGAGATGTTTTTGTTCAAAAGCCAGTCACTCTCTCGAAGTCCCTCATGTAGGATGCTCCTCCCTGTACCCAGGCCTGGTTCCTATGAGCTTTATATTTTCTACTCTGCACACCTCACCCTTTTTTCTCTGTCTCACCTTCCTCTCTCCCAACTTCACCCTCCTTTCTCTCCACTTCAACTTGCTGCCCCACCCACTTCACCCTTCCACCGACTCAATTACAATAACTTTTATTTAAGTATTAATTATTAAAAAAATTAAAAGCCATTGTTATTTGTAATATAAATACATCTAAGTCACGTAAATACAACATATATTGCATTACAAATGCTATAGGTATCACATTTGCAAAAGTTATAGCTATTGGCATTGTCATACACAATGCCAATAGTATCATCATACACAATGCCAATAACTCAAACTTTAATGCTGCGAGACCTATTGCATTGTAAATACTTGTTTTTAATTTTGACTGGTGGCCATAGGACCCCCTTTCCCAGAGCCTTGTATGGGCCCAGGGGCCCCATTCCCCAGGGACAAAGTATTTTTTGAGAGCATAGGATCTCACTCCAAATACCATCCACTACCCAGTGGAGGCCGCATACTCCTGGTGATCACAATCCGTGGGACACTGCAGTTTAGTTGCAATGGGGATGAGGTTCCGGGGCCACGTAAAAGACCCCTTTGAGGTGAACCACAAAAGTTACTGAATTATGCTGTGCTTAACCCTCTGATAGCTTGGCACAAAAGCAGTCAGGATTAATTTTGGGGCAATAGATTAATTATTTATGCAGCACACAAACAGTAATAAAGTGAAAGCAACAATTAAGAGAAATCCCACACCAATTTAAAAAAATAGAGAATACTCTAATACATTATTTATCACTATAACAGAAACATCCAATCAGTAGAACTAGAGTTATGAATTTATTGAACGTTTTTACACAAAACCAGCACCCAAAAGATCAAAACTCCATCTAGTCAAGCGAGGCCTGGACAAACTCAAAAGTTATGGCTGACCGCAATAGCGCGGTTCAGATTCATGAGGTGTGTTGGGCCCTGTCCTTGCTTGCCATCAGATTTAGAAGGATTTTTTCAGGAAATGTCTGCGAAGGTGAAGTTCAGTGGAACAAGGGAGCAGGACCTGCCAATGAGGAGGCAGCAGCATTGCGGAGGTGCTGGATGAAGTCGCAGTGAAGACTCCTACATTAGTTTAGGTCTCTTTTTGGGCATTTGAAAATCTCCAGCCGGACGAAGCTTCATCAGCGGCGGTTCCTTCTCTAGGTCAGAGGAGTGCCACCCCACCTGCTGAGAGCGCAGCAGCAAACACAAGTTAATAAAATGCTCATCATTTTATTTACTGGAAAGAGCAGTAAATGAAGAACTGCTAACTTTTATAGAGTCAAACGATATACTAGACCAAGCACAGCACGGCTTCAGGCCACGACATAGCACCGAATCTGCATTGATTGCAGCCACTGAAAGCTGATGTGCACAACTCGATCAGGGCAGGAAGGCAATTTTAATATTGCTTGCTTTATCCGCCACGTTTGACACAGTTGATCACCATATACTTCTTCAGCGGCTGGCAGAAATAGGTATCACATATAGGGCCGCAGACATTCTTCAATCCTACCTAGCCGACAGACAACAAACAGTGACGTTAGATGAGCACAAACCTCCCTTCTTTTTTATACCATGTGGGGTACCTCAGGGCTCGGCACTCGCGCCCACGCTGTTTAACATATATGTAACCCCACTGGCAAAGCTTATTCGCTCCTATGGCTTTACAGCCATATGCTACGCTGGTGACACGCAAATTGTCGTCTCACTGACTGCTATATCAGATGATGTGGCAGTACGTTTTAACTCATGCATGAGCCATATTATCAATTGGATGCAAAGCAATTGCTTAAAGTTGAAAACTGGGAAGACGGAGGTAGTAAAGTTTGTCAGGGACTCTTCACTTTGGAACTCCGCTTGGAGGCCTCATATAATGAGGGACCTTGCCCTCAACCCGTAAAAAAGGTAAAAAACCTCGGAGTCCTAATTGAAGATCATCTTTCCCTTTCAGACCAGGTCAACAGCATTACCTCTTCCTGTTTCTATACCCTGATAATTCTTAGGAAAATCCTACCTTTCATCCCTATGCCCCTCAGGAAAAGGGTAGTCACAGCTCTGATTTTGTCGAAAAATCGATTACTGTAACTCACTCTACCTTTGAGCCAAAAAAAAGTGTGACACATAAACTGCAGACTCTACAGAATGCAGCTGCGCGACTATTACTGAATCTACCCAAATTCAGCTCCATTAGTCATGCAATTCGAGAACAGCTGCACTGGCTCCCTATCTTAGCTAGGATCCAATTTAAGTCCTTGTGTATCTTAGATAAGGCATTGCATGAAAAAGGACCAGGACAGATCAGACAATATGTTGAGCGTTATGCTCCACAGATAGTTCTCCGCTCTGCCTCGGCATCCTTACTTAAAGGGGCACATGCATCAACCTATTTAGGAAGTGCAAACGGTGCGAATCGGTAAATTCGGCCGTTTGCACTTCCTAAATATGTGTTTGGGATGCATCAAGCATTTTTGAGTAATTCGGTATTTTTACCGAATTCCAAAAATGCGATTGCTTTTAAGGAATTGCAAATTTGCGATTCCTTAAAAGCAATGCATCATTAAAAAAAAAATTGCGATTATTCAAATTGGAAGTGCAAATTACCACGAGGTTCAACCTCGTGGTAATTTGCGAAATTGTTTAAAAATGCTTGAAAATGCATTTTTTAAACTGTCCAGTTACAGACACACATGTCCTTAGGACATGTGTGTGTGAAACATGCACTTTCAATTGCATTTCAGGGGTGCAGGGGGGGGGGTCCTTTGGACCCCCCCCTGCACCCATGAAATTTTCTAAGTGCCACTCGCAATTTGCTACTGCCTTCCAATTGACTACATTGATTCCTATGGGCCTATAGGCCCATAGGAATCAATGTAATGCCATTCCTTAATTGCACTTCGCAATTAAGGAATCGCAATTTCCGAAAATTAAGAAATCCTAAAAACTTTTAGGATTTCTTGATGCATAGCATTTTGCATTTCCTAAATAGCGATTCCTTAATTTTCGCTATTTAAGAAAAGCAAAATCCTAGATTGATTCATGTGGGGGATAGTTCCAAGGATAAAGACGTTGAAGTGGGGCGGTAGAAGCTTCTGATTTTTAGCTCCGAAATATGGAACTCTATGCCCCTGCATCTTAGAATCCAAAATAATCTACTTCAGTTTCGGAGGAATCTCAAAACCTTGCTGTTTTAGCTGTATATACCCAGCTGCATTTCTCCTTGCTCTGTATTTTTGACAGTTAAGCGCTAAGACGCCACGGCATACCCGCACTCTATAAAACCCCTCATTTCATTACATTTCATTTCATCATGAATGGTGACCCTACCATTTATGAATGAAGACTTACTGCCACTGTTCATTTCAAGTTTGAGGGATGTGTTGGGGCTGTTCCTGCTGATTGACAGCAGGGTGAGGGATAACTTGAGTTGCTTAAAAATTAAAGTGCGCATTGCGAATCGGCCATCTTTCTTCCAGCCCAACTTGCGCACTTCTGACAGCACTAATCCGATCTGTGTCTGCAGAGGCCACCCCTAAATGGGCCCTCGAGGGCCGGTGCCATAACGGATGCCACAGCCCTGCAAGGAACTGGGAGCACCCCGAAGCAGAGGGGGCGCACCTCGCGCAGCAGACTCGTGCCAGTAAGGCACCAGTTCACCTGGCCAATGGGGGGGCAAGTAACTTTTTTAATCCCCCCTATCAGGGTACACCCCCAAGATCGGTTGGATAGTTAGCAGGGGGAGATATAAGTTGTCGCTCCCCACACTACAGCTAACTACTGCATCATGGAGTTTGGGAGGGTGCCGGAGGTTTTTGCGAGAGGATTGTGGACTAGGGTCCTACCGGTCACTTGCGTTACCACCTGGTATTCAGGACATCAGTGCTTCCCCTTGTGCTCAGCAGCATAGCAAGCACTCCTTCGGGCCAGCGGTGAGGTTCCAGCATATGGCAGGACATGTCGGGCAGCAGGACTGGGCCCCCATTTCACCACCACAGCCCTGAAAAACATTGCTGGCATCTAAGAAAAAGAGGGCGGCCTAAGACAGACTGCAGTGAGGGGGACCCCTTTCCCTTCACTCCACCACTTAGGTGTCACAGCATTCCGGAGAAGAGGGCAGAAAAGCCAGGAGGCAGGCAGATAGCGGGATCCCTTTTCTCCCTGCTCCATTACTGCAGCGTCCGGGTGAAGAGGGCAGTGTAAGGCAGGAAGCAGCGAGTGGGCCCCTCTTACCCCGCCACATTGAGAAGTTCAATCTGCTGCTTTTTCAGAAGGAGGGCAGGAGGACCGATGAGCGGGTTTTACCTCCCAGGACATGGCCAGGGCTGAAACCGCCCCGCCTACGCAGCGCTATGTCTGGATCGTCGGGCCAGTGCGGCCCGATTGAAAGCTGGGATCCAGGTTCGTAAATCTCATATAGAACGGCCTGTAAAGTGACTGGTGCGTGTGCAAAGTGCTCTGATACCTCCAAGGGGAGGTCACACCATATAAAATGACAAGAAAAATGACAGTCCTTGCAGGAGAAAGTGTTTGCCAAAAAGGTCGCTAATCCTGGAGTTATTCAAATTCTCTGCAACAATTTTAGCATCTTTAAGAATAAAAATAGCAAAGGGCATAGTCGCAGACTCTCATTTAAGCATCAGTCTACAACAGATTGATTATTACTGAAAGAGCAATCCCTGGGATAAAACACTTGGGGGCAAGTTTGGTACATGCATAAGGCAGCAGCACCCCGCCACACCGCAAGGGACAGCAGCATTTCAGCTAAAAGAGAACAGGCTAGGATGGCAAACTGCAATAGAGGGGACCAACCAACCCAGCTAGGAGAATTGTTGCAGCAAATCAGGGCAGCTTCTGAGGAACATGGGACCAGCTGGCTGCGAACATACATGGAGAGGAGGCCGAGAGAGGACCATGGCAACCAGCGGAAACCACGGGTTGAGCAGCTCCCCGGTAGAGGCAAAGGGCCCCAGATAAGGCACCAAGAAAGGCCGCAGCCAAGAAGGGGCCCAGGGGGATGACCTGCCGCCTGTAGCCATTCCGGCGCTGCCAAGTGGTGAGCATATTGGTGCTATAGTGCAGGAATACCTAAAGTCGTTTGTCCCATTGTTATTTAATGGCCTGGGCACACAGGGGCTGGGGGCTGCAGGTACTTCACCTCAAGGGGGGTCTCAGGGCTGCCATGGCATCTTATTAAACCGGGCAGTGAGCAACAGGAATGTTTACGGAACCAGCTGGTTGGGCCAACTGATGCCAGCACCCATGCACAGGAAACAGAAGGGGTATGGCATCCCCCATGGAGGCATGGGGTATTGCAAATAGAGTTGGCAACCAAGATAGAACAGGTCACCCCCCTGGGGCTTACACTTGGACATCAGCAGGCCATCCACCCTTGGTCACAGGGGCCACAGGATTAGAGGGTTGCATACCTTTAGCAATTAAGGAGAGGATATGGAGAAAGGAGTTCATAGATATTTTCTTACTGTTAGAGATACAATTGACTGGGCTAGACTTAACAGTGTGTGATAAGAAGGATGAGGACAGGAGAGAGAGGAGAAAGGAGAGAAAGGAAAGGACCTTTGATAATTGGTTAGGCACCTTCACAATAATGGCCTGCATTATTGTTGGAAATTTCTACAGGAAGCAGCAAATCTTTGGCTATACGAGGTCAATATCCACGGGGCACACAGGCAGTTGCCAGGGGATGCATGTCTGGAACATGTGAAAGGTTTTAGGTTAAAAATGCAGGCCCACCCTGAGATGGAATGTAATGAGGAGAACATATTTCATATTTATAGATAAAATGATGGTGACGAAAGAGGGCAAAACATGGGCAAGTAAGGGCACAAAGGCATGGGTAGGTCATTTCACAGGCCCAAAACATATATAATAATTGGAAACCACCACCCACCAGCAGGCAGGCTGCCATTGCTGGAAGTACAAGGCCAATGGATGCATGTGGGGGGCCTCTTAAAAGTTTCAACACATATGTCCTACCTGCGGGGGGGCACCCAGCTGCAGGGTGCAGATGCAAAAAGTAGGAGCAGCGAGGGGACGAGAAAGAGAAAAAGAAGAAGCAGTAATACTGACACAGGGGTGCTGGGGGACTGGAGGCCTTGAACAGTTACCAGCAAGCCAAATCCCCCATTAACTCGAACCAGCTCAGACAGTTAGCTAACAAGTACCATAACAAAGAGTGCACAAGGATGCTAGTGAAAGGTTATGATGAAGGATTTGTCAAACCATGTGTAGGCCCCTTGAACACGGGTAGCACCAACAACTTGAAATCAGCGCTGTAGCACCCAGAGATAGTGAGGTAGGAAATAGACAAAGAAATAGCCTGGGTAGGGTTGAAGGCCCATTGCCCCTCCTCACCCCCTGGTACCAAAGGGACTAGTGATATCTCCATTGGGGAAGATTCCAAAGAAGGAAGCAGGCCAGTTCAGATGTATTCACCACCTCTCCTTCCCAGAGGGTGAGTCTGTCAATGATGGTATTAGCTCAGAAGTATGCTCAGTGAGCTATGCGACAGTGGACGATGCCATTGACCTAGTAAGGGTGATGGGACATGGCGCCCTTATGTCTAAAGCCGACATCGAGTCTGCATTCCGCCTCCTCCAGATTCACCCAGTAAGACTCATCATCATCACGCGGGACACATTACTAGCAGAATTTAACAGCAGGTTAATTTGGAGAAAGGTTTGGGTGATGGCCAGACAGATTGTCTTGTTCACAGACTCATCAGGCAGCACAGGTTTTGGGGCAATTCCAGAGGACAAGTGGTGCGCAGGGTTATGGCTGGACAGCTGGCATAAACAGGGCGTCACCAGCAAAATCACATTCCTAGAACTGTTCCCCATTATAGTCGCCCTGGTGGTCTGAAAGGAAATATTGAGGGACATGAAGATGACACTCTGGTCTGATAACAAAGGAGTAGTGGAGGAAATCAACAGAGGGATAGCCTGCCGCCCGGACACATTAAGGCTAATGCGTCGCTTTGTTCAATTACAGTTTGAAGGGAACATAAAGCTGAAAGCACGCCATGTAACGGGAGTGGAGAACAAAGTGGCGGATGCCCCCTCCTGCACACAGATGAGCAGATTCAGGGAGCTGTCACCAGCGGCAAGAAGGACATGACCCCCTTCCCAGAAGACTTATGGTCTCTGGCAAAACAGACTTGTCACTACTAGTGGCCAAGCGCTACAAGAGATATGCAGGGACATTGATGCTCATAGGAAATATGCAGACACTGGGCAATGCAGGCAACACAAGGGGGGCTGTGGAGCAATTCATTCAGTGGGCATTTATGAACAGAAGGATGAGATCCTGGGCCTATTAGGGGTAGTACACTTCTCCAAGTTAATCCTGGGACAGGACCCCACCACCTCCTATTACATCAAAGCAGCGATGAAGGGTTGGAAGTGCTCGGAAGGGGTAACATTGTACAATCGTAGGCCCATAGACTTCAATGTATTGGTTTTACTCATGGATGCACTTGGGGAAGTAGCAAAAGACACATATGAGCTGAACCTGTTCAAAGCAGCCTTTGCGACTACATTCCGTGGGGCATTTAGGCTGAGCGATCTAGTGGCCGCGGCTTGGACAGGCACTGCAGAGACGTGCCTACTGGCAGCCGTCGTCAGGCCCGGGTGGCGGAAGTGGAACTGCGGTTGAGGTCAAACACTGACCAGCCCAGAAAAGGTGCATTAGGGACCCCAAATTCTGCGCAGTATGCTGCCCACTAACCTACATGGCAGCACGGCCGGTGGTAAAGGACCCCCTGTTCAAGTATAGGGATGGTAACCTCTTACGTAAATTCCAGTTTTCAGCAGTGATGCACCATGCACTGGGCAGGTTGGACCTCCCACCAGCGGCTTTTGGTTCTCATTTATTCAGGACTGGGGCAGCGACCACAGCAGCCCAGCATGGGATGTCCTTGACAGGGATCTAGGCCTTCGGCTGATGGCAGTCCAAGGCATACAGGACCTAGGTAAGACTCCAGCTGCTGTATACAAACCCGGCAGCGTGTATGAGTATGTGTACACCTGACATTCTCCTGACACTGTAAATATTGCCTCAGCAGGGTGCCCTCTGCTAGTATGAGTGGTGTATCACTCTTTAGTTTCACGGATGAATTTGAGGTGGCAGCGGGCAGGCCATAGGCAGAGAGGTAGGCCAGTCAACACATGCGTCCGATGATGATGGGGTCACCTAGGGATGAGATAGGGCCAACTGCCAGCTGTCCTCAAGGACCTGCGGACGGACACAGCCTAGCAACCAGACATGTTGATAATTCACCTGGGTGGGCACGACTTAGCTCGGCTGGGGAGAAAAGAGCTACTCTACAAATGGTCCTAACGGAGGCAGTGCGGTGCTTTGGAAGCACTGTCATCATTTGGTCTGAGCTGATTAGCAGGTTGGTGTCATGTGGGGCAGAATCGCACAAGCGGTCGAGAACTTTAAAAGGAAACTAAATATTGCAGTAATTAAGTTCCTACGTGCTCTAAGGGCGGGACGTGGTTCACCTATCGGAGGAAGGGATGCACGTATTCTGGAGCAACATGTGGAGTGCGATGTTTTTAGCAGGTTGCACCAAACAAAAGACCAAGAGGATGGTTGCATGGGGGGTAGCAGCAGGAAGACGCGAGACTCACTGGGGTTATGGTGGATAAGAAAGGTACATTTTGTTGGTTATGGAAGCGCACCAACAGGGCGGTGTGTCAAAGGAGGGCCGCTCACTTTGGGATGCCTTACGGCAGGGTGCGAAGGCCTGACAAAAGTGGGTAGAAAATGGAGCCGGACCCCGCCAGATGGCAGGGCACAAGAGACTAGCAAGGTAGCGAGTTGAGGCCTAACTCCAGGGAGGGACTATCCCCCACATGCAAAGGGGCATGGAAACCAACAGAACAAAGTACGAACTGTGATTTACAACTCTATGATATGCAAATGAGTTATGATCAGCAAGTGATTTATGACCAACAAATAATTTAGGCTTCATGATTTATGACGATAATGCAGAATGATTTATGACACCAAATGTATGACTGCTTCTATCAAAATGATTTATAATACAGCAATGATTTATGACACATGATTTATGATGAGCAACAGAATGACATATGACACCCGATTATACGATGGTTTATGATGATGATTTATGACACTGGACATACAAAATAGGTCCAGGAAAAGTAAAAAATGTGTAGGTATGTAAATATAATAAAACTGCGCCCAACAACGACCACAAAACTACGAGTTTTGGCTGTCTTTAGTAATACATGTATGTAAGATTTACATACCATCTTCGAATGGGCACAGTGCGGGTGTTATAAACAGCTGGGCAGATTACAGCCACAGGTCCCCAGTCTCCAAAGGAGCGCTGGGGAAGCAGGCTCCAACCAATCCTGGTGCTTCCCTGCAGGATAGCAGCTCCAGGATTCATAGGGTTCATTCTCTGTGCTGTGGCTGCATTCAGAATCACACCCTTGTCGTGATTGGAGTGGGATTGTTGGAACTGAGAGAGCGCAATTTGAATGAAACATATGTCTGTACCATATTTACAAGCCTGCCACGTAAAGTTAACACGTGTAGCGTAATGTTAGCATATGTAACTTAAGTAATAAGAAAATGTATTTGTATTTACTCCAGAATGTGCATTAGAATTAGAAAGGCCCGTATATAGGTTGGGCTAAATGTAGAAATGTATGGAAATGCTTAAGAACAGTAAAACGTGCGAAGCTGAATTCATATATGTATGCAACAATTAAACGGAGAAAGAAGATGAAATGTAAATTGAAGAAATGTGCAGACTATATAGCACTGTATAAGAACAAGAGTATAACGTTGTATTTTATGTAACGTAGAGTCGAGTATAATCAAGGATTTGCTAATTCGATTATATATATATGTGTGTTAAAAGTCATACTGTCTAGAAGAGTTTGTAGGAATTTTAGGATGGTGTGATCATATGTGATTTTAACCTAACGGACCAAGCATTCGCAGGAGTGTAGTCTACTACGTATAATTTAGTGGGCTCACTGGAGTAGGGGAATAGCTTTGATCTGTACGTGCGGGACAAGAGTCAAAGGCCTCGTTAAATTAAAGTGACAATGTGGACGAAGTTTATGGCCTAAGTGAGATAAGCGACTCTTGGAATTTGGGGTCTTGTTTAGAAGTGACCGTTCTCAGGACCAAAAGGGTTACCAAAACAACAGTAATGAATAGAGCTCTGTTTGAGGTGATAGACTTTGGACTGAAAGTGTCAACTGGAATGTCATGGAGGTTACCAGCACGATTACGAAGATGGCGCCTAAGAAGCAAGGTCAACTTAACAGACGACTCGAAGAGGCGAACTATGGAAAAACCCAGAAGTGAGACTACGTGAAATGTGTACGTGGTGGGCGTCTCAAAGGGGCGTTCCACCCATACTGTGATTTTGTATTTAGGGACAGCACCCCGGGGAGAAGGAGAGCAGATGGCCTGAGTAGCGGAGCAGGGCAGATCTGAACAAGGAGAGAGCAGTAGGCCGAGGACCCTTAGAGAGCGGATGGGTAGGCAGATAGGATACTGCTTCTCGACATAGGTTTTCATCAGAGACTAAGAGAGTTTGAACTTCTTTGGAAGTCAAACTGCTGACACCTTTTTAGGTAAAAGAACTTGCGAAGTAGGGATGTCACTTAGCATAGAGTAGGGACAGATTTAACTTGTTTTTCTCTTCTTTTAGATGACGCAACAGATCCACTTTGTGTCTATGTTATTCAATTTGTTGATTTTGGAATTGGTTTTGATCGTTTTCTTTTGTAGATTGAGATTCTTTAGGGAATTTATGTTTCTTTTAGTTCCTGTATATTTGTTGAATCTTATCCTGAGAGGATTGTATTTGCAATTAACTCTGATTTTATATTAAACTTCTTAAACTTTATCAGTCGTAAGTGGTTCTTCAGAGTTGCGTCAGTCTATGGGGTTGATTTAATCTTATGTGGGTTTGCCTTTTACTCAATGACAGTCAATAATCGATCCAAAATTGGATGAATGAGATAGGTATCTAGGTAATCAGAAAAGGTATCAAAATCTCATTCCCCGCAGAACGGACACCTCATTGTGACTGGAAATGTTAAGGTAGGTAACGTATGGCATGAGTCCACTTCAATTTGTAGAAATATGTTTTACTGCTGGCTTCCCTCTTCGCTTGACTCAAAATGTATCTAATTCATTTGAATCTGTGTGGTGGGCGCAGTCTGTGTGAAAACAGAAAACAAAACTATTTGATGCTGCCTGGCTCAAGTGCTACGGATAGGTCTTGTAGCCCTTTCTACCTCATTCCTTTCAGAATCACAATTTGGACACCAGCTGCATCATAGTGAATTTTCATTCTGACTTTAACACTATTGATTTTAAATTATAACTTGAGATCAAAATGATCGCCCCTTTTATATTACAAGCTGAGTACTAAACTCTCATGTGGAAAACGGCACATACCTGTGGCATACATTTTCTCGATGATGCCCCTCATGATACAGTAAAAAGTCTCCACTGCTGTGGCACCCCTCTCTGGGTTTGACAGGCGCCAGTATGCCCACTTTGGGAGGCAAACTCCAAAGAGGAGCGAAGGGGGTTGAGCCAGAGGTTGCTGTCTGTTCTATATTAATGGGAGGATGATATACAATTTCCGTTGGTTTGGGGGTTACATTTTACTTGATGTGCAATCTGAAAGGCAGCGTTTTGTTTGTCATGTGTCATCAGTGTAGTGTAGCTGATTGTTTTGCAAGCATGGGCTACATTTTGTGGGACTCTGGCATCTTTTATGGTTGGTGAAATAATGTTGTGTTGGGGCAACAGGCACCAGAAAGCAGATCAATTTACTGTGCACTTTAAAACGTATTGAAATGCAATAGCACTGTTGTTATATAGCAGGCCGCATTTACGTTTGTTTTGTACTATAGAAGCATGTATCCTCTGCCATAGGCATCCCCAGCTTTGTGATGTATTTGCTTTTATGCCGTACCACTTTCAAATGCCACTAGCCGCAACTGGGCCGCATACACCTTTTTAGAGGAGCCTCCAAACAGGTTTTGCTACTGCAGAGTAGAACTTAGTGGGAGCTACCGTGAAGTTAGGCTGACTGGTGATGTACCTTGGGTGAATGAATGAACAAGTAGGTCCCAGTCTCCTGTTAGTTCTCAAGCAGTTTTTGATGGAAATATTCAAAGTCAAAGTTTTCACTAATGGCTGTTTGGACACCTTTAAAACCATTTCCAAAGGTCCAGGACTGGGTGAGCATCACATAGAGGGCATAACTTACTTAAGGCATGGTCCAGGTGTGAGTTCAAGGTTTTTGGAGCTTTTTTATGTCCCTATAGCTCAGAAGAGAAGGTCAGCCAACTAGCCCTCGGAGCCACTCTGGTAGTCCTGAGATCAAGCAGCAAGGCAGTCCTGGAGCAGTCCTCAGAGGATACAAAGCAGGCTTTAAGCAGCAAGCCAGTCCTCTGGTAGCAGCAGAGCAGTCTGCAAAAGTACAATGCAGGCCTCAACAAGCAGGGCAGTCCTCTGAAGTAACAAAGCATTCCTGCGTGGGGTCCTCTGCAGGTGTAGGAGTGAACTGAAGAGTGGGTTTTAGGGTTTAATGTCAATAACTGTTGCCAGCTTTGAAGTGGAGTTTCCCCCCCACAGATGGTTCTGGAATTTCCTTTTTCCCTGACCAGGCTCCAAGAGGTCTGGAGTGACTAAAGGCTGGTATGAAGTTCTTTGTGAGTGTACTGAGGCAGCACATTTGAATGGTAAGTGTATCAGGGAGCAGCTCCGTTCCACACGTCCTTATGGAATACCCCATTCTACCAACACCTAGTCCCTCTTTGTCTTACTGTCTCAGAGAAATACACAAAGGTGAACGACCATGCTAATGACAGTCATTTGAACCAGGACACAGGCTTCAGGCACCAAATAGTTTCAAAAAATGCAATTTTCAGGAATGTGACTTTAAACCTGACTTTACCATTAAAGAGGTTTGTGAATTATAATTATTTTCAATCCAAGTATGGCATTTCTACCTGTTCCCAATCAAAAGTTATCAAATGCAATAAAGTAACTCAATGTTATCCTACAGAAGGAGGCCTCATAATAGTGAAAAACTAATTTAGTAGTTTTTTTACCACCAGGACATGTACAACTTGAAATTAAATTTCTAACTTTTGAAATAAAATACACTCTGCCCTCTGACCTGTTTAGACCCTACCTTAGGGGTGACATATAGGGCCAGATGTAGAAACCCTAATACCGGTCGGTAACGGCCGAAATTACTGAATTTCGGCCGTTACCGACCGGTATTAGGCATTTGGCATGTAGGTGGCTACATTTCAGATTCGGTAATTTACCGAATCGGTATTTAAGAATTCGGTAAATTACCAAATCTGAAATGTAGGAAGCACTCAAGTGAGTGTTTTTCACCTGTAAGGATTCGTTATTTACCACCAACTACAAGTTGGTGATAAATTATGAAAACCCTAAAAAAAGTAATTTTTTGCTTTTAATAACAGTGCCATGTGGCATACAGGCATGTATGTGTGCCACATGTCCACCCATGCACAATTCAGGGGTGCAACAGGGTGTCAAAGTGACACCCTGCCACCCTTGAATGTTTCCCTCCTTTTACCGAATCCGTAAATACCGATTCGGTAATTCCTATTCATTCCTATGGGCCTACAGACCCATAGGAATGAATGGGGATTACCGCATCAGTATTTACCGATTCGGTAATACTTACCGAGTAATTACCTACATAGCATTTACCAATTCTAATATACCAAATTGGTAAAATTCGGTATTTTAGATTCGGTAAATGTAGTTTACCTACATCTAGCCCATAGGCACTAAAATGGGAGGTCTATACGTGGCAAAACAATCCAATGCAACACAGAAAAACCTTCCTGCAAAGAACTGTGCAGGGAGGCAAAGGGAAGTCCACAGTCCAGGGACACGCCTGAGGACAGATGTGACTATAAAATAAAATGTAATTCAATTTAACCTTAGCAATGCTGTTTAGTGGGGAACCCCCAACATGACATACCACAACAAATCACACACATCACAATATTCTTAGGATACCTCACCCTTTAGGTATAATGGGCGGCTCTGTGGTAGTTTGCCAATTTAAGGTGAGGGTAAAAATGCAAACAAAAACAGGGTGGTTAGTGTCCAGTTACTAACCATTCCCCAATGATTTAGTGGCTTAGACATGGAAACTGAAGTTACCCATGTTTTTGGGAAAGTCTATTGCCCTGCTGCTGACCAACTTTTGCAAAAATAAGGTGACTTTGGATGTAAGTCCTGTACCTGTACTCTCCCTAATTCTGGAATGTTTCCCTATCATGTACTTTACTGTCCGTTTCCAGAATAATTTTCTAATCTGTGTTAATATTTCGGCCTTTTTGTATCTTTTATTGCTAGCAAGATGGGTTTCAAGTGTCCACTTGTGAAGGATGTTTGGGCCTGTGAGCGGGACAGGTCACATTTTCATGCCCAAGTAGCTGTGTGGATTTAGGAAACTTTGTGCTTCAAAGAGGAGTGCAAATTTCTTTTAATTTGCCCAAGAGAGTATCCACCCAACACAGATAGGATATCAGGCAGCAGGGATTTGTCTAACAGAAGAAACACTTCTCTTCTCTGGGATTATTCAATGAAGTGACTGCCATTGTGTATCAGTGCTGCTGCCACAGGCATAGAAGACATAGGCATAGAAAGGGCAAGCTTTAACTATTCAATTGCCAAGTGTATGAAAGCTCCCGCTCCTAAGACTAAACCCCCTTTTATAAAATATCTAATGGGTGCACAAATATGTAAAAAAAAATGATTCATTCCGCTTGGTTAAGCTTTCTTTCGAATATGACACGTTACAACGCACAGGTTCACATGCATGCCATTACAACGATCGCGTTTTTGCGATGCATACAGTTACAACGCAAGTCATTACAACGACTTGCAGTAGGGGGGACGCTGGGATTTTTAATAGCAAAATTTACTATTCCAACTCCAGTCTTTGCAACAGTAAGCAAGGTGTTGGATTTAAATCCAACACCTTCTGCCCCCTACAGCAAGTCGTTGTAACAACTTGCGTTGTAAGGGTATGCAGTGTAATAATCCGGTTGATGTACTGACCGCGTTTTAATGGCATGAGTTGCATCATTTTCATTGTAATCAATGTGTACTCTTTCTTTCATGGGTTCCCCGTTATGCCAACAACTAACTACAATGGGTCCTATCCAGAATGTTGCCATTAACCCTTTCGCTGCGGCGGCTATTCCGCCGCAGCGCTAACAGGGCGGGGCGCATGCTGGTGACAGAACCGCTCCGTCACCAGCAGCGGTTGAGCTGTGCTCGTGACGGAGCGGTTCCGTCATGGCCCGCCCCGCCCAATAAAACGCGTCGCGCAGGCGCGGCGGCCGGGCCATGACGGAACCGCTCCGTCATCAGCACAGCCCAACCGCAGCTGATGACGGAGCGGCTCCGTCATCAGCATGGAACGAGTTAATACCATCCATTTATTATGGGGGACCCTCATGTCAGCATTAGCTTCCAGTATTCCAGGGCAAGCCTTTTGTCATGGTTGACCCAATCTAGTATGAAACGGTTGTCTTCCCTTCTGCCAAAAATTACCTTCACTGTGCTCGTGCCAGCATTGTACAATGGGTGCCCGATACAAAGAATGTCCTCAAGTATGCCAGCATGAGTAATTTCCCACAGCTACCCCATATGCTAAGAGTTAGCCTGTGTATGCCGGGGTCAGTATTTTTCCATGGGTGTCCATGAATTATTTCCAGTATGCCAGCATTAGCAATTGTCCATATGGGCCCCAGTTGAATAATTACATCCAATATGCTATGTCAGCCTTTGCTAAGTTCTACTTCTAATATGCAAGTGCCAGCATTTTGTCACAGATGCCTGTCATGTTAAAAATTACCTCCAGTGTGCCATCACAAGTATTTTGCCATTGGTGACCCTATAAGCCAATAACTACCCTCAATGTGCCAGTGCCAAAGGCACTTACAAACATGTCAACATTTTCTCCATCATGCTCACTTACAATCACTCACTCTCAATCATTCTCACACAGTATAATCCCAATCTTACTGACTTTGTTTCTCTCAGTCTTACTCATTCATTCTTACTCATTCACATTCACACTCACTCTTACACAATCTTACTCTGGCCCAATTATAGTGTCTTAAACTCGATATTATTCTTACTCACACTGACTGTCTCTTGCTCTACAATTGAGCCTCATTCATTCTCTATCACTCACATTCAAGCTTACTCTCACTCACTCCTACATTCTCACACTTACTCCAACTCACTTTCATTCATTCACTGTTACTCATTCTTTCTCACGCAGCAAAACACTAATTTGTATTCGTTCTCACTCACCCCATCTCACTAACTAGCATTCACGCTTACTCTCACTCACTTCTACATTCTCACACTTACTCCAACTCACTCTCATTCATTCACTGTTACTCATTCTTTCTCACACACCAAAACACTAATTTGTATTCGTTCTCACTCACCCCATCACTCATACTCACTAACATTCAGTCCTAGTAATTCACACTCACTGGCTGTTACTCACTTCACTCATATTCACACATAATTACAGACACAAATGCTTGCACATACACGTTATACCACACAAACACAGTCTCACCCACAAACAACTGCTAATTGATCTTAATTTGAAATGTGGACTTTTAGATTTTTTAAAGCAGTAATAATGATAACTAAAATGTAAATATTTATTATTATTATTATTATTATTTGGGCATTTGTAAAGCGCCTGTTTACGCCACTGGCGTGTCCCCGCGCTGTGATAAGTGAAGTGGCTGTCCCCTCCCCTCCCATGGAAGGCTACCTGCTGAAAAGGTGGGTTTTAAGCTTCTTCCTGAACAGGACTTCAGATGGTTCTAGTCGCAGTTCTAAAGGTAGGGCATTCCAGCATCTGGGGGCGAGGTGTCTAAAAGATCTTCCTCCCATACGCGCCTTCCTTACTCTGGGGACCTTTAGCAGCCCAGTCTGCGAGGACCGTAGATTGCGTGTGGGCTCATAGTAGGTCACCAGACTCTGGAGCGGAGCAGGGGCTTTACCGCTCAGAATGCGGTGGCATGTGGAGAGGGCTTTGAACTCTACCCTCTTCTCCACAGGGAGCCAGTGGAGGCTAGTAGAGCTGGTTTGGAGGGTGACCTCCTAGGGAGCCTGAGTACAAGCCGCGCCGCAGCATTTTGAAGCACTTGCAGGCGGCCCATGACCTTGCTCGTGGCCCCCAGATATAGCAGGTTCCCATAGTCAAGTCGCGAGGTGACCAGGGCGTGCACCAGCGTCCTCCGAGCAGAAATAGGGAGAAGGTCTAAGACTTTCCTTAAGGCTCTCAGAACACCGAAACACACCCCGGCCACCCGGCTGATCTGGGGACCAAAGGCAAGGTCCTTATCCAGCCACACGCCGAGGTTCCTGGCCTCACGGCAGGGAACGGGGACCTCACCCAGGCAGGGCGGCCACCACGCCGACGACCAAGCAGATGGCCCTCTCCCCACCACGAGCACCTCAGTCTTGCTACCGTTCAACTTTAAACAGTTTGTGGACATCCAGGTTGCCAGGTCTTGCATGCAGTTCCTGAAGATGTCCGCTGCAAGGCCGGGTGCACGTGATAGGGAGATGACCAGCTGCGTGTCATCGGCGTAGGACACCAGGCGAAGACCGTGTCCCTCCACGATGGCTGCTAGGGGGGAGACATAGATATTAAATAGGGTTGGGCTCAGGGACGAGCCCTGAGGCACGCCCTGGCCCAACTCAATCTCCTTCGAATAGCATTCACCCAATCGGACCTGAAAACACCTGTCAGACAGGAAGGACCCGATCCAGCCAAGCGCTGCGCCTGTAACCCCACCTTCATTCAGACACTGTAGCAAGGTGGAATGTGCTACAGTGTCGAATGCCGCGCTTAGATCAAGTAAGATCAAAGCCATGGTTTGGCCCTCATCCACACCCTGTCGTAGCGCTTCAACTGCCACGAGAAGCGCTGATTCCGTCGAGTGAAGGGGGCGGAAGCCAAATTGCGAGTCATGGAGTAGCGAAGCCTCCTCCACGAACTGCATAAGTTGTAGGTTGGCTATTTTTTCCGCCACTTTATCCATATAGGGCAGGAGGGAAATTGGGCGAAGATTGTCAAGTTTTTCGAAACTGACATTGGCTTTCTTCTGCAGAGGGAGTACAACTGCTTGCTTCCAAGCATTGGGGACACTCTGGGACTTGAAGGAGGCATCTAATAGGTGGCGAACATAGGGTTCAAGTACTTGCAGGCTACCCTTCAACCGACTAGGAGTGGTCGGGTCTCTTGGGGAGCCAGATTTTATCGACCCGCAGATGCGGAGAAGTACCTCAGTTGGAGGGGTGACGAAGGTGGTTAATCGTTGTCCCCCTTTTTTGCCACACCGAGTGGAGCCACCAGGTCCAGGGCCTCCGTGATTCGTTGGGCTAGGTTGAAATTAATTTCTTCTACCCCCTCACCCCCAGGATGACCCTTCGCAGTTAGCGCCTGGTTGAATTTAGCTTGGGAGAACGCCGCCCATCTCCGCCTAGGGTGTTTATCAGCAGGAGGTTCGGTCGGACGCGCTCCCTACATCTCATTGGTGAATGGGATGAGATGGTGGTCGGACCATGGAATGGGGACCGGAATCTTAGCTTCCACTTGGTTCCAGTTTGCGAAAACCGGGTCAAGAAGGTGGCCCATCTTGCGGGTGGAGTGCTGTACCTTCTGCTCAAACTGCAGACCTGCCATTGTTTGACAGAAATCACTCGCCACCTTGTCCGTAGGAGTATCTAGGTGTAAGTTTAGGTCACCCAAGACTAGATATTTGTCAGTACTTAATGCGGCCTCTGTGACGCCTTCTACTAGCTTCTCGATGAAAGCTGTAGTAGAGCTGAACTAATGACCTTTGAGATATAAAAATCCCTACTCTGGCAGTTGTCTCTCTAGTAAGAGTACCCGGGGGGTGGGGGGGGGGGTAATTTCCAGTATCTTGTACACACTCAACACAAACAAAACATGGCTACAAGGATGGTAAGACGTGATGCACTGTTTATGTCAACTTTGAATAGATCTCTGTCACAGAGCATTTGTTTTTATGGTGCAATATGCTTATCCGGTATTTGTAAAGTACAAACTAATCACCCCAAGGGGTCTCAAGGTGCTCGGAGCATCAGGGAGACTAAGTAAGCTATTGTTCAGAGTCACATGGTGTTGAGCTGCGCTGCCGCTGGTGCTGGGGATCTAACCGTGAGCCTCGTGCTCCAGAGTCAGGCGCTCTGGCCACCACACCACACCTCTCCTCCTACACACCTATTAAATCATCTATGTTATATGTAGGCCCATTATTTTAGATGTGAACACTGGTGTGGCCCCCTTTTTGCACAGGAATGAGTGTCTTTATAGTCAGGGCCGGCCTTTAGCATGTGCAAGCTGTGCACCTGCACAGGGCCACCAAACCCCAGAGGCCACCACGCCAATATATATCCTTAATATATTAATCCTCTGAGGATGGATACATATTTGCGTGGCGGCCCCTGGCAGGGATTTGGCGGCCTCCGGCTCTATTCCACTTCCAAACACCCTGACCCCCCCTCTTTACTGGCCTCCGCACTCCGCCCCGCCCAGACCCCCTCTTCCGGGGCCCCCTACTTACGCTCCCTGCCCAGGGCCGCCATGAGCCTAAAGCCGCCCCTGTTATAGTTATGATATTATGATGGTTGTTGGGAAGGCAGTTGTGAAGTAAATACTTACATAATATATTTTGGACACTTACTATGTTCCATGTTGGCTCAACATGATCAGCACCCTGGTATTCCATATATGTGGCAAAGCCCTCATTAAGCCAGATGTCATTCCACCACCTCATTGTCACAAGATTGCCGAACCACTAAAAGGGAAAATTAAACCAAATGAGCATTATCAAGAGAGAACACTGTAGTGAAATACTAGGAATTGTGTAAGTGGCTAAAACTAGCAGTTTCCTTGTTCTATGAAACCAGTGCACTAACATACCAGAGCCAGATCTGTCATTCCAATTAGCAAAGCAGGGATGTGCAATTTACACACTGACTGGTTCGGGAATGAGAAAGTGATTTGTAAAGTGATCAATGTATGGGTTTGGAGCTTAATATAAATTATGTTTGTTGCATTTACCTTACATACATAATATGCCATGGATAGTGTTCTCATCAATGATTTAATTTCAGATGTCATAGTAATGTGATCAATGATATAAAAATTATGTCATGATTGATGTATTTTGTGAGGTCATGAGCAGTGTATGGCGAGGGCTTGCGTTATAGTTACTTTAGTTAACTTTAATTGGTGAAATTTTAGTTTTTTTTTAGATTTAAAGGTTATCTTTTAACTGAAATGTTCACCTTACTATATTGTCACTTTGACCATTGCTTTTTTTCATTTAATTTCTCTGTTTTTTTTAATGAAGCATTTTACCACACTTAACTAGGCAAACCCTGCAGGGTGCATGACTGAAGTCCAGGCCCTGCTCCCAACCCCCCAGAGGTGGCACATCCCTCCAGCTGTGCATGCCAGTGCACAGTGTGGGGTTGGTGACAGGCCCTACAATCAACCCCACATGGACGGACAACCCCTTCTTGGACCCCACACAGTCACCCACGTGGCAGGTTGAAGACCCATATCTTACCTACACTTACCATGCATGGTTAACACATGCATGGTAAAGAAATCTGCATGGTAAAGGGTGTGTAGTAAAGGCATGCATGGGGCAAAAGGCTGTGTGCAAAGGAATGTTTCCTCTGGGCTGCAGTGTGCTCCTGAGAACCGTGATTCCCTGCGCAACTGCACCTCCAAACTACTGATTGAAAAGGTAAGGGCTTTTAAGCATCAATCTAGCATCACAGATTATTTGAGGCAGGCCCTTTCCTGTGTTATAAAATGTACATCCACTATGTTTCAAAAAATTACCATAATTACAGTGACATATTTTCAAGATATCTGAATTCAGCCTTAAAACACCTTAAGTTAAATTGCATCATTCTGCTAAATAGGCTGCAAAGCAAGTGAACAACTAGTACCTGATGTGCAAGCTCATGAGCCATAGCAATAAGTCCTCTCTCCTTATTTTTTAGAGATGATTGTAATGGGTGAAGAAAGAGAGCTGCCTCTCTATATGTGATGAGACCCCAGTTCTCCATGGCTCCTGCACTGAAGTCAGGAATACCTATCTGATCTGCAAAGAAAAAAGAGGAAAAACAATTGCTTGACACCTGAATACCCATACAAAGCAGAATCTCACAGAGTTAGGAATATGTTTAATGATAAATATTATTAAGTCCCTATTAAACAGGCAACAGTCTGATTTTGTGCACTCTGCTTTCATTTTCTCAAGCTCTTTAACAATGCTTCATGACATGCGTTGACGTTTTGTGGCCCTGGTACCAAATCATATGCAGTCCTATTCTGTAAGGTACATTACCAGTTAATATGTCTGGGAGATGGCATCATAAAGAGTAACATCTCCCGGGACAAGATTACTTTCAAAGTATTTTCTGAACTACACCTGAATCAGAAAAAAAGGGTCTCAATGACGTTCTGTAAGGAAGTGACTGCATTAAACAAAAAGGGGCTTAGCACTAGGATTTCTACTAGCTGTCAATCCCAGATTTGTATTGGTTCATGGACTTACGTTTTCTATTGGTTATAGGTCCTAGAGATTAGATTATTTTTGGTGTACAGGGCTAGGGTTTAGTTAGTTTCCATTGCTAGGACTTCTATTGGGTCTAGGCATTAGGGATTGGGTCCTATTGGCTCTAGAGCTTAGGTTACCATTGGTTCTGGTCACCTGATCACTAGGACTCCACCGCATATTTAACAAGCATTTACAATGCAATAGGTTTCGCAGCATTAAAGTTTGATGGATAAGAAGCAAGCAAATGAAATAGACAAGAATGCCACTGAATGCTAATCAATGAGCGGACCTAAAGCCCAATCTAAATTTTGGTATTGTCCACAATATGTCCTGACAACAGACCGCTACAAGCTGGATCTTAACACACATACATACCTCTGTTACAAACCAAATGTAAACGTGTTTGTGTAACAAGATGGTGTACTAACCAACCAGTGGACCAGTAATGATACACCAGTCACACTGTGCACGAAACTACAATTCCCAGAATGCCAAGAGCATTTGGCCACAAAAAAACAGAGGTAGCTGATTTATTCACTCTTGACAAGGGATCAAACATTAACTAAAACCATTGAGTTGTGAAATATCCCCATGCATGGTCACGTTCATTCACTGGTAGGCGAGCTAGTACCACTAAACGTTACAGCACAATATTTCTTATAGCAGGTATGAAGGGAATTCTGCTGTTCAGACCAGGCGTTGCGGCAGCTACACAGTTTATAAAATGAAGGTGCGGGCCCCTGCACCAGGTGATCTTGGGAAGCAAGGGGAGGGTCTGTCTTAGAGAGGAGCGTGATCTCACGTTGTATTTTTAGCAGTCTTTTGCTTTTATTCTTCGCCGCTTCTCCCGCCCTGTCTTCTCCCTATCTGGCCGGTGCTTGCAGGAGGCTGCTGTAGCCCGAGGGGACTCTCCTCATGCATACCTCTGTTGACACAGTTCCTGTGCAGTGCACGAGCTGAAACGCCACATGCTTAGGGACTGCTGGGCTCGCGCTGAACCTCGGGAGACCCCAGGGCTGCCGCTTCTCACCTTCATTCTTCAATGGAAAACCGCTGAAAACTATGGGTTCCCCCGAAAAGCAGGTACAGCTATCCCCAAAAATACCTTCATAAATAGTTTCCTTCTTTGTTATCTTTAAAACTCGTCTTGCGAAGGGGTTTCCTGGTGCAGAGAATTTTTTTTAGCAAGTCCTTTCCACTGTGCAGTGGCGTAACAAAACTTGAGGGGGCCCCCCTGCAAAGCACAATGAGGGGGCCCCCCACAGCGGCCCGGCTCACCACCTACCACTTTGCCCCACCGACAAAAATAAGCAGTCACCTAAAGCCATATAATCAGCACTTTTCTGTGCATACTTCGAACGGCGAATGTAAATAGAAAGGACTTTAATTGTGTTCTAGGGCTGCCTCAATGATAAGATCCATGACTGATAATTAAAGGGAACAAACACAGAAAAGTCACATTACAAATTAATACATACTTTTTTATTTATAACCCTACTTAGTGCCAAGATGAAGTCTTTCCAGGCTCTTTAAACACATGGCTGGCATTTTTCTTTTGGCAACCCTACTTTATATTCCTTTTCATGAAATGCATTCTCACACTACAGCAGTAAATTTCAAATACAAGGAATAGGCAGAGTGGGGGCCCAGGGGGTACTGGAACAGAAAAAAACCTAAGCCTCTGTAACCAGTTTACAAAGGTATGTAAATATGCAAATGGTCTCTGGCCTCGAGGCAGTTGCCTTCAATAACCCTTGGTTCTGGGCCTGAAAGCTCAGGTCAACTGCACCCACAGCATGCAGCAGGCACCATTTAATTTATGAGGTAGGACTGTTGTGAGACAACTCACTGGGACAACCAGCGCCGGCGAGAGAGTGTAGTGCTGCCTGTTTGTATTACAGCGCTGTTGGGGCCCCTGGAGGCTGGAAAACGGGGGCTGCTAGGGGCATAGCTGCCAAGATTTTAGATTGCTATGTGTGACATTTTCATATCTTCAATGTAATTATGAGTGACATTTCCACAAATATGGGTGACACTTTTTCACAAGACAAGCAAAATCAGGCGATGAAGACGAGGAAGACACAAATAGCAGAAATGACACCCATCTGAGCAATGAGAAACTCTTAACTTAGCTGCTGCACAGCACTTGAAATGGAAGGTCATTAACGAAGTGCCCTTCACGACTAGGCCACCCTAACAGGATGTGTGAGGCCCCAACAAACTATTACCCTGAAGTAAGTGTTCCACGGCCCAGTTGGCACGCCGCTACACGCCCAGCACCGGCGTAGCCAGCGGCCGAGATGAATAGCCTTCATAGCTGCCAAAGTTTCAGATCGCCATGTGTGACATTTTCCTACTTCAAGTGTAATTATGAGTGACATTCAATGACTACGAGTGACATTTTTTGCGAGCAAAATAAAGTAACAAGTGTATGGAAAGAAATATTAGGAATGACACTTGAGCAATGAGAAGCTTTAAAGAGATCTTGAAACTGCCACAAAAACACCTGGAATGGAATGTCACTAATAGACTCTCCTCGAAAAGGCCTCTATACACTTGCACAATCTCTACACATCCTAAATTTTACACCTGCTCCACTGCACCTGCTTGCACTACTATGGATAAATCACAATGCCTGGCCATGCTTGACTCTATACACTTTACCATAGGGCTGACGATTACATCCAAACTCTTCCTTCTCATGGGTAAATACCAAATTACACCTCTCCAAAGAGACAACACTCTAACCAGTTAGATGTCCCTTTTGGCCTGGCTACTTACCCACTGATGGGAAATGTTGGATGCTACACTGCATGTGTCTCAATGCTGCGCAGTGCTTGACTCTTTGGCCCTGCTGGCGTCACACAGGTAGGCAGGTTCCAAGCCTCTTTCTCTGGACTGAGGGGGTGGCTCAGATGGTGCTGCAGTCAATGGTGAGCTGAGACTGTTAAACTTGTTAGCTATGTATTTTAATCCCCAGACACAAGCCTGTGCCCCCTCTGCCCTCCAAACACAGGTGGAGGGCAGATGAGCTGTTAAACGTGGGCCTGCCCAAGCTGCAGAGATTTCTGCCTGGGGGCCATGGCTGCTGATCCAGGGGGCCAGTCCAGAGGAACCAAATTTACTGATGATCTGGCAGAGGACTTGACTGTTCTCTTCTGCTTTTCAGTCTTCTGCTGGTGTTAGGGGCCTACAGATGTGAACAGACAGGTCCAGCTCTGTGACAGCTTCAGTCAGGGGGAGCGAGGCCGCGACGGATCCAGGCCTTCGCAGCAGCGGTTTTCGCTTCCCAGAGGCGCAAGGATTCCTCTAGACCACTGGACAGGGCCGGCTTTACCGCTGGTGGGGCCCAGTTCGGCAATGTTAGTTGGCACCCGCCCTCCCCCCATGACCACCTCCACCATGGGTATCTCTCACTAGCACCCTTTAACAGTGACCAAGTCTCCCTAACTACTCTCTCTCAGATGCACTGAATAAGTTATACAGCGCCACTCATACCAGCAAAGGATGTAAGAGCTTTTAGCATCACACACACATTACACAGAGACAATCAAACATAGGTTTGTAAACCAGCTCATAGGAAATGTTGCATAAGCCAAAGGACTAAAAGTGTAGGAGTCACATGTCATCCATACTGGTAGGCCGTATAGTTTAGGAGTGCTTGGTGTGGAGAAGCTCAAACTCAGAGTCGAAAAAGAAGCAGCATAGTTGGGAGTTTTCTTTAATAAAAACAACCCTTTTTGTAACATTAATCTATGTTCTAATGTATACTTTGCAGTGTGTATGCAGCTCTATGATGAAAGTTATTACCTCATTGTTCTATATTAGGACTTTAAGTTATCAATAGCAAGGAACAAAAGGATGTCGCTTCTAAAAGCTGTAACCTGTTGATCTATTAAAATTATATGCACTCTGTAATGTACATTGTACACTTTTCTTGCAGCAGGCATGTTAGCCCTCTGCACTACCTTGACATAAGTCAAAACATCAACTATACAAAACTCCAATCTCCAGCTCTGCCAAGTACCACGCTTCAGGAGTTAGACTAACGCATTTCAGTGCAGTGATCCGCATGGAGAAACTCCAAGAAGATCTTCAAACTGCTAAAAAGCACCAGAAATTGTCTCTCTGTCCACATGGGACCCGGCCCAACAGGAAGGATGTTTGAGAGCCCAACATGAACAAGTTACACACTGAGGCATCTCAGCTGACTAAGTGTCCCACAGTCTCAGATGACTGCACAGCACACAGACTGTCAAGGATGAGAAAGAAGAAGAGAAACAACAGGAGATGGGAGAGGAGAGAGAGACGGAGGGAGACAATGGGGGTAGGGAGAGTGATGAGAGGGGAAGAGGTAGACAAAAGGAGGAGAGATGTGAGAGAGGGAAAGAGACAGGAAAAAGAAGGGGCCTAGGTGAGATTTGAGGAAAGATAAGGACAAAAGCAGAAATGAAAGGGTAAAAGAGTGGGAGTAACCAGGGGCCTCATTTATGAGGTTGTGGGTCACTTTTACGCCGCAGGTGCGTCACTTTTTGTGACGCACCAGTGGCGTAAAAATGTGCCTTGTTGCGCCATATTTACAAATTGACGTATCTAGGTAGATGTGTCACTTTGTAAACCCCTGCGCCACATTATACCTGCGCCAAGTATAATGTATGCAAGGGGGGGCGTATTGACGCAAGGAAGGGTCGTAAAAGTGACGCAGTGAAATCTATGAGATTTCACTGCGTCACTTTTTGGACACCGTTGCGTCAAAATCTTGCGCCTGCCTTACAGCAGGCGTAAGACTGATGCAGGCCCTTTCACATGGGGCTTGCCCCATGTGAAAGGACGCATTGCGGGAGTTGCGTCACTTTTGTGACACACCCCAGCAATGCGTCACTTTTGCGCTTACAGATACGTCAGAAATACTGACGTATTTGTAACTCCTTGCGACATGATGCGTCATACATTAAATATGACGCATCAGGAATGTCGCTAGGAGTGCGCACTGAGAAGTGACGCATCGCTGCTTTCATGCAGCGATGCGTCATTTCTCATAAATGAGGCCCCAGGAGAGAGTGTGGCAGGTAAGTAGGAATAGAAGAAAAAGGAGGATTTGTGATAGGGAGGAAGAAAAGGAGGATGAAGAGGCTTTGAGAAAGACAAAAGAACTGAGACAGAAAAGAGGTTAGAAGATAGATGGAATAGGGTAACAAGAGGAAGACATACAAAAAGAAGTAACAAATGTGAGACAAGAAGGAGGAAATGGGAGGTACTAAAGCAAAGTGATCAAAGTGACTGGGAGAAAAGAAGAAAGGCAGGAGAGACAAGAGGAAGAAGATCGAAGGTAGGAAGGATCAAGAGAAGGACATGAAGGAAGAGGGAAAACGAGAAAAAGGGAAAGTGAGAGTAAAGGTAGGAGGAAGGGGTGATAATGAGAAGAGGAGAATGGGAATTAACACTGAAGAGGAAGGAGATAACGGGACAAAGGTAAGGATGGAGAGAGAGAAGGTATCAAGAGTTACCTGACTTGTAACTCCAATAGAAGGATGGATACTGTCTTAGTACACTTTCGGACAGCAGCTTAGGGGCCTGGTTTAGAGGTAGGCTGCAATCAAGTATTCATAAATTCCTGGGGAAGTGCGAAGTATACAAGACAATCCACTGGTTAGGTTGTCAGGTTTTCCTCAGACTGCCCCTCTAGCCAGGTGTGATGTCAAGCCCAGCTGCTCTCAGCTTCCTTGTGCTCTGGTCCTGTTTGTGACAACACTTAGCAGAATGAAATGCAATAGGGAAGGCTCCCATTTTCATCCTGAGTACACTGGGCACAAGTTGTTGTACCTGGGAGCTCTGAAATAACAGTGTATGGGTCTTCTTTGTCTAACAGTTTCAGGGTATCAGCCATGCCAAGTGCTACGCATCCTTAGTCTAACACTTTTAGGCTGTTTTTTGCATAAGTGCAAGCATTAGAGTTTGCCATGCAAATCGCCTGATGAGTGGTACTTGGCAGGACTGCAACAAACTGGTGCACCAGGTTTCACTGCGCCTGAGACAACAGATTGCTGGATCCCACTAACTCACACCAGTACAGCAGGGTTACCCCATAGGTTGTAGAGGGATAACAACATTGTTATTGGACAGCAGAACTGTCTTCCAGTTTGCAGAACTCTTTCAGGCTGACACCTTGCACAACAAAGCCCTTCCTCGTGCATACAAGTCTCTTAGGACACGGCATGGTATGTACATGTCCTTGTTTGAGTAGGTTTTTGTAGCGCTGTGCAGAAGGGCACGCTTCTAAGCACCTGCTGGATGTCCGTCAGAGCAGAGTGCAACAAACAAGATGCAGATTCCCTGCTTTTGAGTCCATTCGCAATCGGTTTAGGTGGCTGTATGTCCTGCTGTCTGTCTGTGCGGGCATAGGAGACACTTAAATTCGGGAAGGGAGGATCGTCAGGGGGAGGGCATGGTAATCTCCAGAAGCTAGTACCGCTGAAGTACAAATAACTGACATGTTAAAGGCCATATAAACACGTGAGAAGACAAAAAGCTGCATAGTTTGCAAAAAGAAATGTGAAAAAGGGAAACAAATTATGCAAAATATTCATTATATACAATTAAGCCTTCTAGCACAGGGAAGGGCACCAATCAATTCACTCTGGGAACAAGGCCGAAAATAACTTATAAAACAAAGTAAGATTCATAAATTGAATGTCGACTTTTCAAATTAAGAAAAACACTGACATTATCGTCCACCCACGTTTCCTTGCTACTCCCTTCACGGCTGAAATCCACTAGTTTGCTCTTGGACGCAACAGATCACTGCCAGGCCATTACTACAATCCGTTCTGTGACACAAGCAGCACCCAGCCACCGACTGCAGGCAGCTCTGAAGTGAAAGCACAGAAGGGTAGTTTAGCTAAGCAGGCCTGTTAGACGTAGGAGGATCTTTGAAAACCCAGATAAGGGATGTTTCACAGGGTTAGATTAAGTGCATTTTCGACAGGAACGTTTGAAAGGCAACCAGACAACGGAAAATTTAAAAGACAGGGGTGACGAATCCAAGGGGGAAACGGTTTGACAAGCGCACTCCCATTCAGCAAGTCGTACAAAGAAACATGTTTGACTTAAGCACTCCGATGTTTGGGACTGCATGCATGCGCATTGAGAGCGTCGTAAACAGCGGGGCACCCAGTAAACATGCTAGGCACAATAAACAATGTCTGCAGTGGGTGACGCCTTCCCCTCCATACCAAGAACAATGGCAGCAGGAGCGTCCCTCCCTGGGCATGCACGGCACAGCTCAGCGTGCAAGAGCAGCTAAATTTCCAGACCAGCACTCACCGTGGGTGGAGGCCCAGGCTGCATGTGTCCTACTCGGAAAAAACCTGCCGTCTCGGGGACTCCCAGCCTTGCATGCTGCATCGGGACACAGCTATCTCTCTCCAGATGGATAGAACATTAGTTACAAGAGTTAACTTGGCAGTTTTGTTAGGCCCGGTAATTGCCGGCGGAAAGGAAAGCGGCAGCAGGAGCTATAAAAACAATACAAACTGCATACAGGGAGCTCCCAGCAAGCCAGCACCCGGTGTGGTAGCACTGGTCGCACCGACCTAGAGCCAACCCTGCCACCGGTCGAGGTTACAAGCGCCGGAGGGAGATTGGAAGGAGAGGCCGCAGGTGCTTCGGCCCCTTTCAAAGATCTCCTAGCATAGACTGACTCCTCCTCCTTCTGGGCTCACCTCGAGGTGTCCGGAGTTTAATATACTCACATTACACACGGAAGAGCCTCAGAGGGGCCCGGACGTGCGCACCAAAAATGCATTTACTTAATGAAGAGGCCGCCTGGCCTTGGGCGGCGTGTGCGGCTGCGCAGCATTTCATTCATGATTCGAAGTCTTAAAGAGGCTTGCTGGCTGGCTCCAATAAGGGGCCCCTTGGAGAGTGAGGCCCCCCCGCACTGCAGGGGCTGCAGGGGCCTGTGTTACGCCCCTGCCACTGTGGTTTCCTACAACACAAAATCCTAACAAGTCAGGTCCCGGGCCGCGCTGTGATTGGCTGACGTCACGGGGGTGTCCCGGGCCGGCAGCCAATCGCAGCGCGGCCCGGGACAAAGGGGCGGGGCTTAAAAAAAGCACCAGAAACGCCCCCGAATCGCGTTTTCAAGAGAAAGCGCGATTGACAGCCTCTGTCTCCCAATGGCTAGCCTCCATTTATGGAGCTAGCCAATGAGAGGCAGAGGCTGTGCCAACATCCATACTGAAGACAAAAGTTTTCAAACTGGGAGGGGCACTTCGTGCCCCTCGCCAGGTCAAAACCTAAAAAGAGCTTTTAGGGTGTCCAGGGAAAATGTATTAGGTTAGATTTGCTGCTTGGGAATCTATATATTTTTTTAGGCGACTAACTGGAAGTTCCTGAAAAAAATTCAAAACATTTATTTCCATTTCCTTTGCAATAACGGCTTAAATGAATATTGAAAATGATATTCCCTTTTTTGTTATGCTCTTTTTTTTGTGTTTGTATGATAGTTGCGAACATTGCAGTATACAGCTCTAACAGTAAACAAAGCATATGACTTACTTCTGGGCCTGGCTCAATGCCATGGAGCTACCAAAGCTGGAAGCATTGGAGGTTGGCACACTACAGGTTTGGTGCAGAAGCTAACTGCAGACCAAGCCCTGCAGCAGACCTCCACTATGAATGGCCATAGGGCAAGCCCAGCTATGGTTTGGCGACCATAATGGGTTGGTTGCTGGGCTGGCCACAGCCTAGACCAGTAGACTAACCCTCTTTGCACACGGTCAAATCCCATAATCTGGTATGTTGGGTACATGGATGCAGGCTACGCTCTACAGCCAACCTCCATTATGGGTTGCACAGCGGCTTTGAAAGCCTGCAGTGGGCTGAATGCAGGCCTTGCACCTGTACTGAGTTCGACAAAGGCCCGACATTCAACTGTTGCATATAGGGATTGTTAGACCTGACATCATTGGCTTGAGTCTCTCCTCCATTTTTTCTGTTTGCCTCTACTGTTTTACGATGTTTTGCTGGTATATGCTTTGGGCGCAGTGCCACTGCTGATCAGTGCCACAGCGCAAGTGCTCCCTATGTTAAAATTGATATATCTATTGTATCCATGTTTGGCTTATTTGGTTTACTATCAGTCCCTAGTCTAGTGCACCAGGAGTGCCGGGGCTTGTAAATACAAATGTCGCTCGTGGGCTTGCAGCACGTGTTGTGCCACCCACAGGAGCGGCCTCGTAAAAGAATGTCTACGGGTCGGTCATTGCGAGACCCACGTGCAGTCTGGTACTGTCGCGCAGGCTGCGCAAGTATACCTACCTGCCAGCCCCTCAAACCTTCCCTTGACTTCATGTTAGTCACCCCTATGGTAGGCCCACGGGCAGGGTGCATTGTAAGTATAAGGTAGGACACGCCTGACCAAGTTGGCATGTCCTGATAGTGAATTACCGCCATCTTCGTTCTTCACTATTGCAAGGTAGCCTGCTCTCCATTAGTTAGAATGGGCCGCCGGGATTATTAATGCTATGATCCTAGCTGGCTCGGGGAGCATGGTGCAATGTCGAGTTTGGTATCCCTGAACTCGGGGTTTAATTACGCATCCGTTGGTGTGGATGGTTTTTGGACTCTGGGTTCGAAAATAGCACTTTTAGAAAGTGTCTATTTTCTTGTCTAACCATATCTGGTTTCTGCTGGTCTTGCGTGTGTGTGACAGGAGCTGGGTGGCTCCACAGGTCTGGATGAGTCAGTGTGGGATGAGTGGGACATTTAGGTTGAGAGTAGGGGGAGAGTAGTTGTTGATAGCCTGCCTTGCCTGATACAATGCTGGCTCCACCTCCTGCCAAGCGGCTGATGGCTCTGTGCCTGCCATGGACGATCCTAGCCCCACCTCCCGCCAGGAGGCCGATAGCTCTGCTCCTGCCAGTGTCAATGCTGGCTCCACCTCCTGCTGGGCGTCTGAGGACCCAGCCCTGCTCAGTGAATAGGCCAGGTGCTTCTGCCTGGCTCCGCCCTAGACAGACCCAGGATGTTGGGAAATCCCCGGCATGGACAAAGGGATCAAAGCCGGAAAGGGTTATAAGAGAAGGACCCCTGAACCAAGAATTTAGATCACTTCTAACAAGGAACCCTGTAACCAAGGACAAGAGGCCTGCTGATCTAAGGACTGCCTACCCCTTCTGCCAGTGTGCTGTTGTTGGGGGAATCCTGCAGTGCTTCTTTATTTTCGCCAAGGAACCAGGAGAGAGGAACTGTGTGTGTACTCTCACGCTTGCTAAGAAAATCTCCAAGGACTGGAAGAGTGCCAGTCTCCTGCCGAAGTCACAGGGCTAAAGGACTTCATCTGCTAAAGTGCTCTTTGCTGGAAGCGTGCATCCAGCACCTCTGAAAGAACCAGCAATCACGACGACCGGACGCCGGGCCCGACCGACGCCAGCAGCAACGCCAGTGAGTGGGAGTACGGCTCTAGCTCCAGAGGACCTCGTGTCTGCACCGCTGCTGATCGCATCACCTGTGTGCCCCCTCGACGCCGTGAGCGCTGCTCACTCTGTGCAACCGCATCATCGACGACGCCTGCTGAGGCCTGATCGACACCGAAGACGCGACGCCGGATTGCTCGACGCCGCTGATCATCGTGTGCTTCATTTTCCTAAAGGTACTGTGTTGTTGGGGGTCCGTGTGACTCCGGGCTCGACGTAGCGCTCCTCGCGGTCGACGCCGAACCTTTGGATTAACTTTGCCTCGACGTCGTGTAGCCCCCGTGTGGGTTACCCTGTTGCTAAGAACTGTATGGCCAAGAAGAAGATTTGCTTTGATACTAAAGACTTTTGTGCTAAAGAAGAAACTACCTTTGAACTATCCTTTTTCCTTCCCAACGTATTTATTCCGATTGTGTACAGTTTTGTCGTTATCTGGTCTTGTGCTAAGCCTTATAAAAAAATACTTATTTTTATAATACTACTGTGTCGTATCCATTCGTAGTGTATTCACGGTATTACTGTATGTGGTCATAATTGCTTAACCCACAGCCTCTGAGATAAGCCTGTTCTGCTCTGCCAAGCTACCAAGGGGGTGAGCAGGGGTTATCGAAGGGTGTGATCCCCTTGCCCTGACTAGAAAAGGTGTGTCCCTATTTGTCAGAAGTGCATACCTCTGCCAACTAGAGACAGCCGGTTCTAACATTGGATGCAGCGGTGAGGATTTGGACCTTGCATTTATGACCCATGTACAGTGATTAGTGTGCGCTACATAGTGAAAGCAGACCATAACGCAGTCACAATCTAATTGGGGAGGATCCTATTTTTTGTTCTCCGCTTTTCTGAAACTTGATTTTTTGAACACTGCCAGTTTTGACCATGAGTGACAATGGAGTCACTACCCCTGTCGTTGTTGTGGAGGAGTTTGAGAGGAATAAGCTTAAGAAATACAAGAAGGATGAGCTGAAACACTTTTGCGACCAGTTTAAAGTTCCTACCACAGGCCTCTCGAGAAAAGATGATTTTCGTAAAGCATTACAGGCCTGGTGGGAATCCAGAGATCCCTCTGATGTGGTGGTGGTACCCACAGAGGAAGGGGATGAGGAGGTGCCAGTGAATGGGCCTGTGTCCTCTCCCGGTAGCAGTGTTTCCTCCAAAGGTCTTTCCCCTGAAGAAAGAGAAGAAAGGGCGAAAGAGCGAGCTTACAACATGGAAATGGCAAGGCTAAAGATAAATGGGCAGTTGGAGTTAGAAAATGCAAGAGGTAGAAGAGAAGCTGATTTGGAGATCAAAAAGTTAGAGTTTGAACGAGAGAAGTTAGCTTTGGAGCGTGAAGCCAGGTTGAGGGAGCTGGATATCCAAGCTAAAAAGTTAGAGTTGAATCCCTCTGGTGGCAGCATTCCATCTGAGCCTGCAGAAAGTAAGTTTTACTTTCCGAAAGATGTGATCAAAGATTACAATAGGAATAAAGATATTGGTCAATGGTTTAAAGCATATGAGTTAGCATTGTTGGCCCACCAGGTCCCTGAGAAGAATTGGGGAGCGGTGTTGTGGGGTCGCTTTGTGAATGAGGGAAGAGATACCCTGTTAGACATGCCTGTTGCGGATAGGATGTTGTATGCTCATATGAAAGATGCTTTAATGTTGCGGTATGGCCTAACCCCCGAGAAGTACAGACAAGCTTTTAGAGAATGTAAGAGGTTGCCTGGTACGACGTGGGTTGAATATGTGTCTTATTTCTGCAGAGCCATGGATGGTTGGGTAAAGGGCAGCAAAGTGGAAAGTTATGAAGCTCTTTATGATTTGTTTGCTTGGGAGCACTTGTCTAATAACTGTTTTCCAGAGCTGCGCCAGCACCTGATTGATAGCAAGATATCTAGCCCTAGAAAACTTGCTGAGGAGGCGGACCGCTGGGTCAGTACCAGGGTCCACAAGGGTCCAGTGGGAGACTCAGCCAAAGGTGGGCAGGGTCCCCAGCAGAAGAGTGGGGGGGACAAGGGTAAACAGAAGGAGTCTCAGAAAGGGCCCCAAAGTAATCCCCAAGGGAACCAAGGGAAAGGTTCCCAGCCTCCCCCTGAGAAGAAGCCAGGGGCCCCGATGGGTAAACCTGTTCATAGGGGCCCCCTAACCTGCTACGGTTGTGGGCAGGTGGGACGCCGGTTTTACGACCCCCAGTGTCCCAAGAAGGATTCGAATGCACCGCCGCGTGCACCCCCCCCGTCAGTTGGCGAGCGTAGCCTTGGGAGGGGAGGAGATGGTTGTCCATGGTGGAAGGGGTCCCGCAGAGATGTCCCTGGTCTCGCTAGGAGACATGCAAATGGTCCCTCCACCCCCTCTGCCTAGTAACACTAGTAAATATAGGCAGTGGGTGACCATTAATGGCCATAGAGTGGAAGCTCTCAGAGACACCGGAGCAAGTGTGACAGCTGTCAAGTGTCACTTAGTGTCCAGAGAGCAGGTGGTTCCCCACGCATTCTACCCTGTGATAGCTGCTGACAACTCCCAGAAAGAGTGTGAGGTAGCTCAGGTTTCCTTTGAATGGGGGGGAGTTTCAGGTACTCTTCAGGTTGCTGTGAGGCCCGCCATGCCTGTCGATTGTCTCCTGGGCAATGATTTAGAAGACTCCCCTTGGGCTAAGGTGGAGAGAGCGGCGCACTTGAAAATGTTGGGTGTGCCAGAGTGGGTGTGTGCAACCACTCGATCCATGACAGCGAGTAAGGGTGTTGATGGGGTTCCGGAGCCTGAAAGTACGGCCCAGGACCCAGGTGTGAAGAAAAGAGGCAGGAGGCGCGGGAAACCGGCCCCCGTAGTTCCCGTGGTCCAGGAGGAGGTAGACCCTGAGGGGGATGCCCTGGAGCCCACAGGGGAACAAATTGCCGAACTGGGAGACCTGCCCGAGCTGACCCACTGGCAGCAGGATGGTGGTCCCTCCAGGGAGGAATTCTGTGCGGAGTAGAAAGTGTGCCCTTCTCTCGTGGGCATGAGGCAGCAGGCCTCAGCCCAATCCTCGGTGATCAGTCAGGGTCACATTTTGTGTACTGGGAGAACGACCTCCTGTATAGCGAGCGTAAGGCTGCTGAGCCTGGGTCAGCCCGTGTGCTGGTGGTACCCCAGCGCTTCAGAGCCTTCCTACTGGGGTTGGCTCATGACGTTCCGTTAGCTGGACATCTGGGGCAGGACAAGACCTATGACAGGCTTGTCACCCATTTTTATTAGCCTCAGATGCGTAGGGATGTAGACATCCATTGCAAGACTTGTCGCACTTGCCAGGCAAGTGGGAAAAGCGGGAGGAAGCAGAAGGCTCCCCTCCAACCTTTTCCGGTGGTCAGCACCCCCTTTGACCGGGTGGGTATTGACATTGTTGGGCCCCTGGACCCAAGACAGCCCTGGGCAACAGGTTCATCCTGGTCTTGGTGGACCATGCCACAGGGTACCCGGAAGCCATCCCTCTCAGAACAGTGACGGCCCCCGTGGTGGGACGGGCACTGATGGGTGTTTTCTCCCGGATGGGGTTCCCCAGAGAGGTGGTGTCAGACCAAGGCACCAACTTCATTTCGAACTATATGAAGTCTGTGTGGAAGGAGTGTGGGGTAACCTACAAGTTCACCACTCCTTACCACCCTCAAGGAAACGGGCTGGTTGAGAGATTCAACCGGACCCTGAAAGGCATGATTATGGGTCTTGAAGAACCAATGAGGCAGAAATGGGACGTCCTCTTGCCATGCCTGTTGTTTGCTTACCGTGAGGTGCCGCAGAAGGCTCTAGGGTTCAGCCCCTTTGAGCTCTTATACGGTCACCCGGTAAGAGGACCTTTGAGTCTGGTCAAGGAAGGCTGGGAGCAATCTCCCAGGAAACCTCCCCAGGATGTATACAGCTACATGCTGGCCTTTCGGAACCAGACTCGGCGCTTCAGAGAACTTGCTCAGGCAAATCTGGAGGCCAGCCAGGAGGAGATGAAGCGTTGGTACGACCAGAATGCCACTCTGGTAGAGCTTCAGCCTGGTCAGGAAGTGTGGGTCATGTCCCCTGTGGAACCTTGTGCGCTCAAGGACAGGTGGACTGGACCGTTTAAGGTTGTGGAGAAGAAGAGCGATGTCACCTACCTGGTGGACTTGAAATCTCCCAGGAACCCCTTGCAGGTCCGGCATGTCAACCGTTTGAAGCCCCACTTAGAAAGGTCCGAAGTGGGCATGCTCCTAGCTACAGATGATGGAACGGAGAAGGAGAGTGAGCCTCTTCCTGACCTCCTGTGTGCTAAAGAGCAAGATGGGTCGGTGGATGGTGTGGTCCTCTCTGACACACTGACCCTTGAGCAGAAACAGGATTGTCGCCAACTGTTGGGACAATTCCCGGATCTGTTTTCCTTGGTTCCGGGTGTAACTCATTGGTGTGTCCATGACGTTGACACCGGAGACAGCCCTCCTGTGAAGCACAAGGCTTACAGGGTGACTGACAAGGTCAGAGCGTACATTAAGGAGGAGGTCTCCAAAATGTTCGCGTTAGGGGTGATTGAGTCCTCTAGCAGTCCTTGGGCCAGCCCAGTGGTCTTGGTCCCGAAGGCTGCAGCGCCTGGTGCTTCACCAGAACTCCGGTTCTGCGTGGACTACCGAGGGCTCAATTCGGTCATGAAGACTGACGCGCACCCCATCCCCAGAGCTGATGAGCTCATCGATCGGTTGGGGGCTGCCCGGTACCTTAGTACGTTTGATTTAACGTTTGGGTACTGGCAGATCGCCTTGACTGATGGGGCAAAGGAGAGGTCAGCATTCTCCACACCAGATGGGCTATACCAGTTCCGGGTGATGCCCTTTGGGATGAAGAATGCCCCTGCCACCTTCCAGAGGTTGGTCAACCAGGTCTTGGCTGGACTAGAGGATTTCAGTCGACGCCTACCTGGACGACATCGCAGTGTTCAGCGCCAGCTGGGAGGAACACTTGCGCCACCTCCAGGAAGTGTTGTTGGCCCTGCGCGGAGCAGGCCTCACAATCAAAGCCAGTAAGTGCCAGATTGGGCAGGGTTCGGTGGTGTACTTGGGGCACCAAGTAGGGAGCGGCAAGGTTGCCCCCCTGCAACCCAAGATTGATACCATCCTGGCTTGGGCGCCGCCCAAAACCCAAACTCAGGTGAGAGCCTTCTTAGGACTCACGGGTTATTACAGGAGGTTTGTCAAGGATTATGGTAACATTGTGCACCCCTTGACTTCGCTGACTTCCAGGAAGCAGCCACGAAATGTGATCTGGACTGATGCCTGTCAAACGGCCTTTGACACCCTGAAAACTGCAATGTGCACAGCACCTATACTCCAGGCACCCGACTTTTCGAAAGAATTCATTGTTCAGGCGGACGCTTCAGAGCATGGCGTGGGGGCTGTTCTAGCTCAGGTGAATGAAGAGGGCCGAGACTTGCCTGTAGCCTTCATCAGTAGGAGGTTACTTCCCAGGGAAACGAGGTGGAGTGCGATAGAGAGAGAAGCATTTGCTGTGGTCTGGGCGCTGAAGAAGCTAAGACCCTACCTGTTTGGGACTCACTTCCGGGTTCAGACAGACCACAGGCCCCTCAGATGGTTGATGCAGATGAGGGGTGAGAATCCGAAACTATTGAGGTGGTCCATTTCTCTACAGGGGATGGACTTTACGGTGGAACACCGCCCTGGTACAGATCACGCCAATGCTGATGGTCTGTCCAGATTTTTCCACCTTAGTGATGAGGACTCCCTAGGTCAAGGGTAGTTCTCCCCACATTTCAGCTGGAGGGGACACGTGTTAGACCTGACATCATTGGCTTGAGTCTCTCCTCCATTTTTTCTGTTTGCCTCTACTGTTTTACGATGTTTTGCTGGTATATGCTTTGGGCGCGGTGCCACTGCTGATCAGTGCCACAGCGCAAGTGCTCCCTATGTTAAAATTGATATATCTATTGTATCCATGTTTGGCTTATTTGGTTTACTATCAGTCCCTAGTCTAGTGCACCAGGAGTGCCGGGGCTTGTAAATACAAATGTCGCTCGTGGGCTTGCAGCACGTGTTGTGCCACCCACAGGAGCGGCCTCGTAAAAGAATGTTTACAGGTCGGTCATTGCGAGACCCACGTGCAGTCTGGTACTGTCGCGCAGGTTGCGCAAGTATACCTACCTGCCAGCCCCTCAAACCTTCCCTTGACTTCATGTTAGTCACCCCTATGGTAGGCCCACGGGCAGGGTGCATTGTAAGTATAAGGTAGGACACGCCTGACCAAGTTGGCATGTCCTGATAGTGAATTACCGCCATCTTCGTTCTTCACTATTGCAAGGTAGCCTGCTCTCCATTAGTTAGAATGGGCCGCCGGGATTATTAATGCTATGATCCTAGCTGGCTCGGGGAGCATGGTGCAATGTCGAGTTTGGTATCCCTGAACTCGGGGTTTAATTACGCATCCGTTGGTGTGGATGGTTTTTGGACTCTGGGTTCGAAAATAGCACTTTTAGAAAGTGTCTATTTTCTTGTCTAACCATATCTGGTTTCTGCTGGTCTTGCATGTGTGTGACAGAAGCTGGGTGGCTCCACAGGTCTGGATGAGTCAGTGTGGGATGAGTGGGACATTTACGTTGAGAGTAGGGGGAGAGTAGTTGTTGATAGCCTGCCTTGCCTGATACAATGCTGGCTCCACCTCCTGCCAAGCGGCTGATGGCTCTGTGCCTGCCATGGACGATCCTAGCCCCACCTCCCGCCAGGAGGCCAATAGCTCTGCTCCTGCCAGTGTCAATGCTGGCTCCACCTCCTGCTGGGCGTCTGAGGACCCAGCCCTGCTCAGTGAATAGGCCAGGTGCTTCTGCCTGGCTCCGCCCTAGACAGACCCAGGATGTTGGGAAATCCCCGGCATGGACAAAGGGATCAAAGCCGGAAAGGGGTATAAGAGAAGGACCCCTGAACCAAGAATTTAGATCACTTCTAACAAGGAACCCTGTAACCAAGGACAAGAGGCCTGCTGATCTAAGGACTGCCTACCCCTTCTGCCAGTGTGCCGTTGTTGGGGGAATCCTGCAGTGCTTCTTTATTTTCGCCAAGGAATCAGGAGAGAGGAACTGTGTGTGTACTCTCACGCTTGCTAAGAAAATCTCCAAGGACTGGAAGAGTGCCAGTCTCCTGCCGAAGTCACAGGGCTAAAGGACTTCATCTGCTAAAGTGCTCTTTGCTGGAAGCGTGCATCCAGCACCTCTGAAAGAACCAGCAATCACGACGACCAGACGCCGGGCCCGACCGACGCCAGCAGCAACGCCAGTGAGTGGGAGTACGGCTCTAGCTCCAGAGGACCTCGTGTCTGCACCGCTGCTGATCGCATCACCTGTGTGCCCCCTCGACGCCGTGAGCGCTGCTCACTCTGTGCAACCGCATCATCGACGATGCCTGCTGAGGCCTGATCGACACCGAAGACGCAACGCCGGATTGCTCGACGCCGCTGATCATCGTGTGCTTCATTTTCCTAAAGGTACTGTGTTGTTGGGGGTCCGTGTGACTCCGGGCTCAACGTAGCGTTCCTCGCGGTCGACGCCAAACCTTTGGATTAACTTTGCCTCAACGTCGTGTAGCCCCCGTGTGGGTTACCCTGTTGCTAAGAACTGTATTGCCAAGAAGAAGATTTGCTTTGATACTAAAGACTTTTGTGCTAAAGAAGGAACTACCTTTGAACTATCCTTTTTCCTTCCCAACGTATTTATTCCGATTGTGTACAGTTTTGTCGTTATCTGGTCTTGTGCTAAGCCTTATATAAAAATACTTATTTTTATAATACTACTGTGTCGTATCCATTCGTAGTGTATTCACGGTATTACTGTATGTGGTCATAATTGCTTAACACACAGCCTCTGAGATAAGCCTGTTCTGCTCTGCCAAGCTACCAAGGGGGTGAGCAGGGGTTATCGAAGGGTGTGATCCCCTTGCCCTGACTAGAAAAGGTGTGTCCCTATTTGTCAGAAGTGCATACCTCTGCCAACTAGAGACAGCCGGTTCTAACAGGGATCATTAAAAAAAATCAATGAAAAAGCCAAATGTTAAAGTCAAGTATTCGTTTTCTTTGGTTACAACACAAAGTAGCCTTAAACCCCTACAACCACAGCCCAGAAAGGCCAGAAATGCCCTTAAAAACACATTTAAAAAACCTAAGAAAACACTGAAATTCGCAAGCTAAAGTTAGGTTATCTAGTCATAACTCACACACCCATCATGCAGTGTTTATGACCTCACATTTGAGGATACTGATGACATCACTGATGTGATCATCCAATCGTACCATTAATCTGCTAATTTTTCACTAAGCAAAATCGTTTTAAATACATTCATATTTACTAAGAGTCTAGCCTAACATACACTTATTGCAGAAGTATTAACTGGAATAATTTTCCTATGAATATACCACGTAATAATACAATAACCTACACCAAAGAAACATGGTTGTACTTAAAACAACCCACTACAATCACAAATAGCAGCAACATAGACAAAGACACCCACTAACTACTACACAATCATCATCAGAACCTGAAACAAGCACCTTAATATACGACTCAGCTGCTTTAAAAAGCAATAATAAAGGTTCCGATTCAGTGCTGCATAATTCATTAGCAGTGCAGTGGGTGGATCACTTTTTCATGTGTTTTGATACATTTACTATGAGAAGGGTGTAATTATATAGGAGTGCAAAGAAATCAAATTGAGGCTGCCTCAGCATGATGCAAAACATAAACATGCCACACTATTGTTATAAAAGTGACATAAAACATCCCTAATACTTGGCAAATATGACAAGCAAAGAGAGGAAGGAGGGCAGAAGCCAGAAGGGCATAAAACAGGAGGCTAGAATGCAGCAAATAAGTACTCAAGAGAGTACCAGGAAGAGGAAGTTGATGTTCAACCAGCCACCTCTAAGCTGCCACAGCCAAAGAATGCTGTCTTGTTGAAAGGCTTCCTTGATAAGGTCAATGTTCTGGCTTGAGCATGAAGGACTGGACAGGATGTAAGAAGAGATGGCATGATTGCAAGCATAGGACGAAGGAGAAGTTAGCGCAAAACCTTAGGGCTACAATTGAAGAAGGTGGTAGTCCAGATATCCAACAGGAGGTAATACCCATGGAGGAGTGGGTGGCAGCAGTGTTCTCTGAAGTGGATGATGATATTATGGCTCTGACAACGCTAATCTTGTGGATAGCAACATTTCTCAGTGTACGTAAAGTGGCAAACTAAAACCTGTTAACATGTTGTGGTAAACACTGCTGTGCTCCTGGTAGCTCAGCTGAGACTTTTGGTTCTATATTGTCACCTGGTGTGGGTTGCCCGGGTGTTGAAATGTGGCTTAGGATAGGAGGTAAGTGACACTTATGTTGAAGAGCAGTTGATGGATGGATTGGAGCTCTGTATTCTTGGGTATGGTAGAATTGTAAGGGAAGTTTGTCAGAAATTTCTTGCACATCAGGGTTAATATCAGGTGTTGTCTGAAGAAAGGCGTTGCACATACCTGGGACGGTGCTTGTGAGTAGGAGGTTTTACATTTAAAGAAACTTCTCAGTGCTTCTTAGTGCTACTACCAAGCTCAAGAACTTTGATCCAAAAAAAAAAAACTGATGCAAGTGTGAAAGGCCTTGGTGCGGTCCTACAAGTGCGCGGTAACAGTGTGAACACCATCAAGTTTGTTTCACGTGGGTTGAAGGATGCAGAATGAAGGTACCCTGTAATTGAGAGGGAGGCTTTGGCAGTGCACTGGGCAGTGAGAGGGTAAAGCTTTGTTTTGTAGACAGACCACAAGCCTCTAATTGAGGTGTTCATGAAGAAAGGAGTGGTTCTTGTTTCCAGTAGGATAACCAAGTGGGTGATTGCTCTGCAGGAACTCAATTTTATCATTGAGTACTTACCATGCGTGAGGAACACTGTTGCTGACACTCTTTTGAGCTTGGTACCTGTGTATGTGGATACATCTGACATGGATGGGTAGTCTGATGAGGAGGCAACTTTTGTGTGTTTGTTGATTGTGAGACCATTTCTGAGGAAAGGTGTGATGAGCTATCTAAGGATGACATTCTTGGAGAAGTTATGCATTTGTTGGGAAGTGTTTGGAGTGACAAGAGAAAGGGGTCTGTAGGATGTCAAGTTTTCTGGACTGTTAAGGATGAGTCATGTACTAACAGGGGTTTGCTCTTCAGGGGAACAAGACTTGTCCTTCCTGCAAAACTTAGTGAGGAACTAGTTTGTCTCGAGCATAGTACACACCAGGGAATGTCGAAGTGGAAGGAGACTTCGTAGTTCATACTCGTGGCCATGGATGGACAAGAAGGTGGAAAGGGTTGTATGAGAGTGTTCGATGTGTGCACTTAGTGATAGACCAAACAAACAAGGGTACAACCCTTGGAGATTTGGAAATTACCGGATGGTCTCCGGAGGGAGATTGCACTGGACATTGTGGGACCAATATATGGAGAGGGGTTCCAGAAGTTTCTCATTGTGTTGACTGATATATTCTCCAGGTGGCTTGCAGTTTGCATCTCTAGTACAATAGAGAGCAAATATGTCATCAGGTTCTTGGAGGTACTCATTGCACAAGAAGGATTTCCCACACTCTACTTACTGATACTGTGGTGCAGCTTACCTCCAAGGAAATGAAGAAATTCCTTTTGGAGAGGGGAATACAACATTCCTTGTATCATCTGGAAATAAATGGAATGGTGGTAAGGCTGAACAGGGTCCTCGAGGAGTCAATTGCCATGGTCAAGTCTAATTCACATGATTGGAAGGAGGAAGTGATGGGACAAATTGAAATGGACAGGGTCTCCCCACATTGGTAAAAATTTTCAGTTGTTCAAGGGTAGGCTCCCTAATACTTTCGTAGAGCCGACCTGGGCTAATAACTGTGAGGCTGAGGCGGGCAAACAACTTGGTGATTTAAGTTGGAGTCTGAGAGAAGAGGGTAAAATACAGCAGAGAAAAAAATACTTTGATTTGAAAAACTCATTGGAGTGGTTTAATGACGTTATCCTAACCCATACAAGTTATTAAGACTTTTAATAATGCTGTAGGAACTCGGGATCATCGCATATGGAATCAGAACAGAGTTGTCCTGTACAAGGGGCCTTGCAGCAGCTGCGAGGACGATTCAAGTTCCAATAAAGACTTGGGAACTAGAAGGTCTAGCAGGATAGTGAGGAGACCTAAATACTTTGAGGACTTTGTTTAATCACTGTTTAGAAGGGCAAAGATTCTTTCTTCTTGATCTTGTGCAGATTTTCTATGTGCACAGTTTTATTTTCTGTTTAGTCATATTATCGCTGTGGTTTTGTATTTAGTTTATTGTCCAAGGAGGGAGGTGTGTGGTAATCACTGCTGTGCTTCTGGTCACTCAGCTGTGACCGTGGGCACAATGATGTCACCTGCTGTTGGTTACCCAGGTGACGCAATGTGCCTTAGGGCTGGAGGAAAGGGACAGTTAAGTTGGAGAGAGGTTGATGTATCGGGGCTCCTTATGAATAAAGAACCTGAACTTTGCCAGTTCATCTGGTCTTCTTCTACATCGTCAAGCAGGGGGCAAATATCTCAGCTGCCAAACATGTCACTTGCGTTTCCATGCATGTAGAAATAAACCGTGTCACTTGTCAGACACACAGACACACACTGTGTTGGCTGTTGCAGTTGCATCTCAGCGGTCCAGAGCTTTCCATTTTCATGTTTATGCACATTGTCTGACATATAACAGCTCCCACTGTTTTCAAGGGTCTTTTGGACTCAAGGAGGAAACAAATGGTTTCTACACAGCAATTGCTTAGAAATCCAGCATGGAAAAACAGACATTCAGGAAACCGGGGTAGAAAGCAAAAGCATAAACAAGATATGACTGTGAGGCAAGTACGGAACATATGAAGTAGAACGCAACACTAGGCACCCACAGAAAAAAAGGTAGAAGCTGTTTTAGCACAATTGTGCACAGGAGCCTCTTGTTCTGCTAGCCAAAAATTGTTTTCCAAGTACCAAGATTTAACAAAGATAGGATGGGAGGGCGCTCCTTTGCGCTTTTCAGCTGCTAAACAGGGGAATGGGTTACAAGTCAATCTCAGAATGCTCAAATCTGAAGCTCTGATCAAAAAGAGATTAAAGACCTTCCTCTTTAGTCAGGCCTCCTTGAATCACTCTGCTGGCTAGCGCTGGGAGGCTTCCCTGTTGGAGCAGCTGTGCGCTATACAAGTACAAATGTAATTTTAAAAAATCACACTGATAAGCTTAACATTGAGAGAGCGCAAACTGAACGAATTGTATCAGTGTATCACACTTACACGTAGTACGCACAATCATGAAGAGAAATGCCATGAGTGCCGAGAATATATTCATCTATATTTAGAAATGTGTAGTTAATCTAGAGATTTATATGGAAGTGGAACTAATGCAGAAATGTGTGAAAATGTATAACCTTATTAGACGTGATTAATCCTGATCCATGTCGTGTAGCTGCTAAAATGTAAGGATGACATGCTGCAAGCATAGAACGAAGTAGGCCTCAGATCCAGAGCTGAAAGGGTGGGGAAAGGTATTCATTTGCACGACGTGGATTGCACTAAATGATATTTAGTAATTCTGTTTTCAATAGGTTTATATTTTATAGATGTGTTTATATAATCCTAAAGTAGAGTATTAACATGATGTATCGATTAATGAAAGGATTTGAAGAATATAATCACTATGAGAAATGTTGTAGGCCTGAAAGGTTTAACCATGCTTGATTTACACGTATTAGTATGAGCCAAGTGCGCCGAGACATAATGTTGCAAACTTCTGTCAGAAGTTTATGAGAAATGGGATCCTAGCTGCGGATGTCTGTCTGCGGGTGTGAGGAGGGATCCAATTAAATATTGGATGAATAGGATTCTGTTCAGGAGAATGAAACAGACATGGAGGAGGGTTTAGGAATGTTTGAGGGGTATCGGCGGGCCGGAGAAGAGTCTGAGAAGCAAGGTCAACTCTAACGCACGAGGCCCCAAAGAGGATCATCATGGAAAAAGCCAGAAGCAACACCACGTGAGGGGCGTCTCACGAGGGGCGTCTCAAATGAGATTGTGTTTTTGTATTAGGGACAGCACCCCTGGGTGGAGTTAGAGCAGATGCCTGAGGACCCTTTAGAGAGCGGATGGGTAGGCAGAGAGGGGTCATGACTGGCGATCATAGGGTTTCACCTAGAGACTAAGAGTGGGTGATCTTCCTTGGAAGTCATTCACCGCTGACACCTTTTGTTAGGTTGGGATTTTGTTAAGTAGGGATACCATCCAGAGCAGGGTAGGGACAGCCTAACCTGACCCTTTTATTCCGGCTGTAAATGACTGAGAGATCACAATACGTGTCTATGCTGGCAGCTCTTTTAATTTTGGAACTAGTCCTGGTAGTTTTCTTTGCTCGCTTGAGGGCTTTCAGAGAGCACATGTATGTAGTTGTGCCCGTATACCTTTTGAATCTCATCTTGAGATGCCTGTACTTGCAACTGACTTTAACCTTATAATAAATCTTTAAAAGCTAGAAGTAGTTTGTGGTTCTTCCGAGCGGAGTCCATTATTGATTGAACTAACCTGGTAAGAGATGCACTTTCTTCCCTCAATGACAGGCAATAAAGGTTCAGTCGACCAGAACGGGGTTTAGATCAAGGGTGATAAGATAGCGATCAAAATCCCGCCCCCGCAACAATACTGGCAACTGGAGTAAAAAGCATGAGCTCCTACTTAAGACACTTGATAGCCCAGGTTCCTATTGAAGAAACCAGTAAATTATCCCTCCTTCCAGTTCCATGCTACACAGTGTATGACTGACAGCAGCAATGAGCAGGTTTCAGCTAGCAACTGTACAGTGAGAACACTTAAAGGGACTCCAGCTGAAGGAATGCATAGAGATACAAAGAAACAACAAGCATGCATAATTCATTTTCAGAATGAAACATGAAATGGACCCATTGCATAACTTGGTGGGAAAGACTCAGGAAGTATTAACTCTATGAGACTGAGGATGCTAACCTAGTGGGAGGAATCCACTGACAACACTCCCTTGCTTTAGGATGGGAGAGGGAAAAGACACAGAGCTGCGAAGCACCAATGCAAGTACCGCAATGCTGGAGACTGAGGCAGATGACTGTATGGGAAGACTCAAAGGATCACATTCCCCTGCTCCAGGAGGGGCTGTACTATAAAGTGCCATTTCAAGTGCTGCAGTGCGGGAGACTGAGGTGTCTAACCAAGTGGCAAAGTCTCCAAGGAACACACTCCTTTTCGAGGAGATGCAGGGACTGTGACAGAGCGCACTAAAGTGCCATTGCATGTCCAGCAATGCAGGAGACTGAGGCTACTGAAGGAGTGGGAGGACTCTATCTACCACACTCTTTTGCTCCAGGAGGGCCAGGGGCCATGGGCCATGACACAGTGCTTCAAAGGGCCTTGCAGTGTTGGACAAGCACATGCAAAGACCGGGCCAAGAGCATGCCTTTCTGCGCCTGTCAGAGCCTGAAGAAGGCTGGGCTGGGCCAGCCCTCTTGGTCTTTAATCTTCCTGCCTGCCTTTTACTGCCTGGCAGATTGATCACATACAGCTGTGGAGATGATGGAGAGGAAATCCGCAGCATCTTCTGGAAGAGAACGCCCAATCATTTTTGATTAATACTATGAATGCAATAGATCAGGGGATAGAATAGTACCTACTTAAGATTACTTCAGGTTTATCAATATTTTTGTTTCTCAATAAGTCACCTAGTATAGTATCCTAGTATCCTGTCTATGTTAATGTCATACCAATTTAACTATCTATTCAGCCAGTGGAATGTTGCAGTGATGATGCATTTAGGAATCTTGGGAGCCTCTGAGGAGAAGTCATTGTTGAGAACGGGCTGAGGAGCATGCTGGCTGCTCCTGGTGGGGCTCATCTACCTATCCTGCAACTTACTATAATAAAATAGCTTGAACTACATCTACTTGTATGGACCTTGTTACTACAATTTTATGGCGACAATTGGTGTAAGAAGAACCTGCATGTTTTGAATCATTCTGTAAAGAAAATATCAAACAAGAGATACAGCAAAAGATACTACAAACTATGATTGGAACAAGGATTCTGGCATCCCTGAGCCCCACCAGTGACCATTACACCGGTCGCCCCCACTCTGAGCGTGCCAGATCCCACTTCACACAAGCTTGGTGAGCTATGTATTTCTTGTACTTGACAGCCATGTTTTATTGTACAAAGTATGGTGAACGTGAGTGGACTTTGCCTTGCTTCCTCACCTCGCTGCATTTCCTGTATGTCAACTAGTTAGAGGAGCTAATTTCTTCACGTTTGAGGGAGAGCACTGTCTGACATGCTCGCACTACAGTTTTTGGAGGACCGCGTTAGATTAGATGTCCTTGTCTCTGTGTCTCAGTTGAGCAACATTCGTACTTCATGTCAGGAGTGTCTACATACACAGGGCAGTGTCAGTCTGGAGATTCAGCTCCCTGCCTTCTACTTGTGTGGAGTGATGCTTCGTTGATTGAACTCGCTCCCCACATTGTGTATTCCTCTGTTGCCTGACTGATGTTTGTCCTTTTGGCTTTGCCACTTAGGAACTATTGGGGGCACTGCTGCTTTAACTGACGTAAACCTGGGCAAGTTTGGGCCATTTTGGTCATGCCGGTTCTTGCTCAATTGGCAGTTTAACCACTGTCCCTGCATTAAAAAAATATAAACAGCGTGTAGTTCCCTGCACAGAATCCTACCTGCATTCTCAAGCACTGCAGCACTGTCTTCATGGGATACTTTCTGACGCAATTGTATCCGAGCAGTTTGGGACTGCTGAGGGCGCTCTGTTGCCTTGATGCGGCGTGAGCCACCCGGCGCAGTGTATTCTGCATGCTGCCATCTTGTGGTTGGATTTTGCCACAAGCACCATGATTGTGTTGCGCTTACGAAGTGCATGTCTCTGTTTCTCTTCCATATACTCCAGTCTTCCTCCCCAGTGTAGGAGAGTTTCTTTCTCAGATGTGTGTTTCTCAAAACCAGCAATATTGTCTGTTTTTACAGTGCACTGCTTCTCTGTACTGATGAAGTGTCATGTTGTTGGGTCGTACCTGCGCACCCTGTTCAAATGGACTGCTGGTGAGGTGTTTGGTTTTTATTCAAGACCTTTGAAATTTGCTTGCAATTTACTTTTACCAGCGTTTGAGGGTTTCGTTTTATTAACCCATGGTGAAGAGAAATTCCAGTCAGCTAATGGGCTGTGTGAGAGACTTGCATCAGCTAACAGTTACTCTGCATATTGTTTGTTTGACAATATTACTGTTTCCAGATTCTAGATGTTGGCGAACTTATGTAGGTGCCTACAACTGGACTCTATTTGCATGAGGGTGTTTCAAGTTACAGTCAGATCATCAAAGCTTTTCCTTATCACAAATTTATTTGTGTATCACAGGACCATGGTGACACGCACACTCCAAACCCTAACAGTCAGCATGTTATATGTTAATGCAATGCGTTATTTATGCATTTTGTATTCTAGGCTGTTATTACATCTTGTTTATGCATGTTTTTGCTATTGGTACATTACATGAAGGATGTCTCTATCTCCACCTTTATCCTTCAGGGGATTGATTGGTGGGTTGTGTGGGTCCTTCATATTATATTCTTGGGTTTAGGGAACATGTCTTTATGAATTAGTTCTTCCCATGTGTTCACTATACACTTTACACTGCCATGTATGGTGTTTTAGTCCCATTTGCTCTTTTGCATGTTGCCTCATATTTGCATTTACGTTAGTCTTCCTCACTTATCCTTCATAGAATTGTATATTGGGTTCTGTTGGGATCAACATTATATGTACATGGACCCTAGGTATATACCATCAAGAGTTCATTATTTCATTTTACATGCATGCAATCTACATTTTATTCTTCCCTACATAGGGATACCAATGGGTTTTAGTACCATGTCCTCAATGTACGTGTCACGCTACAAATGGGTTTAATCCAATGTCCTCACTGTACGTGTCACGCTATGAATGGGTTTTAGTCCCATGTCTTCACTGTTCGTCCCATTTGCTCGCAATACATTTGCCTTCATGAGCTACTAACAGTTTCCACCCTCTTTCAGGGCATCTATGCATAGGTGTTAGTCCTTTTGCATTAGTTAACCATCGCTATCCTTAGGGACTGATTATGTGTTCCTACGCATTTACATTAGTTATCTTTACCTTACTTCCTTTTCGTCTTAGACCAGGTCAGTGGTTTTTGCCCCATAGTTCTCACTTGTGTCGTATGGGTTTTAGTCCCATTACCACCATGCACAGTGTTTCCCACATGAGGTTGTTTTTATAAGGGCTATCATTTCATGGGTTTCAGTCCCCTTCATAATAGTTTTGACCCCTTTTTCTTCTTGGTAGGGATTGGTCTTGAGTTATAGTCCTCCGATTTTCACGTACGTTGGTTACGTCTTTTCTCTTATATAGAGTGTGCCTTAATGGTCCCAGTCCCATTTGACTCAGCGTTATGTCTTTCTTTTTATTATTACACTGTCAATTTTGCAATGCAATGTTATCTTTATATTATATTACATTATTAATTTTATAATGGAGAAGTATGAGTGATCTCATTATTTTCTCCTCATCTTCTCTGTTTCTTTCGTGTGTTCAGTTTTCCTCGTTACGTCTTTTCTTCTTGCCTTCTGCAGATTCTGGACGTTATCCTTGTCTTCAATTTGTCTTTGTCTTCTGTCTTTCTCCTATCATGCTGTGTTTTTCTTTCCACCTGAGACTCCTCTTTCTTCTCTTCTGGGTGTGTGTCTAGTTGTTGTCCAGTGTTATGTTGTGTTGTGCTATGCCTTGCTTTCTCGCTTGCCTGCCTGGCTAGTAGGTGTGTCTGGGGGTAGTCATTAGTGCTTTCATGTTTTGTCTTTTCTTCGTTGTTTTCTTTCGCTGGGTCTTTTTCCTTTTTCTGTTGTTATTTATAGGAGGGAAGATGGGTTATATTCAGTTTTTTCATCTGTTACTTCCTCTTTTTCTTTCCTCATTTATAGTTCTTACTTTTTCAGTTTACTATCTCAATTGCGTTTGTTATATAAGAAAGGGGATATGCAGTATCCTAGTAACTGTCTATGTTAATGTCATACCAATTTAACCATCTACTCAGCCAGTGGAATGTTGCACTGATGATGCATTTAGGAATGTTGGGAGCCTGTGAGGGGAAGTCACAGTTGAGAGTGGGCTGAGCAGAAAGCTGGCTGCTCCTGGTGGGGCTCATCTAACTACAATAAAACACCTTGAACTACATCTTCTTGTAAGGACCTTGTTACTACACCTAGAAAGATGCGCCAAAACAGTTTAGATTATGTAAATTTACCGCAGTGTACTAAGTAGCAGGATATTACATTGGTTGCCATGTCATAGTATGCACTAGTCTAGGCAGTAATGGTAATAGGTTAATATAATGAATTATTTTATCCTTGTTATTATAGCTTTTTAACATGAAGTATTTTCTTTTCGCCCCAGTTGTCCCCTTTTCTCAGAGTCGTTCCATCGCCATTAAAAAACAATTCTATTAAATGTGCAAGCATTTTCTGCAAAGGTCTATTTCAGGACAGCAAAGCTGACAACCCTAATTGACTGGACGAAATGGAAACATTTCTGGTGCCACTGCGCAGAGTTCGATTCTTCAATCCTGTAAAGGGGACATAAGGGGATAGGAAAGCATTCCCTACCCTCTTGTGGGAGGAAACCCAATCATTTTGAGATGGAACTAATGTTCAGGAAACCTTCAAGGCTATAAGACGTTTATTTTGAAGCAACATCAACTTGTTTTCCAGAGTTACTTGTATTATAGTGTTTTTCTTTGGAACTGTTAGACTTGGCATCTTTGGCGTGGTTTCGCCTGACTTTTTTCCTCTAACTCCTATATTTTTGATGTTGTGCTGGATTTCGTTTTTGCTGGCTTAGATGCTTTGGGCCCTTTGCCACTGCTGATCAGTGTCAAAGTGCAAGCGCTCCCTGTCGAAATTGTTGTTACAATTGGTTCTCGCTGATTGGCATATTTGATTTACTGGTAAGTCCCTAGTAAAGTGCACTGAAGTGTGACCGGGCCTGTAAATCAAGTGTCACTAGTAGGCCTAGCCCACTGATGTGCCACCCACATGAGAAGCCTTGAAAAAGTATCTCAGACCTGCCACTGCAGTGCCTGTGTGCAGTTTGTTAACTGCCATGTTGACCTGGTAAGTGCACCCACTTGCCAGGCCCTAACAGTCCTTAAGGTACCCCTAAGGTAGGCCCAATGTACCCCCATGGGCAGGGTGCAGATAATGTGAAAGATAGGATATGTACTGGTGTGTGTGACATGTCCGGATAGTGAAATACTGCCAATTTCGTTTTTCAATATTGAAAGGCCATCTGTCACGTAGGATAGATTGGGAAATACTTTGTAACATCATACAAGTATACCTTATCATTGGGACAATATAGAGAAATAACATTTAGGCTCACTGAACTCGAAGACAAGGTAGCTTTTTCAATTGAAAGTGGTCCTCCTGGGCTGTTGTTTCTGTTAAGTAATTCTATAATGTTCTGTGATTGCACTATTAGCTTTCTCGAGATTTTAAAGTATAGCATTATGCTTTTAAATGTGGTTTCGATTATGGCTTATCCCTAAGTAGTGAAGGGAATTTTAAGGATGTGCTGGTTTCGTGATCGGAGTTATGGTATTTGCAAGTAGCATGTACATTTCATTCATTTGATATAGGTGGTGAAAAAAGGTCAAGAAAATGAGCAGTTTGCAAACTTCATGAATTTTTTTTGAAAACATGAAAATCTATGCCAAAACTGCAAAGTTTATATTACGAGAACAAATTCGGAAATATTCTTTTTGTGCGCGAATTTTATTTGGAAAGCTTTTTCACCCATATGTGAAGTTTTGCAAAGTAAAAAAAAGCTCAGCAGTTTTCCTGGAATGCAGTGTTTGTTATCTTCAAGAAACTGGCCATTTTCAAATATGAAAGAACTGGATTAATTAAATGTTTATTAGATGCCTCCTCTGAAAAGCATTTTGTTATCTAACAAGAAATTGTGAAAATAAGTTAATATTCTATTTCAAATGTTACTGTTTACCACTAGCCGGCCAAAATATGTTTACTTTTTTCTCAACTGTGAAACAAATACAGCGATTATGTAGAACACTCTGATTACCTGACTTTGGCAGCGGGTATTTGACTTGGTAATATTGTTCATAGAATTGTAGAATTCTGCCAGTTACGTTTAATGCATATGCTCCTTGATTGTCCTCAATGGCTTCCTTACGGCCCCAGATTCCTGTCTAAAAGGATTTAAGCAAGGTTTTTTTTGTCAGATTTGTGTTTTCTGAGCTTCCATGGCATGCACATGCACGCACACATACACACACTCGGTCACATACACTTTACCTTCACTCTGTTGTTTGTTCTTTCAATTTTACTAAAGTCTGAAACAACAAAGGCGAGCAGATAAGTTGACATCTTTGGAGTTGTTTCAAAGATAGTAGCTTTCCAAGTTCCACCTTCTATGACTTTCTCACTTGTGCCTGAAGAGAAATAATAGATTATAAAGAGTTAGTCATTTGCTCTTGACAAACCAAGCCTACCAGGTCTGTCTCATCAGCATGGGTCCCAATTGTTATATCACTGGCATGTTCCTGTTAACAACATTAGAGCAAAAACTGCCCTGAACAGTACATTGATTCCAATTTCATTGCAATTTCAACATTTCACAGAATTTTCTTTCATTAATGTCAGGATTCTCATACAACATTTAAAATAAACACAGAGTGACAACCTTTCATATGCCCTGGCGATGCTAACCAATGTATGGTTCACCTCACAATGAAAATATCTTACACCATAGAATGTCACTAGATTCAGATCACATGACTGTACATTAAGCAGGTCTCTGCTAGAGTCAAACCTCTCAAGGATATCACTGGAGTATCAAGGTAACAGATCGCAGGAGGAGCTGCAGGACCACCAGCACAGCTTTATCCTTACATAAAAGGATTATGCTACACGCCCTTACCATATGGTGCCAATATAAGTCAAGTGCATTTGGAGAGCCCTTTACATAGACTACAGCACTCAGGTGAAATTCAGAGTTAATGAAATAGACAAATGCTGTTATCCAGACTGAAGTACCATTACAATTAAGGTTCAAGGTAAAAAAAATTGAGACCGTCCATCTTTGAGTATCTTCAGCTGGGCTGGCTCCTGCAGAAAGACTTGTGAACAGACGGTCTTGAAAGGATCAATACACTGACAGAGCCACCACCACTTGCCCATTGTAGATTTACAAATGTCTGACCTTTTAGAGATAGAAATCGAGTCCAGTTTAACAGTAGTGGAAGGGTGGGCTTTCAGATAAATTGCTTGGCGGAGCCGGAAGTTACCTTAAAATACTGGTATTAGGTAAGGATGGGTTGACTTAGTTTGGATCCCTTTTGTGATAAAGGCAGGTAATCAATGTGCCCACTGGATCTGCGAGTCCATACCCAGTCGACAAGATCTGGAAATGCCTGCTGGAATAAGCTTACTATATAAGCCCTAGGATCTGAGCCTTCCCTTCCTTCGGGTACACCAAAAACCCTCAAGTTAAGTAAAGGTAGTTTGGTACCTCCTCGTCCTTTCCCTCCTTTACCTCCTCTGACTCATGTGAATCCTCTACATCATAAAGATTTAAAGTCCCAGCGGAGTGCTGCCCTTTATAGAGTTGAGATCTGGAGCCTCCACTGGTTCGGTTAGTTTCCTGCACTGCTCAGAGTGCTTTAATTGGGCATTATCCGAGATGATTGGAGAAGAATACATACATTCCTGTGCAGTAGATTGCACCATTGGGCGCTCTGTTATGGATGTGACAGGAGGTATCAGTCACACCTAATGTCGGTGGGCTCTGAGGCTTAGGGCCGTTTGAAGGGTCAACCAACAAACTAACGTCCATGTCATCCAATGCTGTTAAACCTATGTTGCTTACACCCAGTTGCAAGCATGAGAGTGGTACAGATAGGGCAATGAATGTCAAAGCATTGCAGGAGCTGGCGGTTACAGGATTAACACAAGCTGTCAACTGGGTTTCTTGTTTGACGATCTTCTTGGGGCAGTAGACTCCCCCAATAGTCTGTTGAAATTTGAGAGACAGTTTTACTTTTGTGAAAGCCAGATGACCCGAGGCACCAACTTTAGTATCCCAACCCTCCTGTACTGTGTACATCGGCCATCTCCAATTCTGGAGTGGAGTTCTCTGATCCGCAGGATTGGAGTAAACCACCAGCCCTCCTGGAACGTAGCAAGTGGAGAATTGGCTTGCCGAGTTGAGAGCCAGGGGCCGCCTCGCATGCCAGAGATGATTTCTTCCCTAGTTCTTCGTTCATTTCAGTGGGGGCCAAGATCCCATGAGCTGCAGCCACCATCGTTGCCTCTCCTATTCCTAAATGTCCTTTCTGGGCAGGGAGTTGTTGAGGGGCCATATTGAGCCCTGCCACATCCTGCCTCGAGTTAGAGCCAAAGATGGAATGGAGTGGTTGAAATAGGCGGCGATATATAGATCAACAGCAGACCACCTTTAGCAGAGACGTTCCGCCATCTTCCTCCCAATTTTTATTTACAAAGAGACTGAAGCTAAGCAAGCTCTCTCTAGATGGCAGTCCAACTCTACTTAGATAATTTAAGAAAGAGCTGTAATAATATATGAGGGGGCATAGATTCTCACTGGGAAACTCCTCTCTGTCTCTATTTGAGCTTTATGATTTTTCTTTACACACAGTGGGGGTTGTAATAGAGGGGAGTAGGGTATGAGAGTCGGGGGGGTTTGGGAGCTTTCTTTCTTTAAGCTGTCAGTCAGCAACAGCAGGGGAAGGGAATGATTCCTTTCTGCAGACGCAGAGGAATGGGTTTAGTTGGGTTAGGTTAGGAGTTGATATCACTGGAGAGTAGCTCCCCATCATCCATCAGCACGTCTAGGGGGGGTGGGGAGGCAGTTAAATAGCCAGTCAATAGTTGGAAGTTTACATATAGACGGAACCTGGCAGGATGATAGAACAAAGGGGAAGATAGCGGAACTTAGTTTATGCAATGTCCGATAGTAAGTATATACGTTGGAACGTTGCAGAACTAAATCAAGCCAGAAAGCGGCAATTAATGTGTGAGGAATTCCAGGTATTCAGGCCAGAGAATATATTTGATTTCTGGTAAAGGCGCTATAAGCACAACTTATCAGAAATGTTTCAAATTAGTTTGTTATGACAGCCTGCCGATTTCCGCCACACTAAGCTATCTCCTTAAAACTCACATATCAGTAGAGGAAATACAGGAGGCATTGGATACTCTAGATCAATCAGTAACTTCCGTCAATTTGAAATTGCAGCAACACAGGACAGTCTTCCTGTTGTACTACATGCCCGAGCTCATCTCTAAGTGGGCAACACCTCGATCTTCTACCAAATCATACTGCCCAAAATGTAAGCTATTTGTGGCAGAATTAAAGCACCTGTTTATAGACTGTGTGATGTTGAACTTATTCTGCAACAATCTGTCCTCAACATTCACAGGGCATTTCGGCTGTGAGTTCTGGCTCACCGAAAAGGAAATTCTGCTTGGGTTTCAACATGAGGCTACCAGCTACGAGAGTTCATTAAACTTCATTATTAATGTGTATTGCAAGAGCTTGGATAAACCCAATCAGCCCAAATGTTAACGAAGTCTGGGCACTACTCAGACAAGTTTTTCAGTCCAAACTAACTCGAGCTAGTTAAGATTCAAAAGGATCTGGCCCAGTTTTCAATGGATTTATTTCTGCATTGTTATCTTACTCTCTGTATTATATTGTCTTGTAAAAATGGATGTACTCTCTCTCTCTCCTTCTGTTTATTCCCCAAACTCTCTGGTTATTTATTTATTAATTTTCTTTTGCTATGGGCCGCATTTAATATGTGTATTAACTAAGCAGTATATGTACCATCTTAAATATCTGTGTAAATGATCCTCTTTTTTTTTTGTTTTTGTGTTTTTGTTCTGGTTCCATCTTATTGTCTTGAATTTTGTCATATTAATGGCTACTAATAAAAACAGTTAAGGTTCACGCCATCAATAGATTGATCATACGTTCTCCTATAGCTCAGAAATACAGTATTGAAATCTAGAGTTGGCTTGAACCTATATAACGCAGATAGGAAGATAAAGACGGAAATGACGAACAAACAGGGTCTGTGTACATGTGGTTTACAAGGAAAAATCAGCAGTCCACATATTTTGTTGTATTGTTTATGGTTCCTAGAAGAACGGAAAGAATTTTCAAAACCTCTTTTTATTGCTTATAAATTGATAGTAGGGATCAAGCTCTCTGCCTATTGATAAATATGAGATTTTTAAATGTGACATTTGTAATAGGAAGATTTTTAATTGCAATACAGGAGTCACTGAATGAATTGGTAATATCATCTAAAACGGGTTAATGTGCAGAAATATGGTTTTACCCATCTCTTGAGGACATTTTGAGCTCTGGAAGTCTCTATGCATGTAGAAAGGTGTATTCATTATACATGTGACCTTTCCCTTTTTGGCTACGAATTAGGAGATTGTTTCTTTTCCTTTTCTACTTTAAAGAGTGGCATAACTCACATCGCATATTTAATTAGGATTTTATCGTGCTTTATATAATTTTTATGGTTGCACTGTTTGTATAATCTGCATTCTAACTGTAAGCCATTTTGTGGCATTTTTTATGGCTTCATTTGCCAAATAAAAATATATTAACACAATAGATTGACCAGAATCAACACTGCATTAAGCCCACTAAGATTACAATCTACTTGTGTTGATCTGCCATATCATCAGATGGAAAGGGAAAGAATATATTCCTGGTATACCAATCGTGATTATTCAGACATCAGTCTCAATTATTCCCAACATTCCAAAACTTCAAAAGGAAACCAGGACAAGAGATGTGAATGTTGTTGTCTCAAGTAACTATTATCCTAACGATCTCTTCCATATTACGGTTGGATCTATGCCATTATAAATAAAATCATGTCTATTGATAATCCTTACAAAGATCGCCTTACACTAAACACCCTGCCACACATTCTGTAATTTCCTACAACAATAGAACAACTACGGCTAAATTACACAAGATGCTGAAGGGAAACCTTAATTACGGAATCCAACATCATTTGTTTCCTCACCTTTAAATGCATTCCAACTTCAGGAAGGTCAATTTGGGTGAAGGTTCTGGGGCTGTGGCAAGAGGAGTTAGGTCTCTAGTTAAACCTCTACCATTGCCCTCCAGAACTCTTTACTTCCAAAGGCTTTCAAAGAAGGTGTAGCATAGATTTGAAGTTCTTGTCCATAGAAATGCCTTGATGTGTGAGACTTATGCTAAACGCTTCCTTAACTGGAAGGCAAGTCTCAAAGGCTTCAAACTACATCACACATTTGTAAAAGAGGTTTTCTGACACATTACAGATAACCACAGGTGTGTAGAAAGGAGCCTTGTGGACAGCCTAGCCTGCCCCTTCAAAATGCCATCCGAGGCCAACACTTTTTTTTTGGGGGGGGGGGGGGGGGTTTGTGCAGATTATCATGCGGAAAGAAGAGACTTGCCCCAATTTTAGCTGGAGTCCCTGTCACACTAAAGACATATGACCAGGTCAAATGAAATATTAGCCTTTAGTTGCTCCCAATCCAAGTGGTGTCTTTGGTAAACCTTGGTGCCTGCAACCTCCTCAAGAGGTCTGCCTTTTAATCCTGGAGTAGCCAGAAGCTTAAATCTCCTGAATAACGCAAGGGTTTGAAGCCTGCTGGGAAGGAATCATGATACCCTTCATGATGGAGAACTGAATCAGGCAGTAGTGCAGATTGTTTTGGCCTATCTGCAAGGGACAGAAGGAATTAATTATTTAACACCCATTTGCATAAACCGGTCAGGAATTTTTAAAGTAAGCTAATGTAAACACTATAGTGAGAAGCCTTGTTAGAGGCAAACCTTCAGCATCATCAACTGGAAAGCAGAGAGCTCCAGGAAAACCACAAGATGAAAATCAACTTGGTGCAGGCTTCACATGCCTCTCACAAGTTCACATCACACTCTGGGTTTTGAAAGGCACCTATTGCCAGCAGCAGTTTTTTAGTGGATTTACCTGGCTCCCACTTAGTATATCTAAACTTCATGAAGTTTCATGGTGTACACCCTTCAGTGTCTTTGCATGCTGGATATATTTTCATCCACAAAATGTTCTAAGTCTGAAGGCAAAATCTATAATCGGATTTGCCCCAAGTTCAGCACGACACTGCAATCATGCATCAGAGTAGCATAATGCATAAGAGGTGCCTTTGAAGTCTCTTGAAAAGAGTATGTTATTTTTCTTCATTTTGAAATTGTTTATTGACTTACAATGAATGTTACATAGAGTGATAATTCTCAATAACCTTCAAGGGTAATACTTAACAAATACTTTGTTTATCTGATTTTTGTTTTGCTGCATTTATATGAAATATTTTTACTTTTATTACACATTGGTGTGGATTTTAAGCTATGAAGTTTTTTAGTGGTGGTGCAGTTTTAATTGTAAGTGCAGTATAGCTGCTCACATTCCGCTGAAGAATATTGTTTGTGCTTGGTACTGCAGGTGTACTTAAGAATGTCCTTCTGGGAACGATTTATTTATCATTATTGGCATCCCTAATCAGTAGAGTGGTAGCTCAATTATAGCCTATTTGTAGACTGTGGTGTCTCTCTGTCATGTCCTTCATGGAGGATTTTCTAGAAATGATATGTAACTTGTCTGTGTATGATGCAAGTTTCATGTTTGAGGGCTTGGAGATTGGAATTGACGGTCTGCACTCTGATTATCGACCCAGAATATTAATGTGACACAGTATCAAGAACAAATTATCGAAAACAAAAATATAGACAGGTAAGCAAGTATTGGTTTTCTATATACCCACCTCCAAATATATGTACCTTCATTGTTCATAGATCTTCAAGATATGTGGATGTGGAGATGGGGATAGTAAATCCATACTTCCCTAAATGCACAAACCTTTTACTGAATTGATTTTTTAGTATTTGCAGAAACTTTCAGCTTTTGGAGTTCTTGAATCTGAGAGAATAGATTCTTGTCATTCCATGGTCTGACAGCTTAATTTTTCTAATTTCATCAGTGATTTATATGGGTGATACTGTTAAATTTTCACGGAGTGATTACATCATACTGTTTCATTTGGGAGTCTACCCTTTTGGTGGCCATGCCTCATTAGCTATGGGAGCTGTTTTGTTTATCGCAGTGCCCTGGCATGTTACCATCCAAGCATCAGCTTTGACTTTCAACAAGAACTTCCTTGTTTTTTTTTACAGTGATGAGGACCAGATGCAAGTTGGGTGTTGCCTGGTATCTGATGCAGTCGAGAGATATAAGTATTTACTGTGGGATTCTCATTCAGCTCCCTGGTTGCATCTTCAGGTTTACTTTTCCTTACCAGAGACCTATGGGTAAATCCTGCCTCCTGCAATGCAGCTGATAGTTAATGACTAACAGCATAATTAAAAGGCCCTGGGTAATCTAGATGTGGGCCGGAATGAGAGTTTCCATCCGAAATGAGCTTTCAAATTGTGCAGAGGACATTCACTCACATTGAGTTTTCACCAAATATTTTTGAAAGGTGATAAAATAATTAACCCCTTTCCATGCTGATGACGAACCCCAGCCGTCATGCACTATGGTGCTCGTGTGCTGATGACGGCTGGGGTTCGTCATGGCCCGCCCCTGTTCGTTTGTTTACCGCACAGCGGCGGAAACGGGCCAGCAGGGAAGGGGTTAAAAGACAGGGAAATCCTGCCCCATTCTGATAATTGAATCTTGTAATGCAGTACAACTGTGGGAGTCTCCCTGTGGTAAAATTGCTTTTGCGACCCCCTTTTCCAACATTCCACAGGTTTTATAAGGTAGACTTCTCTTCTTGGTAAAATGGTTAACCCTGTGGCATTGGCAATTCCTTTGGCCGCTATTGCCGTAGCTATCATATCGAGTCCCAGATGACCATTCAAATAAATTTTGCCCTGGTTAAATATGCCTTACTCTTGTAAACGTAAGAACAAATCGCACCAAACTCAGGCGTGAGATACAACCTTTGACAGAAGAAGCATTGGAAAGTGGGTCGTTAGTCAACATATTTCTCTAAATCACAAACTAATTTGATGACATTGAAGATATGACCAACATGGACGCTATAGAACCTATGGCATACTGGGAAAGCATATTTCAAACACTTGCCATATAGTTTTCAGGGATACGAATGAAAATGTCGGACCACATACCCCGCAGTTCATTTTACCAAACTGGATAGTGAGGCAGGGTCTTTTTTACCGTATAGTACGCCAGGCCCGTTCTACCCACACCTGAAATATGAAACCCTTACATAGGCCCTGCCTGAATGATTTGTAGGCTTTTATTAAATTGACTAGAGTTCTGCCATTTTTCTGAACAGCAGGCTCTATCCCGTCTGACCTCAAATCTCAGCCAGCTTTTCTCTGCTCCAGACTGGATAGCCCCCACCCTACCAGTGTGCGCAAAGTTCACTGTCTCTCTCTCTCTATCCTGTCGACATATAGCACACCACATCGTGGGTCTGAACATGAGAATAGAGAAGTTACCACCACAAGAAAGTCAGACCAGGGTTATGGACGGGGCAACCAAGACATTGCTATATGTTTTATTACTTACATTAAAAAAATTCCGCTAGCCCTATACAGTTTAAGATGGACGCTTAGCCTGAGACCATATCCCTTGACCAAGTTTATGTTCCACATTTACTAGGATAGACGTGACACTTCTGATAAATGTGCGACCCGTGCTGTAATTGATGTAAGTATGACTGGCGTGAGATGACGTTGCTGTAGGCACTTCTCACTGCATTAAAGAGTATAAAGAAGTCCACAGGGTTCTTGTCGGATTACCCCTCCCCGTCTGTTGGTAGATGGCAGGGGGGTGTGGGTGCTCCCCAAGAGCTCTTTTTTTTTGTTTTTTAGATACAATTTAACTTGCCAATATATTTGCTCTACATGCTATGTATGCTATTTTGACTCTAAATGGGTGTTTTCTTATTGAGAATGTAATGCTTATATTACACTTGCAAGGCTGCTTTTTCTTTTAGGTTTAAACGTGAGTATTCTCAGCATTTTAGATCAAATATGTTTTGCATTCTGAGAACAATTTCCTTGATTTAAATTATGTTTTTCGTAGTGCATTAATAAATGAGTCTCTGAGGTTTGTACTCTGCACATCTTATGGTGCATTTTCTGAAGTGTCTCTCTTCAAATGATTTCAATGCCTTCTGAGTCCTATTGAGAATTAGATAAAAGTGCCTTTTGTTGGGTAAGACTCTCTATGAATGCGAGGTCACTATAGTTTGTATTCTGTATTTTAAATGCCTTTTTCTTAAAGTTGCACCTTCTAAATAAATCTGTTAAACCTTCTGGCTTAGTTTCCATGACTCACATATTTTTTTACTTCATTTTAGTGTGAGCATTCCTGCGCACCCCCCCTCAAGTTAAGGTGCCCCTTTGCCCCTAAATACCTCCCTCGAACATGTGGTGAGGGTGCCTCTGTGTCCCTTAAAATGCTCCCTGTAACAATAGGATTCATATTTTTAGGTAGAAAACACGTCTGCTATGCCTATTCATCTCATCTGTTTTGAACACTGATTAACTAACAAGAGTGAACAGGAAAATATTTTTTCCTCAGTGCTCAGGTATTTTGACCTGACCGACAGTTCAGAAAATGTTTGGAGCATGTCATGAGTGCCACACAGGTATCTAAAGATGGTGTATGTTGATGTTCAAATGTGCAGGACCGTGCAAGACTGTGTTCGTGTTGCTAGGTATTGACTAGTATATCCATTCTAGGGGAAGGACATTAGACAGGTGGATGTGGTGACTCATTGCAATCTTTGAACTGATCTATTTTATTTCAAGCCTAATACTAAATCTCTGATAGAAATCGGACCACTCGGCCTACAACAAAGTCTCCAATTTTGTAAAATATAACTTAGGCATAAATTCCTTCTCCTTAATACCTAGATGTTTTAAAGGAAAAGACTGGTGAAGTAGTTAACAGCTTTATATTTCTCTTAGTGACATCATTTTAGGTGTCCTGCCACCAGAATGGGTGTCCAAATCATCCCTTTTGCAATGCACCCCTTGCTGTATATGCCATTTGATTTTAAGACGCTCCTACTGTTAACCATAACAGGGAGATGGTAAGGCATAAATCCAGACTATTGAGGCTGCAGGCCTTTATTGAGACAAACAGAACCCATCAAGTATGCACTGCTCAAATGCCACACACTTCTTGCGCAATGAAGGCAATCTGTCACCCCACCACTATCTGTTAATGTATTTGCTAACAGTAAGGCCTCGGTTCACTACCTGCATCCCACTGCAAACATGACTGTCACATACAATGTAACATGATATTTATTCACTGCAGATAGTAAATTATTACGTTTTAGAAAAACTATAGAAAGCCTTCTGTGTAACATGGACTCATATGAAGAACACTAACAGCTTGAATTAATACACCATATTTACGCATACGCATAAATCTACTGTTTTCATTGAAAGTGGTAGTATTACCAGCAGCAACACCAGCAGCAACCACCTCAAGTGCATCCTGCTCAACGCCCGCTCCGTCCACAGACACGCCATCGAACTCTGGAACCTCCTAACACCACAGCTCCTGACGTTGCCTTCCTCACGGAAACCTGGATGAACGACTCCTCAGCGCCCGACATCGCCATCGCCATCCCAGAGGGATACAAGATCACCCGGAGAGATCGCGGCATCCAGACTGGAGGAGGCATCGCCATCATCCACAGGGACACCATCCACATCACGACCAACACCGATGACACCCTGACTACCGCCGAACACCTACACTTCCAGATCCACACCGACCCGAAGACCACCCTCAGAGGCACCCTTCGTCAGCCCGCATGCCCTCCCCTCCGCTGACTACATCCTCCTGGGGGACATCAACTTCCACCTGGAGAACAACAACGACCGCAACACCACCACCCTGCTCGACAACCTCGCCAACCTCGGACTCAAGCAGCTGGTGTCCATCCCCCACCCACCTCGCCGGACACACACTCGACGCCGTCTTCTCATCCAGCAAAGACATCGCCTTCAGCCACGCCACTGGACTCCACTGGACGGACCACAGCTGCGTCCACTTCACCTTCAGAAGAACCACGATCCACCACCACCAGCAACAGGTTGCTTGAAGAAGCTGGAACAAGATCACAGCCGACCAGCTCACCGCCTCCCTGAGCCAGCACCCTCCCGCCAGCTCAGCGAACCCCAGCCAGGCCGCCGACAACCTCACGAAGTGGATCAGCAACTGCGCGGATGAACTCGCCCCACTGAGGACCCCGCCCAGCAGACCCGGCAGCAAGAAGGCCCCATGGTTCACCGACGAACTCAAGAGCTCCAAGAAGAACTGCCGAGCCCTCGAGAAAGCCTGGAGAAGGGAGCCAACACCGGACAACATGACCACCCTCAAGCTCGCCACCCGGAAGCACCATCAACTGATCCGCGCCACCAAGAAAACAGCATTCAAGGACCGGCTGGACAACAACGCATACAACTGCAAGGAACTCTTCAACATCGTGAAAGAGCTCTCCAACCCCAACGCCGGAAACAACGACATCACCCCATCGCAAGACCTCTGCAACTCCCTCGCCTCCTACTTCCACAACAAGATCCCGGACATACACAACAGCTTCAGCACTCAAACGACGCACGCCACGACCGAACCACCACCCCCCACCACCACCCTCCACGCCTGGACTCCGATCAGCACCGAAGACACCGTCCGCACGATGAACTCCATCCACTCCGGATCTCCGACCGACCCCTGCCCTCACCACGTCTTCAACAAGGTCGACGCTGTCATCGCACCCCACCTGCGGGACATCATCAACACCTCCTTTTGAAATATTGCAAATGAGATTTGGTTTATCTAAATCTGACTATGTCAAGTATCAGTATTTATGCAACGCCATCTTAGACTCCTTCCCTAATAATATTCCCTCTGATACGCTTGCTGATTTATCTCTTTATATTCAAACAATTTCTTCCTCATCTCATGGTGTTTCCATTATATATAAAGAGTTATCTGATACTTTCGGTAATAATATAGAGATGATTGCTACTTTTTGGAACAATGAACTTTCACTTGATTTATCTATGGACATATGGAAAGATATTTGGCTCAGTAACATTTCTGGTTGGTTACCTGTTTCAATTTATCAGACTAATGCCTATATATTCTATAATCGTTTATGGACTCCTTCACGATCATTCCGAGCTAAACTTATTCCGTCTTAAGATTGTTGGCATTGTAAACTTCACCCAGGTACTTTACAACATATGCTTTTTGATTGTCCATTAATTTTCAAATTTTGGTCTGATGTTTGGAATATCTTACAAAAGATTTTTATTATTCAAATTGATGTTTCTTATTCCTTAATAATATGTAAATCTGCTATTGTTCCTCACCTTTTCCCTGGTTTAGAAGGTAAACTTTTTAATTTTGTAGTTTCTGCAGCTTTAAAATCTATCACTTTTTGTTGGATAGATGCTTCTCTTTTATATGTTAATGCTTGGTGGTCTTGGGTTATCTTTTCAAGAAGAGGAGCCCAACTATCACTAAAAGGGATTAATCACAATTCTTTGTCTTATGAATCCTTTTGGTTACCAATTGATACATATTTATCTTCTTAATATTGTACTAATTGTATTATTTTGAATTCTTAATATACTGTATACTCTTAGGCTGTATTTATGTAGCTCTTTAGATTGGTTATGCATTCTTGGTTCTATGTAACCCCTTCCTTCCCTTCCCTCTTATGTTTCTTTTGAGTATTTAATATCTTTTACCTGATTTATTTTTTCTTCTTTTTATTGATATTGCTTATTATATGAATTTTGTTTTTGCTATTTAGTAATATTTTTTGTATTGTCCTTGTTGGTTGTATCTATGCAAAAAAATTAATAACATATTTTGAACACAAGAATCATATCTTGAAAGTTAGTTTACTATCAAGACATATACCACAATTTCTGTTTTAGCTACACAGAAGACAAAGCTCCGTTCGTTTTTGATTTAAGGCGATAGCTTTCCTTTCAAGCTTGATAGTTCGCTGGATCACTTAACCATTAAGTGGGTAGTCACTTCTGTTCTAAAAAACGCTGTACATTATAGTTATTTGTTCTTTGAAAATATTTATCTATTGTCTCTTTCTCCATAGAATTGCATAGCCTTATCATGGCTTTTTCACCAACTGAGTGTAACAATACCGACCTACTTTCACAAGCTTTAGTACAAGTAAGCGGCACACTAGCTATGTTATCATTTACAACTCTTTTCTCCCCGGTCTTCTTTTTCTCTTTCTTTCTTTTTACTGCACCCCTGCCAAACCCACTTCTTTCCCCCCTCCAAAAAAAAGCTCTCTGCATCTTCATATCTCTTGTTATTCTTCTTTCCTTTTTTCTCTTTTTTCACACCTCTTTCCAGCCCCTCTTTTGTTTGTCCGCCTCTTCTTCTTTTTCTTGTTTTATCTTTTTTCCCTTCTTTTTCTGCCTCTTTTCCCATTCCCAGTAATACATATAGAAATAGGATGATGGCAATTCATCCTTTGTATGCCTTTTGCAATCATGTTTTTCTCCACTATCTTTGTTCCCTCTGTAACAAATGTATGATGATATTGAACCTCTGTCCTTAAGTAAGAACATGTGGGTTTTCCCTATGTAGTATAAATGTCTGTTTTAGCTTGATTTGTAAATCACTGAAAACAAACTTGAGAGCAGTTGTTAAAAAATACTTGGTAAAGCATTTTTGCAGTGTCAACAGGAATGAGTTCTAAATGATGTTTTAACTTAATTTTAGATTATTTGGTGGTAATTTCCTGATGAAGGCACCCCCCAGGGCCGAAACGCGTGTCGAAGACACCATCTCCACCATATATAAATGTGTATCCTGTATATAATTTTAGCCAAGGTTTTTGATGATATGTAACAAAAACCTATTGGTGATGATTTTAAAATATAAATGTATTTACTTAAATAATTTAAAATCATAATTTTTAAATTGTTGGTATTCTTTGAACTAATTTCCTACATTGCGCCTGTTTAAAATTACCTGGAAATGTTATTCTCCATTATATGTTTACCCTGTCCCAGGAATTTTATCAATTCTCAGTGGGTCTTTGATACTCACATACAGTTAATTTGCATTGGCCACCAACTGTCACTCAGCTAGTGAATAAGGAAGTGTTAAAATGTCTCCCAGAGCAGAAAAAATGGCCTTGGAGGGTGGGGGTGTTTTTGTTCCAAAGGAGCATGTGCTGCCCTTAGCTCCTGCAGAACTCCCATGGAATATGGAAACCGTTTTTCTTTTTTTTTAAAGGGAGGGACTGGAACAGTTGAGGGTAGTCGGCCTCGGGTGGGGAATTGGGGGTAAGGGCCTAGCCGTGCACAGCAGGGGTTTGGCATACTGAGGTATGGTAATAAAATCTTACTTTATTTTTTTTTTTAAACAAGAAATTTACTGAAAAACCAAAGGTTAAAGTGATATAGTTAGGTGAAAATGTAAGTAAAAACATTTTAAACTAAAAAAAGCAATAAAATTCACCAGATATAGTTAAAGGAAGTAACTATACCTAATGCCCTCAACATGCACCACCTATTAACTCACATATTGCATCATTGACAACATTAATGTGACATCTGAGGTGATATATTTGTGTGTGCGAATTGGTTTGGGAAAATAGCAAAATGTTGGTAAAGCTTGAAGAGCGAAAGTCATGTTTGACAGAGACGTCCGTCAAATTTTTATAACATTGACAGGAGCTGCAGTGACAGCGGTTCATGCTAATCTTTAGAGTGGTCCACAAGAACAGCAGTTTACTCTAAATTTCGGAGGCAGAAGACCCTCGATGTGGCAGGGGTACGGCACTCCATCATATTGATGATTTTACCTCTGCGTGCCAAATTCTAAATTAGACTCTCAATCCCAGCGTAAATCCTCTGACAAGGTTGTCTGGTGTCATTTTTACAAAATCTTCTCAAATTCATATCTCTGGTTCCCCTTATTGATTGTTGCTGTTTTTTCAAAGTCTATCTGCTCTTTAGATTGTTCTCTATTTTTACAAGATAGAATGGTATTTCTATGAGGTTGTGCTTCTGACTTTTCAACTGTTTTGTTATTATTATGTACTTTACACATTTTCTCTAAGCTGGGCCTGTCTGTTCGGTGCAATAGCTCTCAGGGTTTGAGCTCGTGTTTAAATTACTGACACCTTTTACTGGATTTAACAGGATAGTGGTTTTAATACTTGGGGTGGACCTCACTCTACCCCAATAAATGAACCACTTCATTGGGGTAGAATTTTTTTTTGTTTTACATCTGAATTTCATTTATGCCTGAAACAAGCTTAATGAATATTTCCAGTCAGATTAGGGCAACAGGACAAATCTTCTTCAGGATCAGCAGCAGGATTTACAGAACAGAGATGTATAAAAGAAGACACTAACCATTTTGTTTAGTTTTGTATGCTGATAACGTTTGACTTTAACTTACTGATAACAGGCATGTTTGAAACCACCACCAGTTGTGGATTGTGAATCAAGGTGAGGTTGAAGGTAGCTTTCATAGCTGGCTCATCAAAACATGGAAATGCTTTCCTGGCATCGGTTGGCTCCATCTGTGTTGTGGCAATCAGCCTGCAAATAAAAATGGGAAAACACATCAAAATAAGAATATGCTCAGTAATCCTCACCACATTGGGCAAAATGTACCTAGAACAATACCTACCTTCAATTGAGGGTCATTATTATTGACATGTAGGGTTACAGCTTATTACTTTTAAACCCCCACCCTAAACAACCATACAACATTAGTCCACAAATTTGTTGTTATTCCTGAAAACTATTATAACCTGTATAAACCTTGAAACTATCAGATCAGGCAAGAACTGCGGTTAGCTTGAGTGTAGTGCAAAAGACTTCCACCTTTCACTTTGTCCTACCTAACAAGTGATCTTTCACGTGCGGTTGGGAGTGATTAGTACACTAAATAAACGAAAATGAACACAGGTTTTAAACCATGGCCATGCAGGGCTCAGGACAGACTTTCCCAAACAAAGGGCCTCATTAGGATCGCGGACGGACTTGCGTCCGTCCGCGACCCCAGAGGATGAGGGAACGTCCGCATGGGCTGCGGCGTTCCCTCATGTGCGATTAGGATGTGACCGCCACCCTGGCGGTCACATCCTGGATATTTAACATTGTAGCGGGTGCTGCTTCAAGCAGCACCCGCCGCAATGTTAAAAGTGCATGTTTAACATTTACATGCACAAAGCGGCAGGCACCGCACGGTGCCTGCCGCTTTTTGCAAGTAAATGCTGCGGGGTACCATAGGTACCCCCCATGTGCAGCCCCCACCCGCCAACACCCTGGGGGCCTGCAACGGGCCCCCAAAATCAAAAGTACACATGCTTTTCCAAGGCAGAAAAACCGCCGCGGAAAAGCATGTTTACAAATGCTTCCTAATTTGGCTGGCGGTGTCTGATAGACACTGCCAGCCAAATGAGAGCTTTTCTGCCGCGGTTGTAATCTGACCGCGGCGGAAAAGCAGCGGACAGTAACCAAGACCCACCAGCCATCGTAATGCGCCGGTGGGTCTTTGGTGAGTCCGCAGAGGATTTTCCGCCTCATCCGGGCCGGAGGTGGCTTCCCCCGGCCCGGAGGAGGCGGAAAATTCTCCATCATAATGAGGCCCATATAGTCTGTAATGTTGCCAATAGAAAATCCTAGTTGTATGAGAGTTCATCTCCTGAAATGTTCTCTGAAACCAAGTGCACTAGACAGGAATTCACTTTTGACATATCTGGTGCCATAAACCAGCTCATTGGAATTTGGTGTAATGACACAGTATCGTAAAGTGGGGAGGACACACTAACCCCATTGGTCAGTAGTTGAGGGCTGAAATCCTAGACTGTAGCCCCTTCGATACATACACAGTATTGTGTATGTATCGAAGAGTTGCTCTTGCTCATAATTTAACAGTAGTGTTCTGCAAAGCAATCTCCTGACACCTCCCAGGCATTAAGCAGCTGAGCGGTGCCCTGCCTGTATCATGCCATAGTGATAGAAATTGCCCTGGTTATCTAACACAAAGTTCATGGTTGCTAGTGTGCCAAGTGTCGAGTGATTTCAACCCTCAAATACACACTATACACCATTTTGCATTTCGAACTCTTATTAACTATCTTAAATTTCCATCTAACCATTGTGGGTAGGGTTGGACCTAAAAGTGCTGAATGACTCAACTATATGTGATATGATATTCAGAATTTTTGCAGTCACGCTCACATACTAAGGAGCTTATTTATGAGCACATGCAACACCTTTGAGCCGGCAGTGTGTCACTTTTGTTGACGCAATGGCGGCTTAAAAAGTGAGCCATGTTGCACCATATTTACAAAGTGATGCATCTAGGCAGATGCAGTGCTTTGTAAACCACTGCCTCCTTGAATTATACCTGCATCAAGTATAAAGTGCAGGGTGGGTGTTCCCCCGCATCAAAGCCTCATAGAAGAGGCACATGGAAATCTATAAGATATCACTGTGCCACTTCTGGGACGCCATTGCGTGAAAACCTTTCGCCTCCCTCATGGCAGGCATAAGTGTATTGCAGGCCCTTTCACATGGGACTTGCCCTATTTATTTATTTTTATTTATGGGCTTGTTACGCGCCGGCATCACACCCGAAGGTGTATCTCCGCGCGGTACTGTGAGGTAACAGGTCGGAAGGCTCCTCCTAGAATAGTACAGTCTTTAGTCGTTTCCTGAAAGCTGTGTGGCTCTGGCATTCTCTGAGGGAAAGGGGGAGACTGTTCCATAGACGAGGACCCATGATAGATAGGGCACGGCCTCCCTGTCTGGTCTTATAATGTCTAGGAACCTGAAGCAGCTGTTGATTAGAGGACCTGAGGCTACGGGATGGACGGTGAAAAACAAATTTGTCTGTCAAGTAATGTGAAATGACACATTGATGGAGTTGGGTCTCTTTTAAGACACACCCCAGCAATGCACCACTTTTGCGCATACAGAACACGTTCGGAATACTGACGTATCTGTAGCTCCTTGCGACATGATGTGCCGTACTTTAAATACGGTGCAACTATGGTGCCGCAAGGAAGGCACACTGAGAATTGTTTTGCATTGCTGCTTTGTGAAACCGATGCGACACTTCTCATAAATGAGGCCCTAAATGGTCATATGCACTAAGGCCTAGGCTTGGTTTGACTTTGAGGTCCAGGTCTTCTTTCTGAGACCTGGAGGGGAGCATCAACCATACAATTTAACTAACCTGGGCTACTGTACATGTTCTGGCTTTCTCTGACTTAGAAGGAGTGTAGAACATGGTGGCCCCACTTTTATAAAGGTCTACATATATAAGACACTCAGACCCATGCCCTGACATCCTTTGTACATGTTGAGTGCATGTTATGTACCATATGGATGTGAGTGTTCTACCCAGAAAGTGTATTTACTACATAGGTGGTTCTCAAACTGTGGGGCGAGAAGCTCTGGGCATCTGCAAAACCTACTCAGGGGGTCCACGGCTACATTTGAATGTTGCCATGCTATTGTGTTGCAACTGCTGGGGTGGAACTACATCTCCCAGCATCCCCCAGGAGCCCGTGGCCAGGAGGAGGGGACCCCTCAGAACTCACCCTCGGAAGCTCTTTGTGCGTTCTGCGGTGCTGGAGTAAATTTTGCCACACTCTTTTGTTGCCCCTGTTAGATTGGGACTACATACCCCAGGAGCCTCCAGGACCGTACAAACAGGAGGAGGCGCCCCCACTGAACTCACGTTCATAAGTGCTTCATAAGTACCCCAGTGTACATCGGACCTGGGCAAATTCCTGGCCCAAGGGTGGGTCCTCCCACACCTGTCAGAGCCTGAAGGAGGCTGGGCTGGGCCACCTCTCTTGCTTCTGCTTCTTCAAAATACTTTTGCATTTAACCCTTTGTGCCTGTATCCCTGGTGATTAGGCTTGCATTGATAGTTGGATGAACTCTCCCCTGTCTCAATGAGTTCATCTTTGTCATAAAAAAAGGGAAGAAAAAAGGAAGAAAAAAGACTCAGCGGCTAACTTGCTTCTGCCCCTCTAGTAAATGCACTTCAATCAACAGTATGTTGGAGAGGGCCATGGGGGCCATTTGTACCAAGATTGCCTTGCGCTGGGCTCAATACGTGCAACTCATGCAACTGAGGTTGTGGGGCTACCCTTGGGCTTGACATCTGTTTGATCTCCGCTATCTGTAGCCTTTTTGTTGATGCAGCTGGTGCTTCGCAATCCAAACCTGGGGCAGGGGACAACAATGGGAGTTGTGATCACCAATCTACAGCTTGTAAGAGGGGACAAGCAGATTATGCAACAGACACAGGGTGGTACAAGACTTTACGGACCAGCCCTGTCCAAGTATGACTACAAGGTCTAGATCAACTCCTTGTATTTTAATCCCCTACAGTCCTCTTCCATGTCATCCTCCATGGCAGGGAGCACAGGAGATTGGGAGTTGGTCTTAAACCAGTCCCGAGCTAAACACCTTGTGGAGGATTGTTGTTGTAGAGTCAGGGAGATGCTGCAGGTAGAGCTCTCCCCCCTCTTGGACAGACTTTTAACAAATTGAGACACAAATGGATGTTTCTGCGCAATTGCCACACCATACCGTTATTTCAGCTAAAGCCACCAATGCAGAACCTTATTCTTCATCAGACTCTCAGTACTCCTTCGTGGCCATTGTGCACTTGGTTGATCTGCAGTGTCTATTACTGATTTGAATTATGCCAGTCCACTTCTCAGTGTCGGGCCTGCTCAAGCTACTAGGCCACATTTGACACCTGAGGGGACTGTTAGGCTGAGAGCATGGGGAGATGGTCCATCAGCCAGGCAGCTAAAGGTGGGACCTCTTACACACTTCATCAATCTAACTCCAAACCATGTTACCATCAACATCCTCCCAGTCACTTGCCCTTATCAGGCGATTCTCAAGGAAGTCCCCCCTTATACAAGAATCAAGGAGAAACTCCTCAGGAACTACAAAACAAGGTTTTGGACTGGCTTGCTTTGCACAGAATCTTTCCAAATAAGTAGTTTTCTGCATTTTCTAGTACTACCCTCATTGTAAAGTACATTTTTCTATCTATACTCATACCCATAGCCATAATCTTCATGTAATGGACAGGCCACAATGCTGGTTTAATATTATCAGTCTTTTCGTGTACGTTGTGTGAGTTTATGTGAGTTTAGAACCGCAGTTCACTATGGTTGAGGACCTAAGGTTAAATTATCTGCAAAACGAAGGTTGAGAATCACTCCCAAGCATTGCACTGCCAGTGCAAACCTGACAGCCTACTTTCCCCTGTACTCATTCCAACGTGGCCCAAGTAAAAGCACACAGCAGACATGAATCAACCTCAACAGCTATCTGCTTTGCACTGTCATTCTGGAGAAGTGACCGTCAGTTTCCTGAAAGCAGATACATTTTAGGGTCCTGTTCCCAGTGGTATAAATATCAGCTGCAAACCGTGGGAAGAAATAGCAGTCATGCACTCACTTTTTGTGCACCTCATTGTTAGAAATAGGGGACTTTAGTTGGCATGTTGCTACCCTGTCCAGCTAGAGACGCTTCTTCATAGTCCAAATAAGATAGTTACACTTGTAACATAACCTCTGCTCACCTCCTTGGTAGCTTGGCATGAGCAGTCAGGTTTATCTCAGAGGCAGTGTGTAAAGAATTTAAACATAAAATACAGTATTACAGTGAAAACACTACAAAAGAACACCACACCAGTTTTAGAAAAATATCCAATATTTATCTGTGTAAAACAAGACCAAAACAATACAAATCCACCAAACAGGTACGTAAAAGTACTCATAAACCAAAAATAGACTTTTTAAAAACAGTTCCTTGAGGGGGCTACCATGGCGGTGTGAATCAACAAATCCTACGGTTTCGGCCAACTGTGGCAGTGCGGCCTGGCTGCGGTATCAGAAGACCTTTTAAGGAGCGCCTTTTTGTTCCATCCGACCACTGCAGAGTGGGCCGGCGGTGGTGGGCATCAAGGTGGTGGTGTGAAGCAAAGCAGTGCAGTAGGGGTACTTGCCAGGTTGACGCAGTAGCAAAAACTGCGCGCAGCCACTGCAGTGGCAGGTTTGAGACACCTTTGAAAGGCTGCCTGTGTGGGTGGCACAATCAGTGCTGCAGGCCCATTAGCCGCATTTGATTTAGAGGCTCTGGACACCCCCAAAATCCTAACCAGGTCCCTGCAATTGTGGCAACGGTTTTCTGGCCTATTTTCAATAGCATGATCACCTCTGGGATTTAGCAGACTGATTGGAAAAGAGCCTCTATATAGTTGGATCCAGGTGACCCCACCAGCTATAGACCCATCATTAAGATACCTTTCCCTGCCAAAATTATAGAAAAATATCTGAACGGGGAACTGTCCGCCTTCCTCGTGGAAGCGGATATTCTAGATCACTCACAATTTGGCTTCCAGGCCGACCACAGCACGGAACTTACTCTAATCACAGCTGCAGACGAACTCAGGCTAACCCTGAATAAAGGTGGCAGCGCCGCTCTTATCCTTTTGGATCGCTCAATGACACTGTTGATTGAGCATCTGGCGCCACTGGGAATCAGGGACAAAGAACGCCTGCTCAGATCCTTCCTGTCAAATAAGACACAATCGGTGGCACTTGACCCATTTGTCTCCCCAGACTTCACAATTCCTTGTTGGGTCCCTCGGGGCTCGTAGTTGAGCCTTACTCTTTTCAATGTCTACATTACCCCGTTGGCCAAACTGATAAAAACCTTTGGATTCATGCTGGTGTCGTACGCGGATGACACACAAATTATAGTGTCCATCAACAGCTCATCCGTAAATACTGCTTCCCGCTTTAAAAGCTGTATGGGTTACATAGGGAGGTGGATGCAGTCAAATTGTCTTAAACTCAACACTTCAAAAACTGAAGTTATGCTTTTGGGTTACACACCGATTGTCTGATCTGACAGCTGGTGGCCCAGTCACATGAGGCTCCCTCTAACACCAGCTGCTAAGGTCAAGAACCTGGGAGTCTTGTTTGACTTCAAGCTCTCCTTCGAACCCCAGATAAATTGGACTACCGCAACATGCTTTTTCATTCTTAAAATCTTGAAAAGGATACCCCCGTTTATCCCTCTAATGCTCAGGAAAACAGAAGTCATAGCCTTGATTGGCCCAAGACTGAACTACTGTAATGCCCTTTTCACCAGTGCAAGCAAACGTAGTCTGCAAAAACCTCAAACTACGCAAAATGCCACCGCCAGAGCTCTGCTTGGGCTTACTCGCCTCAATTCAACCTCTAGGGCTCTCACAGAACGGCACTGGCTCCCTTTTGCCAAGTGCATCCAGTTTAAGGCCTAGTGTATTGCCTTTAAGGCCATTCACAGAATAGGCCCAAGACAACTGTCGCAACTCTTCAGACTCTACATCCCTGGAAGATCGTTGAGATCCTCTAACAGTGGTAATCTCTCCATCCCAAAGATCTAAAAAGTAAAATGGGGAGGCAAAAGCTTTTCCTATATCACTGCGAAACTTTGGAACTCTATGCACCCTGTCCTGAAAAACGAACACAATTTGCTTCAATTCAGGAAGTGCATAAAAACCTGCCTGCACTAGTGACACTATTCTTGCAACTGCTGTTTTCTGCTGTGTCCAGCGCCTAGATACCTAAGGGTCATGTCGGGCTTTATAAATGCCTCATTTGATTTAATTTCATTTCAGAGTGCACAATACAAGGGATTTAGTTGTAAATCAAATAAGTCAAACATGGAAAGACAAATCCATAAACACAATTTACAGTATGAGCACTTGCATTTTAACACTGAACAGCAGTGAGAAAGTTCATATAGGCACTAAACCAGCAAAACGAAGTCCAAAATACCACTAAAAACAGGAGGCCAGAAAGAAAAAGAGAGGGGAAACATGTCAAAAGATGCCAGGCCTAGCACTCATGCTATGAAAGAATATGCACTAATGGTAGTTGTTGACCATTCAGAGTTTTAAAAACTCAAAAACAGATTAAAAATGTGCACCTAACTCTGAAGCATATTGGAAGGTGCCCAAATTACACCCATATTTTGAAGTCCAATTGTGAAGGGAGTCTATGTAATTTTAAATCAGGAGAAAAATCAATATTACTATTCTTAAAAATCCAAAGGACAGAAACTTTAAGGCTCGTGCTAAGGATATGTTGGGTTTTTCCTAAGAAAGGTGAGCGGGAGGGCACAGCAATTTATGGTTTCTACACTGCATAGTGAATTGGAGGCCAAAGAGTGTGCGGCCTGCAGTTCGTAAATATCAACGCGGGACAGCCGGCCCACTGGCAATGCACACTGCTTTGTGAAGCAGACACTAGAGCACTTCGCAAGGATGTGTGAGGTATACACTCTTTAAAGAGGCCACAATGAATTATTGTACAATATTGGCACAATAAACCCCAGATAAGCAACACAAATACATCTCTGATAGACTGCATCAATTAAAAGCTCTAAACTCATTACACTGCCTTTCCAAGGACAATGCCGTACACTTATTAACCATGATATGTAGAAATAAAGCTGTAAAGGGTAAATTGCTGGCAGTGAGAGCTATGCTTCCCGGATACAGCAGCCTCAAATCCATGCTGACCATAAAAGACATACAATGAACAATCAATACTATACAAGTTAGCATTCTCAGGTGTTTTGGCACAGCGAATGTGCGTGAATATTTGGAACCAACTTGGAAGTTAATCTCCACAAAAAGTCTTACACAAGACTTGGATAAACTATGAAGGAAGCTTTTGTAGTGCAGCTCAGCATGGACTACTCATTGTTACACCATGACCTTTGGGTGTATAAAGAGGTGGTTAGGCCGGATGGACAAGTGTGTGGCAGACGATTGACATTTACGCTGCTAGGCCTCCCCCTGCCACCCTTTCGAGCTAAGCCTTTTTCTTGCAATTTGGGGTAGTTCAAGCTTCGGCCCCTGTAACCTTTTGTCTACATAAGCTATTCACATCAAATGTGTGAACTTTCTTTCCGACACCCTGCGTATTTTAAAGGTACCCAAAGTTTGTTTATTCCCCTGGAGGGAACCCAGAAATTAGCCACAAATACAGCAAATATATATATTTTTAAAATGGGAAAAAATTGATGCAGAAGAAAGCGTCTGGGGCTTTTCCCTGCAAATGGCATCAACAAAGAATTTGTGGTGCTGAAATCACCATCTTCTCAGCTTTCAGGGACAGGCTGAATTTTGGCAGAAAACCAAACGTTTCTACACAGTTTTGCCATTTTACTGGGACATAGCCTATTTTTGCTATATTTTGTGCTTTCCATGTACTTCCAGTTAGTGGTAGACATGGGTGTGAAAGCAATAATGGTAGGCCTACGGTCTGCTGCATGAAACTGACCAAAACGCAACGTGGACACTTCACATTTTTCCAGTGAAAACTGACCCTTTTTTTGCTCTGTGCCTAGCGGGCGATTTTGAACCTTAGCTCAGCCGGCACCTAGGGAAACCTAGCAATCCTATGCATTTTTTTAAATTAGACACCCAGGAGAATCCAGGATAGGGTGTCTTATGTGGCTTTCACCAGGGTCTGTTACTCAGAATCCCTTGCAAGCCTCAAAGTTTGTAAAAAAAAACACATGTTCCTCAAATTTCTGTGGTGAAAAGTTCTGGAATCTGCATGGATCCACAAACTTTCACCCATCCCACATTCCCCAAAGTGTTCAATTTAGAGTGGTACATCTCTTGTGTGGATTGGCCTAGTGCCCGTGACAGGAAACGCCCAAAACGCAATGTGGAAACACCACATTTTCCCAGTGAAAACTGACCCTTTTTTGCAATGTGCCTAGCTGTGGATTTTGAACGCTAGCTCAGCTGACACCTAGAGAAACCTAGCAAATGTATACATTTTTAAAAACTAGACACCCACAGAAATTCAGGATGGGGTGACTTCTGTAGCTTTCACCAGGTTCTGTTGCCCAGCATCCCTCGCAAACCTCAAACTTCATATAAAGAAAACACAAATTCCTCACATTTCTGTGATGGAAAGTTCTGGAATCTGGTGGATCCACAAACTTCCACCCACCCAGCATTCCCCAAAGTCTCCTTATAAAAATGGGACTTCACTTGTGTGGGTTGGCCAAGAGGCCACGGCAGGGTAGGGTCCAAAACATATTGTGGAAACATCAAAATTACCAATTACAAAATGATCTAGTTTTGCAAGGGGGCACCTGCGTTTTTGGCCCAGGACTCGGCAGACATCTGGGGCAAAACTACCAAACCCGCAGCCAGGGAGGATGACTTACATTGATTTCCTGACGGTTTCCTACACAGAATCCCATGAAAACCTAAAATTTAGCTGAAAAAAATCTAATTGTCATCACATTTTTATGTGGGATCACTGTGTCAGCATCTTCCGTCTTTCTATGTGCTTGGGAGCTGAGCTAGCCCCACGAGCACGGGGAAAGTTAAACTAAAATTACGTCAGCACGATGTGTGAGCTTATCATCATTTCAGTAAAAGAAACTGAACAGCCCTTGCTCCTGAGGCTGTATAGGGGGAAAGGAAATCTCTCTGGTGCCCGCACCAGAATGATTTCCTGTGCCATGTTGTCGGACATGCGAGAGCGAACCGACACACATGAGCATTTTTGCGTCAGACAGCTCCTGCTTGTCCTACACATGCAGTGGGTCAACAATCATAATAGAGTGTGTGCACGTGGCCGTTGAGAAGCATTAATGAGGAGTCTTCTGGTTACATTAACCATAGAATAAAACATATACTGGTAGTAGTTGTAATGGCAATATGTTACCAACATGTCTGAGTCTAAGTGAGCGCTAAGTTTCTGAGCTCTGGATAAGTATAAAATTGCTAAAACAATTGCTAAAACAATTGCTAACACAAGGTCTCTATAGATTTCATAGATTGCAAGATCAATCTAGGTACCATGAACATGAATTTTGGTATTTTCCCTAACAAGTTAAAACAGCTCTAAGATGAAAAAACCATTTGTATCAAGGCACTGAATCTGCTGCCTTGCAACTTATGTGATGAAGATCATCAGAGGACTAAAATGGCAATATAGTGACTACTTTGGACTCCCTTTCAGAGTCAGTCACATTTATTTTATTTTATTTTGAAAGTTTTATATAGCGCGAACAAGATCTTCGCAGATATCAGAGCGCTTTACAGAGGAGGGGAGCATATATAAACAGATACATCAATAGTGTTGAAAGTACAGTTAAGTGATATCATAAACAGTCAAGTAATTCAATTTCAAAGTCAAACAAAATTGTAAAGGGTTCGAACAAGTAGTACAGATCAGTATCGAGACTTTGAGTTATTCCCCAGTAGTAGTTCAAGTGTATTTAGCCATGAGGATCGCTTTTACTTCTTTCTTAAAAAGTATGGTAGAAGGGATGAGCCTAGTTTCAGGGGGGAGTGAGTTCCAAATCCTGGGAGCCATTCCTGAGAAAGAGCGTTTATACGTTTTTTCCTTGCGGAATCTTTTAGGCTTTAGCAAAAGATTGTTTGTGCCTCTAGTGTTTCTGGATCCTCCAGATATCGTCAGCTTCTGAGCGAGGTATCTAGGTGAGCTCAGGTGGACAGCCTTGTGCGTCAAGCAAGCGATTTTCAGGTGTATTCTGGCTTCAAAAGGCAGCCAGTTCAGGGATTTGAAGTCAGGGGAAATGTGAGAGTGTTTTTTTGATCCAGTGATGAGTCTCGCTGCGGCGTTTAAAGAGGCTCTTATAGGTGCCGTAGTAGCTAGGGGGAGCCCGCAGAGGGCGGTGCTGCCGTATTCTATTCGAGGTATGACTAGTGATTGTACCGCAGTTTGGAAGTCTTTGGCTGGAAGGAAGGGTTTAAGTTTCCTAAGGGTGTTGATTTGGTAGTTCGCTCCCTTAGTTGCTTTGTTGATGTGTTCCTGCATGCTGAGATTGGTGTCAAGTGTTATGCCCAAAGATTTTGCTGAGTCCACGATGGTGGGTTGCACATTGAGTGCTGTAAGGTGTTTAAGCCACATTTGTGCGGTAGTGATCTTTGCGGGAGGTGAGATCAGAAGGAACTCTGTTTTAAGGGCATTAAGTTTGAGATGATTAGCAGCCAGCCAGGATTGGGTGCTTCTGATCGTTGAATTCAAGAGCGTGATGTCTTTGGGTGATTGTAGTTTGAGATAAAGTTGGGTGTCATCAGCATACATGTGGAAGTGTACATTGGATTCTTGTAGCAAGGTCGTGAGAGGTTCCATAACTAGGTTGAACAAAGTTGGGGATAGGGAGGATCCTTGTGGTACGCCTAGCGTTACAGGTCTTGGCGAGGACATCAAGTTGTTGCTCTTGAATTTTTGCGACCTGTTATGTAGAAAGGACGTGAACTATTTGAGCACAGTTCCAGATAGACCCATTCTTGTGTTTAATAGTTCGAGTAAATTCTCATGTTTGACGGTGTCAAATGCCGAGGAGAGATCAAGGAGGATGAGGAGGCAGGTATCGTTATGATCTAGTATTTGAAGGGCGTCGTCAATTATGTGAGTCATAGCAGTTTCAGTACTGTGATTTGCTCGGCAGCCTGATTGATGAGAGTTGAGGAGATCAAACTGAGTAATGTGTTTAGTCAATTGTATTTGTGCGCATTTTTCCAACAGTTTGGCAAGAGTCGGAATATTGGTAATGGGACGGTAGTTGTTTAGGTCAGAGGGGTCTGCTGTAGGTTTCTTTAGCAAAGGTGTGACTTGTCCAACTTTGAGGGAGTCGGGAATGGTCCCTTGTTGAAGTGAGCTGTTAATGATTTTAGTCCAGAGTGGAAGGAGCGACGGGGTAAGGACTTTGACAGCGTTAGCAGGAAGGGGGTCCGTGAGGTGATTGGATGGTTTCAGAGTGCTGAGCAGTCTGCCAATTTCTTATTCCGTGTAGGTGACAAAGGATGACCAAGTGGCATTGTTTTTTGGTTTAGTGGGTGCTATGCAGTGGGGTTTGGAATAGAGGCTTGCGTCAATGAGGAGATCATTCTTTATGTTGTCAGTTTTTTGGATAGAGAAAGAGGCGAAGTCTTGGCAGGAGGGAGCTTCGCACATAGTGCTGAGAGTTTGGGGTTGTTCTTTGGATTGTGTTCTGATAAGCTCAAACAGCTTTCTCGTACGATTTTTGGCTTGGTCGAGCTGACGGCTGAAGAAGTCTGATTTTGAGCGTTCTATTTTCCTGAAGTAGGCATTTCTCTTTTTCTTCAGGGTTTTTAGGTTCAATGCAGAGGGTGCTGATCTCCAGGTGCGCTCTGCCAATCGCATGGCGCGTCTATCGTCATTGAGACTCCCGTCGTACCAGGGCTTGGAAATTTTTGCAGATACTTTTTTTAGCTGCAAGGTTGCGACTTCATTAATTATTGAGGTCATAGTGTTGAGATAGTGATCAGTCAAGGATTGGACGTCCTTAACGCCAGTAGGAGGAAGTAGTAAGTTGCAACTGTTGGGGGGCAGAGAGTTTGAGTTTAGTTTTTTCATGTCTCTTTTCCAAACTCTTGGCCTGGAGGATTGAACAGGGTTGAATTTAACTTTTTCATTAATGAAGAATGTGATAATATGATGGTCTGACCAGTCACAGGGTTGGATAGATTCGAGTTGGGTAGAGGCCTCTTTGGAGATGATAAGGTCGAGGATAGAGCCTTTCTCGTGTGTCGGACTGTTGCAAATTTGAGTGAGGTCAAGGGCGTTAAGGAAATTCTTCAGACCTTTTACCACCGCATCATTATGATCTTTATGCTGTATTGCATGAGTTCGGAAAGACATGTGATAAATATTTTAGAGCTATAATGTGGCTTAAAATATTTGTAAATACTTGATGTAGCTATGAGGTAGCAACATCTGCTATTACAGTGCAAAGAAATGGGCTCTGCAAAAATGCAGTTTTCTGATTCAAGTCTGCCTGTTCCTGAAAGCTGGAAAGATGGGGATTTTAGCACTGCATCCCCTTCATTGCAATTTGCAAGGAAAAAAAAGATACTTTCTTCTGCACCACTTTTTCCCTATTATTCCCCAAACTTCCAAAATGTAGCTGTATTTTGGCTAATTTCTCAGTCTCCTGCAGGGTACCTTTGGATTTCCCAGGATGTTGGAAAAAAGGACATATATTTGGCGTGGACAGACTTATATGGACAAAAGGTGTGGAAGCCTAAGCATGAAATACCCCAAATAGCAAAAAAAAAGGCTTTGCATTGAGGAGGTGGTGCTAAAATTAAAGGGATTTCTAGTTTGAGGGACACTGAATCAAACTGATTTGCCTGAAACTAGACATTATGGTTAAGGACCATATCTGTGACGAAAAAAAGCTCTGCAGGTTTCAAATTCAGCATTAACCACTCAACCTCAAAATATACCAGTGAGACACTGATCACTCAAGTAGAAACACTTGTTATTGTTTCTTGTTACATATACAAAGAAGTTATGGATGGAATACTTGAATTATTCTCACCCACTGGTAATTACTCATGCCACATCTCAGCCCATCATTATTTGAGCACCATGCCACCTCAGCTTGGACCCAGCCTTATGCAATCAGTCTTGACCCTTCTCAAATGGGAACAGTCCACCCTGAACTGCAACCCAGACACGTCTTGAGTTGCTGGTATTCCGATTCAGGGAGGATGTGTCCTCACAGTCGGCTGGACTGTTCCAATTGGAAGAGGGCCAATCCTGACCTTCATATTACTGGGATGCGGCAATGTTTAATTACCAGTGGTTGAGATTAATTCAAGTATTCCATCCATCCCTTTTTTACATACTTTATTATTTCTTGTCAATTCACAAATAGGCACAATTTGCCTCATTTTCATATGGCGCTCAAGAGCAAGTACAAACAGTTTTTTCATGACCAAACACAGTTACAGCTCAAAGTCTTACCTGGTTTCATTGCCCTGCTTGTATTCACTTCTATAGAACCCGGCCAGGTCATCTGCCAGCTCTCCGTTGAATTCGCTGTATAGAGCATATTCTTTACCAACTTCTAGGTCTTTGTTCAGCTCCACCACCAGGTACTGGGTCGGTACCTCCAGCCATGTTCTCTTAATGCCCGGAGCAGTAGATCCATCAGTGACAGCCAGTGAAACGAGGAATCCGCCCTGCATTGTGTAGTTCAGCTTGTTGCTGTGGATCAAGATCAGGTTAGTGCTGTTTGTGCATCTGAAATACACGGTGCTTCTCCCTTTAAAGATGTAGAGTCCTTCAGAGTTCTTCTCCAGAAAGGACTGCAGCTCCACGTTGTAATGACGTGGGATGAGTGTTTTGGGAAGTCTCAGCTTGTTCCAAGGGTTACTGCCTTGGGGAGTAGAGACTGCGGAAGTTGTGGGTTTTGGGGTTTTTCTGATCCCATTATTGGTGGGAATAGTTGGGTGGGCCTTAAGAGTAGACACATAACATGCTGAAATGATAATAGCCATCAAGGCTACCATATTACAGAAGCAGAATTTGCCTGCCATTTTGATTATTTTGGGGAGAACTATAATTTGTGTACGAGGTGTTAAATGTTTTTGCTTTACTCCGACGTTTCATCCAAGGTCATGAACAAAAGTGCAGCACGAATTCCTGCGAAGTTCTTGAGAGAAGGATCCAGGATATTTCATAAGCTCTCTGCTGGCCTTTAAATGTGTATACACAAGTGGCTGTTAAATTTTGTCCATTTCATGCTGGAAAAAAGAGAAAAAGAGGGGTTCACTTAGAAACATGCACATTACGAACATGCGCAGGGATAAGCATTTTTCTTAGAAACACTTTTTGAGAAACGTTTTGCAATCAAAAGCATAACATACTAAGTAGCTAAGCACTCCACGTTCCTGGTGTAGTTGGGTCACATCAGGTATCACAGTTAAGTGCATGTAGCTGGTGCTACAAGTGCACTGTCCAAATAGGTGCTATCTATCGCACCTGGTAATTAACGATACCCTGGGGTTCGTTAGTTATCCTGTGCGATGAGTAGCACCTATTATGAACTCTTGGGGAATAACATACACCTTTTGCTGTGTAACACACCAAAATATGCATGGTATGGTAAATAGTGTGCACGTTTCTCCTGAAAATTTTGGGATGTTTGACCTGATGAAATGTAACGAATGTTGGGTTATTGGATACATCCAATTGTTATCAGATGTTTTAAAGAAGCCAAACTCGTAATTATGTGCCTAAATAAAGCTTTATGCAGGAGACAGTATTAAGTTCCCAACTTGTAAGCAGGGCCAAAGTGTTAGCAACAGAAATAGGGGGTATGTACTAGGAAATGGTGGAGCGTGTCGTTAGCCTCCTTGGCTTAACGACACGCTCCACCACTTTTGAAATGTAAGACTGCACCATATTTCCAAGAATGTGGTGCAGCCTTGAGTTTCCTCCGCGATTGCGCTAAGTATAACAACTTAGTGGCACCGCAGGCACCCTTGCACCAGAGTGCAAGGGTGTCTGTGTGCAGGGAAAGATTGGATAAGTGTAGGAAGGTGTTTCTTCTTGCACAGAAACAATCCTAAAATGCCATTTTGTAACTTTCATGTGTGCTGCTTCATGCAGCACACATGAAAGTTTCAAAATGGCAGTTTTATGTACAGGAAGGAACACCTTCCTGTACATAAACAAACCATGGCATTTTGCTTTTTCCATGTGTGCTGCAGAAGGCAGCACACATGGAAAAAGCAAAAACAAGAGGAAATAATGCATTTCTCCTTGTTTCGTCAACTTAATACCAGGATTTTCCTGGTCTTAATTTTGGCGCTGCCTGCTATGTACGCCACCCTTGTATATAGGGGCAATGTCAAATACAATGGGTGTTGCAGTGTAATGCCCAGCACAACACTCACAGCATGCACCTTTCACACTAACAATAGCGTGAAAAGATGCCTTATGTACAAGGCAGCGCTAAGTCACATTTAGTGGCTTAACGCTGCCTTGTACAAAAGGAGCAGCCCCTATCGCCACCACAGCGTCCGTAAAAGTGACGTTGTGGTGGCAATAGTCGCTTTTACATATGACCTATAGTATTATATGATCTTAGATCCCAGTAGCATCATAGGATATAAATTTGCTTGGGGTTTCACTCATGCAGTACCACTCAAATTACACCATCAAAACACATGAAAAAACATGCAAAAAGTTTTGAATATTTAAATATCTTTTTCTAACCATATTTTTGTTGATACTGCATGCATTTGCACACGTCTCTTTGTGTTTAGTTCAACAGTTATCAGAGCAAAAAACTCAAGTCAGGTTCTGCTCATTGCACTAGGAGTGTGCTAAATAGAACAAGCACTGGCAAAGCAATCAGTTTGGCTTTCCTTATTGAAAGGGAATGGACTTACTATTTTAGATATGTGGTTGGACCAGTAAGTCATCTTTTTATACATCTATGTGCTCAAGAATCATATATTTTGTCTCATTCTTGCATTCACACGTTCACAAAAACAAACCTGCCAATCAATAGCACATGGCATTGATCCTCACAGTCAGGTCTCTTGAGTGAATAAGGCATCTAAAAAATAAGGCAGATTTTTATCCTATGCGGGCCAGTGCCTTCTTCCAGGAAATGAGTAACAGCACTCACAGGGGATTTTTCAAATGTTTTATTTCAAAACAGACGCGTTTCAGGTTGCCTTTGTCAGTGTTTACCAGCGACACTGCGAGGGGCCATTTTGAATACTATACGTCACAATTCATGCACATAGAAAGGGGACTGCATGTTATTTATTGCATGAATGTATTTATAACACACATCGGTAATCAAATGTTTCAAAATGTATCGATGTACTGCTGTTGCTGTATTGTCTGCTTTCTATGACTAGGGGGTTCCCTGTCACGTGCAAGGGGAATCGTGACGTACATAAGGATGTAATCTGCACTTTCATGTTGTCATGTGAACCGTGTCGGGTGAGCCAAAACGTTATAGCGACTAGCACGCAACTTTTGAAATAAAGAACAGCACTAAATCCAAGGTCTGTGTCTGTGCTGCTTGGGAGGGCGCTTGTAGCGAGCGAGCCTGGAGGTGGAAACAGAACTTGCTAATATATATATATATATATATATATATATTACCTACTGGCTATCGCCAGTAGGTATATATAGTTAGGATTTTTTCCCTATGGGATTTTTGAAAATTCTATGTCTAATAACTTTGGCGTTTGTGGACGGAATCGGCTGAAATTTTCAGGAAAATGGCACATTTTGTTTCTGAGCAGACCTTGAAAATTTGGGGGGGTTTCATCAAGGGGGGGCCGAGAAAAAAGGGGGGTCCCAAAACGCGTTTTCCCCATGTTAATTTCCATAGGGCGGTTGGACTCACTTTTAGCTCGAACGGCTGAATGGATTTGCACGAAACTTGGCAAAATTGTAGGGACTGTTAGCCCGATGTGCCTTTGCTAGGTCTCAATATATGTGCTCCAGTAGTTTTTGAGAAATTAACGTTTAAAACAAGATATATATCTGTAACAGCGCTCCGGGCAGCGATCCGGTCCGCTTACTTTTTGCGAAACGGAACTTTGCGCGCAGAAAGCTGATTGGCTCTCCGGTGTCTGTCAACATTCTAAACAGTCCGGAGTGGCCGCCATCTTATCTCTCGGTAGGATCGAGAGAGAAGAAGAGGTGAAAAACGAAGGAGGAATTTATTGAAAGGGGGCAAGGTATACCCCTCTTGACCCCCTAGGAATGTTGTTGGGGTTATTAAAGGGTCCCGTGGGGAAAATAAAAAAAAATGATTTTTCACGGTAGAAGCGCTTAACGGGCCGCGAACTGGGCCGCAAACTGGTAGCAAAACGGGAATTCGCCATTTTGTGCTTCGTTTTAATTGTTTAGAGGCAAAAATTATCGCCGCACATCGGCCACAATGCATGAATATCGCTGAAAAGTCAGCGATATTCATGCATTATCCAGCAAATGCTCTTAGCCATGTTATCCACCTTCCATTGGATAACATGGCTAAAAACTGTTCTGTGCGTGAGCTTTTTTTTTTTTTTTTTTTGCTGCGTGACGTTTGTTAACGTTCGATTCGATGGAAATCAGGAAGTGTTGACCACCATTTTGTCACTGCGAGTAAATATTTTGTTATAAATGAATCCTTATTGATAAACATTGTCTGCGCCATCTTGCGTTTTTGTCCAATGCCACAATTTTGTCGTGCACGGCAGCCATTTTAGATGCCTTGACCAGGGCCACTCTCTGCACGCCGCCGATCCTCAGCATGGCTCCCCACCCTCGCAAGCATCTCCCCCACGCACTGGTCACCCCCGCTCTTTCTCTCATGCATGGGCCATATACTTCCCCCCATCTGCGCTGCTCTTCTCTGAGAATCACACCCTGTGCCCGCCCGACACCTCCCTTTCACCCTATTCACTACCGCACCCTCTGACACTCCTCTTCCTCTGTGTCCGATTGTCCAGGCCGGACCTAGGCTATCACCTAGCCCTGCGGATGTAGTTTATGGCCCCAGCTGTAGAGTATCCAGACATGCCAACCCTCCCGATTCAGGCGTGAGACTACTGATTTCAGTGCTAGTCTCCGGCCTCCCGATTCCTGCAAGCAAAAACCCGGGGGCATATTACCAACAACTAGCGATAATTTTTGTCTCTAACGTGTTTAGAGACAAAAATTATCGCCGCACATCGGCGAATTTTATCGCACATAAACCTTGCTATTAGCAAGGTTTATCGCAAATGCGATAAAAAACGGCCGCAATGCATGAATATCGTTGAAAAGTCCGCGATATTCATGCATTATCCAGCAAATGCTCTTAGCCATGTTATCCACTTCCCATTGGATAACATGGCTAAAACTGCTCAGGGCAGGTGTTAGGTTTTGGAGATATTCGCGCTTAGCGCGAATATCTCCAAAAGTTGGTAATAGGAGATAGCGATGGTTAGGGACTGTTTCCAGTCGCTAAAATCTTGGCACGCCCACTTTGCATGTCATTAGTGATAAATATCACTGATATGCAAAGCGGGGCCCAAGATGGTCGCTATCTCCTTTTAGCTGTCACTAACTGGTGTTAGCGACAGCTTGGTAATAGGGAGATAATTTTATCTCTTTTTTTTTTGGCTTTTAAAGCCAAAAAAGTGGAAATAAACCCCCATGATAATATGCCCCATGATTTCTCGGGGGTTTCAGCTGACAGGGCTTGGTATTGTGTTACGTGCTAATTCTTCCAGGAAACGTCAGAGGGTCGATGCAGGGGTTCTAGAAGGGGTGATAAACCATTTAAGCCTCATGAACAAGCGCATGGTCTTTTAAAGATCTGTGAAGTACTAGGGGCGGCGGTGTGTGTGTGCCCTCTTTCAGGAGCGGGCAGGGGGGGGCACTGCCAGCAACTTGCCAGGCAGTGTTCAACACGTGCATCACCCTTTCTCTGCCTGCTATTGCGGTCCATGCTTCGGAAAGGTAAGAAAAAGAACGTGCATTTGAGTTTGAAATGTCCGATCTTGTAGCAGTACACTTGCAAAGCCCACACATGACAATAACCCGATTCAAGGCCCCATTCACCCGATTTTTTAAACATATATAGCACTCCAACAAAGTTAGATTTTAAAACTTTATTAACTTTTAACTATAATGAACGGAACAAAAACTGTAAAAACATTTAAACATTTTTCACCCAGAAAAGCAACAATGGTCAGAAGCTGTTTTTTGTGCGAATAGTCCCAAGGCAGCACAACGTGCAGAGTTCTGGACGGCACCCAGGTGATGTCGCCTGGGTGCCGCACTGGTTTTGGGATCCTACAATGCTGCTCCGAAAATTGGCGTGGGGCGTCCCGGGTGGGGCGGGGGGAGGCCTCGTCAGTAGCGGTCTGTTGTGCGAATAGTCCCAAGGCAGCAGAACGCGCTGAGATGTTGATGGCACCCAGGTGATGTCCAGTAAACTGACGCACTGGTTTTGGTATCCTACAATGCTGCTCCGAAAATTTGCGTGCGGCGGCCCGGGGAGGGGGGGCGTGGGGGAGGCGGCGTGAACGGGCCTCCCCAGGTGGCGGCCATCCAGCTGAGTTGCGCCCGCTCTTGCGGCTACAGCGTCTCGCTCACCATGTTGTTGAGCTGCTCCCACTCTTGCAGTGCAGCGATAGGCGCCTGCCACATGACTCTTAAAATGGCGGACGGCTCTTCGGTTTTGGGCCTGGTCCACTGAAATGGCCCTGGGACACCTTGGAACTCGGACGCCTGCCTGCTAGGGCTTGGGCTCCATTCTCGAAAAGCGTCCCCTCAGCCGTGAAGATTCTACAAAAGTCTTGGGGGCCCCCGACTCCCGCAGGCTTCCGGTGGGGAGCGGCTGCCATGATTGCTCGTGGAATGACCACGACGGAGCCACGAGATGGTGGTGCTCTCATGCTGACGCCAGCTTCAGTCTGAATGATCCAGAAACAAGGTGGGGCTTTCATCGTTTGGGAAAAAAAAATGTTCTAAACCAATGAAAAGTGTTATTTTTAGGTCATATGACCAAGCCTTCCATCTTTAGGAAACCAAAAGTAAAATGATCCAATGAAAAGTTTTATAAACAAGTCACATGACCTGTTATGCGGCATAGGGCTACAAAAAGCGTAGAAAATTCGTTGGCACGTGAGGCGGCGTCAGTAGCGGACCGATGTGCGAATAGGCCGAAGGCAGCACAACGCGTCGAAATCCGGATGGCACCGAGGTGGTGTCCAGCAAATTGCCGCACTGGTGTGGCCATCCTACAATGCTGCGCCGAATGACGGCGTGTCCAGCTGAGTTGCGGTCACTCTTGCGGTACAGTGACTCGAACGCGCCGAGATCCGGATGGCACCGAGGTGGTGTCCAGCAAATTGCCGCACTGGTGTGACCATCCTACAATGCTGCGCCGAAAGACGGCGTGTCCAGCTGAGTTGCGGTCACTCTTGCGGTACAGTGACTCGAACGCGCCGAGATCCGGATGGCACCGAGGTGGTGTCCAGCAAATTGCCGCACTGGTGTGGCCATCCTACAATGCTGCGCCGAAAGACGGCGTGTCCAGCTGAGTTTCTCCCGCTCTTGCGGTACAGTGACTCGAACGCGCCGAGATCCGGATGGCACCGAGGTTGTGTCCAGCAAGTTGCCGCACTGGTGTGGCCATCCTACAATGCTGCGCCGAAAGTCGGCGTGGGGTGCCCCGTTGGCTTATGAGGTGATGTCAGTAGTGGACCGATGTGTGAATAGGTCGGAACCAGCACAAGGCGCCAAGATCCGAATGGCAAGTCCTGGATGTTGAGTGCCTCAGTTGAGAGTTCTGAGCAGTGCTTGTAAGACTGTCTATTTGCACCTGCTGCAGCTTCACTATTGCCCTGGTGTGGCCAAAGGTCACACATGACATAGGCGGCCGGCTCCCGAGGTCCGGCGGAACTTTTTTCCTTTTCCTTTCTGCTTCTTTTCCTACAATCCGTTTCATCTGAAGACACGACCAGGTCCCTGAATGTGTGCAGGGGGACGCTATTGATTGAATGAAAATGGCGGCTTGACACAAAGCTGACTCAAGCGTTGCTGTTGATGCTAAACAGACAAAAATTGGTTTTCAGTTTGTACATTCTTCAGGATTTTTTTTTCCATCCAAGTCTGATTGAGAGTTTGTAGAAAAATGGCTTGAGATTTTCCACATACTACTCTTTAACATTCTTCCTAAATGTAACAATGTGAAACTCACTAGGAGAACGGCTGTTTCTGTTTCCTTTCAAAATGCTGCCAACAATATTTTCTGAATGGAAGACACCATCTTGTAGCATAAAGGGCCGAAAGGGGTTCTGGTCTGGCCGATGGTTGGTGGAGACATTTTGACTATATCTTGGACCTGCCCGGCCTTGCCCAAAATGGCGCCGGTATAAATGGGACTCGTAACTCTTTGCCCACAAATGTATATCTAGAAAATGTTATTGTAAGTGGCCCTGTCGTATTTTAATTACAAAATGTACGTTCACCGATTCCGCAACTGTTAGACACCTTTGTTCTTGCAACCTAATGGCCCGCTCGTTACGTTCCTCTACAGTGTAAATGTCTCCTCATCATATACGATTTCAGTTTGCTCCGTGGCCGGCCCACGTGGTTATAGGCCCGTATTTGTATACTGACATTTTCACAATAAAGGTTTTTAAAACAAAACACGGTAGTAGTATTTACATTGGTAAAGTTTTTACTTTTAGTCACTGTTTTCGAATCAGTAAAAGGCAAGTGAAATAAAGCAGTCCAATTACATGACGGATAAAAGGTATAATATGTAGGAACGCAGTAAAGATAAATGGTCAAGGGCAGTTGTGTTTTTCATTCCTGCAACATAAAGTGATCGATAAGAATCTGATAATCAGGCGTATCGGCGACTAAGACAGCAGGCCGAATCTCTTTTACTCAACGGCTCCGTCATGGAAGGAAGAAACGCCCTTTTTCTCGAAAAAGGAATATATTTTACTTGCAGGACAGTTGTAAATTTTCCGGGAAAGTACATTAGCCTGGAATATTATAACATATGTTTAAAAAAAAATAATGTTCGAAAACAATAAAAAGCGTAATTTTTAGGTCATATGACCAAGCTTTTCATCATTAAAATAACAAAAGTAAAATGAACCAATGAAAAGTTTTATTAACAAGTCACATGACCTGTTATGCTTACGTTACGCGCTGCGCGCCGCGCCTCGGATCACTTCCGGGTGCGCTAACGCGGCGTGTCATATAACGCATTACGCGACAACGTAGGTCAAGAATATAGTCAAAATGTCTCCACCAACCAGCGTTCGGAACACAACCCCTTTCAGCAGTCCAAAAAGTTCTGTTAAATGACAACAGAGGGGACAGGCAACAAGAACCATCAGTCAAAGAGGGGAGGGCAAGTTCTTCTCTTCCGGGTCATGTTGGGGCGCTACCGGAACTGATCGAATTGGTAGTCTACAGTGTTTCTGGATGTTTCAGACTAAAGCTGGCGTCAGCATGAGAGCACTACTATCTCGCAGCTCCGTCGTGGCCATTCCACGAGCAATCATGGCAGCCGCTCCCCACCAGAAGCCTGCGGGAGTCGGGGGCCCCCAAGACTTTTGTAGAATCTTCACGGAAGAGGGGACGCTTTCGAGAATGGGACCCAAGCCCTATCAGGGAAGCGTCCGAGTTCAAAGGTGTCCCAGGGCCATTTTAGTGGACCAGGCCCAAAACCGAAGAGCCGGCCGCCATTTTGAGAGTCCTGTGGCAGCCGCCTATCGCTGCACCGCAAGAGCGGGAGCAACTCAACTACATGATGAGCGAGACGCTGTAGTCGCAAGAGCGGGCGGTAAACAGCTGAATGGCGGAAGAGGCACAGTGTAGCAAAAGCGGGCGGAATGGCAACTGAAATGGTAAAGGGGCGCCCCACTACAGCGTGTCTTCAGGTCAAACGGATTGTGGGACAAGGTCCAGAATTGAAGAGTCATCAAAAGGCAAAAAGTTCCGCCGGACCCCGGGAGCCGGCCGCCTATGTCGGGGGCGATCTCAGGCTACACCAGTGCTATAAGACTTGGGGAGGGTGTCGGAGCCAAGCGTCTTCTCCGAGTCCATGGCCATCACACCGCCCCTCAGGGGCCTCCGTCAAGCTGTTTAGGAAGGTAACATATCACATTGTTTTCTAATGCAGTCAGGTCCACAAACGACACTCACTTACTTTGAGAATAGTGAAGCTGCAGTAGGTGGAAATAAGCTTCAGACAGTGTTACAAGCACTGCTCAGAACTCTTAACTATGGCACCCAACATCCAGAACTTATGCCATTTGAGAATGGCAGTGACATTGAAGCAACTCAGGGACCAAAACCATTAACGTACTTTCACGTATGAAAATCTTACTTGGGGAGGGGGCAGGAGCGAAGCGCCCCCTCCCAGTCCGCGCCACCACACCGTATGTTGAAAATCTGAAGCCATCGTTCTACAAAGTCAACCAACCTCGGATTGAAAAATCTAGAAAAATGTACAAACTGAAAACCAGTTTTGGTCTGCATAGCATCAGTAGCAACGCTTGCTATCAGAGTGCATGAGTTTCATGCTCGATCGATTGAGCTAGCCGGATCGGGCAATAAAAAGTATAAAATAGTTATGTAAATAGTTATTTAATAAAATGTTTTACCCTGTTTCTTTGCTGGTGTGTTGTCTATATTTTTAATATTTGCATAGGGTTTGTCGTTATTTTGGGCGGGGTGGGTGACGGAGTCGAGCTGTCTTGCAGCCCTCATGGTGTGGAGCTCAGTTCATCTCACTATTTTCGTATTTCTCATGAAGGGTTGTTCCTAATATTTCTATTTTAGCGAGGTCAAAAAGAGATCCAATTAGTGGCCTACTGATTTTGCTCGATTACTTTTATTTTTTTACACGATTTTTCACTATCTGCAAAGACTAAACAGAGTATTGCGACTTTGTGCTTGTTTGTAAATAGAGAATGATCCAAAGAGAACCAATTCTAAAACAGTAAATGCTTGGATAACAATCAATCAAATGGAGAGACAAGCAGGCACGACGGATTACAACGGGGGCAAAGGCCTGCGTTAACTACCGTTCACTATCTGCAAAGAGAGAGTACTACTAAGAGAAAAGAGGGGAGGGGGGGGTGCAGTGTTCAAAGCACATCAGCGTGCATAAATACGAAAATGTTTTTATCTATCACGTACTTAACATTTTAAAGCTTTTAATATTTGCTATTAAAAAACCAATGAAATTCACAGAAAAAACCATAGGTTATAGTGGATATATAGTTAGGAATTTGCATTTACAAAACCTTGAAAATTCAATGAAAAAAACATTGGTTTTAGGCCATATATAGTTAGGGATTTGCATTTACAAAACCTTATTTTACTCGCATAAAACCATTGAAATTCCATATATAGTTATAAGCGCTAACTATATATCGCGCACCCGCAATCCACTGCTGATGATGTCACATATTACATCATTCATGACATGGTTAGTGACATCACTGATGACATCACTGATGACATCTCAAATGACATCACTGATGACATCACTGAAAACATCTTATTTGACATGACTGATAACATCACTGATGATATCATTCATGTGATAATACCATGAACCTCTTCAGACTCTAATATAACCTTAGATACAGTCAGTGTAAACAGACAGTCACAGACTGTCACTCATCCATGGAGTTACTCACACACCTAGTCAGTTATGCCAAAAATCTATCACACCTCAATTTTCTCAACTATACAGTTATACACACCTTACTTATTCAAACATATACTAACACATATTTACTTTACTCTCTTATACAATCTCTGATACATGTTCACAATGATCCATACAGCCACTCACACATTCACTGGCTCTTATGCACAGTTATTTATAGATGTCAACTCTCACATGTACTGTGTTTTACATATGTACTTAATTTGACATGTAGCACTGAGATATCCATTCACTCACTAATACACTCATGCACAGTCAACCGCCCATACAGCTGTTTGCACATGCACTTTTGAATCTATACATATAGTGAATCAACTACTCACACATCTATGTACAGAGTCACACACCTCCCAGCCACCCATACACACACACTCAGTTTCCCATACAAATACTTGGACAACCAATCAATAACCCATACAGTTACTCATATAGCTACTGATCAACATATGCAGCAGTTTGTAGAACAACAGATATAATGATGCACAAATTAAAACAGTTTACTCACTAACCCATGCACTCAGTGAGACACATTTAATCACTCACTCAATCAGTCAGTCATGCACCTAGTAAATCCTTCATCCAGACACTTATATATCCACTCATTCTTCAATATGTAAAACATATTTTAACTTTACAGAAACATACAGTCACTGGATGTTGTAATCAGTGATGTCATCAGTGATGTCATTTGAGATGTCATCAGTGATGTCATCAGTGATGTCACTAACCATGTCATGAATGATGTAATATGTGACATCATCAGCAGTGGATTGCGGGTGCACGATATATAGTTAGCGCTTATAACTATATATGGAATTTCAATGGTTTTATGCAAGTAAAATAAGGTTTTGTAAATGCAAATCCCTAACTATATATGGCCTAAAACCAATGGTTTTTTCATAGAATTTTCAAGGTTTTGTAAATGCAAATTCCTAACTATATATCCACTATAACCTATGGTTTTTTCTGTGAATATATATATATATATATATATATATATATATATACATATACCATACAAAGCGGTGTCCCAAGCGTGCTCTCAGATGCAAATTATCCACACTTACACGGCAGGTCTATCAGCAAAGGTAGGGTTTATTCACGCCATAAGCCCTACGTGACGCGTTTCGCACTCCTATAGATCACGGCATCTTTGTGTCACGGCCCGATTGGATCCCTGGAACTGGGATGAGGCGTTGGGGACTCGAGGCGGCCATGAACACATTTAATTTGGGACACTCTTGGCATCATTTAGCCCCCTCACTCCTTTTCCAGGCACATCAGCATGCACTGAAGCATAACAGAGCTCCGCATTCGGCATCCACCGAGGAAATGCAAGCTGGGATTTGCAGTCATCTACATCGGACTGCAGCTGCAAGTAATCAATAAGCGGAGCTTGCTATATTCCCGCCAATGGGAGTGCCGCGACTGGAAAGGGGCCACCAATCGGTCCCCTGAACGTATGGTTGGGTGCCCCGATCCCCCCGGGAAGCCATTTTGTGCGGGGGGCGTGGCTCGGCTGGTATGCCCGAAGCGGCGTAGCCGGGGCGCGCCTTTTCCCACCCAAGAGGGGTTGTCCTAGACACCTACACCAAAGACCACACCCAGTAGGCGTACCGGAGGAGGGTACACGCCCTCCCGCAGAGGAATAAATAGAGCGGAAATCCGAAGAAGCGTCCTCTTGTTCCTGTGCTCTGAAGGCTGCACCCACTCGTTGCTCGTGAGCCCTCGACGGAACAAGCAGCAATTTTGAGAACTTGTAATCTTGTTGTTTCTCTTTCAGTTATTTGGAGTCGAAGAGTCCAGGACCTCGTTGATCGACTAAGAAGCAGAATACTCGAAACCATGGCTGGCAAGAAAGCAGGAAAGGGTTCCGAGACGGATAAGGTGTTACGCCTATTGTCGAACCGGATGGCTTGCATGGACCGAAAACTCGGACAAGTCCAATCGATCGGTCGAGGTTTGACGGAGGTCAAAAAACAGCTGGCTGCACTGAGCAACCCGGGTCACCCTAAGAAGGTAATAGGCCCGGCCTTGCCGGGAGTCGTCCCCGAGGGTAGTGGGAAACGGGTCAAGAAGAGGGCGATTTCAGGGGAAGTCCCGGTTCCAGAGGTACCCCCAGTCGCCCCCGTCACGCCGGCAGGCAACCCGGTACCAAACTGCTAATGATGAGGAGATGCCTCCCGAATTGGCCATCCAGTTGGCAGCTTGGCTCAAGAAAAAAGCAGGGGGGGCAGTGGCCCCTGGAGACCCGGCCGAGGAGGCCAGACTACTAATCGAGCAATTGCGGCAGTCGAGAGATGTCGCAAAGGCAAATGTTCCTCTTGTTTCCCCACAGGTGGCACCGGTAGGACCTGCAGTTGGTCACGAGAAGACGGCGGGAACAACGGCCGAACCTGGTAAGCTCGCATTGCCAATGGCAGGGGAGGGTTCATTACCCTCGAGGCGGGAGAAGGTGGCACAGCACATCCCGATGGCCACGAAAGAGTTAATATGGGGAGACAAATATGTTAACATGTTTTCATTATTGACTGACCATCGCGAGACGGAATATGCGAAAACCCAGAAGGATTTTTGGCACCCGAGTGTATGGCGCGCCAAGATGGCGGAATTCAGGGTTGACGAGACAGTAACGAACTGGGTTAAGGCCTTTTCGATATTTACTGCAGTTATGGGGGAACGTAAACCCGAGCTGATGACTGAGTTAACTTGCTATCAAAATCGTATTATGGATTTTTATTCAATGTATGAGGGGGAAGAATGGAAAGGTTATGATATGAAATTTCGGAAAGCGAAAGAATACGATGCTACTTTGACTTGGGATTGCCTGGACTCGGTGTCATGGCACAAACAGCTCCTGCCAGGGGCGGCAGGTACGTCCTCGCCAGATGGGAGCGGGTTAGGGTCCGTCCGCCAAAAGCCCGCTGTGCCCTTTCGAGTGGGCGCCGGTGGGGATTACCAGCCCAAGACTGGCGGGAATGGCGGCAAGCGTGGGGTTTGTTGGGGCTTCAATCGAGGCAACTGTAACAGACCGCAGGGAACATGTAGGTTCCGGCATGCATGTGCGGGCTGTGGGAAACTCCTCACACCCGGAGAGTACATGTAGATCTAAAAATAGCGGGACGGGAGGAGGGTCTAAGCAGGAGTGAGGTAGAACGTTGTGATCGATTGCCTACACCCATTGATATCATGGCTATGACTCCTTGGTTGAACAAATACCCTGATCATGTATCCGCTGGGGTGTTGAGGAAGAGATTCTTACATGGCTTCCACATCCCAGCGGGGGATTTTCGGGGGGACTCCTTTTGTAAAAACCAGTTATCGGTACAGCACAACCCAAGCGTGGCAGAGAAGAAAATTGCAAAAGAAGTCAGCTTAGGGCGGGTGGCAGGGCCTTTTCATCACCCGCCGGTGGCGGAGTTCATCTGTTCCCCATTAGGGGTTGTCCCGAAGAAAGACCCGGGGGAGTTTAGACTTATTCATAACCTGTCTGCTCCAAGGGGTTCCTCGGTGAACGAGGCCATTGACCCAGAAGTTTATTCAGTGCGGTACGCATCGTTCGATGATGCCGTGGCCATGTTAAATCACCTGGGCCCCGGGGCGCTGATGGCGAAATCAGATATCGAATCGGCGTTCCGGTTGCTCCCGGTACACCCACAGGATCAGCGCTTGCTAGGTTTTGCATTTCAAGGGAGTTATTACATGGATAAATGCATGCCTATGGGTTGCTCCATTTCTTGTGCCTATTTTGAAATGTTCAGCTGTTTTTTAGAGTGGGCATTCACCGAGGCCACAGGGCATAGGCATGTTATGCACTATCTTGATGACTTCCTGTTCTTAGGAGCAGCCGGCGATACGAAATGTGCGCAGGCGCTGCATGACTTCTGCATCCTCATGAGGGAGTTTGGAGTTTCTTTGGCACCAGGTAAGACGGTTGGACCATCTACTTCACTGGAGTTTCTGGGAATTGAGCTCGATTCTGTGGAGGGATGTTTCCGTTTACCGATGGAAAAGGTGGCCAAGTTTAGGGCTTCCTTGACCCAATGCCTGGGTAAGGAGAAAGTGACCCTGCACCAGTTACAACAAACAGTGAGTCAGCTTAACTTTGCATTGAGGGTGATACCAATGGCCCGCCCCTTCTCACGCTCTATTGCACAAGCTATGGTTGGTCTCAAAGAGGGACACCACCGTACGAGACTGTCGGCAGCGGTTCGCCAGGATATGCGCATTTGGTTGGCATTTCTGGCGGACTTCAACGGTCGAGTCGTGTGGAACAAGCCGCCAGCGTCTTCAGATGAACTAGGTCTGTGGACTGACTCAGCGGGGAGCGTGGGATTTGGCGCCATCTTTGGTAATCGATGGTCGGCGCAAACATGGCCGACGTGGTGGCACTCCAGCGGTCTCACAGGTAACATTGGGTTCTTGGAGTTATTCCCCATTTGGGTTGCTCTGATGGCATGGCCAGACGACTTCAGGGACCGCTCAGTGGTGTTTTGGTCTGATAATATGACTGTTGTCGAATGCATTAACCAACAGGCAGCACGCTGCAAATGGATCTTGAGATTGTTGAAAGAAGTTGTGCTGCTTTGCATGGAATATGTCTTTCCATTCCGCACAAAAAATCCCGCATACCATCACTCCGCATTTTTAAGTCCGCAAAAACAATAACTCCTCATGCCATGATTCCGCAAATTTTCTCAACGCATATGACTTCACTCCGCATGCAATTATAACGCAAATGCATGTGTGGTGAAGTCATATACTTTGTAAAAGTACTTTATCTTTAAAGATATATATATATATATATATATATGTATAATTTTAAATAAAAAGAAGAATTAAGTCTTTAAAATTACATTATATTTAGAACTATATTAATAATACACACACATATATATATATATATATATATATATATATATATATATATATATATATATATATATATATAAACCCTAAAAACGAATTCCACCCTAGTCCCTTTAAATATCCCAGCACCCTTAAACACTAACCCATCCTGACCCTAAAAATACCCCTGTACCCCAAAATCCAAACATACCCCTGGCCCCTAAAAATACCCCTCTACCCCGAAACCCAAAACAACCCCTTAACCCAAAAAATACCCCTGTACCCCAAAACCCAAAACAATCCCTGAACCATAAAAATACCCCTGTACCCCGAAACCCAAACCTACCCCTGAACCCTAAAAATACCCCTGTACCCCAAAACCCAAATCAACCCCTGAACCCTAAAAATACCCCTGCACCCCGCAACCCAAAACAACCCCTGAACCCTAAAAATACCCCTGTACCCCAAAACCCAAAACAACCCCTGAACCCTAAAAATACCCCTGTACCCCAAAACCAAAACAACCCCTGAACTCTAAAAATACCCCTGTACCCCAAAACCCAAACCTACCCCTGAACCCTAAAAATACCCCTGTACCCCAAAACCCAAAACAACCCCTGAACCCTAAAACTACCCATGTACCCCAAAACGCAAACCTACCCCTGAACCCTAAAAATACCCCTGTACCCCAAAACCCAAAACAACCCCTGAACCCTAAAAATACCCATGTACCCCAAAACGCAAACCTACCCCTGAACCCTAAAAATACCCCTGTACCCCAAAACACAAAACAACCCCTGAACCCTAAAAATACCCCTGTACCCCAAAACGGAAACCTACCCCTGAACCCTAAAAATAGCCCTGTACCCCAAAACGCAAACCTACCCCTGAACCCTAAAAATACCCCTGTACCCCAAAACGCAAACCTACCCCTGAACCCTAAAAATACCCCTGTACCCCTTAACCCTTAAATACCCCTGCACCCCATAACCCAAACCCACCCTTAAAATACCCCTGAACCCAAAAAAAACCCATATACTTACCTTACAACTTACCTTAAAACATATACTTTTACCAATCATGCTTTTAAAATGATTTTCGTCATAAAAGCATGCAAGATAAAAGCATATAATATATGAAGGCATGCGGAATGAAAAAATGCGGAGTAAAGGTACCTGCGTACTAATGGTATGAGGAGTGAAAGTATGCGGAGTAAAAAATGCGGAGTGATGGTATTTTACCGCTTTGCATGAGACTGAATGTACAGTTCAGGGCGAAACATGTGCCAGGCGTACTGAATCATGCAGCTGATGCACTCTCTCGTTCACATATGCAGGCGTTCAGGGGTTATCTACCTACAGCGGACCTAGTGGCGGCACCATTCCCCGAAGCACTATGGCTAATCGGTGCCCCGGATTACAAGACCTCGTGGCAGCAAGCTCTTAGCCCCCAGGACAAGGAAGGCATACGAAGGAGCGTTTCGTTCCTATTGCACATTTTTGGGTCCGACAGGGAGTCAGAGCTGGGGTCAGGAGGAATCCTTCCTGGGGTTCCTGGTAGCGCTGCACAGAGAAGGCCGATCAGCGGCAACGGCCAGCAGGCATAGGGCGGCCATTTCATTCATGGTGCAGGTGCATGGCATAAAAGACCCAACGGGTACCTTTTTGGTTAAGAAGGCCCTTCGCGGCTGGCAGCGCCTCGAGGGTCGCAAGCAAGATGCGAGGCGCCCGATTGGCTTAGTCAGGTTGTCTCTACTTGTAGCGAAACTAGACGAGACGTGCTCCTCCCATTTCAAAGCAGTTCTGTTCCGGGCAGCTTTCGCATTAGCATTCCATGGGGCTATGCGGGTGAGCGAACTGGTCGCAAGGAATAAGAGAGACGTTGAGGGAGGCTTGTGCAGGGATCATGTCCAAATTAGGGGTGATTCGATGGTGGTCTAGATAGCCAGGTCCAAGACCGACCAGGGGGCTATGGGAAATAGTGTTGTCGTGCAGCGCGCGCGTGGGTCCCCCACCTGCCCGATAAAGTGTATAGAGGAATACTTGGCACTAAGGGCGGCTACATGGGGGGGAGTTTGCTGAGGCACAGGGATGGCACCCCACTGACGAGGTTCCAGTTCAAGAGGGTGCTAGCACTGACAATCGCTGCTGCGGGCATGGACCCGTGCGATTTTGGGACCCACTCCTTTAGGATAGGGGCTGCTACTGAGGCGACAGCCAGGGGTCAGAGTGCGGAGGAAGTGAAACAGTTGGGACGATGGTCCTCAAATTGCTTCAAAAGGTATGTGCGATTGCACATGTTGTAAAGATCAATTGACATGCACTCACGCTTCTTGTCTTTTGTTTGAATTACAGTTTCACGAGCCTGTCACGCGGGGAGGAATTTGCAGTCGACCCAGCACCAGGAGACCAGCGGTCAAGGACCACCGTCTGGAGAGAGAGTGGTATGGGTCGTGGGCCACTCATATGTGAGGCGCGCCGGGGAAGTATTCAAAGCAGGTGACACGACTCACGCAGCTGGGGAATACGGGTACAGAGTGGCCTTCCATGGGAAGGGCGGGCTCTGTTTCGACCAATTCGAATCATTTTTTGGGGGTCTCTTAGGGCGGCAAAGGCCACCGCCATCTGTAGTCATAGTACACCTGGGGGGTAATGACTTGGTGACACTGGGTAGACGAGTGTTGTTTGAACAAATTTTGTCTGCTGTTAGCTGGTTGGCTAAAAGAATCCCGGGGTGCACGATTGCCTGGTCCCACATGATTCCCAGGAAGGTATGGCGGGGGGGCTTTTCGGTGTCAGCACTGAACTATTCGGTGAAAAGGGTTAACAATAAAATTGGTAAATTGTTTCGCTCTTCGCAGTTGCATAGCATTCCTCACGGGTGTATTCGGGGTGATCTCATGTATCTGAATGATGGGGTTCACCTGTCCAGGGAGGGGAATGATTTACTCATAGGAGACTTCATAGCATGGCTAAGGGGTTTGAGGAAGCATGACCTTTAGGAGGAGTAGGGGGGGCCGGATAGTCGGTCAACTATCCGGCCTGTGGCGGTAAGGTCATGATCGGTGAGCAGTAATTTCAAGGTCCCAAGAGGGGGGCGCCACCCAGAATGGATGGGAGCGCCCGGGGGGAGGCGGCCATTGGCCCCTCCCACGGGGAGGCGGTACCCACCAAGGATGGGTCGCCTAGGGGGAGACGGCCATAGGCCCCTCCCAGGGGGGGAGGTGGCTAGATGCCCCTCCTACTAATTTCCCGGGGGCCGGATATCCGCGACGGCGGATAGAGAGTGTGGGGATGGGGGGGAGTCCACGCTGTCCTTCCTACAGATACCTCACACGGGAACTCGGACGACCTTTAAGATGGCGTCGAGTGGAAAGGGGGCCCCCACCACGACAAGGGAAGTTACAGTTGGCAACGAGGGTAGAGTCCTCTGCGCATGCGCCAATCACACCGTGAGGGCGAGAGTTTTGGTAGTAGGGATCTGACACCGGTTAAGACCTTGCCGTTGGCCCTTAATGCTAGGATGTACAATTTTAATTTAGAATGTATGCATTTGCAGGATGTTAGACTCGGCTAGGAAACCTTTGTATTAGAGATCTGTTAAGGTTAGCCCAAGAACATGTCTTCATCGAAATGTAATAAATGAAAATTGTACATGATTATGAAACTTTTATTTAATGTTTTAAATTTTGTTTCATATTTTAATAAATACGGCCATGAGGGTGACTCCCTCCCGCCTTCCAAAAGTTCAAACCTGTGTCCGACTTCTCCCATCCTTGGGGATTGTGTTGGGAGGGGGTGGTGGGCATCCCGGCCATATGGAAAGGGGCGACCACTCGGTCCCCCCGAACGTATGGTTGGGTGCCCCGATCCCCCCGGGAAGCCATTTTGGGCGGGGGCCGTGGCTCGGCTGGTATGCCCGAAGCGGCGTAGCCGGGGCGCGCCTTTTCCCGCCCAAGAGGGGTTGTCCTAGACACCTACACCGAAGACCACGCCCAGTAGGCGTACCGGAGGAGGGTACACGCCCTCCCGCAGAGGAATAAATAGAGCGGAAATCCGAAGAAGCGTCCTCTTGTTCCTGTGCTCTGAAGGCTGCACCCACTCGTTGCTCGTGAGCCCTCGACGGAACAAGCAGCAATTTTGACCCACCCACCAGCCCCTTATGGCAATGTTTGTTTTTAAATAAAGTTTTGCCGAAGATAGGCCTTTTTTCCTTTGTAGAAAGTAAAGGAATGTTTAGGTTAGGGATGTGACTTCTGCCTGTAGGATAATGTTTTTCTTTGTAGGAGTGAGCAGTTGATGACACATCAAGGCAATGTCAGAATTTTCCTCCCTTAGTAGGTAAACAAACTGTCGTATTTATTTCTGGTCGGGCGGTAAGGTCATGATCGGTGAGCAGTAATTTCAAGGTCCCTAGAGGGGGGCACCACCCAGAATGGATGGGAGCGCCCGGAGGGAGGCGGCCATTGGCCCCTCCCACGGGGAGGCGGCACCCACTAAGGATGGGTCGCCTAGGGGGAGACGGCCATAGGCCCCTCCCAGGGGGGAAGGCGGCTAGATGCCCCTCCTACTAATTTCCCGGGGGCCGGATATCCGCGACGGCGGATAGAGAGTGTGGGGATGGGGGGGAGTCCACGCTGTCCTTCCTACAGATACCTCACACGGGAACTCGGACGACCTTTAAGATGGCGTCGAGTGGAAAGGGTGCCCCCACCACGACAAGGGAAGTTACAGTTGGCAACGAGGGTAGAGTCCTCTGCGCATGCGCCAATCACACCGTGAGGGCAAGAGTTTTGGTAGTAGGGATCTGACAACGGTTAAGACCTTGCCGTTGGCCCTTAATGCTAGGATGTACAATTTTAATTTAGAATGTATGCATTTGCAGGATGTTAGACTCGGCTAGGAAACCTTTGTATTAGAGATCTGTTAAGGTTAGCCCAAGAACATGTCTTCATCGAAATGTAATAAATGAAAACTGTACATGATTATGAAACTTTTATTTAACGTTTTAAATTTTGTTTCATATTTTAATAAATATGGCCGGGAGGGTGACTCCCTCCCGCCTTCCAAAAGTTCAAACCTGTGTCCGACTTCTCCCATCCTTGGGATTGTGTTGGGAGGGGGTGGCGGGCATCCCGGCCATATGATTAAAGGAGGGAGTTTGTGTCATCCAGTGCAAGAAGGCATCCGAAGAAGGCAGGAGCCGAAATGCATTATGCCTTGCATTTGTGAATAAATGGTCGCTGTTTGAATTCCCCTGTTGTGTCCTCTGGTCTCTTCGTTGGAGTGATCTGTTCTGCACATTTCCACGCGCTTGCCAATAGCGCGTATAAGAGGACCCGTCTTGCAAGAGGCCTGCGAAAATATTGGCATCGTGGCTTTAAACTTTCCAAGGTATTGGATTTTTTGCGGGCTAGCCTCAGGGAAAAGGACTAGTATATGGCCGCTGCTACTTAGCAGCCTGTGACTGCACGGGGACACTAGATCACGGCATCTTTGTGTCACGGCCCGATTGGATCCCTGGAACTGGGGCTGAGGCGTTGGGGACTCAAGGCGGCCATGAACACATTTATTTTGGGACACTCTTGGCATCATTTAGCCCCCTCACTCTTTTTCCAGGCACATCAGCATGCACTGAAGCATAACGGAGCTCCGCATTCGGCATCCACCGAGGAAATGCAAGCTGGGATTTGCAGTCATCTACATCGGACTGCAGCTGCAAGTAATCAATAAGCGGAGCTTGCTACACTCCCGCCAATGGGAGTGCCGCGACTGAATAAAGGAGGGAGTTTGTGTCATCCAGTGCAAGAAGGCAGGAGCCGAAATGCATTATGCCTTGCATTTGTGAATAAATGGTCGCTGTTTGAATTCCCCTGTTGTGTCCTCTGGTCTCTTCGTTGGAGTGATCTGATCTGTTCTGTGTATATATATATATATATATATATATATATATATATATATATATATATATATATATATATATATATATATTCACTGAAAAAAACCATAGGTTTCAGGCCTTATATTGTTAGGAATTAGCATTTAAAAAACCTTTAAAATTCACTCAACAAACTATAATTTTAGGGGTGTTATAGTTAGCTGGACATTTCACTCATACAAAATGATTGAAATCGCTCCTATATAGTTAGTTGTACTAACTATATTTCGCGCACCCGCAATCCACTGCTGATGATGTCACATATAACATCATTCATGACATGGTCAGTGACATCACTGATGACATCTCAAATGACATCAATGATGACATGACTGATAACATCATCCAGTGAATGTGGTTTGCTTCGTTATTTAAATATGCATTATATATATAGCAATTTGCATTGAAGAATGAGTGGATATATAAAAATAAATATTTGGATGGAGGATTTAGTAGCAGTGTAATTGACTGTTTACTTGACCAATTTATAGTGGCTCACTAAATATAGTGGATAGTGACTAAACTGTGTGAATATCTGTATCACTTTGTCAGTTGTTGTGTAAACTGGTTCTCCAGTTGGTTACTAGCTATGTGAAAGTCTATATTAGTTATTGATTAGTTAACTAAGTATTTGTATGGGAGAGTGAATGTGTGTATGGTTCGGTGGGGGGTGTGTGACTGCCCAAAGATGTGTGAATACTTGATTCACTAGATATATGAAGTTAAAACTACATGTTCTAACAATTGATTGGGTGAGTGAATATCTTTATGGGTGTGGTGATGAGCAAATATATTTCTCACTGGTACATGTCCAACAAACTAGAAAAATAAAAGGCAGTGTATGTGTCAGTTGTATATAAATAAGTATACATAAGGCTCAATGATTGTGTGAGTGACTGTATGGATAACTGTATACTTGTAATAAGGATTTTATAATTCACTAAGTATGACTTACTATCTAAATGAATAGATGAATTTGTGTTTGTATAAGTGTGTAGCTAAGTAAATATGTAAGTATGATCCATTGTTTGCATAAGTGAGTAGGATGACTTCATATGTGAATAGGATGTGTGCTGGTGTGTAATGTCGATATAGGTGTCGATATAGGTGTATAAGTATTTTTTATAGTGTTATATTGTTCATTACCAGCATGTATGAGTGAATCTACAGGTAAGTGATTAGATGTGTGTTTACATCTATGAATCACTAAGTGGGTTTTTAGATACTTGTATTGCTGTGACAATGGATTCAAATATGATACTCTGTATTTTACAAAGAGTGATGAAAGATTTTACTAGTGTATGAAAAGGTGTATGTGATTGTCACGTGGATGATGTCATCAGTGATGTCAGTGTTGCAGAGAGGTGTAAAAAGGGGCGCGGCTTCATTACACCTCTCTGCAATGCAGTCCCCTGGTGCATACTGGAGATTCCTGGTGGGCTTTCAGGCCTTATTTAGTTAGGAATTAGCATTAAAAAAACCTTTGAAATTCACTGAAAAAACCATAGGTTTCAGGCCTTAAATAGTTAGGAATTAGCATTTAAAAAACCTTTAAAATTCACTCCTATATAGTTAGTTGTACTCACTATAACTTGCGCACCCGCTATCCACTGCTGATGATGTCACATATTACATCATTCATGACATGGTCAGTGACATCACTGATGACATCACTGATGACATCATCCACTGAATGTGGTTTGCTTTGATATTTAAATATGTATTATAAATACACTACTTTGCATTGAAGAATGAGTGGATATATAAATATAAATGTGTGGATGGTGGATTTAGTAACAGTGTCATTGATTGTTTCCTTGACTAATTTGTAGAGTCTCACTATATATAATGTGTAGTTACTAAACTGTGTGAAAGTCTTTATTGCTTTGTCTTAATTACTATGTTAAAGACTATATTTGTTATTGGTTTCTTAACTGTATATTTGTATGTGTAAATGAATGTCTATGTGCTTTGGTGGGGGGTGTGTGATTGCCAAAAAATGTGTGAATAGTTTATTCAGTAGGTATACGAGGTTAAGACTACATTTTATAACAGTTGTTTCAGTGAGTGTATATGTTTATGGGTGTGGTGGTGATGAAATATTTCTCTCAATGGTACATCTCCATTAAACTTGAAAAAAAGGCAGTGTATGTGACAGTTATATCTAATTAAGTGTGCCTAAGACTTAGTGATTGTACGAGTCACTATACGGCTGACTGTATACTTGTAATAGTGATTTTATAACACACTAAGTGTGGATTACTATCTATATAAGTAGATGAAGTGGTGTTTGTATAAGTGTGTAGGTGAGTAAATGTAAGTATAATCAATTGTTTGCATAAGTCAGAAGGATATCTTTATAAGTGAATACAATGTGTGCTGGTGTGTAATGTTGAAATAGGCGTATATTTGATAGTGTTCTGTTGATTATTAACTGCATATAACACTGAATCTATAGGTAAGTGATTAGATGTGTGTATAGTTCTATGAATAACTGAGTGGGTGTTTAGAAATTTCTATTGGTGGGTCAATGGTTTCAAATATGGCACTTTCTATTTTACAGTGAGTGATGAAAGATTATACTAGTGTGTGATGAGGTGTATTTGATTGTCACATGGATGATGTCATCAGTGATGTCATCAGTGATGTCGTTTGAGATGTCATCAGTGATGTCATCAGTGAGGTCACTGACCATGTCATGAATGATGCACTTTTTGTGACGTTCCGGTGGTGCAGAAGACTGAGTGATATTTATCAGGCAGTACTAAGCCACTTTTTGTGGTGTAATCCTGCCTGATAAATATCAGTCCGTTTAACGCAGAGTCCTGCATTGAACGGGTGTGCAATGGGTGTTGCTGGGGGCTTTCCCAGCAGCATCCATGGACTTGAGTAATTTATAGCATCCTCAAAGTCAGTCTTTCAAAAATTCCAAAGTATAAGCCATGATAATCCAAATCGAAATGTTTCTCAAGAAAAGTCATAAACCGTGTCCGTGGGTCATATCTGCCCAAACGCTGATATTCCGAACGATTGAAAATGACTTTTCTTGAGAAACATTTGGATTTGGATTATCATGTTCTATACTTTGGAATTTTTGAAAGACTGACTTTGAGGATGCTATAAATTACTCAAGTCTACCCGAATTGTGTGGGTAAAATTGATACCTAGTCACTTTGAATAAGAATGTACTTACGTCTCGTCAAACATTTGGAAGAAATATGTAGTTATATGACAACAGGATACCAACATAACTTGAAGGAAATAAGAACGCCCTGAAGAAGTTCTGTTGTACAGAACGAAACGCATCGGCTGGCTGTGGTACATAAACTTAAGGAAAATAAAAGCATTTGAATATACACCAAGATTCAACGCTTCAATAAGGACTCTAAGTGATATGATTTGATTGGACTTGTTGTGCAAGTGGTGCTGTGCCAAACTTTGGAATATTCTCCACTACTCTCTACTACTCACTCTCTACTACTCCACTACTCTCTAATACTCACTCTCTACTACTCATTCTCTACTACTCTACTACTCTCTACTACTCTCTCTACTACTTACTCCCTACTACTCACTATCTACTACTCTCTACTACTCTCTACTCTTTACTACTCACTCTCTACTACTCTCTACTACTCACTCTCTACTTCTCACTCTCTACTACTCTCTACTACTCACTCTCTACTACACTCTCTCTACTACTCACTCTCTACTACTCACTCTACTACTCACTCTCCACTACTCTCTACTACTCACTCTCTACTACTCTCTCTCTCTGCTACTCTCTACTACTCACTCTACTACTCACTCTCTACTACTCTCTACTATTCTCTCTCTCTGCTACTCACTCTCTACTACTCACTCTCTAGTACTCTATACTACTCACTCTCTACTACTCACTCTCTACTACTCACTCTCTACTACTCTCTACTACTCACTCTTTACTACTCTCTACTACTCACTCTCTACTGCTCTCTACTACTCAAACTACTACTTACTCTCTACTACTATCTACTACTCACTCTCTACTACTCACTCTCTACTACTCTCCACTACTCACTCTACTACTCTCTACTACTCACTCTCTGCTACTCTCTCTACTGCTCTCTACTACTCTCTACTACTCACTCTCTACTCGCTATGACTACCTCTCTACCTCTCTCTACTAGTCTCTAACTCTCTAACTCTACTTCTCTACCTCTACCTCTCTACCTCTCTCTACACGCACACATATACACATATATATATATGCATATATATGCATGTGCATTTATATATATGTATGTGTATATATCTATATATACATACACATATAAACATATATAATCTGCATATCTATATAAATACAAAATAAATGCATGCATACATATACATATATGCATACATATGCATGTTATTTACATGAAAGTTTGAAAAACACTAATAAAAGCAAAGCTAAAAAGCCACCTCATTACAAACAGAATGGCTTTAACTTAAACGAGGGCGAGATCTATTGCATTTTCAATGCTTGTTTACTTTGATTCCATCAAGAAGGCATTCAGATGTGTCACACATTTGCCATAAATTCTGAATGTTATCACTCTAGTTGCTCATTAGATCACTGTAGTAAAGCTACTGCTCACCAGGGAAGTCTGCTGCCGGTATTCAAAGTGAATGTTTCAGTCTGCATGTCAGAATTTTTTTCGTGAAATAGAAGAGGATTTGAGAAGTCACTCAAAAGGTGCCCTAATGTTTCTTTCTGAAGCACTAATCATACTTTCTATGGCAAAATTAACCCCCTCATTTTGTTCCTTTTTAAATTAAATGTTTTCAGACTTACCACTTCATTCCAATCAAGATGGCTTCTGGTGTGCCATACTTTTGTCATAAGTAAGACTGTTAGCGCTCTAGTTGTTTTTTAGAACACTCTGGGACATTCTGTCATTGGGCTATACTTGGGCTACATCTTGGTGATATTTGGGCTACATTTGGGCTCTTTTGTCTCTGGTGGCCATCTTGGGAGACTGCATGTCAGAATTTGTTAATGAAATAGAAGAGGATTTGAGAAGTCACTCAAAATGTGCCCTAATTTTTCTTTCTGCAGCACTAATCATACATTCTATGGCAAAATATACCCCCTCATTTTGTTACCACTTTATTCCAATCAAGATGGCATCAGGTGTGCCATACCTTTGTAATAAGTAGGACTGTTAGCGCTCTAGTTGTTCTTTAGAACACTCTAGGAGGCTGCAGTAGAACACAACGGAATCAACTGACAGTCTCTGTCCTTGTTGGATGTACATGTTTTACTGAGAATGTCAGACTTCATTCTCACATGACTGAGAAAGATAATGTGAATTTACAGAAAATATGCTTTCAGCTAAGCTTATAGATCCCCTTCCAAACCACTGTGGGAAAAGCATGAGATAATAGTTTTCTTTCAAACATGATTCATGATATCCCAGCAGAAGGCTTTTTCATATGGTAAAATCACCTTAGAACACATCACAATTCCTAAAATGAGTTTGGTAGCATCAACAAATGATTTATAATGTAACTAAAGTCCTAAAACCTTCCATTAACTGCACTGCTTTTTAATGAGGTGCTATCATGTATATTGGTCCTCAGATGGCTGCCAACACTTCTTGGATGAAGTGCTGACAGGCAATCAGATCTCACGATGAGACACACACTGGTGAGCTGTTCCCCAAACAGATTTTATTAAAGGTACAGGCAGTCATGCTCTCCGGTACATTAAAAGCATATGTCCACAGTCCCTTTTCATGGCATTCATCATAGCTTAATTTGGAGATGGAGTGAAATATGCGTGTGATGACTGCAGTGCCCCAGGAAGAAGAGGCAAACTCGAAACGCGTTGGGACTGTGGACATATGCTTTTAATGTACCGGAGAGCGTGACTGCCTGTACCTTTAATAAAATCTGTTTGGGGAACAGCTCACCTGTGTTTGGCTGCAGTTCTCTAGTTGGACCTCCCCACGAGCGTACATATATATATATATATTTGTGAACAAGCTCCCTAGTGGAGTGAAACGCGTCATCTTTAAATTGAATAAATCGTCATCCTGCAACTCACTTGAGGAGTGATTTCTTTGTTCGATATTCGCTGCATTGAGAGGGGCTTTTGGAGGTCCAGACCTGTTGGGTTCCGCCGGCCATTGACGGAACAGGATTGCTTTTTCATATATATGTATATATATATATATATATATATATATAGGTATCTAAAGAGAGGGTACCCCACTATCTCCAGGGAACAAGGTACAGAGACATCAGTCAAAGAGGAATCCCTGGGTGCACACTCACTATACTTTCATGCCACTCTAGATAAACATTCAGACTTGAACAGGGAATACTGGTTCAATACACTATATAAATTAAAAATTAATTTCCACACCAAAATTGGAACGTTCACAGTCCAATTTTAATAAAAACCTATACATAAAAAGTTTAACAACACAATTTAAAATTTCAAAGAGAATTTCTTTGAAAAAAATACAATAAAACAATTCACCATAACATTTCATTACATATGTAGCCAAATTCAACTTAAGATAAAAGACACAAAGAAACACATAAATGCTATTTCATCAGATCATAGATTGCACATGGAAAAAAGTTATTAGAAACCTATTAGTAAACAACCCCTTATGTTTGATGTGGCCTATTGATGTTTTTGTCACTACTGATCTCTGGATCCAAAGGTCTGTGGTTCTTATACAGGTGTAAACAACAGTAACAATAGTACATGTATATCGGTTGCTCACTGGACCCTAGTTGGATTCTCTGTATGAAAAAATGCGTTGACGCGTTTCGGTGCAGAGCAATTGATACTGTGGCACCTTCTTCAGGACTTCTATTTATGGGGTTACTCGCTTCAGTGAGTGGTAACTTACACCCTCTCCCTTGTATGTAGGGAGAAGTATCCAAATGGGTAGAGAGAAGTATCCAAATGGGTGTGTTTATAATATTCGGATTACTTCTTCAGTTGTCAATTCTGGGAAGTGGTTGATCCTTTTTCACACAATATGTGTTCCCCAGTATGGAATATCTTCTCTGTTTTTCAATTCTTTAGGTACTTAGCTGCATGTCTTAAAAACGTTTAAAACTCTTCTCAAACGGGCATAGATCTGTGTATCTCCTTCAATGAACTGGATATGTTCTTGCATATACCGGAGTCACGTCTCTGCCTCGTACCAACACCATCAGTGATGTCATTTGAGATGTCATCAGTGATGTCATCAGTGATGTCACTGACCATGTCATGAATGATGTAATATGTGACATCATCAGCAGTGGATTGCGGGTGCGCGATATATAGTTAGTGCAACTAACTATATATGCGAATTTCAATGGTTTTGTGTGAGTAAAATAAGGTATTGTAAATGCTAATCCCTCACTTTATATGGTCTATAACCTATGGTTTTTTCAGTGAATTTTCAAGGTTTTGTAAATGCTAATTCCTAACTATATATGGTCTATAACCTATGTTTTTTTTCAGTGAATTTCAATGTTTTTTTAATAGCAAATATCAAAAGCTGTAAAATGTATTCTTCTTTTAAATGAAAAATATATTTTATATGTTTTTATTATAATTGTTTTATGCATCTGCCAAACCCTGACCTCTGAATAGTGCACTGTGGTGGAAATGATTTGGGCACTATGACTGGGGTTGGTCTGGAAATGCTTTTAAAGGACACCTTTCATCAATTGATGACACTTTTTCCCCAAACTGCCTTGGTATATTCCAATATATGCCAAAGACAGAAATGGAACTGGTCCAACCAATTTTTTTCCACAATTTGAGAAAGCACGGAAACATGTGAATAAATCTTCTTCTGCTTACATGAGAGACTTTAGAATGGGTTCAATATACAACAATAACTTGCGTTACAACATGCAAGACATCTACAGAGGATGGTGTGCACTTCTCAGATGAGGGGAATAGAATATTCCTCCTGAATTTAAAACTGTGCATTGGAACCTACTTGTAGGTACCTAAATCAGCCACAGAACCCAATAGCTCTTTTCAGAGCTACCCTACCTCTGATCATTGTAAACGTTTATCTTTTTCTAACTTTTTTCACTATTTTTCACCAAAGTACGCTCCCCGGTTCGCTTACCGGTGCGCGTACCGGGCGATCCCCCCGCAAAATTTTCCAATTTTTATTTTTTTATTTTTGCATATATCAGCGTCCTAAGCCCCCCTGAGAAAACCTAGAGGGTCACAAAGTGTCTACCTTGCCCCCTTCTACCCATTCCGAACATAGTTTCCCCTCCATCTTGTGTCTCAATTCTACCGATACACAAAATGGAGGACTCCCGTAATGCTGCCGGTTCGCGTACCAGTGCGCGCACCGGTGAGCGCTCGCTAAAAAAAGGTGGGAAAGTAATCTACAGAAAAACCACTGGAGACACTTTCATCAAATATAGAATAGGCCCTACTACATAGCAGTCCCTACCATTTACCCAAATTTGATGGAATTCCATTGAGAAAATTATGCTGTAGGACTGACTAAATATCCTGAGGTAAATTACATGACAGAAACACATATGAAGTGTTAGAATTGACAACCAATTAAAATGTTACTTTCATTTTCCACTATTATTTCATGACATTTGATTATGTACCTGAATATATATAAAGAAAGAGAGGAAAACACAGCCATTTTGACTACTACTTCCTGAAGTACATTTCAAGAGCATTTTGACTGTGAACTTTAATTTCTTTTTCAAAGGTAAGATATAATTTTAAAAATTTGAAAGGAGAACTATGTTATGCACTTTAAATTAAATAAGGAAAACGTTTTCAGATAGTTACATACTGTCCCTCTATAAGAGTTAGTCATTGAGAAAGACTTAATTATTTAAATTATTGATTGAGTTAGGCTTCTGTGGTATAAATATGAATTTACTTAGGCTTCATCACAGGCACTTTTTAATAGTTTTACTTCCTGCCTGAAACCATGCACTGCCCAAAGATTACTTCACTGTTAAAAACTCACAAGCACCTGTATGAACTTAAACCCAACAGTGCCCTATCTCCACTGATATATTTTTTTAATGCAATTTACAGCAAGAAAATGGAAGCACAGCCAAAAGGAAATACGATTTCATTTGAAATTAAGATTGAAAGCAATCCAAACCATGAAAAAGAAGAACTAGACTTTATGGATGAATCAGTAGACCAAGAATTATTAAAATGTGCTGAATAATGTGAATGTGATTCTTGGAATGAAAAGGAGGACATTCCTGATGATTTAATGCTACAAATTCTCTTAGATTATGAAAAATCAGAACAATCAATTTAAATTTTAAAAGTTAAAATTGTTTGAGACATTATTTTTTTTAATATTAAAATTATGAAATAGTACCCAAAAAGATACAATATAAACTGGGACTTAAAATATACTGTGCAACTTTTTTTGTGTTACATAGTAAGTTTGCTCATAGTTACTTCCTTTCTCCCACTATATTATCTCCAATGTGTATTTAACATCTCTTTATCATCTCCTGCCTCCATGTTCTTTCTGCTTTCCTCACAGACTATGCTATGAATTCCATATACCACAATAACTTCTGAAACAACATGCAAGATATCTACAAAGAAAACGGTGTTTATTTATTTGTAGACTCTGCATTGGTACCTACAGGTTGTTATTTAAATAAAAAATAAAAAAAATACAAAAAAAGAACAATCAATAAACATACAATATTTGAACATCCTTTCATTCTTTTTTCCGTATATTACGCTCCCCGGACTGCTTCCCGGTGCGCGTACCGGGCGCTCCCCCCGCAAAAAAAACGATAATAACTTTTTTTTTTTTGCCCCGCGGCGCCCTTTTAAAGCCCCCTCATCAAACCTAGGGGGTCAGGGAGGATGTACTCTGCCCCCTTATGCTCATTTCCCACTTTGTTTTTTCCACCTCTTGTGTCTCGATCCTACCGAGACACAAGATGGCAGCCGCTCGGGACTGTTTAGAATGTTGACAGACACCGGAGAGCCAATCAGCTTCGCTTCGCGAAGTTCCGTTACGCGTCAGGTACGCGAACTGGGGCGCTAACCGGAGCGCTGTCACAGATATATCTGTTTTTTAAAACGTTAATTTCTCAAAAACCACTGAAGCACATATATTGAGACATAGCAAAGGCAAGTCGGGCAAACCATATCTACAATTTTGCCAAGTTTCGTGTAAATCCATTCAGCCGTTCGAGCTAAAAGTGATTCCAACCGCCCTATGGAAAAATGAATGGGAAAAACGTGTTTTGGGACCCCCCTTTTTTCTCAGCCCCCCCTTGACGAAACCCCCCCAAATTTTTAGGGGCTGCTCAGAAACAAAATGTGCCATTTTCCTGAAAATTTCAGCCAATTCCGTCAACAAACGCCAAAGTTATTCGACATAGAATTTTCAGAAATCCCATATGAAAAAAATCCTAACTATATATACCTACTGGCGACCGCCAGTAGGTAATATATATATATACATATATATATATATGCTCCCAGTCCCACTGAAAGTCGAGGCACTCACAGGTGGGTGCGGTATGCGGTAGTGGGTGCCCGCAAAAACACAGCGCTCAGCTTCCAAGAATCCCCCTCAGAAGAACCGCACTCGAATACCCAAGTTTGATGCTCACACCATCATTATTTTATTTTCAGAGCCAACAGACGCGTTTCAGCATCAAGCCTTCGTCAGTGTTAGTCACACTCCGCAGGTTAGCCTGGGTATTAATGCAATGGTATTGGACATAACGAGCCTTTATACGAACATTAGGCACGAACTGGGACTAGTTGCAATAGAGCACTTCTTGAACAAAAGGCCCGCTAGGTTTGCATTACACAACTGCATGCTGCTTGAATTCATCGAATTCTGTTTGACAAGCAACATTTTCCTGTTCGATGATCAACTCTATGCACAGGTGTCTGGGAGCGCAATGGGCACCTGCTTTGCCCCCAGCTACGCAAACTTGTTTGTAGGCTGGTGGGAGGAGCGGGTGCCCATGGCGCTCCAATATAACCTTTTTTTCAAAAAGGAGATTTGGTCTTCTGATTGTAAAAATACCATCGTTATTTGCATAATAAATCTGCTGAATTCCACCAATTGTTAAATAGTAAATCACTACGAAGCAGTTATGAAGATTGTGCACTACTCAGAACGTTTGAATGACTGGGCAATCCAATTATTTTTGTAGAACAGCTTTTCAACACAGCTGCTCATTTGATGATTTCTGAACTCGGATGCAGGGATGGTACAGCAAGGACTATTCTGAATGCTGTTCACATCAACAGAGTATTGTAATTCACTTTTTGTAGCCTCTGGGAGTGCATGGATTTCACCTCCTTCAAAAGTTGCAAAATAAATAACTTGTTTATATAGCCGTCGCTAAGGACTTTAAATAATATATGTTACCAAATATGCCCTTTAAATCACACAGATGTCAAAATGGAAAGAAACTGTCTGATTCCCCTATCAGTATGACAACTGTGCTTTCAGAGCTCCTGCAAGGTCTTTGTTTCCTTTCCTCCTAAGCAGAAATGTGAGGTGTTCTGACCCTCTGAGCTGCCCAGATTTTTTGCTTTCTCATCATTAGCTTTACCGAGGAAGAGCCTCATAAGCTGGGACTCACTCACTGTAAACTGATGATGAAATTGACTGCATGTGGTTTCTACCGGTGTCGGCCGTGTGAGATAAGGCTGCTGCACTACAAACAGGGTAAGGGGCACCGGACTGTTTACATCTGGACACGTGTGCACATGTGTGTGCACCAGTGTAAGGGCTGTGTGGGGTAAATTCCTGTTGTGCAGAGCCCAGAGGCAGGGTACAGACAGAATGGTGTAGAAGGGACTATGCAGAGCAAGGTGATGGCATGGTATAGGTAGGGGATAAAAAAGTAAGGGATAGTCAGTGTGCTTTACTGTTTTACTATAGGAAAACTCCATTGTACTAATATGGAAAAGGGGACAACTTGGGGAAGTTTCAGTTCCCTTGGGCCTGCAAATTCCAGACACACACAAAGTACACTGTAATTTGTGTGGATTAAGAATTCTGCTATGTCCAAAGGCATATCTGTACTGCTTATGTGTCATCCAGAACTGTCATATTCCTCTGACTCAGCTGAAGACCAGAGCCTAGGCCTGGTGTGACCCTGCCCGGTTAAATTATTTTCCTTCCTCTTATGCTATAGCATCATAGGTCTAGCCCTTCACTGCAAGCATTCCCTTGGGCGGCGATCTTCTCTTCAGGAATGAGAGGTGGGGTAAAGCTGCAGGGCATCGATCCGAAGCTGTCAGTCCCAGGCCCGGGCTGTGATGTCAGGAAGTGGGAGAAGGGGGCTTTTCTGAGACAATGTGGCATGGGACGCTTGGATGACACCATCTTGAAGAATCCAGAGGGCTGTGTAGGAAGGAGGGATCATGGGCAGAGAGGTGATGTGGCACTGCAGGATATGGCAGAGGTGCATCCCCTGCTAGCCCCTCTGCTTTTTCTTAAAAGGTTTTGCACAGGACAGGAGCTCTCTCTCTGAGACGAGGTCTTGCTGAGGAAGACTGGTGCTGGAGGCTGGCACCATCAGCAGTTGGATGGAGGAAGTCTCTGACTGCCCTTAGGATTTTGGACTAGGCCTCTGAGGGAGTCCAGGACCAGTGAGAGAAGTCCTGGGTTTCTGTGCAAAGAGAGAAGCTCAGAAAAGGAAACCTGATGAAAGGCTGGTGCAGGGAGCCAGTGAATCCTGCAAGGAGGCAGAAGGAGACTGCTCCCAGACGCTAGGGTTGACCACCAGGAGTTAAAAGAGGGACAGATCATTGGAGTTAGCCCAATAAGGGCCAAGTTATGCCCCCCAGAAGGTCAGTCGACCTTTGACCTCTACTGGACCAATAAGTGGGACTGTGCCGCCGGTCTCTAATGTGCCCCTGGAGTGTTTCAGATCCCAGGGGCTACCCCCAGAGGAATAAGAAGCCAAGGAGTGCCATCGCGCTCCACACGAAGGTGCCCCTGGGGCCCAGGATTCCATCGCAGGGCCCTGAAGTAATGAAGCCGGGGAGTGCCATTGCACCGCCAGTGAAGGTGCCTAGGGGTCCAGGAACCCAACCCTGGGCCACAGCCAAGAGAAACTCGGAGAGCACAGTCATGCCCCTCTGTGCAGGAGCCTGGGGTCCACAATCCCAACCCTGGGCTCCGGCAAGGTGGTGGAAGTCAGAGAGTGCTGTCATGCTCCCTGTGAAGATGACTACAGGGCCCGGTACACCAACCCTGGACCCCAGAGAGGTGGGGGAAGCCAGGGAGCACCATTGTGCTCACAGTGAAGCAGCCCCATGTGGCTGCTGGCCGTCCTGCCAAGTGCATGTCTGCCCGCAGGAGCAGGTAGACCTGAGGAGAGGAGGGGCTGGCTCCCACAGCAGCACTCAAGTGTGCTAGCTGCACGGGGAGCCAGCCAAAGCAGCCGGGGTGGGCGTATTGAGCTTCTCTCCGACGACTCACCTGCACGCAGGGTGCCCAGGTGGCACTGGGCCCCCAAGAAAAAAGAGGAAAATGGCAAGAGGCCACCAGGAAATCCAGTGTGGTTCTCCGTGGAGCAGCAGGGGATCCGCTGCTCAAGTATGCACGCTCCCAAGGGAGCTCTACATAATACCTTACAGGGTCTGGCAAAAGCCTTTAAGAAAACCTGCTTGTTTGTGGCATGTGGTTACCCCTGGAGGATGGGGTCCGCACCAAAGTGAAGCAATGGTGGAGGGAAGTGGCCAGAGCAGCGCAGACTCCCCCAAAATAATTTGAGAATCCCCAGCCTAATTCTCTGGTGACCTTGCGAAGATAACCTCTCAAGGGTTCTGCTATGTTTTCAATCCTGCCTGATGGTGAACCTTTTGTTCTTCTGTGTGGCTGATCCTTTTTTATTAAGGACCAACGTTATAGTCGCATGGATTGTGACTAGTAGTAGCCCAATGAGAGTTTTCATGATGAAACATTCCCTAGAGGTGGATGTGTGTAATTACATAGAGGTGCAGTTTCACTGAGGTGGTCCTTACGGACTAGGTTTCACATGTCTTGTGTTGTGCTAAATGTGATAATGGAATAAACGTTGCTGGCACCCTTTAGGGATGTAGGTATTATAATTGCACAGCATTATCATGATACCCATGGTGCCCTTTAGGGGCTGTGACTGAATTGCCCTGTATAGGTTACCAGCTATGATAACTACTTCTTACTACAAATCATACTAAGACATGTATTCTTGCTATTGCATTAGTTGATCAACCAGACTCTCAGCCACTATGGTTTAAGTGTGTATACTGTATTTTCAGTATTAGATGCTCTTGGTCAGGGTTATATGTCACTATGACAGATGTTTCCATTATGAAATGCTTGTTGAAATAATGTGGTGGCTAGCCACTTGCTTGGTGCCAGCGGTAAGGCCCTCACTCCAAGTTAGGGTCAACCCGTGGCATTTGGGGGAAAGATTATGTTCATACATGAGAGTGGTGGTGCTATCCCCCCTCCGGCAGAAGGGGTGGGAATATTTACACAATGTCAGCGACTTATGTATATTTGTACATTGGTTCATAGTATTGAGTAGTGTGTGTCTAATAAATTTACTTTGCCTTATAAAGAAAAGCACAGACTGACAATCAATTATTGAATCTTATTTTGGAGAATCTGTCAATGGTGATTACTAGCCCACTCTCAAGGAACGAAAAACTTCCCTTACATAAACATTTAAAATCGAAAGGAGTGGAAGAGTTGTGTTGTAACAGGGGGTGAGGAGGGCAACACCAAAATTGTTGTGAGACCCTCAACAGTGTTGTTCCACAAAAGACATATCTCCTGTTGGCGTTCTTAGCCACTTATCATTACATCATTGGGTCTTTCCCGCCACCAGGAGGGATTGTCTCTTGAATCTAAGACATTATGGGATCCAACATGTGAGGACAAAAGTTAAAAAAATACCTCTTACCTTTAGAAAGGACGTATTTTCTTAAGAAGTTCAAAGGTAGTGGTATTATTAAAAAATGCAGGATGTGAAAAGAGAGGTATTAGGTGTCTATAACATTTTCCTCTGGAAAAACCAGGTCAACATGTTTCAGCCATTTTTGCGCCCTATGGGCCAATCGCTTTTGTCACGACCAAAAAGTTGTTTTATAGGTTCCCTTCATGAAGTCAAATTAAACCAAATCAAATAGAACCCTTTCCCTCCCTTTGAATTTTTTTTCTTCTTTTTTGGTCATGTGGGACTCTTTATCCAGTCCTTAGTTTCTGTTTTATAAGTTCTTCATAGGTCTGGGCAGAGGCACAGTATTACTATTCCTTTCATTTGAGAGGAAAAGCTTAGTCCTTCAGTGTGCACTCACGGAACGCCCTCCCTTGAGTAAGCCTTAGACTGCTCTGAAACGATACCCTCTGAGAGTCCAGCGCTACAATGGGGTGTTTGGTTCCCAGTAAAGGACGAATGTAGACCCATTACTTGTGAAGGCATCCCAACTAATGCCTCTTTTTCCAACAAGACATGCTTTTTGTGTAACTTCATTCATGTAACATCCCTATTACACCAAAAGACAAACACAAACACAACTGCATACAGCATCAAGTAATAGTTCCTCTTTTTTGATTGACGGGTGTAGGAAATTGAGTTACTGAGTTACTGGTTGTGGGCATGAAACCCTACTCAAGCAGGATCCACAGTCCTTGTCAGGTTGAAGTCACAAGCAAACCCCAGATTAACCTGTGCTCAACCCTGTGGTAGCTTGGCACAGATAAATCAGTTTAACTTAGAGGTAATGTGTAAAGTATTTATGTAGCAAATCTAATTGTAAAGACCAATATAGCATAGTAATAAAGTCAAACCATAATACAGGAAAAATCCCATATCAAATCAAAAAAATAGAGGACATGTTAGTAAATAAGAATAGACACATTTGACAAAACTCAAATAAGTAGAAACAGAGCTATGCAATTTTAAAGATTTAAGTGAAAATTGTGCCAGAACGCGCCAACTTTGGTTATCTGACTGCACCTGACCGGGCAATATCACAAGTTCAGGTTGACTGCGAGAGAGTGCTGGCCAGCTACAGGTACCCAGTGAAGCCTGCTGAACTAGAGTACGTGAAATCCTGGATGCAGAGCAATGCAAAGTCCTTGTGTTGAGTTGTGCTGGCTAGCGTCTAGAAAACGTAGACTTCAAATTTCGGTGCATGAATCTGCGCCAACATGTGTTGCATAGCGAAGTCAGTGACCCTCAATTCGCGCTTGACGAGAAAGTCACTGGGTCTTGTGAAGACTTACAAATCAATGCATTGGTGTGGAAGTTGAGGTATTGCACGCTGGTCTGGTGCTGATGATGCCACTAAGACTTGCAATGACTTCCATCAAGACTAGCCAGGCCACCAAGGTGATGTGCAGTTCAGTATCAAAGCTGCAGGTGCTGGGCCAATTGTCAGTGATCAAGCTAGCGGAGCTGTTGAGGTGATGAGTGGTCCTGCATCGTGCAGAAAAGCTTGTTGTATCCCTGTGGTTTAAGATCAGGAGGTCAGCTAATTGAATTTTGGAGCCCTGGGACTCAATGGTAGATTGGTTTCACCAGGGCTGCTCACAGCAGAAGTGTCCTGGTGCAGCAACGTGAGTCCTTGGGCAGCAGAGTAGTCCTTGGGCAGTAAAGCAGGTTAGCGGGTCAGACTTTCCAGCTGGGCAATCCTTCTACCTGGAAAAATCCACAGATCCAGAAATTATCCAAAGAGTTGATGCCTGAGATCCAATATTTATACCTGGCACCGTCTTTGAAGTGAGGGAAACTTTAAGATAATTTGTGCTTAGTTTTCTTACCTCCCCTGACTAAGTACAGGGGTATGCAGCCCTTTGTGTGGAGGCAGGACACAACCTGTTCACGCGTAAATAGGGCTGTGCCCAGCTCTGCCACCAATCCTGCCATGGCTCATCCAGACACACCTAAGCTCTTAATTGTGTGTAGCTGTCCAGGAGGAATATACAAAGACCAACTACTAAGCCCAACTTTATAAAAGTGGTATGTTCAAAATTATATTTCAAAATCCGACTTTACCATAAAATATGGATTTCAATACAATTCCAAAGACACCAAACATGAACTGGTTACCTCGTCCCCTTTGAAAGTTACAGCTTACTAAATTTAATAAGGTAACCTTTCTCTGCCTTCATTTGGGATCACTGCAGCAGCGGAGCGGACATTTCGTCTTTTCCGGCCACTTTGCCACGTCTCGCGGCTCCCGCTCCGCGGGCGCCGCTCGCGGCTCTTGCACCTTGCTGTGGGCACTGCCTCTGGGACCCGCCTGGCCGCTTGAGGACCTGTGAACTGTTTTGGGACCATCTGCCTCACTCACACACGGACAGAGGCGGGACTGCGAGGACCAGCTCGCACAGCGGCGCTGATCGGTCGCAGCTGGTCCTCTTCCCGCCCCCTCTGGCAGATAAGAAGCTTGCCGCGTGTGTGTTAAGTGGGAGCCTTTCTCTGCCTTCATTTGGGATCACTGCAGCAGCGGAGCGGACATTTCGTCTTTTCCGGCCACTTTGCCACGTCTCGCGGCTCCCGCTCCGCGGGCGCCGCTCGCGGCTCTTGCACCTTGCTGTGGGCACTGCCTCTGGGACCCGCCTGGCCGCTTGAGGACCTGTGAACTGTTTTGGGACCATCTGCCTCACTTACACACGGACAGAGGCGGGACTGCGAGGACCAGCTCGCACAGCGGTGCTGATCGGCCGCAGCTGGTCCTCTTCCTGCCCCCTCTGGCAGATGAGAAGCTTGCCGCGTGTGTGTTAAGTGGGAGCCTTTCTCTGCCTTCATTTGGGATCACTGCAGCAGCGGAGCGGACATTTCGTCTTTTCTGGCCACTTTGCCACGTCTCGCGGCTCCCGCTCCGCGGGCGCCGCTCGCGGCTCTTGCACCTTGCTGTGGGCACTGCCTCTGGGACCCGCCTGGCCGCTTGAGGACCTGTGAACTGTTTTGGGACCATCTGCCTCACTCACACACGGACAGAGGCGGGACTGCGAGGACCAGCTCGCACAGCGGCGCTGATCGGCCGCAGCTGGTCCTCTTCCCGCCTCTTCCAGCTACTCCCCTTTTTTAAGGAGTAATTCCCACGCGCACGCGGGACGCACGCGCGGGACTAAGGCCGGACAAAGGGCGGGCCCTCTGTGGCCCTCAGAGGCCTGAGGAGCCTGGCCTGTGCCACCACCCCTGCTCGTTTTACTTCGCCCAAGGTATTAACGGACACATAAACTGTAAGTCGTCTAAATATTCTTTTATAAGACAATGGGCTGTTAGTTACTATCAATTGTTACTCATCATTTGTAGGGTATCCTATTTTTGTTTACTGTTTTGAGTACTGAGGCCGTTCAGAAGTTAGTGTAGGGGAGTGCCATGAATTGCCGTGAAACCAGAAGCATGGCAGTCGCAGAAGCAAAAAAATTAACTGGGACTCTGGATGATTTTATTGTTCGCACTCATGCACTGATCGATGAGGGGATAATATTAATGGACAGGAGGGTGTCGCAAGATCTGGCTATGGCCAAGAGATCTTCTTTAGGCCCAATTGCTCAGGCTTGTACGCCTAACCCCGAGACCCGACCTAATACTCTTGCATTGGTACATAATCCTGGGGACACCGGTGAATTTGACGTCTCAAATTCACAACAGGATCTGGAAGCCACTCCTAACCTCAACTTCATAATAGAAAGTGACCCAGATAGGACCGAGTCAGTTAATCCTACCCGGGCCAGTGACATACATCAAAAGGGTCTAAAAGAGGGGGCAATTCCCAAACAAAAGGTAAAAAAATCTACCTCCGTTAAAGGGAAGAAAGCACAAACTGCCCACAAGCGTCATAATTCCACCCTAGATCCACCAACCGCAAATGCGGCAGTCTACGTAAATAATACCGGGGGGGTACACCCGACAAACACCGGCTTGCCTTTAAGTCTTCCAGACGATACCATCATAGATAAAAGTCTGGAGGAAATTATGGAACTAAGTGGAGAAGTTACTAACTCCGTTAAATACAGTCAGGATGGGAGTGGGTCAAGTACGTTTAATAATAACGACATTTTGAATATATTAAAATCTCTACTTGAACCCATAGAGGTTAGACTGGGCCGCTTAGAAACCATCCTGATGAATATTCACAAGGATATTAGCGCCCCTAGCCTTATTATGAATCCTAAAACATCCCACACTACCAACACAGCCATTAAGTCATCTACGGCTGGTAAACAAGTCACTATGGCCAATAACAATGTCTCTAACAACACAAGTAATACTCCCATTTTGGGAGGCACTAAAGCTAAGGCCACCGAGTCAAAACAACCCGAGAACTCAACTAAATCTAAGCTACCTCCCCAGGTTAAATCAAATGACCCTACTCCACCGACCCCAAACCCTGACCCGATACCCAGAGCTAAGGCAACGGTCCGTAGAAATATTCACCTTCCCCCGGATGCCTGTCCTTATGTAGTGATCCTTACTGGGGTCAGTGAAATTTCATCTTCTGAATCTGAATCCCATCAGGCCTTAAAAAATAAAGTGTGCCATTGGCTTTCCAAAAATTACCCTTTACCGCCTAATATGCCAAGCAATATCTTAATGGTGGAAAGAACCCCATGGGTGGGAGGAAATAGAAAAAATCTACAAGGGGACTGTGTGGTGGTCACCTTTGAGAGTACACAGGTGGTAGATTTTATATGTAGAGGGTCCCCTAGATATCAAGCTAGTACTGTTACTGCCAGGCCCCTCTCTTACTTCTACTTACCTGGGAACCAAACAGATAACAGATGGAGTTGGTTAAGGGGACCACGTGAGCCAAAAGTAACCCAGAGGCAAATCCCCCCATGGGAGGTACACCCTATAGGCTGGGAAGAAGGTGTTAATGAGGGCTGGAACCAGGCTAGGCCAAGAAGAGGAAGACCGCCTCATGGGGGATTTTCGGCAGGGCCCTATAACAGCCACCCATTCTATTATCAACAGCTTGCTCACGGATATGATAACTTTTTTAATCTCCCCACTGCCAACCGTTATGATTGCTTGTCAACCTTGGACGGGGTTGACTGACAAACACAGGTCTCTCCAGGTACACAAAGGTCTAAAAACAACCCCACCATCTCTCTGCAAATGGATAAGAGTATTTTGGACGGGCAGATGTTCAACTCAATTTCCACTCATGGTAAGGGTGTGGAAGGTGGGGTGTCACTTAACTCAAGAACAGATGGGCTTTGGGGGGGCAAGGATATCACTATGGCAACCTGGAACATTGCGGGACTTAAAAACAAAGTGGATGACCCGATTTGGCGGGACTTAATAGGATCTATGGACCTAATAGCCATGCAGGAGACCTGGGACACCGAAAATTTATTGACCATGGACGGGTTTACTACCTTTTCTACACCAGCAGTTGGATCATCGAGGGGGCGTGCCAAAGGGGGTCTGGTAACCCTGATTTCTGCTAAAATCCCCGGGACTTATACGCAAGTAGCTACTGGCTGCCCTTATTGTGTTGCTGTTTTAATTTCCTATAGGAGTCATCACAATGTCTTGGTTATAAATTTTTATAACTCATTTGACAGGGACAGTCCAGTTAGTAATTTGATGATGCTAAGTACTTTCCTGGCTGACTTTAAAGAGTCTGCAGAGCATGACTGCACCATTCTGTTGATGGGAGATTTTAATATTCACGGATGTCAGGATAAATGCCCCCCCAATGTGTTATTTGGTACCCCGGACGAAGAAAATGCCCACTTTGAACATTCGGAGCAGGGCATCTTCTTGGAAATAATGTTGGCTGAACATGGGCTTATCTTGCCAAAGGGGTGTGATGGGGATATCCCTACTTTCATAGGCCATGGCAGTGGCTCCGTGATTGATTACATATTCCTCAGCAGCACTAATGGAGTCCAAATTAGCAGCTATTCAGTTTTATGGTCCCATTTTAGTGATCACAACCCTGTGGTTCTAAAAGTAAAGAATATATTTGTCATCAAGGATAGTTGTGAAAACCTGGCAGGTAAACATGATTTGCGGTTAACAGATCAAGCACGTAGAATCAAATGGTGCACGGTAATCCCAGAAGAGTTTTTTTGTAACCTGTGTAATAGTAGCAGGGATGATTTGACGTTGTGTATGGATGATCGGGCTGGGGATGGTGAAGTAATGGAGGCATACAAAAAGGTTTGCATTGATATTCTCTCCAATCTGACTGGTCATGGCAAAGGCAGAACACAAGGGAAGGTAGGTTGGTTCGACAAAAATTGTTCAGCGGCAAACCGCAAACTCAAGGCTGCCCTTAAGTCGGACCCAGTTGATAGACGGCTTGTAGCTACCCTTAGGAGAGAATACAAGGCTATAATTGAAAAAAGGCGGTGTGAAATCAGAGAGGACGCTTGGGCTGATCTGACTTCTACAGATGTATTAAAAAGTAGCGCCAAGTTCTGGGCGGTGGTAAACCAACCTTTCTTCTCGGATTCTAGTAATAATGAACTGGATTGTGGTATCCAAGAAGAGCGATGGCACACGCACTTTAGTTCTGTTTACGAAGAAGAGACCCATGCGGTAGAACGTATGATCGCCTTCCCTCAATCACCTTATATTTTAACTGTGAACGAGGAGGAGGTGGCAGTGGCCATTGGTATGATGACCAGTAACAAAGCTCCTGGGCCAGATGGCGTCCCCTCTGATCTTTTTAAAGTTGATATTTTATTTTGGTCCAAAGTTTTAACTAATGTTTTTAACAGAGTTTCTAAGACAGGCATTCCTGAGTCATGGACACAGTCGGTAATTGTACCCATTTATAAAAAAGGGGACCGGGGGGACCCTGGTAACTACCGACCCATATCCCTCATTGATTCTGCAGTCAAGGTTTTAGGGAGGGTGGTTTTAGGCAAACTGACTACTTGGTTAGAGGAAACCAATACACTCTCCCCCCTACAGTACGGATTCCGAAAGGGACGCAGCACTATCGACCAAAGTCTAAACTTACAGCTGCTCATCGGGAAGTACACCTTAGCTAAGCCAGGGTCATTGTTTATTGCTTTCATGGATCTGTCCTCGGCATTCGACCGGGTAAACAGATCCAAATTGTGGGGTCAGCTCCTTAACATCGGAATAGACCCTAACATAGTATATTTTCTAGCAGACCTCCATAGGGACCTTACTGCAACGGTCCGTTACGACAGAAAGGGGAACTGCACGGAAAAAATTAGTATTATTAATGGAGTGAGACAGGGGTGCATTCTTGCTCCCCTGCTCTTTACATTATATATCAACGACCTAGGTAAAGCTTTGGGTGTAGTTTGTAAGGATATCCCGAAGGCTGGGAAATATTTACTGCCTGCCCTATTGTATGCGGATGACGCTGCCCTCCTAGCTAGAACCGCAGTAGGACTTCAATGCCTGCTGAACTCTTTTTATGTTTTTATGGATAATCTTGACCTAAGCGTTAACTTTGGCAAGTCTCATGTCATGGTAGTAGGTCACAAAGCTAAGTCCAAAAAAAACATGATGTCACTATTTTGTAATAAACACAAGTTGTCACGAGTTTCTAGATTTCCCTATCTGGGGGTGGTCTTCGATGAGGGCTCCACGTGGTATCCCCAACTGGTGGAGAAAAAAACATCCCTGGCACGTTCAATTTCGGCAGTGCTAAGATTCTCACGTAAACTAGGGGTGAAACCCATTGAGGCAGTACTTAAAGTATACGCTTCCAAATGCACTGCCATCGCCATGTATGGGGCCGATTTGTGGGGCTTCAAACAGGTCTCATCGCTCCAGGTCACAGAGGACAATTTCCTAAAAACACTTCTTTCCCTCCCAAAATCCACCGCAAACTACATAGTTCATCAGAAGTGCGGTGTGGGTTATTTGGAGGATAAAATTGCCATGGTCCCTTTACTAAAATGGTTGGCAGTTTGGTTAAACCCAGAGCTTGAGGTAAACCATGAAATTTTAAAAGACTGTTTAATGCTGGACCACTGGGAGAAGATCCCCTGGTTGAAATACGTGCAACAAATGTGTGAAAAACTGGGACGGCCAGAATTGTTCAATAAACCTTTAAGTTTGGTGAGAGGGGATTTGAAGTGGGTCAAAAATATTTTTTTGCTGAACAGAGAAATGGACAGAGAGGGCAGGGAGCTGCTTAAATCTTCTGTTAGGACCCATCAGCTGATTGTTTCATCTGACCCCGAACCGGAAATGTATCTTAAAGTTGTGAATAATGCCAATCATAGGTATTTGCTAACGAGGTTCCGATTGAACAAAATTCATTTTTTAATTTCTGGCCGCCCTGTCTGGACCAGGAGTTCGGACTTAGGTCTATGCAAAAGTGATGGGTGCTCAATTATGGACACGGCTCACTTTTTGTTCTTTTGTGACCATTTTAAAGGTATTAGACTCAAATTTATCATACCACTGTTAAAAGGAAAGGGTTTTAAGCAAGTGAAGCCAGCTTTATTGTACCTCCAACTGTTGACAGACATATGGGTTATTTTTAATGTGGCAAAATTTTTAACTATAGCAGTGAGACTTGGCAAAAAAATCGCTTGGTCCTAGAGGACTTTTTATAAATATCAACTACTATATGAAATCCTCAATAAGGTCACTAATGTGTATGCTGTTGTTTTTAAACTCTTGCCATCATGTACCGTATATCTCAGGGGCTATCCCCTGTTTTGTATCTTTGTTATATTTTATCACGGGTGGCTTGTGGACTTTTTTAATGCTTGTACACTTTTATGGTTTTTGTGATTTAAACCGAATAAAGTATCTTTTGAACTAATAAGGTAACTCCAAAGTTATCCTATGGGAGAAGCAGGCCTCTCGATACTGAAAATGAATTTAAGAGCTTTTCACTACCAGGACATGTAAAAATTGAAACAAGAAGGCCCTTCTTTTTAAATATATTGCAACCTGCCCTGTGGGCTGTTGAGTGCCTACACTAAGGATGACTTAAATGCATTACTTTCACATCATAGCTATCGTTATATGATGTGACCTTCCATTGACTGCAGGAACCTTCGGTCTCACCCAGGCAGAAGGAGGATGGGTGCTGCCAGGTAGCCTGGTGTTGCTAGTACCGCTCTCAAAGGAGGAGTGAAAGTTGTGAATGGTTCCCGAAGAATCTGCCTCTCATGAACCTCCCCCCACATTCAGTTATGAAATTGCTGCTAGAATCTGTTTGCCTTGATCCATTGGTCTTAATATCTAACTCATGCAAAACTCCATCTGAGGAATGCTTTAATATTAATCTCCTGATTCTCATAAAGAGGCTGATATTTCTCAAATGACAATTTCTTGAGGAGGCCAGACAGTCCACCTTCTTCAGTAATGGTTCCACCGTTGGAACCACCACTGCTCTTTGACTGCTTATAAGAAGTAGAACAGGAAAAAGAGGAATTTGCCTTTGGAGGTAGGAAGCTGTAATGATGGTGGGGTTTGTGATGTACATTTGGATCTGGAAGAATTTTCAAATGGCAGTCTATTCTTCACATTGCAATATGTCCATTGCCAACTTATGCTTTAAAAAGGGAGGTTAGGGCCTGGTACAATGTTTATTTTGCCAGATCGAAAAAGACAGTTTAAAACTGTACACACATGCTGCAATGGCATGCTTGAGACATGTCTAAAAGGCTACAGTTAGAAATGGCCCTTTTTTGCAGGATTACCCAAAATATGTTTTTGCCTTCCTCCTCCTATTTTTTTCTGACCATCTTTTTGTTGGCTTTTAGGACTCTCAGAACTTAGTGCTAAAGTGCTGTGCTCTCACCTTTAAAGATGGTGACATTGCTCATACCAAGTTGGCATATTTAACTTACATATAAGTCCCTAGTGAAGTGCACTACATGTGCCCAGAGCCTATAAATTAAATGCCACTATTGGACCTGCAGCACTGATTGTGTCACACAAATAAGTAGCCCCTTAACCATGACTCAGACCTGCCACTTTAGTACATGTGCGTGCAGTTTACTGCCACTTAGACTTGGCAATCAAACCTACTTGCAATGCCTTAAACTCCTGTTTTATTATATATAGGTCACCCCTAAGGTAGGCCCTGGGTATCCCAGAGTGCAGAGTGCTGTGTAAATAAAGGTTAGACCATGTACTTTTATGTTTTGCATGCCCTAGTAGAGACAAACAGCCTATTTTATTTCTACTGCTGTGAGGCCACCCCTCTCATAGGCTGTCTTTGGGAATAACTGTACATACATTAAATTGGTAATTCCTAAAAAAACAACTTCACCAGTAAGAAGTACTTATCACTACCATTCTAAACATACCAAACATAGCAAAGCTACCCCTTTCGGACCAGGACAGAGAGGAGTTGTGTTGCATGTTTGATATATTTAGAATGGTGGTGATAAGTCCTACTTACTGGTGAGGTTGGATTTCACGTTACTTTTTTTTTAATGAATCTTTTAGAAAATGTACATTTTTCTGTGCTTATAACTCTTTGTGGGATATTTACAATAAAATGCAAAGAACATGGAGCTCCAAAATGTTTTAAACGGAGGTATGTGCGGTATTTAGAAAAATACGGCCACCTCTACATTTCCCCTAGCATTGGCGCTAAATAAGCTGCCTAGCGCCAGTGCAGTCACCCTTGGGCCATGCTACAAAGGTGCCTTTGCTAATAGGAATATTGTTTATGTTCAGGAAGGGACACCTTTGTGCACATAAACAATCTTTAAAGGAAATGTTCAGTTTCTATGTGTGCTGCAGAATGCCGCACACATAGAAAGAGCAACATAAGATGAGAAATTAATAATTTCTCCTCCTATCTCTTTCCTAAGACCATTTATTACCTGGCCTCATTTTTGGGTGCACCCCAGTTCCTGTAAATATGGGGCAGTGTAAAAAAATAATGGGTGTTGTGGTGGAACACCCACTGCAACACCCATTGTACACCCCTTTCACATTAAGTGAAGCGTGAAAATAGTCCTTATTTATAAGGTGACGTTAAGCCAAGTTAAGTGGCTTAAGGCTGCTCTGTAAATAAGGTGAAAGATCTCCTGAGGTAGACCAGGAGGGAGGGGCTAACACTTGTACCTAAACAGGGCTCTGCCTGTTCCCACACAAAGAGCTGCATACCACCCTGTAGTATGTCTGTTATGGAGCCAGGGAAGGAAGTGCAAGGACTTTATGAGGTTCAAGGGCCTCTTTGATGTTCCCCCAATTCCAAGGCACATTAGGGTATTAGTACTGGGCTCTTGACACCTCCAATTCCATTCAAGCTTGGGGTCCTAACCAGGCAGTGTTGCCATCTGTCCCTCATGCTTTTCGCCATAGCTATGGAGCCACTGACGGAGCGGCTAAGGCAACATCACACCCAAAGGCGCATTGGCTTCTCATCACGCAGCTTAGTCACATCAATGTATGCAGATGATGTTGCCCTTTTTATTTGAGAGCCCCAAGAGAACCTAGGTCCTATGACCAGAGAGGTCATCCGATTTGGCGTTTACTCCTGGGTGCAGATAAACTGGGGGAAATCAATTGTATTTCCATTAACTGATGCAACCCCCCCCTTTGATACAGAGTATCCAATTACATGGGCCTCCGGCGCGAATAAATATCTGTGAATTTGGCTCACTAGGAATGTTGACGAGCTGTGGAAAGAGAACTATGGGAGACAGATCAATTGGCTTGAGTCCAAAATTCTTACCTGGAAAACCCTACAGCTATCACTTGCTGGTAGAGCTGCTATTGCTGAGATGGTAGTCTTGCCCATGTTCTTGTATCCATTTTTAAATATTCTGCTGCCACTTTCATCCCAATTTTTCAAGAGATTACACTGCAACACGATTACACCTTACTGGGCGGTCTGCCAACCGCGTATTGCATATGACACCCTAACGCTGCCCTTCACACGTGGAGGGCTGGGGGCTCCCAACTTTAAACCTTATGCTTACTCAGACCAGGCTAGTTTTCTTCACTTTTGGCTACACCCCACGCCATTGCAACTGCACGTCGTGGTAGAAGCCGACCTTGCTGCCCCGTGGCCTATACAGACTGCTATTTTCTGTCCCTATACAGCCATAAGGGCGAAATTGACACTGTTGAATGTATGCGCTGGGCCTGGGAGGGAATACGCAAACACACTAGAATCCCAACACTCTATGCCACTCTATTTATCCAATACTATGCATCTCGGTCCTTTACCCCTGCTCTGGTGCTGGTTCATCATCCTAGCGCCAACGCAGTAATCCTTGCACCATGATTCAAAGAGAGCTACGTGCCCCTCCATTTCAAAACTGCCTCCCAAATACTATGCCCTTTTCACAGCACGAAATAGCTCTAATTTTCACAGGTGTTTACGGAATTAGTCCCAAACCTGGAAGTGGAACCATGTTGTCTAAATCTCAGGGTGTAAAAAATTGGGTTTTTGATTTGGGAAGTGAGGGGCTGCTAATCGAGCAACAACAACAACAATCTGTGCCAGGGTGAACCACAAACAGCACTAAACTAACCTGTGCCTAACTATCTGGCAGCTTGGGGCAAAACTATTGGTGCTTAAATTAGATGCACTGGTTAAGTATTTATGCAGCACACAAACAGTAATAAAGTACAATTTAATAAATCATTTGAGACTAAAATGGTAGAAATCCAATTGGTAGATCTGATGATATGCAATTTAATAGTTCAAGTAAAAATAGCACCAAGAAGCAGACAGGGTTAACAGTGGGTAATTGGTTACAGTGGACTCGGGGAAACTACAAGTTCAGGTTAACAGCAATGGAGTGTGGGCCGGATTCAAGTACCAGGAAGCTTCTAAGTACCCGCACAACAGGTTCTGGAAAGATCCTTCCCTCCCCTTTCTTCGCTGCCCTAGTTCCAAGATATTGAGGGTGAAAAAAGGTTGGTGTGAAGTTCCTTTCTGAGAGTGCTGGAGGCAACCCTTTAAATTTATGTGAGACAGGGAACAGCCCCCCGCCCCTCACCCATCCTGGCAGGATGGCACTCTCACAGCTACACACAGGTCATATTGTTCACTCCCTGGGCCCAATGTGCCTTCCTGATGGGGAGCAATTAACAGACCCAGTCAGCTGGAAACTCCTACAAAGCCTAAGTAAGTTAAGGGTATGATAATGCTATCTTTGTAAAAGGTGCATTTTTAATGTTGCACTCTAAAATCTGTCTATACCACTAAGGAAGATTTTACATTATAATTCATTCAAGTCTAATCATGAAATTTCTAGCTGTTCCTAATCAATAGTTAGCACTTTGCTCAATGTAGTAAGGGTAACCTATGTTATCTATGGGATATTTAGGTCTCACAGAAGTGAGCAACAAATCTGGGAGTTTTTCACTATCAGGACATGTACAACTTCAAACCACATGTCCTATCCTTTAAATACAATGTACCCTATCCTATCGCTGTTTAAAGTGTACTATATTCTAGAGGTTTATGCCTGGCTACAGGTTTATTTTGTCATGTCGAATTAGAAGTTAGAAAGTGCACTTCTTGGTAGTTTTATAGTTCAGGTATAACATGCTTATGTCAATATAAAATGAGTCATCAGTAGACACTCGATAGTAGCAGCTGTACTTATGTATTTGTTAAATCATCGTGACATCCCTTTCACCAATGATACACCAGAGGAACATACTATTGACTATGTCCACACATGTTCTATTTGACAATACATGTTAATGATTATACCTAATATCACTCATACTAAGGGAGTTTAAAAGGTATAGGGCCCGATGTAGGTGGCAAATACCGGTCGGAAACGGCCGAATTCGGCCGTTTCCGACCGTTATTTGGCATCTTGAGTTGTTAGGGGGCCAGATTTTACAGATTCTGTAAGTTTACAGAATCGGTAAATTTACAGAATCTGTAAAATACCGAATCGGTATTTTTACCGATTCGGTAATTCCCAGATGTAGGTGGGACTCTTCTGAGTCCCAAAGGCCCTACAAATTCGGTATTTTACCACCCAATCCAATTGGGTGTTAAAATACCGAATTCAGGTGTGCATGCACATGTGTGCATGCACACCTAGCCATGTGACACACAGACATGCCCTTAGGGCATGTCTGTGTGCCACATGGCGCACATGCTATTTTTGGGGTGCCAGAGGGTGTCAAAGTGACACCCCCTGCACCCTTGCAAAATTCGGTATTTACCGATTCTGTAATTACAGAATCGGTATTGCCCATTGATTCCTATGGGCTTTAAGGCCCATAGGAATCAATGGGCAATACCGATTCGATATTTACAGATTCGGTAAATACCGAATCCTAACGATTCGGTATTTACAGAATCTGTAATACCTACATCTCCCCCCTTCATATTTACCGACTCTTAAATACCGAATCGGTAAAATTCGGTATTTAAGAGTCGGTAAATATGAATTACCTACATCTGGCCCATAATGACTACCTGTATTTCTCTTCTTTTACTTCTCCTTTTTGTGTTGTATACCATAATATGGCAATAAAAATTATTTGAAATAAAAAAATTGCACCACAGGCCACAGTGGCGGGCATGAGACATTTAGTAATCGGCACAAAGCATGTTGTTGCTCACTAATAGCATTTCATTTCCTGGCCCTGGGTAACTGTGGTACCATATACAAGGGACTTACAAGTGAAGTAAATGTACCAATCCGATGGAATGGCCCTCCCTCAAGGGTCACCCTAAATGTTTTGCCTTCCTCCTCTTCTTTTTCTGGCCAGCTTTTTCTTTTGGCTTTAGGACTCTAAGCACTTTACCACTGCGGACCAGTGGTGAAGTGTTTTTTTTTCTTGAGATTGATATAGCGCAAACTTGACCCGAAGGTATCAGAGTGCTTTACATGAGCACTAGTTATGTTACAGATGGACCCTATTATTTTTTGTAGGGAAGGGGAGATTAAGTAATTTGCCCAGAATCACAGGATGTTGAGCATCCGTTCCAAGACTCGAACCCGGTTCTCCAGTTTCGAGGTCGACTGCTCTAGCCTTAAGGCCACATTCATGTGCTCTCAATAGTGTATAATTAGTTTACACCTGTTTGGTATATCATATTTACTTGCATATCCCTTGTAAAGTGGTATACCATATACCCATGGCCTGTAAATTAAATGCTACTAGTGGGCCTGCAGCATTGATTGTGCCAGCCACAGAAGTAGCCTTTCAAACCTGTCATAGGCCTGCTATTGCAGGGCCTGTGTGTGCAGTTTACTGCCACTTCGAATTGGCATTTAAAACTATTTACCATGCTTGAAACTCCCTTTTGTATTATTCCAAAGCCACGCCTCAGGTAGGCCACAGATAGCCTTAATGTCAGGGAGCTGTGTAAATGAAAGGTTTGGCCATGTAATGATATGCTTTGTATGTTCTGATAGTGATAAACAGCCTATTTCATTTTACACTCCTGTGTGGCCTACTTCTCTCATAGGCTGGCGTTAGGAATTCCTTAATGCACTTTTGAGCTGTAATTCCTGATCGAAGAAGAGGCGTATTTAAATGTTTCATATGTTTAGAATGGTAGTGACAAATCCTCCTTTCTGGTGATGCTAGATTTTACAGTACTGCTTTATAAATGCCAATTTTGGGAAAGTGGACATTTCTCTGTGCTTATAACTCTGTGTGCTTCTCAGCCAATCTTCAATACACATCTGGGCTGGGTGACAGCTACACTTTGTGCATTCCCTCTAGACAGCCATAAGACAAAACAAGACAGGTGTGTCTTGGTACCCATCTCCATATAGCTGCATTTTGATGGCCTTGCCAGGGCAGGATGTAATGGAGGGGCTAACTGTCAGGACCCAAACCCTGGGTTCCATCCTTAGTGACCCAAATATGAGGCGAGCTGGACAAGGAGTCTCCGCCAGATACGCCTGGACAAAGAAGATGCAGATTTGGAGGAACAAGATGACCGCTGCATGGGCCACAGCAGAGGACGAGTAGACTTTCTAGTCCCTCTGGTCACAGCTGCAGTGAACCCAAGGAGCAGCGAGAGCGCATAACGGAATGTGCACTTCACCACAGATTCAGCCCGGAGCAGTTCGTTTTTGAGGAAGCGCTTAGGTTTGGTCAGAGAGGAAATTCCTGTTTCGAAACCCATAGGATAGATTTAATCTATTTAAGGACAAGGATTTAAAGGCACACAGCGCATCCAGTCAAGCGCGTGTTGCCGAGTTCAAGGTTAAATGATATTTCCTGAAGAGATCCAGACGCCTCTGTGAAGGGAACAGAGGAAAAGAGAATTGCGCTTGGCATTTCTGAAGACCCAGAGACAAGTCGTTCGAGTAAGCTACTCGAATAGAAGCAGCGTCGTTTTGAATGCTGAGAGAATTTCACCAGCGAGGGAACAGCTGGGAAGCATAAGCTAAGTGAAAAAATAAACGTGTAAATAGACAGTTACTGAGTTGCCAAGACGTGTAAAAACACTGTTAATGAGCTTGAAATGTAATCAATCACTTACCAGAACTGAAATGTTCGCTGTGTTCCCACGAACCTGAAAGACACAGAAAGCAGATAAGATTATAACTTGGACAGAATGTTAAAATTGAGTGAAGGAATTTATGAAATGTAAATACTGTGATTACTCACCAGAAGTTGAGGAAAGAGGTTATCCAGTCGACCTGCAAAGACATAATTAACTGGGTTTAATAAGTTTAAAAGGTGCAAGCAGGTTACAAGGATAACAGACCGCTGATATAGAAGAACTCCACTAATTAGTGAAGTAAGTGCACTTACTCTTTAGAAAGACAATAAGCATAGTCAAAGTCAAGTTTTAGGAAATAACTAAAATGGTTATTCTTTTATCTTATATACTTAGTGACGACTAACTAGAGGAGAATAGAATCACAAGCTAATAACAGAAGAGGAGCTAAGTCCAGAAGCATAAGGGTGGGTAAGAAAGATAACAACGTAGAACAGAAAAAGATTAGAAGGGGCCAGAATAGTGATAATGTGTATTTGTTTCTAGGTTTCTTAGCACAAGACCGCGACAGAAGGTAGCAGAACGAAGGACCCTTACAGGACCAGTCTCTTCTCTTTTGTTATTTTATCCAATTCCCCCTTCCCCCGAGGTAATGTAAGCGGGTTCTGATAAAAGACCTGCTGGCATTGCTGAGAGGGATTTGGGTACAAGCATCTCTGTTCCCGTGCAAGAACCGGCAAGCCTTAGTGAAATAGAGTTCTGACACTAACATTTTACTTTAATACTTTAACTTGGACCCTCCTGAGGCGCAGCCGGGAGTAGAAGGAGATTGAATTATTCACTGTTTTTAAAACTTAAATACTGTATTTTTTGGCACTTGAATTTTAACTCACTCACCCCTCCTGGGACACATCCTTTGTGTGCAGGCACCTTTCCACGCTGAAAACGAGCGCTGGTAAGGGCGAAATCGCTGCATTTCCTGCCTAATTATCTCCCCTCGCCCTGATTGGGACACGCCCAATAGAGGCCACGCCTCCACCTATCCCCTCCCTTCTAAACATGTGCATGTACCGGAAGTGCAGCGGATGAGTGCAGCGGGGGCGACGAATGCGCGCCGAAGGCGCGCATAAGGCAAGCTCGTCTGTGCTCGTCCGTGCCGAGACCGGGCCTAGGGCTACCCCCCCTACATCCCCGGCCACAAAAATCAGACATTACAACTCGGAAACTCTCATGGGATTAAGACCCACCGGCAGGGACTGCCTTCAGTCCCAGTTTCATGCAGAAAACATCCCACATACCTACCCCTCCTGCCAATCAACCCTGAAACCTAAGCCAGCGCCAGACCATTCACATGAGTACCGCATGTTCTTGCTCAACTGCAGATCCCTGCCCAAACACAGGGCAGAGTTTGCATTATTGCTGGAAGAGCGTATGCCAGACATAGTTTTCCTAACAGAAACATGGCTGGCCACAGATTCGGACCCCGCGGTAATCACAGCTCTCCCTCCCGGCTTCAAATTCACTCGGCTGGACCGCCCTGAGGGCAGAGGAGGAGGTCTAGCTATTATTTACAAAGACCAATTCCTCTGTCGAGTTATTCCGGAGACCATACCTGACTGCGAGAGCCTAGCCTTCTGCCTCGAACTCTCCCCTAACACCTGCTTCACAGGTACTCTAATTTACCGCCCTCCAGGCCCTCCCAAACAATTCCACAACCTTCTTGCCTCGATTGTGGCGGAACGTGTCAGCAATTCCTCAAACTTCACCCTGTTAGGGGATCTTAACTGCCACTTTGACTCCACAACCGATCACATAGCTACCATGATGATAAATGACCTGGCAGCGCTGCAGCTAACTCAAATCGTTAGGTCCCCCACTCACGTCAAAGGCCATTTGCTGGACCCTGTGTTCAGCAATTGTGCAGATTTTACATCTAGCCCACCAATCCCCCTTCCATGGACTGACCATTTACTAGTCCCCTTCACCTGGACCACACTCAAACCCCCAACCACTAAACCCACAGTACGAAATAGCCAGAGCCTGGTCCCGCCTTCCAGTCGACAAATGGATGAGCAAACTCGCTAGCAACCCTCCTCTCCATAACAAGGATCCATGCCTAGCTAACCAGACCTATGAAGACTGGATCACCCAATCCCTTGACAACACTCTCCCCAAAAGAAAAACCACTCTAAAACGTTCCCATAAATCGGCACCATGGTACTCAGAGGCCCTTAGGGCAAAGAAACGCCTATGCAGGAAAGCTGAAAGGAAATGGCGTCTGGACTTCTCTCCAATAGAAAAAACCCAATATCGAACGCTACTTAAAGAGTACAAAGAAGAAATCAAAGCCACTGAAGCGGCATATTTTTCTAACAAAATCATGTCAGCCAAATCAAAACCTAGGGAGATTTTCCTAATAGTAAAAAATCTCACCAAGCTACCACCCAGCTTACCTGTTACCACATCCACAGAGCACTGCAACAATGTGGCAGCATTTTTCCATCAAAAAATTGACAAAATCTACGCCTCCTTTCCCCCCCTGGCCACCTCCGCCCCAGCCTCGACTAACTCAGTCTTGGCAAACCCTACCCCACAGACCCTCACTACACTAGCTCACTTCCCCCTTCTAGATCTGGCATCTCTGGAAACTGTAGCCCGGAAAGTCAAATCTGGCTCCCCCAACGACCCAGCCCCACCAGACATTATAATGTCGGCATCTCAGGTCACCCTGCCCATCATAATTGACCTCCTGAATGCCTCTATCTCCTCCGGCATGGTCCCGCCTGGATGGAAAAGGGCCATGGTTAAAGCACTGCTGAAGAAACCCAGTTTGGACCCATTAGACTTCAGCAACTATCGGCCAATCTCCCTGCTTCCCTGGCTGAGCAAGGTGTTGGAGAAATACATCAACAGCCTTCTGGTCACCTTCCTAGAAACCAACCAACTGCTAGACCCCACCAAGACAGGCTTCCGACCCAAGCACGGAACCGAGACCGCCCTCCTCAAGGTCACCGAAGAATCCAGAAAAATCTTGGACCAAGGAGGATCAGTGGCAGTGATCCTCCTTGACCTCAGCGCGGCCTTTGACACGGTCAGCCACGACATCCTGCTTAACCGTCTGTCTAATTAGGCGTCAAGCACCAGGCTTGGCTATGGTTCGAGTCCTTCCTGAAAGACAGATCCTTCCAGGTTTTCAACGGCGAATCAGTATCTACCAGCAGACCTTTAAGGTGCGGAGTCCCACAAGGCTCCGCTATAAGCCCGGCGCTATTTAACATTTATATGAGGCCACTGGCTGAGGTTCTTCGTCCGTATGGAGTCAAGATCATCTCCTATGCGGACGACACCCAGCTGGTGGTCTCACTGGTGCATGAGGCCAACATCCCCATGAGCGGGGGACTCTGTAAATGCCTTGAGGAAGTAAAAAGCTGGATGTCTTCCTCATCACTCAAGCTAAACGGGGACAAGACGGAGCTGATGCTTCTAGGTCCCGCGAATCCTAGCTCCTTCAATTCCCTGTGGCCACCCTGTCTGGGCACCCCCCCAACACCCAAGGACAACATCAAGAGTCTTGGGGTGTGGCTCGATAAATCCCTGTCATTCGACACACAAGCCACCTGTTTTGGCCTTCTTAAAATGCTCAAAAAAATTCTTCATCTTTTACCTATGGAGGCAAAACAAGTGGCCATCCAGGGTCTGATCCAGTCCCGCCTGGACTTCAATAACGTCCTATACCTCGCTGCACCAGACTACACATTGCGGAGACTTCAAACAGTGCAGAACTGTGCAGCTCGGACACTGCTCCAGCTCCCACGCCGACAATCCGTCAGAGCTAGTCTGACCAGTCTACACTGGCTGCCAGTCCGCCAAAGAATCCACTTCAAAGCCTTGTGTATTGCCCACTTGGCTTTCTGGGACAAAGGCCCAATCATCACCCGCGACCTAATCTCTCACTACCATCCAAGCAGAAACCTACGGTCAAACCAGACTTTTTTGGCCACCGAACCCAGAATAAAAAGAGCCAGAGCAGGCGGTAGGACCTTCACCCATAACGCTTCCAAGCTATGGAATGCCCTTCCCCTTCAGCTGAGAGCCAATTCCAATCTTACCTCATTCCGTAAACAGCTCAAGACTCTCCTTTTCAACTCTCCACAATAATTCTGGTAACTACCCCCGCCTCTGCCTATACATCTGTCGGTCCCTCAGCACTTGGACGCCCCCAGGCATCAATCGCGCTTAATAAATCCACATACAAATACAAATACAAAAAAAGGCATTGTCCTTTCCCCACACAAACGAATGATTGCCCCCACAGATGTCCTGGTAGACAGGACTAGGTTGAATGGGATCCTTGTGCACTTCAGAGAGCCGCTTGTAAGTCACTCCCCTCAAAGGCACTTTTGGATATAAGCACTGGATCTCTGACTCCCCTCAAATCAGTCACCTCTGCCAGAAGAACTGCTGTGCAGTTTAAAGGACTCACTGGACTGCTTTTCTGGAAGGAGTGCTTTTGCTCTTGTTGAAGTGCTGCCTGCTGCTCTCTGACTATGCTGAAGGAGAGCCGGAGTCTGACATCTCCCAGTTATCTCCAAGGGCTTGCTGGCTCGCCTCCTGTTTTCTGATGTCTCAGTCACACAAAAAACAAAATACTTTGTGCAATTCTTCTGGTGATGCTGGACTCTGCCAACTGTGAGTCCTAACCTTGCCAGTTCTGGGCCTCAAAAGTGGGTTCTGCATCTATTTTTCTGCAAAACGATGCATCATCCCCTTTGCGCCAATCAGAACTGACGCATTGCCCATAGATGTCTACGCTGAGGCTGTTCGATGACATTGGTTCTATTGGTCCTGACGATGATGCTCTACGTGGCTCAAAGACAATGCATTACCTGCATCTCAGTAAAAGCCGACAACAACGCAATGAACCAACTGTGTGGAAAAGATAGATGCATTATGCATTCAACATCAATCCTTTGCTCCATCTAAGGTACTTTCTCGGCAGGCCCTGCATGGGTCCTGAAGCCTGCCTGCCCTCTATTGCGGTGGTCTTGAAATTTGTTTTTGCACTGGTGGCTTGTGACCTCAAGTAACCTTTTGACCGCTAGTGATTTCTAAGCACTGTTTTTGCATTTAATCTTTAAAAATCTTGACTTCTACTTAATTGATTTTTTTTGTTTTGGTCTTGTTTCACTCATTCATTGTGTTACTATGAATGTGTTGCACACTTTGACATTGCCTCTTTAGATAATGCTGAGTGTTCTGTGCCAAGCTACAAGAGGGTAAGCACAGGTTATCTTTCAGTGTGTATATACCTTTCCTTCACTAGAGTAGTGATTCCTGCTTGGCCTGGGTGCATACCTCAGTCAAACAGGAATCCCATGTCTAACACAATTGACTCTCTTCTCAGGAGAGAATGCAAGCACTTTTGCATTGGTTTGCAGTTGTAAAGTGCAGAGTACTAAAAGCCAACAATAAAGGGTTCAGAAAACAGGAGGAATGAAGGCAAAAAGTTTCATGATGACCCTGTAGAAAGGGCCACATCCAACAAAGGGGATTCATGGCAACATCGATTTGTTTAGGTTAAAGAACCACAAATCAAGAAATCCCAATCAGTTTGTGTTGTATCGCCATTTCAAAATAGAATCTATAATTCACCTCAGGGACCTCCTTCTGTCAAGACACTGGATGGTTTGTCTGGATTTGAATGATGCGTCTCATTTTGAGCCTTCTCAAAACAATCTGGAGCCAGTCGACTGACTGATAATACAGGAAACTGTGCCCACCCGATGTGCAAGTCCCCTGCCCACTCCTAAAGCAAACCCAACCTTTAATTACCCCGTACAAAATCAACAGTATAATTCTACACAATGTAGGGTGGATGCAGTGGTAGATCCCCCACCAACCAGTTCTCCTATCAGAATTGAGGAAGCTCAGCAACATGATCGACATCTAGTGTCATGGAACACAGCGGGGCTGACACAAAAATAATAGATCAGGAATGGCAGGAGTACATTGATCAATTCGATCTTTGCCTGTTGCAAGAAACCTGGGCATTGGAAACTCCATGCAAGCTGGATTTTATAACTTTTAGCATCAATGACATACCTGCAGTTAGAGGCAGGCCATCAGGTGGTCCAGTCATTTGGGCAAGAATCACCCTACAGGCTTAAATGACTCAGTTGGAATTATCATATGCCAACATACTGGGGGTAAAAATAAAAACACAAAGTAATACAGAAATGTATCTCCTAAATGTCTAAAAAAGACCAACTTTGCCAGCACGGAATCCCAGTGATAGACATATTGGACAATGTTTTAAGTTCCATAGACTCCATGGTAGTACTTAATATAGGAGGATATTTTAACTGTAAGTTAAAACCGGATTTGGGATTGGAAGCTATTCTTGAGGAAGAGGATATAGTAAGTGGAGTACCACCTTTGGAGGCTGGTACTTTGGTACCTTGCACAACTGCAGTGGCCCAACTGATTTGATTAGTCTGATGGACTGGAGCTAAAGGCTTGCTAATCGAGCAACAACAACAACAATCTATGCCAGGGTGAACCACAAACAGCACTAAACTAACCAGTGCCTAACTATCTGGCAGCTTGGGGCAAAAGTATTGGTGCTTAAATTAGATGCACTGATTAAGTATTTATGCAGCACACAAACAGTAAGAAAGTACAATTTAATAAATCATTTGAGACTAAAATGGTAGAAATCCAATTGGTAGAACTGATGATATGCAATTTAATAGTTCAAGTAAAAATAGCACCAAGAAGCAGACAGGGTTAACAGTGGGTATTTGGTTACAGTGGACTCGGGGAAAGTACAAGTTCAGGTTGACAGCAATGGAGTGTGGGCCGGATTCAAGTACCAGGAAGCACCCGCACAACAGGTTCTGGAAAGATCATTCCTTCCCCTTTCTTCGCTGCCCTAGTTCCAAGATATTGAGGGTGAAAAAAGTTTGGTGTGAAGTTCCTTTCTGAGTGTGCTGGAGGCAACCCTTTAAATTTATGTGAGACAGGGAACAGCCCCCCCCCCCCTCACCCATCCTGGCAGGATGGCACTCTCACAGCTACACACAGGTCATATTGTTCACTCCCTGGGCCAAATGTGCCTTCCTGATGGGGAGCAATTAACAGACCCAGTCAGCTGGAAACTCCTAGAAAGCCTAAGAAAGTTAAGGGTACGATAATGCCATCTTTGTAAAAGGTGCATTTTTTATGTTGTACTCTAAAATCTGACTATACCACTAAACATGAAATTTCTAGCTGTTCCCAATCAATAGTTAGCACTTTGCTCAATGTAATAAGGGTACCCTATGTTATCTATGGGATAGTTAGGTCTCACAGAAGTGAACAACAAATCTGGGAGTTTTTCACTATCAGGACATGTACAACTTCAAACCACATGTCCTATCCTTTAAATACAATGTACCCTATCCTACCGCTGTTTAAAGTGTACTATATTCTAGAGGTTTATGCCTGGCTACAGGTTTATTTTGCCATGTCGAATTAGAAGTTAGAAAGTGCACTTCTTGGTAGTTTTATAGTTCAGGTATAACATGCTTATGTCAATATGAAATTCGTCATCAGTAGACACTCGATAGTAGCAGCTGTACTTATGTATTTGTTAAATCATCAATGACAGCAATAGATGCAGTCAAATAGGAAAAACCCCTGTCCCGAAAACTTGACAAAACAGTTTGGGTACCATATGTAAAGTTCCTATGTAATGTTGTGGCTGCAGGAGCCCCTATCTTGAAAAGGGGCTAAAATAATCAATATTTTTAAAAAAGGTAACCGACATGATCCTACCAAGTATAGCCCGATAAGTCTAATAGATACCTTATAAAAGGTGTATGCAAAACAGATTCTATTTAAGCTCAATAACTGGATAGAAGAAAACAACATTCTATCACAGTATCAAGCTGGGTTCAGAGTGAGAATGAGCACAATAAATCAGGTCTTTAGACTTTTATGCAGACCTGGAAATACACAAATCTAATGGGAGTACACCTGTACATAGCATTCATAGACCTGAAGGCCGCCTTCGACCTTATCCCCAGGGACTCACTTTAGAATTACCTTGAAATTGAGGTAATCCCTGAAGATCTTCGGGTACAGATAGTGAGGCTGCATGAAGATAAATACACAAACTTTTGATGGGGACCCAGGGGCGAACTGTCAGAGGCAATCCCAATAAAAAGAAGAGTAAGGAAGGGATGTGTAATGGCACCCACTCTTTTCGCATTATTTGTAAATGATGTTGTGAAACATCTACAAGGGTGTAAACATGACTCGCCAGGACTAGGAGGGGGGGCCAGTACCGGCTCTACTATTCGCTGATGATACTATTTTACTATCACAAACTCCAAAACCTGCTGAACACCTTCAGTGAATATTGCGTCTCAAAAGGTCTTGAAATAAACTCTAACAAAACTAAATATATAGAGGTAAAATGTCACAAAGCTTTTATGAAAAATATTACAGTTCAAAAACAAAAGTTAGAATATGTGTCCAACTTTGACTACCTTGGTCTTACACTAGATACAAAATTGACATGAAATCCTCACCTTCACAAATGCAAGGCTACTTTGCTTCAAAATTCCATGCCAATATTAAAAAAGAACCAGAAAAGCTTATCTGGGGCAGTGTCTTCCACAGTGGAGGTTTATAAGCACAGGGCACAATCCAAAATTCACTGTGGTGCAGAGCTCTGAGGGGCTGCTAGGCATAACATGCTCACAGTGGGGGAAAACAAGTCCTTAAGTAGGCTACTATACTTGCCTGTACGCACAACTGTGATACCCATCATCCAGGACTTCTATGTAAAGCATATAGAACAACAAGCCACATTGAGACCCCTGCTATTCTGGGTCCGTTTGTGGATCACCGAAGAAATCAAAAACTACAAAGAGGGGTTAATTGAGATCCTGAAACTCAATCACCACAAAACACTTCAATGGGTCAGACACGTGCAAAGATGATTTTTCAATCTAGGTCTTCACTACTTTTGGGATGCTTCCAGAACATTAACGGTACACATGAAAATGGTCCAACTAAAACAATGCTGATCTCAAGACGAAAATGCAGTGAATCAAAAACAGCCCACAATGAGACAATTTAGACAATGATCCGATTCACTTGGTAATCAACACAATTTATATAATACAGTTCTTAGGTTTCTTGGTGGAACAAGAGTTATTCTAAGTTCCACACAATTGAGTTTAGGTTCATACAAATTGGCAAGGTAGTGTCTCTTCAGCGGCTACTAATATTGGAGGGCCTTTCACCTTCCACAATTCAGGCGATTTTTTCTTGGGGCATGCTATGGCCAGTACTCTATTAGAGGAAAGGTGGTCAGGTAGGGAGTTGTCATTGCACATACATTGTTTAGAGATTCTCACAGGTTACTTTGTGTTGCACATCCAATTTCAACTTGCAGAGCAAGGTGAATGGTCTTCCTATGTTATGTTAAAAATATTTATAAGGCGCATGGCTGCCCCAGCAACGGGGCGTCCCATTGCTAACTGCCTAGTATTGTGGGAGGCAGAGGCAGCTTAGTGATTGGAGAATAGCCTAGTCTTCACAGTCCTTCTAAAAATACAGTGATCAGACTAGAAAAACTAGAAAGAGGTAGAGAGTTCCAAAGGGCAGGCACCCATTTAGAGCCTTGAATGAGCGGCCACCCGCTCTGGCCCTGCGTACCGAGGCACTCCTGCTAGATGCAGATCCGCTGAGCACAAGGTGCGGGTGGGTACATAAGGAAAGCACACAGCACTCAAAATCCCTGGACAAAGGCCCAAATAGATATTATGGATAATACAGAGAGCTTTAAAGTAAATTCTCTGTACCATTGGCAGCCAGTGTAACCGGTGGAGGAGGCCGGAGATGTGACAATGCTTCGTGAGTGCAAACAGAGCATGAGCTGCCGTGTTATGGGTAAGTTGGAGACTTTTGATCACTGATTTGTTGGCACCTAAGAGCAACATGTTGCAATAGTCCAATCTAGCCATGACAGTAGATTGGACGATCAACTGTCCACCGGTGTGGGGGATCAAAAATCCTAAGATATGCTTTAGGCCACATATTAATGCACACCAGGTGCCTGCCACTGGTTTAGCATGTGCCTCAAAGGAGAGGGCACTATCCACCTACACTCACAGGTTCTTAACCACAGATTTAGGCTGGGGTGCTGCGCCAAGTGCGGGGGGCCACCACTGGCTATCCCAGAGATGGGAGTCCCTGCCCACCAAGAGTACTTCAGATTTGGTGGAATTCAGTTGGATGTAGTTGTCAGTCATCCAATTAGAGATCTTCCTGATATTTCGATGAGTCCTGACTGGGGTAGCAAGAAAAAGTAAGCACTAGTTGAGTGTCATCCACATAAGACGTTCCAGGCTTTGGCCAACAAAGCCAAAGGTTAGATGTAGACATTAAATAATGTAGAGCTCAATGCTGAACCCTGGGGGACACCACAGCTGAACATGTGGGTGGGGGAGGTGATGACATGAAAGGTCCAGTCAGCTAGAAAAGATGAGAACCAGGAGAGGGCATTGCCATCTATGCTGATCTCCCTCAGCCGGTATAGCAAGATCTTGTGGGAGATTATGTCAAAGGCCACATTTAGATCAAGCAGAATCAGTGCGGAGGTTCTGACCTCGTCCAAAGAAGCCAGAAGCTGATCTGTAACCGCCAGCAGAGCGGACTCGGTACTATGTTGAGGCCGGAAAGCATTTTAGGATGGATCCAGCATCAAATTACCTTCCAGGTATTGGGTTAAAATAGTGTTAACATATGATTCTGTGATTTTAGCGAGGAACAGGAGCAGAGAGATTGGCCAAGAATTTTCAGGTTTTGGACAACTCCAGTGTTGATTTTTTCAACAAAGGAACACCTTTGGCGTGTTACCATGATTTGGAAATTGATGCCGAAGATATAGACACATTGGTCAGCTCCAAGCATTCCTATGTATCCCACCATGATGCAATTAAATACATAATACATTTAGTGCTAATCAAATCAAAACCTCTGGAAGATTGAGCAAAACACCTTTCGGATTTCTGTCTAAGTCAGGATGTGTCATTGGATTCTTCAAAAGCATTTTAGGCCAGAGTAAGGTTGGAAGATTTCCATTGATTGATACCTTCAAAAAAGTTTACAGTAAACCTAGGAGGGATGCTTTTTCATTTGTAGTTGGAAGGTTTAAGTATGCAGAATAGTGCCCTCGGTCTTTTATTTAGATGCATATTTCCCTAATTTGAAGGGAAGTCCTAATTATATTACAAACAATGGCAGCAAGTATTATCCTATAGCTTGATTGTGATCCCATTCATGTGTTGAAATTTCATATCTACTTTAGTTTTTTCTTCCTTTGACTCAGTCTCACTAATGCTGGCAACCTGCTAATCAATCAATAGGACTGCCTAGCCTGAAGATGAGGTCTCTAGACAATAATACGAATAAAGATGATTTGAAATATCACATGACATGACATAAGAAGTTATCCCAATTTAATTTGGTATTTCTCTTATTATTTAGATTTTTTGATTTAGTCATGGATTGTGAAATTCGTAGCACCAAGAAAAGAAACAGAAATGATCAGAAAGCCCCTATTTATGGACTAGAGAAATGCCTATCTTACGATTCCATTTCCTGCTGGAGAGGCAGCACTATTGGGATATGTAATGCTGCTCTAAAGGATGTGGTTAGAAATAAATAAAGTTGCAAAGAAAGACTGCAAAGTACTCCCTGTAGAAAGATGGCTTTTTGCAGGTTCACCCCCACACTTTTTGCCTCACCTTTTGATGACTTTAGGTACCAGTGTAGTGGGGCGCTGACATCCAGTGCACAGTGTATGTCCTCTGACTACTAAATGTGTGTACGAATGGGGAAAAAGTGGCTGATCGCTGACTGGTAAGGTTAACATACATGTAAGCCCCTAGTATAAGGTACTCAAAGTACCTAGGAAAACTAAGTCAAGGTGCCTATATTGGACTACAATACTATTTGTACCACCACTATAATGGCAAGTAAAGCTTTGGTGCTGGGCTTGTCTTGCAGCCTAGTTGGCAAGTAAAACGATTTCCCAAGGTGAAATCCTAATTGGAAAATTTAATTTACCTGTAAGTATATGGTACTCAGGGTACCCATGTCCTGTACCCATGTCCTGTAGGTTAAAATGTTACTAGTGGGAGCTAGTGCACTTAAGTGTGCACCACTATAGTAGCAACTGAAAACATCACAGTTAAAGCCCGGTCAAATTTGACCTGTCAAATTAACCCTTTTGACAGGCACAAACCTCCCTAGTTATTACCCATAAATCACCTCCAGAGTACAGCCTAAGTGCCCAAATTGTAGGTTGCATGATTCTAAATAGTAGGCCATGCATAAACTGTGTGTTACATGCACTGGTATAGGGAGCATCTACAAAGCCAAATTTCCCTATTGGAAAGCGTGTAGCCCCATTGGATAACATTGGGTGACTTTCAATAATTCGAATAAAGTGTAACTTCCCAATGGAACAGGCAAGAGAGGTGTTTCAAATTGTCAAATTAATAGTTACATTAAAACCAACTTATTGCCGAAATTGTATCTAACATAACTATTTTAGAAAAGTAGCTTTAGAAGCTTTACTTTTTTATGGTAGCCTTTTCTGGTTGGCCCAGCAGCTGCAAGATCTGCCCTGTAAATTAGGTTTCATGGGATCCCACGAACTAAGAATAGAGGAGCCAATTGACTAGGAGTATTCCTGTGTTGTGGCAAGTTGGTTGGGGAGGGAACTAGTGGGCTACACGTCAAAGGAGAGTTGCCCTGCAAGAACGGAAGTCCCTAAACTGTTTCCTAGACTGTTTCCTTTGTTGGGTAGCCAGCTTTGCTAAATTTAATTAGATTAGGAGTCATCCTGAAGCAGGAGTGAAGTATCCAGGCAGCCACACCCCTGTGGTCAGCCAGTGAGATCCACATGGGAAAGGGAGGGTCTGGCCATGTTTGTAGTGGGCAGAATAAATAGTTCATTTGGTTAGACCCTCGGTCCATTATTGCCATAAGAGTGAATTATTTTTCCTGCCCCAGTTTAAGAAACCAGTAGACACCACAAGAAAACCAGTAATTGTTGTTTGTTCAGCTACCCAGTCAGGCCTGGACTTGCCTGGAACTCCCCTAGTTCATGCTGTGAAACTTAGTTCTCAACCCCAAGGGGTGGGCTCATAACTGGTGCCTAGGAGGGCTGGCATCCAAAGAGCTTGCCCAGGAGAGCCTTAGACCATAAACGAACTAGAGGCTACCCTCAAGGATTTTCTCAGTATCATCTTGTTTGAAAGAAATGAACCTATTTTCCTCAGTCTTTTGAGTTGCTGTTTTGAAGGTAACCTCAGACTTTGCTACGGAGAGCCAATTGTTCTAGATTTGTGAATTGCTGCAGTGGCCTACTTATTAAATCTTCTAAAATTCATAGCTCCAGTTCTAAATTTTTCTTTGTTTTTTTGTCTATTTTAAGATAAAAATATAAGCTAATTTTATAAATTGAAGGGCTCTGACTTTGATGGCATGCGGATCAGGGACTGTCTGGGAGCGGTCTTTGACTGGTTTAAACAGCACAGTCTGAAATGTTATTCCGATAAATCTGAATTGCTTTTCTTTGGCTGCTTTCCTGATCCGAGATGGAAGGCTTGGTGGCCTCCTGACATGTACCCTCCGGCAGATGCCTCTTCCAAGGCGAAGAATCTTGGCTTCCAGATTGATGATGGCCTTTCCTTTGGGCCTCAGATTCGCGAGCTCACAGGGAAATGCTTTGGCATTTTAAAAATGTTAAGGAAATTCCTTCCGATCTTGTCCCTGGAGCACAGAAAGACCACAGTACAGGCTTTGATAGGCTCCCGCCTAGATTATGCGAATGTGCTCTATCTGGGATTGCCAAAATTTCTTCTTGCGCACCTTCAGCTACTGCAGAACTCCGCTGCAAGTGCCATTTTCGGCCTTCATCGAAGAGCGAGTGCAGCGGAGCTGCTTAAAAGGCTTCACTGGCTTCCTGTCGCGAGACGGATTACTTTTAAGGCACTGACTCTCGCCTTTAAGGCACTTCATCTTGCAGGGGCTAGATACATCAGAAGGCGTCTTGTCTTTTATTGGCCCTCCAGAACTCTGAGATTGGCTTCTTTGGCAGTGGCTTCTGTTCCTCCCATCAGACGGGCTAGAATTGGAGGCCGCTCTTTTCGATACTTGGCACCACGATGCTGGAACTCCTTGCCCGTCTCCCTTAGGAAAATAAGCAATCTACTGGTTTTCAGGAAGGAACTGAAGACATGGCTTTTTACCCAGTAATTATTTTCTGCAGCTCTGCATTTGCCCTGGATTGTCTCTCCTTCGGGTCTTTGTCAGAGCGCCGGCACACTCCATGGAGTAGCTGTGCACTATAAAAAGAGCCAAATAACATAACATAACATAACATTTTTATTGTGTCATGTTCCTTAGGCTGTTTTGGGCTTCTTAAATGCTTTACACATGTTTTTCTCCTAAGTTTAGTTGGACTGGTTTTAGCATGAATGCTCTGTGCCAAGCTACCAAAGGTCAAACTAAGATTTATTTTATTAAGGCCTAACTGAACCTTATAGTAAGCAGTGGCATTATTACTTGAGGTCTCATAACCCAGTGAAGTAATTACCCAGTTTCCCACACTCCCATATTTGTCTTCCCTGTTATGTTTGGAAAATCTGCATTTTCAAGCAAAGTTAGTTGATTGAACTATGCAAAGCAGCACATACAAAAGTACTGCTGATACCATTTGCTTCATGTTCCCACGTTACCTCCCAGACCTAAGGATAATATATTCTGCTGCGGACAGTTTACAAATTGTAAACGAAGGCTGGAGAAAATGAGTTTTTTTTCTGTGTCTCTTACTCATATTTTACCGATGTTGATTTCCTAACACACTTTCAAATGCACTATTTGCCACTAAATTATCAAACCAAGCCCTGAAGGATTACCCTCATCCAACACCCACCCTTTTTAAAGTAAAGTTTACATTTTATATGATCTTCACCAATAATTTGATTTAATAGGTTTATACATTTAGCTTTATATTTGCATTTGCCATGACTCCAGTTGCCTTTGCACACTTGCAGTGTAAACCCTGCCAAAGGAACATCATAGCTTGCTTCATCCCATGCTGGACATACAACTGTGCACACAGAATGTAAACCAGTACACATGGGGTGCATCCAAATTCAACTGGCAAAAGCCACAACCAACATGTCAAGCACCTCAACCACCTCTACTGGCTCTAGAACTAAAGGTAGTTCTATAGAGCTTTGGCTTGCAAAGAGCTTGAGCCTCAAGTTCACACAGGGTACTTCTTAGTTCTAGAGGGAGAAAAATGTGTTTCCACATAGGGAGGTAGAAACAAGACGCTGTAAATTTTAATTTAGTCCAGTATTTAGACACTTTTGCTGCAACACTTTTAAAGCTTTAGCGTCCACACTGAGGAGCTGGTGATTATCCTAACAGCCAGAATACATTGCATTCCATTGTGTGCCTCCTCAGCAACATAGGAAATACTGCTCTGCAAAGAAACAGCAGCATCCCCCATTGATATCTGAAGATTCATGACAAAGTTGTTGACTTGAGAAAGACCTAGATTCACACAATCAGTTATGTTGCACTCTTAAAAATAATTCAATGATTTACTCAGATGATTATAGATGGAAAAGATAGGATGGACTGAGGAGACCTATAGAAAACTGAGCTTTTGTTTCCTCCACACACTTTTTATCAACTAGATGCTGATTTTCGACTCTGACAATGCACTGTGGCCTGCTAACCAGACCTCAGTGCCATTGGTCCTCCCCCAAGACAAGGTAAAGATCTAGTTGTGCTACAATTGGCTAAGGACTTTAGCAACTCTGTAAATCCGTTGTAAATGGTACTCCAGATACCCTGGGTAGGAGTACTAAAGAGGGTCCCTATGGACTGCAGCATGATGACACCCTAGAAGACCCACATACAAATTCCACAAAGACTGCCAGTGCAGGCTGCATGACATGGTGCAAACCATGAATGAAAGCTTTTGTGTCATGCCAAAGTCACTGCATCTAATATAAATGAGTCACCCCCAAAGTAGGCCATGAGACCTAAAGCAGGATGCATTATATTTGATCTGAGGCATATCTGCATCACCAGATATGCCCCTGTGATATCTAATTCTACTGCTGGATATTGTAAGTGAACAGGGAAGCCATTTTAATGCATGTGCTGGACATTGGTGAAAACGAATTTCCCATATGCATGATGGCTTCCCTGAAAATAGGGATGTTTGTTACCAAACATCTCGTACTAATAAACCCACACCTATTCCGGTGTTGGACGTATTGATACATGCACCCAGAAGGCACCCTAGAGGTGCCCTCTGACAACCTTCCAGCCTCTGGTGTGCTGACTGACTCTTTTTTGCCAGCCTGCCACCATGGATGGGTTTCTAACCCCCAAAGATGAGAGCCTTTGCTCTCCGGAGGACGAAACCAAGCCTGCTTGGGCTAGCAGTATTTTCCACCCCTCCCACAGGACGAGTTGCAGATTAGCATTCCTAGGCATAGGAGCTTTAAAGAGCCCGCTGTCTTATAGTATGTGAATCTGGCTTCATGTTATATGTGTTGTATGTGAGAAGTATGTTCATATCTTGAGGGGTGTTGCTACCCCACAACCACAATGTTGTGTTCATTCTTATAGATACCAGATGGTTATTTTCTTACGTAGGTACTGGATGCATGCTTTATTCCCTTGCAGCATTGAATGAATTTATTTTCTATTTTTTTCATTATTAGCTCATTGGGGCATTATTAGGAGTGGTGAACACAGGGCTGGTCCCTGTGTAGTCCTCTTACAAAAAACAGGAGCCAAGGGGGAAACAGAGACAGGCCGCCCCCCACTCAAAAGTCTCTATCACCAAAGTGGCCTGCTCCTAAGTTGCTCAGAGGCTAAACAAGTTAAAGAGATTTATGTGATAGAGCAAAACTTTAGCTTCTATCCATAGGACTACACTCCGTTGTAATATTCAATCTGACAATGTTGCCAGTTTGTGTGTGTGTATGTCAGTGTCACCACTACGCTTACAGGTATGCCCTCCCTTCCATGTATGTAAAAAAAGGGGAGGGGAGGTTGACAGTGTCTCACGGAAGCAACACCAAGGGGAGGATTGTATCAGACTGGTACTCGCCTGATTCCTCACTTCTCATCATTGACTACTGTCAACCTTTTAAAGAAAAATGGGAGAAAAAACCAACATAAAGAAAGTGCATATAGGTCCAACAACCCCGTGGTGTTGTGAGTGCTAGAAACCCAATGTGATATCATTGTGCCCCATTACGTGAAAAACAACAAAATACCACGCTAAAAAGAGTGCAAACTAGCTGGCAACTCACAATTTTATTCTGTGCTGCTAGTTCACTCTGATTAAAAGTCAACCGACATGTTTCATCACTATTACTTTTAGTGATTTCTTCAGGGTTTAGTTGATGGGTCAGCGTTTTGCATGCACCTTTCACACGTCTTCCCTTATTGTACCTGTAGTTCATGGTGCGACACAACAGACATACACACACATATTAAAAGTTTCAGCAAGTGACACTCAGCCCAGTACTCACTTACATCTGACAAATCTCGGCTGTATCAATTTACCAGGTGGCCTGTCGAGATGAGCCTACCCGGCCCCCGTGGAAGACTGCGTCACGAGTGTAGTCCCTGTCTACGTACTGGGATATTCTGAACCGCCTGTGTAGTCCTGACAAAGAGCTTGGGGGACGCTCGAAACATGTTGATAGATAGGAACTAATAGGTACACCTAAACTGATTGTTCTTTAGGCACTCTCTTTATTCTACCCCGTTTTTAATTCTACCACCTAGGAGCAAGAATAAATCATTTATAACTTACTAGGCAGGTATTTTAAATCACTTACACATATCCCACTTCATCACATCACAGTTCTCGCACCACACATAGTCTGATTTAAGTGCTCCTACGTAGTTCGAAAGTCGTAGCACGCCCCAGCCCGTAGAGGACTGGGATGGCCCCCATGATGAAGCAAGTCACCGTGGGGCAACCCTGGTGAGTGAGGGGACACTAAGAAAAAGAAAAATGTTTTCCTTTTCTTCTACTAAACACATTATTCCAACCCCAATGAGTGTTGTGAATATGACTATAGTAACATAGCTAGGCTCTTGATCTCTAGTTCAGAGGTTTTCATGACTTGTACAAACCGTGGAGGGTGAGCCTAAGCATTTTCTCTCTATCTCCCTTTGATTTCTGATAATCTGGCTTTCCTCACAGGAGAGGATGCTGACTTCCCCGCCCTAGGCCATCTGATACCAGGACAGGTGGGAACATTAGCTATGCAGGAGGCGCGTTGCACTGCCAGGCTGCACACAACGGATGTATGTTGTTACAACGCATGCTTTTTCCACGCATGCCTTTACAACGCAGGTTTTACAACGCAAGTTGTTACAACGACTTGCGTTGGGGGCGCTGGATAGTGAATAGTTTAATTTACTATTCCAACTCCAGTCCCCGTGGATAGTAGGGAAGGTTTTGGATAGTAAATTAAACTATTCCCTATCCTACAGCGCCCTCCAGCGCAAGTCGTTGTAATGACTTGCGTTGTAATTCCTGCGTTGTAAAGGTACTGAGTGGAAAAAGTTTTGTTGTAAAGGATGTTTCCCCACACAACTCCAGGGTGACCAAACCTGAAGGGAACACCACTTATAGGATTTCACCATCTTGTGTCTGTTAGTATTAGGAATTGACTTCTAGGATAGGGTGATGCCCACTCCCCAAAGCAAGTGGACCATCTACGTGGTGTAGTCAACCAAAGGATAAGTAGCTGATTGGCTACTACACCTTACTCCCCTTAATTCCCCTAAATTGACTATTTAGGGGACTCCCTGATACCAGATCCTCACATATTGACAGATGATCAAGAGAAGGAGTGGACAAAGAAGAGTCCTGTAACGAGAACCGAGGAGCAACGACTGACTTGGCGCTACCCTGACTGCTGCCCCCAACAATTGTGAAAGAAGCAGACTCCTCCTGCTGCTGTGCAGTATCCAAGGAACAAAGAGGCATTGATAGTGCCTTGCAAATTGCCTAAGAAAAACTCCCTTGGAGTAGAGGAGCTGCCCCGCAAGCACCAAAGAAGCAAGGCCCAGTACACTAACATGCCGTCTAGAGACTACCAATACTGATGATGCCCGTGAAGAGGTGGCCATGCACATACTGGTCAGATCCGTCCTCCCTCCAAGCGTGTGGATTCCAGGACAGGCTGGAGCCGTACAACACCAATACCTTGGGTACTGAACCCCTTGCAGCAGCCAAGGCCTGTTGTGTCCACTCTGGACACCAATGATGAGGAAGATCGACCTGAATGTTGAGGGACTTCAGGAACAGTGAGACCCACATTGTAACAAAGACAAGGAGGTCAATCTACAACCGCAGCCGCCTGGCGCTTCAAGGCACCTATGTGCTAGCGCTCTAGATCCTGAGTCCAAGGGAGGTGACAATGCCAATGGGGTAGACCCACAAGAGCTAAGCCAATGCTTGGCTTTGCATAGTCTGGACTTCCAGTTGCTACCAGTAGCCTCTTCCTGCAGGTGACCAAGAGACTCCTGCACTGGAATCTGATGTCAAAAGACACCATTGTACCTGAGCCGGCAGCCAGTGGAGAAGTGGACCGACATGTTTCCCATTTGTTTAAGCATCTCACAGGTCGACCCCCCAATGGGTTTCATTAGGCAAGTCCCCCTGTCCCAGCTTACAGCCTTTTCACAACCGGACCATTTGCCATTAAAGTAAATGGGACACCTCAAGCCATGACACACCTATGCACCCACACCCCAAAAAGCCTCCCAATCTGGCCGGATGGTATGGACCTAGCCCTGTGCTCACCTTAAATCCTGAAGAACAGTCCTGTAAGATGTGCCTGAATGCAATACATGTTTTTCCTCCATAGGATAACATTGTCGATCCAGGAAAGCACAAAGTGTCCATTTCTGAAAATTGCAATACTTAATAACTTGAAAAGTACTTACCTGAGTCTGATGATCTTGGTATCTCAATTTATGTAAAAGTATTTTGTACTTTTATTAATTGGTGTTGCATTTCTGTGTTTAGTGTGGCCTGACTCACTGCCTTTGTGTGTGTAATAAATGCTTAGCACTAGCCTGTGATATACCAAACTGCTCACCCATACTACCACAAACGACAGCATTTGGGTTGTGATTTGTGCCGCTGTAATTCCTTTGGGGTTTGCCTGGACTCTTTCCATGGTGTACCTCTTTTTGGTCCTCTATATAAAGAGCCAGCTTCCTAACATTTGGGAGAAGTTGATAGATTTATGAAACGGTTTCTAACTCAAAAATCTAAATCTTTTTCCTAGACTGATGCAGTAAGCATAAACATTGAATAAATATATGTAAAAAAGGTGAGAGTACTTACTTCCTTCTTAGTTCACTTGTATCTACAGTGTAGAAAAGTGGTGTGCATTAATTAAGTAAATCTGTCTTTATAAGGACAGGAAAGTACCAGGTTTTCCTATCACTCAAACATTACTGTGCAATGCTTCACATGAGCACCGGATGGTAATGTAAACACACAGCAAGAATGCGATTGTAGTATCTGTTTCATAGGAAAAGGATCTCTCTCTGTGTCAGACTCTCTAACAGCAGATGTAGTCCTCAGGTTAACCATTCTGCTTGGCAGTCTGGAAGTCACAGATTGCCTCCGGCATTCATCGTTACTTTAAAACCAGAATGAAGTGGGTCTAAATGTAAGCACTGTGGGGCATATTTACAAGTCCCTTGCCCCACAGGTGCGTCACTTTTAACATGGGAAAAAGTGACGCACAGGTGGCACAAGGGCCTTGCAGCAGTGCCTCCAAAATAGAGATGTGCATCATAGAGCACGCGCTGTGAGGGGCTCTGCTGGCTTTCCATTGAATAAACCTATGTCGTTTGGAATGGCTTGCGATTATCCGGCAGAGATGATGGGCAGTTGTTTGTGCTACTGGGGTTTTACCACCAGCAGGATACGCCACGTGTCACGGCTGTGCCTCCTATATTAGGATCGAAGCTTTAGCCCAGTGACAGTCCTTCTATTTTCAAGTGAGAGCTTCCATGAGTAGCTTTCTGTCAAATACAAGAATTAGTCCTGTAAATAGAATGAACATTTATATGAAATCATATCCTCAATTTTTAAAATGTGTGCTTGCCATTTGCCAAGATTCACCAGGAAAGATTTTAATCCAGACCTAACACCCTCTAGCGAAGAGAGGCTTGACCTTTGCGATTAGCCTATGGGCAGTGCTTAAAGCCCACTGCCTAAGGCCCAAGACTGTGTCCTGTAGGTTTTCAGATGGGTGAAGTGGAACATGACACAGATCCTGATGAATAATCACATTATTTGCCCAGGGCCCACAGAGCATCACCAAAGGTTATTTGAAGCACGTTTTCTGAACTGGACTTGCCAATACCAAAGACAACACCATGTGCCCAATGCTCATATGGAATTCCTATAGGCTGTAGACTGTGCCCAGACACTCGGTATAGGACCACTGGCTCATGAGACACAGCCTCCAGCAGAATAAAAGCACATTTCAGACACTTCTCCAGGTTTATCTTACAAAAACGACAAATTCCTGAAAAACATTTTAACCGTTGCTAACTTTTGATAACAGTTTGTAGCCATCTAGTGAAATCTACAATTTAGCAACATTACAAAAGTGTACATAATGCCCATAAAAACCTTTATTTAAAACATTATGGTAATAATCCAAAATCTAAAAACCCCCAAACATTTTCTGGTTAGCTATACACCCACAACCTCAATACAATCCAGTGAATTTGACCTGGCACATGGCATCCCAAATGGCACTGCAGCAGCTTAAAAGTATGTTCTGTCAAGGAACAGAAAGGGGAAAGTAGGAAATAGGGAACTTATGAATTGAAGATAAAAAAACACAAGTCTTATCCAGCCTGCTCATTTCAAGGTGTAACAAAACATTACAATATGCCCATCTTTGAATTTTGCTAACATGACTTCTGTATTTACTTACTATGAGGAATGGAATATTTGCATTACCCCTTCACTGTTTTTCGATTGGTTTTTCTGGAATCAACAGTTTCTGCTCTATGACATCAGCATTCAGTTCAAACAAACTTTATTGGGCCTCATTTTGACCATAGAGCACATATACGCAAACCATGAATAAAAAGACTAAAAACCATACATGTCATCATACAAAACAAATCTAAAAACTCCTATGAGCTAATCTTACAAAGTTCTTTAGAGTCCTCAATTATATGATTTGCCCATATGAAATTAAACTGCTACGAATTCGTAAGTTTTCTTTAAGTGCATTTCTACTCGATATTTGTCACATACCTACATAAAACCATAGTTGCTCTGCTACACATTTATTGCATAGTCAATGTTTTTCTTATGACGTAAGGCCCCTGCTAAAAAGCTCGCCACCCCAAAACATATCTTGGGTGAAGACAGCATTTGCAGGTACATCTAAGCAGACCTCACTTGTGCAAAATTACAATGTTTTAAAAGTGGTATAATATATCAACTCTGGAGATAATTAATTATAAAATCCACAAAAAAAATGAAAATGTAAAAGATCTTGTACTGAAAAATCATCACAGGTACAATTCTTTAAGGACACTAGGGGGCATATTATCAAGGGGTTTTATCTCCGTTTTTTTGGCTTTAAAAGCCAAGAAAGCAGAGATAACATTATCTCCCTATTACCTAGCTGTCGCTAACACCAGTTAGCGACAGCTAGTAGGATATAGCGACCATCTTGGGCCCCACTTTACATGTCAGTGATATTTATCACTAATGATATGCAAAGTGGGCGTGCCAAGATGTTAGCGACTGAAAACAGTCGCTAACATCGCTATCTCCTATTACCAACTTTTGGAGATATTCGCGCTAAGCGCGAATATCTTCAAAAACTAACACCTGCCCTGAGCAGTTCTTAGCCATGTTATCCAATGGGAGGTGGATAACATGGCTAAGAGCATTAGCTTGGTAATGCATGAATATCGCGGACTTTCCAGCAATATTCATGCAAGGTTTATTTGCGGTAAAAATCACCGCAGCGCAACGGTAAATTTTTGTCTCTAACCAAGCAATAGCGATTATCGCTATTGCTTGGTAATATGCCCCTAGTTTAGAAAAGCCCTTTGGAAACGTGAGACACCAGTGGATACAATGAAACCTGAATCTTATTAAAAGAAAGCGATTGTGTAGATTATTAACATAAGACTAAAAAGGTTGTTCTAGGGGCCTAGTGTTCAATATTATGTATTGTCTTATTGGCGGTTTTTTAAGTTCTATATTTTCCCTTTCCAGCACCCTCCTTACTAGGAATTGATTTTTAATAACTGTCAACTCTCCAGGATAGAATTCATTGCTACAGTATGTATGTTCTTTTCTATAAACAAATGAAGTAAAATTGGTCACAAACACTCAGCTATTTATTTTTCCAGTAGAGCCTTAAAATGTTGGCACATGTACTGCACCAGTGGCATGGAGTATTAATGTGAGCTGTATATCTGTCTGCATTTTAAAGTCAATGCAATAATAAATGAAAGAAATGTTTTCTTTCATGTTGAAAAATCTAATACTTATGCATTATCTAAGGCACCATTAACAGTACAATATAAACTCACTGGGTGGGCGCCTAATGTATAAAAGAGGGACATACAACAATTTCTTTTTGACTGTGTTGGCAAAGTTACATTTTCCTTAGAAATCTCCTAATTGTGACTAGAAAACTATATTTATTATTCAGCCTTTGAAAATAGTAGAAACTTTATTGAAAGTTATAATTTTTTTTAATCAAAAGTCTAATTCAATGGCAAAAGTATATTTTTTGATTTCGCCTCAAGTTAGCTTTTAGTGGTCTATTTGTGAAAATTCGCTTGTGGACATTATCAAAAACTTGCATTGGGTTTAGAACCTCGCTCATTGCCTACGGTTGGTTGGCTTTATCTTCATGATGAATTACATTTGCTTGCTTCTAATTCAAAGGAAAGCCTTTTAATTATTCTGTTTGTCCCTCCCCAGGAGCATAGCCACTTTACCATCATTCGATCGGCTTTCAATTAGTCACATTTAAAGAACGTATTTTTTATTTTTACATTACCCACTCCATGAGACTGCAAATGTTTTCTTTCACTGCCTATTGTGTCCACTACGCTGCTCCCACCCTACTTACTTCTCCTTAACCCACCCTCTACCAACTCTTGCTGGTCTTGCCGGGCCGTTCTGTATTCCAAATAGTATTTTCACAAATCTCGATGTTCCCTAGATCCCCGCCTCTCTCCACTTCCCCAACCAACCACTCGCCTGCCCCGCGACCCTTCGCTGCCCTTAAGTAAATATTTTGGGCCTCATTTATGAGAAATGACGCATCGCTGCGTGAAAGTAGCGATGCGTCACTTCTCAGTGCGCACTCCTTGCGACATGATTGATGTGTCATATTTATAATATGACGCATCCTGACGCAAGGAGTTACAGATACGTCAGTATTTCTGATGTATCTGTAGGCGCAAAAGTGGCGCATTGCTGGAGTGAGTCACAAAAGTGACGCAACTCCAGCAATGTGTACTTTCACATGGGCAAGTCCCATGTTGTTAGTGCCTGCGTCAGTCTTACGCCTGCCGTGAAGCAGGCATAAGATTTTGACGCATTAGCGGCCAAGAAATGGCGCAGTGAAATCTTATAGATTTCCCTGTATCACTTCCATGACCCTTTCTTGCGTCAAAATGCCCCCCTTGCATACATTATACCTGGCGCAGGTATAATGTGGCGCAGGAGTTTACAAAGTGACGCATCTACATAGATGTGTCACTTTGTACATATGGCGCAACAAGGCGCATTTTTTACGCCACTGGTGCATCACAAAAAGTGACGCACCGGCGGCGTAAAAGTGACGCACAGCCTCATAAATGAGGCCTTTTTAATTTTGTGGGAAGGCCCAGCAGCTGCAATTTGCTTCTGTGTTACCTACAGTCTAAAAAGTATTTTAATTTATATTCTGTGGAGGTGCATGCCTGTGCCTTTACAATGATACACCTGTCAGGAGCAGCCTTATTGTCATGCCTTTTTACTGCATTTGCTGCAAAGCATAATACATAATAAAAAAAATAAAAAAACATATATGTACGCACAAACTTATTTGTTATATATAATAGGTCTACAAGGCAAGACCTACTGCCTTTGCAAATGCTTGTTAATATACACACTGCAAATTTGAATTTTAAGAAGAAAACTCTGTGATGACGTAACAGCTAAATAAACTGAAACGAGCTGAAATTAGCATTGGGAACACGCATGACGTGTTCGGCTGCATGAAGAATTCTCCAAAAGCCAGGAAAACTGCGGTAGAGGAATTACTAACCACTTAGCTGGTATAAGGCAAATGCGAGGGAACAGGAACAAATGGTAACACAGAAAGCATTCGATTTTACATGAAAATCCCAAAAGGATGCTTAGGTGTTGGAAGCCTTTCACCTAGAATGGTTCTCAGGCATTTGTATCTGGCAACAGCCAGAGGGGATTCTGTTCTCAGATCAGGAAGAGGGCTGTTCCTCATTTCCATAGCACTGGGTCTGTGTCAGGATTCAGGTACAGACGTGCAAAACAAGATGCTAAGGATGAGGGCCTGTAAGATGCTTAAGAGAAAATCCAGAGTTATTTGCTATCACAAAGGCCCACACTAGAAACTCAGAAGACAGGGTGATGGCGTGTAAATAAGACCGTACAGAAGACTAGACAACTAATCTGAAGAAGGGAAGGAGTTTGAGGTAGGTGGGGTATAGGTTTCGGTTAGCCGTGGCAGAGTGTATTTATTCTCACCGACAACTTGGCTTTGTGCCTGGCAACAATTTGTTTTTGTTGCATTGGCTTTTCAGCTTGTGTTAGTTTGATCACTTATATGACATCCCATCTCCTTTGGTTTGTTTTCCATACTCTGGTTCCCTTCCATCTAACATTTTCTGTTGTATATCTCTTTGTCTTCTGTATCTGTTGGTTTGTCTCGTCTGTCACGTTTGCGGAATAATTCCTTCTCTTCAGTGAACTGGGGGTCAGAGCTGGTATCCTGGTCGGCTTCCCTGCTCATCAAGGAACCTCTGCCATGAAACAGGATGCACTAACTACCATTTACATGACTTCACTCCCTCAATGATCAGAACAAACCAGAGATATTATCCATCCATTATTCTCACAGGCATCCCTTCCTGGAACCAAAACCAATCCTGTCTAGATCTTGCTACAACCATCCTGTTACCTGAAGAACTCCTTTGTCTATCTTTTACCTGTCTTCCTCTTGTGTGGCATGCACGGATGCCTAAAGAGGGACCAAAGAAGGCATGAATTTACAGTGGGTCCATGTCTTCTTTATGGTTTGACAGTCTAAAAGTGGAGTCTCACGTCTGCCATTTTGAATGGAAGACTCTACGAAGGTTTGCAGGAAGGTTTAAAAGAATGTTATGAAAAAGATGGTTGCATTTTTGGTGGAAATTCACCCAGGATTAGGACTGGGGAATAAATTCCACAATCACTGGAATTTGCAGAGGATAAGAATGCAACCTCGCCATCTCCTGGAAAGGGGCGACCACTCGGTCCCCCCGAACGTATGGCGGAGTGCCTCGATCCCCCCGGGAAGCCATTTTGGGGCGGGAAGCGCGTCTCGGCTGGTATGCCCGAAGCGGCGTAGCCGGGGCGCGCTTTTTCCCGCCCTAGAGTGGGCTGGCCTAGACACCGACGTAGCCAGCCCCGCCCTAGGGGCAGGCAGGGGCGGGTTTTCGCCCGCTCTGAAGACGGATAAAAAGAGACGCAAGACCAGAAGACGTCCTCTTGTTCTTGTGCTCCGAAGCTGCACCTCCTCGCTACACGTGAGCTCGGGACGGAACGAAGAGCCAATTTTGAGCGTTTTGATCTTTTTCTTTGTCTTCTAGATACTTCCTCGGAGAGATGCCCAAGAAAGGCGCAAAGAGAATGACGACCGACCAGATGGTCCGGGCCCTTTGCAAAGAGGTGTCCGACATAAAGAAACGGTTGGCGGAGCGAGATGGGGAGGAGGGTTCGGGCCCTGCGCCGGCTGGAGGGAGACCTAAGAGGCCGAGAAGGGTTCCAGCCGGTGGAGACGTCCCGGTTCCCTCTGCCCCGCTCGAGGCGCCGACCCCAGTACCGATGGAGGGGAATCCAATCCCCGTTGTCGTCACCCCGACATCCAAGGAAGACATGCCCCCCGAGCTGGCAGCACAGCTAGCAGCATGGTTGGGGGATAGTAGTGATGGCGCCACGGCTGCCGAGGCACAGGCGCTGATAAAAGGGCTTCGTGAGAAGAGAGAGGCAGCTAGAGTGGCTGCGCCGTTGGCGGGGATAGACAAGCCGCAAGCGGCAGAAGCTGCGTCCGGTTCAGGTAAGCGGCCATTGCCGATTGCAAGGGACGAGTCAGCACCCTCTCGTAGAGAGAGATTGGGACAACATGTGCCTTTAGCTATAAAGGAAAAGATCTGGGCGGGGGAGTACGTGAATATTTTTTCCTTGCTTGTTGATCATTATGATGTGGAGCATGTGAAAAGTCAGAAGGACCTAATGCATCCGAGTGTTTGGCGCGCAAAAATGGCCGCCTTTAAGGTAAATGAGAACATTGGCAACTGGGGCAATGCATGGGGTATTTTTACATCGATTTTGGGGGAACGTAGGCCCGAGTTGCTTCCTGAGTTTCCCGTTTATCAATCACGAATTATGGGTTACTCGACAGCGTATCAAGGTAACCATTGGTTTTGTTATGACAATCTGTTCAGGAAAGAAAAGGAACATAACAAAAGTTTGACTTGGGATTGTTACGATTCTGTAACATGGGATAAAATGAAAGAATCGGGAATGTTAAGAATGCCATTGGTCGGGAGCAATGTTGTTGATTACTCCCGCCAAAATGTGGGGACGCCCTTTCGACCAAGTACGAGCACCGACGACCAGTCGAGGCCCGCAGGCAATACAGGGAGAAAGGGTTTCTGTTTTAATTTCAACAAAGGGAAATGTACCAGGCCTCCGGGATCGTGTAAATTCAAACACGAATGTAGTACGTGTGGGTCATCCCATCCTGAGTCATCGTGCAGAGCCAGAACGAGTGAGAATGGGGGTAAGGGAGGCGCCAAACAGGTCTAAGCTAGGCCGAGGGGCGCCTTTACCAACCCCGATTGATACCTTGGCAATGATTCCCTGGCTCAGCGAATACCCGGATCGTACTTCTGCCGGGGTGCTGCGGAACGGTTTTACACATGGTTTCCGCATCCCGGTAGGGGACTTTCAGGGTGTGGGGATGTGCAAAAAATCAACTTTCCGTTTTACAACATACATCTGTAGTGCAAGAGAAAATTCAGAAAGAGGTTAGCCGGGGACGGGTCGCCGGCCCGTTTAGTGTACCCCCGGTACCGGATTTCGTTTGTTCTCCGTTAGGGGTGGTCCCCAAGAAGGACCCAGGTGAGTTTCGTTTGATCCATAATCTGTCTGCTCCACATGGTCTTTCGGTGAACGACGCAATTGATCCAGAAGTTTGTTCGGTGCGATACGCATCTTTTGATGAGGCAGTAGCCATCTTGAATCGCCTGGGGCACGGGACGTTGATGGCGAAATCAGATATCGAGTCAGCATTCCGGTTGCTCCCGGTACACCCAGACGATCAGCGTCTTCTGGGATTCGGGTTCCAGGGGTCATTTTACATGGATAGGTGTATGCCAATGGGATGCTCTATATCATGTGCTTACTTTGAGCAATTCAGTACTTTCCTGCAATGGGTGTTCACTAAGAGAACGGGTTTCCGAAATGTAATGCACTACCTTGACGACTTTTTGTTCCTTGGCCCCGCCGGTAATCCCGAATGTGCCCAGGCCTTAGCTGAATTCTGTGTGTTGATGGGTCATCTTGGCGTGCCATTGGCACCGGGTAAAACTATGGGTCCCACGACTTGCCTCGAGTTTTTGGGGATCGAGTTGGACTCAAGGGAGGGGTGCTTCCGTTTACCAGCTAGCAAAGTGTCGAAATTCAGGGCAGCCCTCCAAGTATGTTTAAATGCATCCAAAGTTACACTGCATCAGTTGCAACAATTAGTGGGAAAGTTGAACTTTGCCTTGAGGGTGATACCAATGGCTCGCCCTTTTTCCCGCTCAATTGCCCAAGCGATGGTCGGCCTAAAGGAGGGTCATCATCGCACAAGGTTATCGGCTGAGGTCCGCCAGGACATGCGGATTTGGTTAGCATTCTTGGCGGACTTCAATGGCCGAGTCGTCTGGAACAAGCCAGCCGTGTCCTCCGAAGAGCTTGGGCTATGGACAGATTCAGCAGGAAGCATAGGTTTTGGCGCCATCTTCGGCACAAAATGGTCGGCACAAAAGTGGCCCCTATGGTGGCACGAGAAGGGGCTGACGAGTAATATCGCTTTCCTTGAACTATTTCCCATTCTGGTGGCCCTGAGAACCTGGCCAGAAGGGTTCAGAGATCATTCTGTTGTGTTCTGGTCCGACAATATGACCGTGGTAGAATGCATCAATAGTCAGGCAGCCCGTTGTAAATTGATTTTGAGGCTGCTCAAAGAAATTGTCTTACTGTGTATGCAACTGAACGTGATATTCAGAGCAAAACATGTCCCAGGGGTGATGAATCAGGCTGCTGATGCACTGTCTCGTTTTCACATGCAGGCTTTCTCGGGTTTCCTTCCTTCAGCGGACCCAGAGCCGGCACCCTTCCCCGAAGCTCTCTGGTCTCTCGGTGCCCCGAACTTCGTCACCTCGTGGGAGAGAGTCTAGCACCCAGGACAAGGAAGGCATATGAAGGGGCGTTTCAGGCCTATTTAGCCTTTTTGGGGGCAGAGAGAGGGGGACTTTGGGGTCAGGAGGAGTGGGTAATACTTTTTCTGATGTCTTTACGTAGGGCTGGGAAATCGGTGGCTACGGCCCAAAGGCATCGTGCCGCCATTTCCTTTGTTGCCAGGGCCCATGGCATCCAGGACCCGACAGCGTCTTTTACAGTACAAAAGGCGCTGCGTGGGTGGCAACGCCTAGAGGGTCGCAGAGTAGACGTAAGACGACCGATAGGTCTAGATAGGTTGTCCCAGTTACTGGCCACACTCCCTAACACATGCTCGTCCCCTTTCGAGACCTGTTTGTTCCGGACTGCATTTACGCTGGCATTTCACGGGGCTATGAGAGTTAGTGAGCTGGTTGCAAGGAACAAACAGGATGTGTCGGGGGGCTTGTGCAGGGAGCATGTTCAGATCAGGGGCGATGCGATGATTGTCTCCTTTCTCAGGTCCAAGACCGACCAAGATGGGAGGGGGGACTGCACGATCATTCGCCGGACCCCCGGGTCATCCATGTGTCCGGTACAGTGCTTAGAAGATTACCTAGCACGAAGGGTGGCATCATGGGGGGGGACATTGTTGAGGCATGCAGACGCCACCCCGCTGACGAGGTTTCAGTTTCAGCGGGTGCTTGCAATGGCCATTGCCGCAGCGGGCTTGGACCCGGGCGAATTCGGGACCCATTCCTTTCGAATAGGGGCTGCCACTGAAGCTACAGCCAGGGGTCTTAATGTAGAACAAGTGAAACGTATGGGGCGCTGGTCCTCCAATTGTTATAAGAGGTACGTGCGATTGCACATGTTGTGAAGCTGTAATCATGTACTCACGCTTCTTGTCTTTTGTTTGTTTTCAGTTGCGCAAGCCTACGCGGCAGGGCGGACTGTGCAGTCGACCCAACACCAGGCCAGCGGTCGCACATCACCGGCTGTGAGGAAGGAGGTGTGGGTCGTGGGCCACTCATACGTGAGACGGGCCGCAGACGTATTCAAAGCAGGTGACATGATTCACGTACCTGGGGAATACGGGTACAGAGTGTCCTTCTACGGAAGGGGCGGTCTCTGTATTGACCAGTTTCAGGCATTCTTTGAGGGTTTGTTAGAGCGGATGAGGTCACCGCCGTCCATAGTCATAGTGCATTTGGGGGGCAATGATTTGGTCACCACCGGTAGACGACTTCTCCTGGAGTCTATGCTTTCCACGGTAAGTTGGTTAGCAAGGAGAGTTCCGGGGTGCATAATTGCGTGGTCTCATACGATCCCACGAAAAGTATGGCGGGGGGCTATCTCGATCCCTGCTTTAAATCATTCGGTTAGAAAATTGAATGACAAAGTGAGTAGGTTGTTCCATTCCAAGACATTGCATTCGATCTCGCATAGTAGTATTAATGATGACAGTATGTATCTGGGGGATGGTGTGCATTTGTCGAGGGTGGGCAATGAGTTACTCATAGGAGACTTCTTAGCTTGGTTAAAATCGTTAAAACATGACCTTTAGGTAGGAGTTTTGTGGGGGGTCCGGATAGCCGGTCAACTATCCGGACCTGTGGCGGTAAGGTCATGATCGGTGAGCACTAATTGGTAGATCCCTATGAGTGGGCGTCACCCAACACGGATGGGAGCGCTCGGGAGAGGTGGCCATTGGCCCCTCAATGGGGAGGCGGTCCCGTCTAAGGGCGGGTCGCCGGAAGTAAAGGAAAGGCGGTCAAGGCCCCTTCCTTTGTAGGAGGGGTTACAGCCCCCTCCTGGGGAATTTCCCGGGGCCAGTGTCATCTGCGACGGCAGATGCGGTAAGTTGTGTGGGGTGGGGGGAGGTCCACGATACCTTCTAGATACCACACACAAGTCTTCGAACGACCTTTAAATGGCGTCGAGTCTTAAGTGCCCCCGTCAAGTCAAGGGAAATTGTTAGTAGTTGCACTTGAGGTAAGCCTCTGTGCTGTCGCCCCTCCCAAGTGGGAGGGGTAAGTCTGGTTAGGGATCTTGACACCGGTTATGACCTTGCCGTTGGCCCTTAAACGTTAGGATGTACAATTTCAGTGTTTCTAGAGAATGTTTTTGTAGGATGCTAGTTCGGCTAGGAGAACCTCTGTATTAGAGATTATGTTAAGGTTAGCCAAACATCGCAATGTGATAATGAAATTGTACATAACATGAAAACGTTTAATGTTTTAATTTTTTGTTTTAATAAATACGGCCGGGATGGTTACTCCATCCCACATCCAAAAACTTTAAGAACTGTTTCCGGTTTCCCTCCTTTTGGGGATTGTGTTGAGAGGGGGTGGCGGGTATCTCAGCCATATGGAAAGGGGCGACCACTCGGTCCCCCCGAACGTATGGCGGAGTGCCTCGATCCCCCCGGGAAGCCATTTTGGGGCGGGAAGCGCGTCTCGGCTGGTATGCCCGAAGCGGCGTAGCCGGGGCGCGCTTTTTCCCGCCCTAGAGTGGGCTGGCCTAGACACCGACGTAGCCAGCCCCGCCCTAGGGGCAGGCAGGGGCGGGTTTTCGCCCGCTCTGAAGACGGATAAAAAGAGACGCAAGACCAGAAGACGTCCTCTTGTTCTTGTGCTCCGAAGCTGCACCTCCTCGCTACACGTGAGCTCGGGACGGAACGAAGAGCCAATTTTGACCCACCCACCAGCCCCTGAGGACAGCAAGTTGTTGTGCAATAAAGTGAATTTATAAGTTTGTTTTTTCCATTTCGTTTACAGGCTGTGAAAGTATCAGTTTGTTGTTGATCATAATAAAGTATGGTGAATATCGTCTAGGTTGTTACGATTAAAATGATTTGATGTAGTGTTGCATTTTAAGCATGTTCTTTCGGTCGTAGCGACCAATGTTTTTATAGGTTTGAGTAAGAATTGTCGTATTTATTTTTGGTAGGCGGTAAGGTCATGATCGGTGAGCACTAATTGGTAGATCCCTATGAGTGGGCGTCACCCAACACGGATGGGAGCGCTCGGGAGAGGTGGCCATTGGCCCCTCAATGGGGAGGCGGTCCCGTCTAAGGGCGGGTCGCCGGAAGTAAAGGAAAGGCGGTCAAGGCCCCTTCCTTTGTAGGAGGGGTTACAGCCCCCTCCTGGGGAATTTCCCGGGGCCAGTGTCATCTGCGACGGCAGATGCGGTAAGTTGTGTGGGGTGGGGGGAGGTCCACGATACCTTCTAGATACCACACACAAGTCTTCGAACGACCTTTAAATGGCGTCGAGTCTTAAGTGCCCCCGTCAAGTCAAGGGAAATTGTTAGTAGTTGCACTTGAGGTAAGCCTCTGTGCTGTCGCCCCTCCCAAGTGGGAGGGGTAAGTCTGGTTAGGGATCTTGACACCGGTTATGACCTTGCCGTTGGCCCTTAAACGTTAGGATGTACAATTTCAGTGTTTCTAGAGAATGTTTTTGTAGGATGCTAGTTCGGCTAGGAGAACCTCTGTATTAGAGATTATGTTAAGGTTAGCCAAACATCGCAATGTGATAATGAAATTGTACATAACATGAAAACGTTTAATGTTTTAATTTTTTGTTTTAATAAATACGGCCGGGATGGTTACTCCATCCCACATCCAAAAACTTTAAGAACTGTTTCCGGTTTCCCTCCTTTTGGGGATTGTGTTGAGAGGGGGTGGCGGGTATCTCAGCCATATTAGAACAATCACAGACCTCAGAGAACATCTGAGGAAAGGAAAAGCTCGCCCTGACATGGTGGCAAAGATGCCTGAAGGACCCCTTATTTCCACTTGAATTGGATTTCTCTCCAATTGCCATCTAACTGCCCTCTTTTTCATTGCCTCAAAGACCCGCAAAGGCTTCAAATGTCCGTTTTGCTCACCTGTTAGTGTATAATGTGCCATCGCCATCTATGTTAAATAATTAACCTGAAAATATTGCTTTTTGGGCCATTTGCTTTACATTTTTCTTCCTTTTTTTAACACGACGTCATACATGCACCTGCCTGCCAGAAAATTTTAACTCAAGTCCATTACAGAAACTTCTCAATGAGATATACATGTGTGCGCTGTTGTCCCTTGGGGAGCTCTTATCCGTGGCAAATTCTAGGAAGACGTCTGTTATTTTTGTGATCGCTGCTAGTGTTTAATAAATGCACATTGCAGAAACATTTCAAGCATACTGCAGTTTACTTCAATCAGGCTTCCATGTTGTGCTGAAGGTTCAGTTGTCCATTGGTGAGTGGAATGCACTGGACCGTGTGGGAGTTCTGGCTGGAGAGAAACGTAATACCTAACTATTGGGACTTGAGATGAATACTAAATCACAAACTAATGAGGCGTGATAATTTTTCTAACTTCGGAAAAGCCGAAACAATGCACAAAAACTCCGCAAGAAAAGCACAACACTGCATTGTATCACACTCCCTGTTTGCCTCTTTCTGTTCTGAGCTGCCCGGTCTTGAAATCAGGCACCCACTCAATCGGAGAAATAGCTGGTTTTAAAGCAGGCGCACGCGAACAAGTGTCCTGCACTGAGCCAAAGCAGCTGAGTATGATGCAGAGCAAGAGGAATTAACTTTCTCCATAAACAAAGACAAGCAGGTCTATGCAGCTCAAAAAACAACATCTGTATTAGACAGAAGAGCAACGCCCAGAAGCTCATGCACCAATTAAGCAAAGGGGTTTAAAAGGTAAACTACTTACATATCTGCTTGAAATCTTGGACAGCCTTTGAATGACCATGAGTATTTTTTCGATTGCTTTAAATAGGAGAATCCTAGAATTCTTATCTTAATAAACAGTTTGAAAGATTTGATACCACCATTTAGTTTCCCCCATACTTACATCTTTGAAGGAGGAGACCGCTTGCCCATATGTCACCACTAGTTTCCCTCTCAATGTCACATTCTCTGCCACATGCTTTTATTAGGGCACTGGGCGGGACCTTGCTAACTTTAATTGCATGTCTTGGTTTGAATCTCCCATTACATCTTGTTGGCATTTCGCAAGCACTCCTCCTGGGCAGGTGCGTATGATTGTCATTATGCTGGCAAATGCCTAGGGCTGATCTGGATTCGAACCTGGCACACACAGATTTCCGACTGGGAGTCTCCTTCAATAATTGAAGTATTCCCATCCTGACCAATGTTACTGAGACGAGAGCACCTTGATCTACCCGGCAAGGAGAGATCTTCCAAACTGGTCTCACTGATCCTTAATCATAAAAAACAGTGTCAAATAATAGATGGAGCTTTAGATCTCTGTCTGACCGTATGATTATTTGTTTTTGCTATTAAACAACATTTCCAGTAGTAGTCCTTCAAAGTTGTGCCAGGTGCTGATGACTAGGCATATTACTGGGAATGTTATGTGACTATATTCCTGCAGGCCACTACTCCCCTTCTGAAGGGTTCTATTTAGCATTACAATATGTGCATCGAGAATGGAGCCTCCTGTGCAAAAACCTTTTTGCTTGTGGAGAAAGCTCCTCTGCTACACCACAACAAAAATGAGGTGCATTAGTTTCACTTACCGTCCTGGAAGAGAATCAAGAGCCTGATTATAAGTTTGGTGCAGTTGTGCCGGCTCTCTGTAAAAAATGAGTTTGAGAGCTCTGGTTATGAACAAAATGCAACAGACATTGAGAAATAACAGAAAGCTAAACAGAAAACCAAGACTGGATATGCGGTACAAAGGGCTGTGAAGTTTGGCTGTATAAGAGGGGGGTGGTGGCTATTGGGGGATAGTCTTTTTCTTACTTTTATTAGGCAGCCATTTTTTTCTACCTTTTACAAAAATTTTCTTTGTCAGTAAACATACGTTTATATTTGGCCATTTTTAAGGTATTTCTAAGGTGTGAGGAGGTAGGAGAGTTGTGTATATAATATGTGTAGTGCTATTGGTGAGTTTATTGTGTGTTTTATTTAACCCAGGACGGAGTTCGCGGAGTTGCACTAAGCGAAGCTACGCGTAGTGCAAAAAAACTCTGCTGCACTATGCGGAGCTCCGCAAGCGATGGAGAACGGTAGAAAAATGCTGTTTGCGGTGATTGCACAGTGCCGGATGCTTGTCCACACTGTGCTATCGATGTCAACAGCACCAAGCAAAGCACAAGCTTACCTTTTCTCCCACTCGAGTAGATTGTTACTCGAGCAGCAGCTTTCTCAGCGCGAACGGGCAGTTTCTCAACACCAGCAGTTGCAAGCATACGCGAGCGAGAAAAAATCTTGCCGGGAGGTGGATTTTCCTCGCTCGCACTCACCAACTTGACATTGGTGAACAGGAGCGAGGAAAAAAACTCTGCTCCACTGTGCGAGTTTTTGGGAACTGAGTGCGGTAACCTCCACAAGCAGCGTGGAGTTCACCGCCCAGGGTTAGTTTTATCGTGTTTTTGGAGTCTCTTTGGTGTTGCACAGGTATAGTATGTGTTGTAGGAATTAAAATGTTTTTTAATGTAAGTCATGTGTAGTGTATGTATTACTGACTAGTTTTGTGTAGAGTAATATTATGCATGTATATATGTGGTAATAAAGGGGTCCATTAAGAAGTAGGGGAGATCGCCACCGCCTGCATGGCGGTGGCGATCCGCCCTACATCCTACCCCGCTGCCACCCATTTCCCCCCTCCATATTAGTATGGCGGGGGGGACCCCGGTGGACGGGAAGACCATTGGCCGCTTTTCGGCCCGGACAACGATTCAACCAAGCTGAAAAGGGTTTAATAATGGTGGCGGTGTCTGCTAGACACCGCCATCCGTATTAGTATGCAGGCGGAGAGCAGCCTCCCATGGAAAGGCATAAAGAGTACACAATTGGGGGCCCATTGTGAGCGCCCAGGTAGTTGGAGGGGTGGGTGGTGCACATGGGGTGTACCTATGGTACCCCCCTGCATTTGCATGCACAATACGGCAGGCACCGCGCGGTGCCTGCCACTTTGTGCATGCAAATGCACAACATGCATTTCTACCATTGCGGCAGGGGCTGCTGAAAGCACCGCCTGCCGCAAAGTTAAAAATGCATGATACCCCCGCCAGTGTGGCGGGCGCATGCTAATCTCTCCCATTGGACCACCACACATATGGCGGGCGGTCCCGTTTTCCGTCACGATCTTAATGATGCCCATAGTGTTTTATGCAGGAAGGTGGTCTATTTTTTGCAGGTTTCATTTTTCCTGGACTGTTCTAAGGGAAGTCGGAAATACATTTTGTTTTTAAAGGAGATCTGAATTCATTTATTGTAAACCTGTTTATTTAATATAGATTTTCTTGTTTCTCAGGTTTCCTGGAGCTGTTCTTTTTTTATACTATCTTTCAGATTTTATATGGAACCTACAAACTGTAGATTTCCTTGAGGGATTGGAATTTTTCGAACCTACATTTTTGAAATTTTGTGGGCTTTTTTCTATAGTTAAAACAATTTATATGGACTCATATGGACCGCTGTATTCATAATCAGACCCAAAGTATCATCCCTGTATAGCTGTGTGGGGTACACTTTTAGTGTAGATTGGATAATAGCTTGAAGTCAATAATATTTTTGGACGGATATCAGTTGTTTGTTTCCTGCTTAATCTGGTTTAGCAGTTCCATGTAGGTACTGTTTAGTTTTTTTGGAATTAATGCGCAGACAAAAGGTATGTTCGTTTTTTTGAAAATTCACCATGTATGGTGTAAAGTTGATGGAATAGTTTGGGGCGCAGCAAATACGAGTATATGTTTGTCATGGCATTTATTGTCTTATAATAGGAATTGCTCCTCTCTGTAGACCATTGTGAGCTTTAGTGGGATGTTAATATCTCTAAATGTTTTAGGAGCAGGTAGGGTGTCGCTGGTGGCCCTATAGTTTGAGTTATAAGGTGTTTAAGGTTGGTAATCATGGTAAATGGAGGCCTGTACTATGTTCTCTTATGTAGGGTAGTATATCTTTACATATTTCTGCTGTAGGTTCTTGGGAACTAGTGCCTGCTTCTCTTATATTTTCTAATACTTATCTCACTTCTATTACATGTTTATGTTCTATTTACATTGAGAATGTGTTTGTGTTCTTTTACATTTTCTCTGGTACTTGCCCTCCGATTACATGTATTAGACTAATATTTGGTACATTGCCAATTAATTGGTTAAACAGATTCATTTTCTTGACTGTATGTGTATCCCACGTAACATAGTAAAAGTTTCCCCTTCTGTGATGTTATAAATTTTGCAGCTCTGTCATTATGTCTTTATTTACTATTATCATTGAACATAGAAAAACGATTATAAAAAATGTTTATTAGTGTACAATTAAACAGACATTTTCGTTTTTTTGAAAACTTACTTGTATCTTGTTTGGTGAAGTTTTCTTTTTTTCAGCAAGCTTCTTCTTGACACAGGTTTTTTTTTCTTCTGCTGGAAGAAAAAAGGTAGTTTTATTTATTGCACACATTATCTTTTTGTTGCTTACGGTTGTTTAGGTTCAGCCGCGGTCGGCTGTAGGATTTCCTGCAGGGCGGTGACGTGAGGAGGGGGAAGGGCAGGGTGGGGGGTAGTAATGGGTGGATTATGCAGTTTAGTAGGTAAATAAACATATAAATAAATAAAATGGTATTTTGTTGCGCGCACTGCATCACCAAATGCGATGCAGTGCGCTCAACAAAATTTGTTTTATTTATTTTTATGTTTACTTACCTGCTAAACTCCGTAATCCATACATTACTACCCCCACCCTGCCCCACCCCATTCCCACCATTATAAAAAACAAGGGAACCCGTATAGGTAGTTGCGGACCTCGGGTAGTTAATGATTTTTGAAAAATCAACCGAATAACGGGCAAACAGATTGGAGGTGGCTTACAATACAATGTAATCTTGTGTAAGCTCAAACCAACAGTAACTGCAAAGCATGTTACACAATCGAAAGAAGCAGTACTGTTAAAACAGTCGACGTGACGTTTCGATCCCTATCTCCAAAAATTAATTGGGATCATCTTCAGGACTATCAAATTTACTTTTTGCCTGATTGTTTGTATAAAAGCCTGTGGGATTGAACAGGAGGCAGGAAGAGGGAAAAGAGACAAATTATCTCAAGGGGAAATTTCTGTTTAAATACAGCATGTCAGTCACACTTTTGGTAATTCAAACGTTCTGTGCCATAAAGTGCAAAAACATTAAGGAGACAACTGTAATATTATAGATGTTAAAAATATCGATGTTAAAAATATCGTTTTTTTTTGTCTTTTAAAATATAAATGTAAAATAAAGTAAATAACACTAATAAATAAAATCTACATAGTTAAAGTATCTAATAATGTTTAAAATTAATAAATAATACATATATAATAATAATACATTAATTAAATATATACAGTAAATATATAATATATATGTGAAGTAGTGTGGCTCACTGGTTAGAGGCGGCAGACCCGAGAGCAGAGGACAGCCCGGGACCAGGGTTCGATTCCCGGCGCGGCAGGTTTCTGGACCAGGGTCAGCGGACTCGAAAATTCTCTCGCCTCGGTGCCCACTCTGATCAGCGATCACACTCGGCAACTCTGGGCATTAGCTTGCCTCATCTTCACTAACGGCCCCACCAGACTGCCGGGGATGCCTGGTCTCACCCTGGAGATACCCATTAAGGGACCATCTCTCAGGGAAGCCAGGAAGGGTTTCGCAGCAGTCAAAGCGCCTTGGGACCCTACGGGTAAGTAGTGCGCTATATAAATGCCTATACATGTACTGAGCAATAAGTTGTAATAATTATTTTACTAATTCATAAATTAATAAAATATATTCTAAATTACACATACATTTACAAACATAAAACAATAACATAAATAAAATATAAAATATATAAAAAAATAAATATACTTTTATTATTTTAAAAATTAATTATATAAAACGTTGGATAGCGTAAGGGTAAAAATTACTATTCCCACTTCAGAGAGTGCAACAGTAGGGAAAGTGTTGGATAGCGTAGGAGTATAAATTACTATTGCCACTCCAGAGAGTGCAACAGTAGGGAAAGCATTGGATAGCGTAAGAGTAAAAATTACTATTCCCACTCCACAGAGTGCAACAGTAGAGTGATCGTTGGATAGCGAAGGAGTAAAAATTACTATTCCCACTCCAGAGAGTGCAACAGTAGGGAAAGCGTTGGATAGCGTAGGGGTAAAAATTACTATTCCCACTCCAGAGAGTGCAACAGTAGGGAAAGCGATGGATAGCGTAGGAGTAAAAACGTACTATTCCTACTCCAGAGATGGCAACAGTAGGGAAAGCATTGGATAGCGTAAGAGTAAAAATTACTATTCCCACTCCACAGAGTGCAACAGTAGGGAAAGCGTTGGATAGCGTAGGAGTAAAAATTACTATTCCCACTCCAGACAGTGCAACAGTAGGGAAAACGTTAGATAGAGTAGGGGTAACAATTACTATTCCCACTCCGGGGAGTGCAACAGTAGAGAAAGCGTTGGATAGCGTAGGGGTACCAATTACTATTCCAACTCCAGAGAGTGCAACAGTATTGAAAGTGTTGAATAGCGTAGGGGTTAAAATAACATACTTATAAATAAAAGCTTTTTTAATAATAAAAATATAAACTATTAAATAAATATAAACCATATACAATACCTATACATAATTATAAAAAACCTGATTAGCTAAATATATTTAACCAAAAATAAATATTAGAAAATATCATTTTATAATATTTATTTACCAATTAAAAATTAATTAACAATTATATTATTAACAAAACAATTATTTTTAAAACATTATTACTTAATTACATTTAAATTACTTCCCACCATATTCCCCTATAAAGCCACTACCTGCAACAGAACACATTTATCTATTTATGAATTAAATAAAATTATTTGCCAATTAATTAAAATTATTTACCAATTAATTAAAATTAATTACCAATTAATTAAAATTAATTTATAATTCTTACTAATTAATAATTAATTAAACATAATTAAATTACTTCCCACCCTATTCCCCTATAAACCCACAACCCGCTACAGAACATATATATCAATTAATCAATTAATTAAAATTAAATACCAATTAATTACATTTATTTACCAATATTTAAAATTATTTAATAATAACTACTAATTAATCATTAATTTAACATAATTAAATTACTTCCCACCCTATTCCCCTATAAACCCACAACCCGCTACAGAACATATTTATCAATTAATCAATTAATTCAAATGAATTACCAATTAAATAAATGAAATTACCAATTATTTAAAATTAATTATTAATACCTATTCATTATTAATTAATTTAACTTAATTATATTACTTCCCAACCTATTTCCCTATAAACCCATAACACGCTACAGAACATATTAATCAATTAATCAATTAATTAAAATTAATTTCCAACTAATTAAAAATAAATACCAATTAATTACAATTTATTAATAAATCCTACTAATTAATAATCAATTTAACATAATTAAATTACTTCCCACCCTATTCCCCTATAAACCCACAACCTGCTCTGGTACTAAAACTTATAATTTGCTTATAAATAGATTCATTAATATATAAAATTAATACACATATAATATTAATTATTTTAAATACTTAAGTTAAACATATAACACATACATAATAAAAAACAAAACAATAATACAAATATCGATATTAGTGTCATTGAAATTAGTGACATCGATATATATGCTATCGATATTACTAACTTCGATATTACTTACATCGACATAAAGAATTTCGATATTACTTACCTTAGGGTCGATTTTCTGTCCAACGATATTCTTGACATCGATATTCTGCACCTTCAAAATTTCAAACACAATATTTTGGTAGGTCGATATTTAATACTCGATATTTTGACTGTGTACCGCTTGTGATAGCTACATATTTCAACAATCTAGGCCTTTGTCTCTTATTGTAAATACAAGTCTCTATAGTGCTAATAATAGTAATTAGGTTAGGGGTGCGCCATGCTATGCTTTTGATAAAATCCTGTTCCTTTAGTTGTTTATTCTTATCTTTTGTCTTGCATCAAACAGAAGTCTGCAAAGACTGTAGTCTGAAGCTGCTGTAGATCATCGGAGGAGGAGTCAGTGTCATGAAGTCATAGCAGAAGTTGCTGCGGGAGCTGTAATCAAGCGCAGGTAACTGGAGCAGATGAAACAAGGCCATGCACCACCGTGGAGCAGAAGCAACAAGGCCATGTACCCAGCCGCGGCCGGTAGTGGGAGTACCTGCTGGGCGGTGACGTAGGGAGGGGGAGAGGCAGGCTGGGGAGTAGTAATGTATGGATTACGGACCTTAACAGGTAAGTAAACATATAAATTAAAAAAATTGTTGCGCGCACTGCATCGCATTTGGTGATGCAGTGCACACAACAAAATTAGTTTTATTCATTTATATGTTTACTTACCTGTTAAGGTCCGTAACCCATACATTACTACCCCCCACCCTGTCCCTCCCCACTTCACCTCCCGGCAGGTACTCCCACTACCGGCCTCGGCTGCATGTACCACCGTGAATGTGGATCAGCTTTTATAGCCACTTCTGCACATGGCAGCCAGAAGCACTTGTGGCTATTAGAGCCAGTGTGGCTGGGTACGATAAGAGGCCAACTTCTGAACACGTTGGTGAGCAGTCGTGCGAGCCTCATGTAAACCAGCCCTGGGTTTTCTAGATTGTTCAGAGCTCTGTTTTTAGTGCTACCACCGGAGATAAGTAACAGAAACAGGAAATCATTGAAAAATATACATTATAAAGCTACCAGTGCCACCAGTGATGTTATGGCAATAAGTTGTTTACACACCATTATTAAATGAAATAAGGTAAACCAATCTTATCCTATGTGAGAGGTAAAGTAGTGAAAAACACATTTAGGAGTTTTTCACCACTAGGAAATGTAATACTCAAAACACAGGTCCTACGTTCAGATGCAGCCAGTGGGCTGTTTATGGGTTATCTTAGAGGTGACATATGTATTAAGAAGGCAGGTTTAGGCCTGGCAAAAGGATTATTCAGTCAAGTTGAATTAGGAGTTTAAAACTGCACTGCCGGCTGCAATGGTAGCCCTTTTGCATGTTTTAAAAAGACACTTTAGATGGTGACACAATGAGTGTGAAGGCCCACGAGTAGCAGTTACCGTACCTGTAGTGCCATGTACTAGGAACCTGCCAGTAAATTAAATGTAGCAATCAGGTTTAAGACAATTGTACAATGTTTTAGGGTGAGAGCACTAGGCCTTTAGCACTGACTAGCAGTGGTAAAGTGCACAGAGTCCTAAAATCCTACAAAAAATGGCTCAAGAAAGGAAGGCAAAATGATTGGGGTGACCATGCAGAGAGGATCAAGTCCAACACTACAAGAATTAGGGTAACTGGTGCGGCAATACATTTAATAAAGCCAGAAGATGCTGTAGCACCCAATGAACAAACAAAAACATCATATGGAGATTTAGAGCATTGGAATGTTGGGAACTCTATTGAAAACAATGGAGTGCTCTGCGCTTATAATGGCTGGTATAAGCCTGGAGCTCCAACATTCCAATGTTTCTTTGTTTACAGCTCTGGCTGTGAACAAAGGCTTCAGGGAACCTGAGGGGATTTCAATCCCCTCACGCTTCCAAAAGGCTGTGTTTTTTTTTGTTAGAACATTCTGTCCTCTAGTGACAATGTTCTAATATCCTCATAAAATTAATAAATAATACATATATAATAATAATACATTAATTAAATATATACAGTAAATATATAATATATATCTACTGAACAATAAGTTGTAATAATTATTTTACTAATTCATAAATTAATAACATATATTCTAAATTACACATACATTTAAAAACATAAAACAATAACATAAATAAAATGTAAAAAATATAAAAAATAAATATACTTTTATTATTTTAAAAATTAATTATATAAAACGTTGGATAGCGTAAGGGTAAAAATTACTATTCCCACTCCAGAGAGTGCAACAGTAGGGAAAGTGTTGGATAGCGTAAGAGGAAAAATTACTATTCCCACTCCACAGAGTGCAACAGTAGAGAGATCGTTGGATAGCGTAGGAGTAAAAATTACTATTCCCACTCCAGAGAGTGCAACAGTAGGGAAAGCGTTGGATAGCGTAGGGGTAAAAATTACTATTCCCACTTCAGAGAGTGCAGCAGTAGGGAAAGCGATGGATAGCAGAGGGGTAAAAATTACTATTCCTACTCCAGAGAGTGCAACAGTAGGGAAAGTGTTGGATAGTGTAGGAGTAAAAATTACTATTCCCACTCCAGAGAGTGCAACAGTAGGGAAAGCATTGGATAGCGTAAGAGTAAAAATGACTATTCCCACTCCACAGAGTGCAACAGTAGGGAAAGCGTTGGATAGCGTAGGAGTAAAAATTACTATTCCCACTCCAGAGAGTGCAACAGTAGGGAAAGCGTTGGATAGCGTAGGGGTAAAAATTACTATTACCACTCCAGAGAGTGCAACAGTAGGGAAAGCGTTGGATAGCGTAGGAGTAAAAATTACTATTACCACACCAGAGAGTGCAACAGTAGGGAAAGCATTGGATAGCGTAAGAGTAAAAATTACTATTTCCACTCCACAGAGTGCAACAGTAGGAAAAGCGTTAGATAGCGTAGGAGTAAAAATTACTATGCCCACTCCAGAGAGTGCAACAGTAGGGAAAGCGTTGGATAGCGTAGGGGTAAAAATTACTATTCCCACTCCAAAGAGTGCAACAGTAGGGAAAGCGTTGGATAGCGTTGGAGATAAAAATTATTATTCCCACTCCAGAGAGTGCAACAGTAGGGAAAGCAATGGATAGCGTAAGAGTAAAAATTACTATTCCCACTCCACAGAGTGCAACAGTAGAGAAAGCGTTGGATAGCGTAGGAGTTAAAATTACTATTCCCACTCCAGAGAGTGAAACAGTAGGGAAAGCTTTGGATAGCGTAGGGGTAAAAACTACTATTCCCACTCCAGAGAGTGCAACAGTAGGGAAAGCTTTGGATAGCGTAGGGGTAAAAACTACTATTCGCACTCCAGAGAGTGCAACAGTAGGGAAAGCGTTGGATAGCGTAGGAGTAAAAATTACTATTCCCACTCCAGAGAGGGCAACAGTAGGGAAAGCGTTGGATAGCGTAGAAGTAAAAATTACTATTCCCACTCCAGAGAGTGCAACAGTAGGGAAAGCGTTGGATAGCGTAGGGGTAAAAATTACTATTCCCACTCCGGAGAGTGCAACAGTAGGGAAAGTGTTGGATAGCGTAGGAGTAAAAATTACTATTCCCATTCCAGAGAGTGCAAAGGTAGGGAAAGCGTTGGATAGCGTAGGAGTGAAAATTACTATTCCCATTCTAGAGAGTGCAACAGTAGGGAAAGCGTTGGATAGCGTAGGGGTAAAAATGACTATTCCCACTCCAGAGAGTTCAACAGTAGGGAAAGCGTTGGATAGCGTAGGATAAAAATTACTATTCCCACTCCAGAGAGTGCAACAGTAGGGAAAGCGTTGGATAGCGTAGGGGTACAAATTACTATTCCCACTCCAGAGAGTGCAACAATAGGGAAAGCGTTGGATAGCGTAGGAGTAAAAATTACTATTCCCACTTCAGAGAGTGCATCAGTAGGGAAAGCGTTGGATAGCGTAGGAGTAAAAATTACTGTTCCCACTCCAGAGAGTGCAACAGTAGGGAAAGCGTTGGATAGTGTAGGGGTAAAAATACATATTCCCACTCCAGAGAGTGCAACAGTAGGGAAAGCGTTGGATAGCGTAGGGGTAAAAATTACTATTTCCACTCCAGAGAGTGCAACAGTAGGGAAAGTGTTGGATAGCGTAGGATTAAAAATTACTATTCCCACTCCAGACAGTGCAACAGTAGGGAAAACGTTAGATAGCGTAGGGGTAACAATTACTATTCCTACTCCAGAGTGCAACAGTAGGGAAAGTGTTGAATAGCGTAGGGGTCAAAATAACATACTTATAAATAAAAGCTTTTTTAATAATAAAAATATAAACTGTTAAATAAATGTAAACCATATACAATACCTATACATAATTATAAAAAAGAACCTGATTAGCTAAATATATTTAACCAAAAATAAATATTAGAAAATATCATTTTATAATATTTATTTACCAATTAATAATTAATTAACAATTATATTATTAACAAAACAGTCATTTTTAAAACATTATTACTTAATTACATTTAAATTACTTCCCACCATATTCCCCTATAAAGCCACTACCCGCAACAGAACACATTTATCTATTTATGAATTAAATACATTTTTTTGCCAATTAATGAAAATGATTTACCAATTAGTTAAAATTATTTACCAATTAATTAAAATGAATTTATAATTCTTACTAATTAATAATTAATTTAACATAATTAAATTACTTCCCACCCTATTCCCCTATAAACCCACAACCCGCTACAGAACATATTTATCAATTAATCAATTAATTCAAATGAATTACCAATTAATTAAATGAAATTACCAATTATTTAAAAATAATTAATAATAACTATTAATTATTAATCAATTTAACTTAATTATGTTACTTCCCAACCTATTTCCCTATAAACCCATAACCCACTACAGAACATATTTATCAATTAATCAATTAATTAAAATTAATTTCCAAGAATTAAAAATAATTACCAATTAATTACAATTTATTAATAAATCCTACTAATTAATAATCAATTTAACATAATTAAATTACTTCCCCACCCTATTCCCCTATAAACCCACAACCTGCTCTGGTACTAAAACATATAATTTGCTTATAAATAGATTCATTAATATATAAAATCAATACACATATAATATTAATTATTTTAAATACTTAAGTTAAACATATGACACATACATAATAAAAAACAAAAAAATAATACAAATATCGATATTAGTGTCATCGAAATTAGTGACATCGATATATATGCTATCGATATTACTAACTTCGATATTACTTACATCGACATAAAGAATTTCGATATTACTTACCTTAGGGTCGATATTCTGTCCAACGATATTCTTGATATCGATATTCTGCACCTTCGAAATTTCAAACACGATATTTTGGTAGGTCGATATTTAATACTCGATATTTTGACTGTGTACCGCTTGTGATAGCTACATATTTCAACAATCAAGGCCTTTGTCTCTTATTGTAAATACAAGTCTCTATAGTGCTAATAATAGTAATTAGGTTGGGGGTGCGCCATGCTATGCTTTTGATAAAATCCTGTTCCTTTAGTTGTTTATTCTTATCTTTTGTCTTGCATCAAACAGAAGTCTGCAAAGACTGTAGTCTGAAGCTGCTGTAGATCATCGGAGGAGGATTCGGTGTCATGAAGTCATAGCAGAAGTTGCTGCGGGAGCTGTGATCAAGCGCAGGTAACTGGAGCAGACGAAACAAGGCCATGCACCACCGTGGAGCAGAAGCAACAAGGCCATGTACCCAGCCGCGGCCGGTAGTGGGAGTACCTGCTGGGCGGTGACGTAGGGAGGGGGAGAGGCAGGCTGGGGAGTAGTAATGTATGGATTACGTACCTTAACAGGTAAGTAAACATATAAATAAATAAAAATTGTTGCGCGCACTGCATCGCATTTGTTGATGCAGTGCACACAGCAAAATTAGTTTTATTCATTTATATGTTTACTTACCTGTTAAGGTCCGTAACCCATACATTACTACCCCCCATCCTGTCCCTCCCCAGGTCACCTCCCGGCAGGTACTCCCACTACCGGCCTCGGCTGCATGTACCACCGTGAATGTGGATCAGCTTTTATAGCCACTTCTGCACATGGCAGCCAGAAGCACTTGTGGCTATTGGAGCCAGTGTGGCTGGGTACGATAAGAGGCCAACTTCTGAACACGTTGGGGAGCACTCGTGCGAGCCTCATGTAAACCAGCCCTGGGTTTTCTAGATTGTTCAGAGCTCTGTTTTTAGTGCTGCCACCAGAGATAAGTAACAGAAACAGGAAATCATTGAAAAATATACATTATAAAGCTACCAGTGCCACCAGGGATGTTATGGCAATAAGTTGTTTACACACCATTATTAAATGTAATAAGGTAAACCAATCTTATCCTATGTGAGAGGTAAAGTAGTGAAAAACACATGTACGAGTTTTTCACCACTAGGAAATGTAATACTCAAAACACAGGTCCTACGTTCAGATGCAGCCAGTGGGCTGTTTATGGGTTATCTTAGAGGTGACATATGTATTAAGAAGGCAAGTTTAGGCCTGGCAAAAGGATTATTCAGTCAAGTTGAATTAGGAGTTTAAAACTGCACTGCAGGCTGCAATGGTAGCCCTTTTGCATGTTTTAAAAAGACACTTTAGATGGTGACACAATGAGTGTGGAGGCCCACGAGTAGCAGTTACCGTACCTGTAGTGCCATGTACTAGGAACCTGCCAGTAAATTAAATGTAGCAATCAGGTTTAAGACAATTGTACAATGTTTTAGGGTGAGAGCACTAGGACTTTAGCACTGACTAGCAGTGGTAAAGTGCACAGAGTCCTAAAATCCTACAAAAAATGGCTCAAGAAAGGAAGGCAAAATGATTGGGGTGACCATGCAGAGAGGATCAAGTCCAACACTACAAGAATTAGGGTAACTGGTGCGGCAATACATTTAATAAAGCCAGTAGATGCTGTAGCACCCAATGAACACACAAAAACATCATATGGAGATTTAGCCCCTTCGCTGCGGCGGCTATTCCTCGGCAGTACTAAGGGGGTAGGGCGGCCGCGCGGTGGTCACGTGCCTGTGACAGAACCACTCCGTCGCGGCTCGCGGGCGAGCTGTGCTTGTGACGGAACGGTTCCGTCACGAACGCGCCCGCTCAATGGAACGCGCCGCGCAGGCGCGCCGAGCGGGCCGTGACGGAACCGTTCCGTCACAAGCACAGCTCACCCGTGGCTTGTGACTGAACGGTTCCGTCACTAGCATACAAGGGGTTAAAAGAGCAACTATTAGAGGTTCCTGTCCTAAGATGGCCTAACAGAATCTCACAGAGGAAACCGTCTATATCTATGGTTTGTCACACTGGGCGACCAACACAAAAATTATTCCCTATTTTGTTGATCAGTGAGATGCAATGGAACAAAATACCTTTATGTAGTGTTTAATAGAGAGTAATAACAATCTACACTTAAACGCCAATCTACTTTGATATACCCTTTTTACAATAAATATGTCAGACTTGGTGCCTTAATCGTAACATTTTACAAAGAGATTAGGTATTGGTACCATAACTAACCCAGTCCTGCTGCATCTAGTATAAACTTTGCCACAAGCCAAAAAGTTAAATGCAAGGAGTCTTTTTTGTGAAAGAAAAGTTGGCGCAATTAAATTCTGTACTTAGGGAAACCAACATGTGGGTGAGGCCTTTGGCCTTCTCTTAGTAGAGCTCTGTAAGTTTTTTTTGTTGAGCACATAAGGCCAGGCAACAGTTGCACTTTTAAGCCAGACATATAAATTACTAAATAAATTCTAGTTTATTTTATTGACTCTATACTGTTCTAAATATATCTAAGGTTTGACCCTAATATGTCAATGAGTGAACTAACAATGATCGGAGGAAACTTGACAGAGGTGGTCAATTATGTGCCTAAAGTTAAAAAACAGAACTAAAAGTAAATCTTACTGGTAGTTTGAGCAGCTTTCAGAAGAAAAAAAAGGCTGAATGTGCTCCTGTTTATTACATCACATTCAGCATCCCTTGTTCAGAGTGTCAACTTATTTTTGCTGGAATTCCTTGGTGTCTTCAAACATGCAAGAGTCCAGATAACTACATGCTGGATGTCAGACTTTGGTTTCATCTGTGTGAAATCAAGGATGTCATTAGTTCCCATAGAAGGAGGAGTTTTACCATACAAAGTGTCCTTTCAGAGGTGAAGGTGTTTCCATTTGGAATCTTATTATATTATTGATACAAGATGTGGAAAACTATCTTCCTTTCATACCAGCTCCAGTGTCAAAGGCATGCCCACATGTGGTCCCATGCTGACTGTCACTGGATCCAAGCTGTGCCCGGCTAATGTGACCATAACTAGGGTGAAACTGGTCCTGGGTTGCTTGTGTTCCGGGTCAGGGAGAACCTGGCTTGGCTGCTCTGGCTGGACTGTTCCTATGAGTAGCAAGGTCAAGACTGATTTGCATTTGGCTGGGTCCAATCTGAGGGGGAATGGCGACCGAAAGTACAATGGGATGGGGTGCTACCCAGAGCGATTGGCAGTGGTTAGACAAATTGCAAGCATTCCTCCCATCACATTTTGTGTGTCTCAGGTACCGCCCTAAGTGGCATGGGTATGCCTGAAGAGGGTCACATGCTCACTGTGTCACTGGAACCAAGCTGATGCGCTCCTAACTAGGGTAAAACCAGGCCTTAGATGCTTGTGTTCTAGTTGAAGGATGACCTGCCTTGCAGTTCAGGTTGGACTGTTCCCTAGAGTAGTAGGGTCAAGACTGATTTGCATTTGACTGGGTCCAATCTGGGGGGAATGGTGAGCAAAAGAACAATGGGTTGGTTTGCTACCAGTGATTAGACAAATTGCAAGCATTCCTACCATCACCTTTTGTATGTTTCATAGTACATGACATCATCAGGTACTGTCTGTAATTCACTCAATCTTAAAATGCTGTTTAAGGTTGGGTGGTCAAGTTTTCCAAAATACTAGGGCAATGTCTAACAGAATGGCCAGATTTAACACGATAAAGACTTACGTGTTGTTCCCCTATTCTTTCTCTTTGTTTAGGTTATCAATCTTCGAGATAGCATTCAAATTTGAATATGGTTTTCTGTTTATGGGGTTGGTGTAGCACTAGGAAATGAACTGATCATTATGGATAGAAGTCAAGAAAATGTGTGATGCACAAATTGTATCTTTTTTCTTTCCTTCCCATGGAGTCATTTTTAAAAATCTGTTGGTAGCACAAGATTGATTAAGATGTCCTTATTGATAGGGCTATTTATCATAGTGGTCCCAGTAATTTTTCATCAACAGCTTTCATAAAATGACAGAATGCAGCTGCTGCTTCATCTCTCTAAATTGCTTCTGCCGTTGATTGATTTAAAATGCTAATTATCGCACTCCTTGCCTTAAGGCCAACAAACCCAAGTTGGTTCCTTTCCTCTTTAGAAAACACCTTCAAACTACCAAAGAAGGCATTGTATGTGTTGGGATATGAATTCTGCCTCAAAATCAGGAATGTTGCCCAATAACGTGCATCTTTTGCCATAAAGAAAAACATAAAAGACACCTAAGCAGTATCATTGGAAAACAGGTATGGACAACACATGCAACATGAGAACATATTTTAATCTCCACAAATTTGTTTTGGGAGGAGCCATATTAATTCCCATATATACCACTGGTAAATTATGCAGAACTGGAGTGTTTGGTGCCCCAGTGCTATTAGCCGTGGCTCAACAAGTAGCAACACAATCAAATGGATTACTTCTATCCGGTGTTACCAAAGGAGCAGTCTACTTTGGCGAATTAAGAGTAGAGCTCTCATCTTAGCCCTTACTAATTCCTCATGAATATCCTTAATAGTTTTAGTAAAACGTATAGTGGAATTACTGGTCGGATCTATGGGCTAATAATATGGCATAGTCTGTTTAGATTCTGAAGACAAACCCAAATTATTCCGATACCTATGGCTTAGCTTGTTGAATAAAGAAGACCTCAGATATAAACAGGAAATACGTGTGGGGAAAGGAGAAATGCTTGTTACAGGAACAACCCTGGATTTGAGACTCAGCAAGGCCTGCACCCTCAATACATCTTAACAATAAATAAAAGAATATGTTAACAACAGCCAAAAGCACACAAGTATAGAGGATTGAGAATATAGAGTCATATGTTTTGACTTAACCAACATAAGTGAAAGGCTTTCTCCTAGTAAAGTACATATCGGTGCAAAAAAATCTCCAGTGTCAAGAAATAATCAGCCAAGTTAATATCCAGAAGAGGAGGGAAGCCATTGAACTGATAAGCGTATCCCCTAGTCCCAGAACAAAACAAAAACAATACCTCAGAAGGAGGACAAGTGTAAAGTAACTTTCAAAGGAACCTGCCATAAAAAAAACAGCCACCAGACATTTCTGGAAGTATTTGAAGGCCGTTTTATTGCTGTCCGAGCTGCTCCTCAACCAGAAATAAATGAAGGTCAGCTTAGGATCAGTCTAAACATCTATCAAGACATTCCCTACCGGCCATCTTGTTCTGTGAAGGACCCCAGATGTGTAACTTCATGATCCCAAGTTCTAAAACTACCAACCCAAAACCCAATCTACCATGATTCCAGGAGAATGACTACTTTAAATCTAGTAGAGTCTGAGTTCTCCTACCCTCAGACCACCCGGGAACAGGCACTTGTTCATTCTAACAACTTGCCATCAAGTGAAAGAATAACACATTCACAGACAGAGGAGGCTCTATTGGTGTTGTTTGGTGGGGCAGCACCGATTTACTCCAACAAACTCTGAACAAGGTTGTTAGCACGGAGTATTTGCATCTGAAACTTAAATATTGGTCTTTGAATTTATTGTGAACCTGAAATTGTAGGCATGGGAAACTCAGCATTGCATGTGAATGTTGGTGTGTGTGCATAATATGACTGAACTTTGGAAGGTACACATTAAAACCAAGCATTGAGATTTCTTATGTGCTTCAGTTGCATTTAGTAGTAAGGCAATGCTCATGTCGCATATTATCTAAGAACAGAGGTCCTCATTTATGAAAAGTGATGCATCGCTGTGTGAAAACAGCAATGCGTGTCTTTTCGTGGTCCCTCCTTGCAACACCAATGATCCGTCCTATTTACAGTATGACGCATCATGTCGAAGGAATTACAGATACGTTAGTGTTTCTGACGTATCTGTAGGAACAGAAATTATGCATTGCTGCGGTGTGTCACAAAAGTGGCACAACTCCAGCAATAGGTCATTATACATGGGCAAGTCTTATGTTAAATGTTCCTGCATCAGTCTTATGCCTGCCATGAGGCAGGTGTAAGAAATTGGCGCATTGGCGTCTTAGAAGTGTCTCAGATAAATAATATAGATTTCACTGCATCACTCTATGACCCTTTCTTGTGTCGGTACACCCCCTGCATACATTATACCTAGCGCAGGTATAATGTGGCACAGGGATTTAAAAAGTGGTGCATCTACCTAGATGAGTCATTTGTAATTACGACGCAATGTGGTGCATTTTTTTATCCCACTGGTGCGTCACATAAAGTGACGCAACAGCGGTGCAAAAGTGACGTAAGGACCCATAAATAAACCTCAGAGTTCGGGGTTACACAAAGAAATGTCCCCAGCCAAGATAGATGGGTGCTCACAGATGGAGATTGCTGGAGGACAGAGTAACTCATCAGCATAACGAACCTTGTAGAACTTAGCAAAGGCGCTGCTATTAGAACCTTATTCTGTCAGGTTCAGGTGTATGCAAAGCTAACTATTGTGACACACTCAATAAATATTTACCTATGCTAGTATTCTTAAAACAGACCAAGTACTCAGGAGTTACCATAATCAAAAACAGTGCTGCATATGGATGATAAAGCCCTTTGATATGACTGGGTAATTGTTCTTTACGTTTCCATGAGTTGAAGGCTGTACGGTATCTTGTTTAGGTCTCCTTCCCTGCAGCACTCTCCCTATTTCACCTCGATCTGACTGGACCGTGCCTCTGTTCTACTCAAAGACAGGGTGGTGCTGCCACAAAGTTAGCTTCCGGGAGCATGCTGTGCCTCGGATCTGTGCAATAATTCTGCATTACTTGAGTGCCTAACAAAACAACTAACTAAATACATGTCTTTGTTTTCACATCCTCATTGGTTACGCCATCAAATTCCCCATTTACGCAACTGTTAATGACTCTCACTAAATGATGCTGCCTTTTAAAATCTGGAACAATTGCCATAAAGACCTAAGGCTAACATCCAATTTCAACATATAAGCACAAATTAAATCAGCATCTGATTAAACTCCAATCATGGCCAACAGGATTCTGTCAGCTACCTCGAGGTCAACAGGATCAGTTCCTTCTGAAGCACGTCCCGCTGTGTCACCACTTATCATGTGGACTATTTGTTTTTTTATTTGAATTTAAGTTTTGCAGTTTACTTTTCTCTTTTTATTATTTTATAATTGAATGTTACCTTGTATTCCCTTGTAAAAAATTACACATATAATTTACTCTTACACTTTTTAATAACTTTACCACTTTTGACTATTTAGAAACTCCGAGTATAAAGTTAATCAAAAGAATATTTTTACAGGTCTCCACCTCCTGAAATAGAGGGTTGAGGCAAATTTGCGAGTGTAATTTACTGCTGCCAAAATGAAATAGCAATCCAGTACCGCACATGGGCAAAAACTTATGCTGCAACACCCTCCCATACAAAATAATGGCGGTAGGGACATGAAATAAATCATTACACAATACTCCTCAGGTCTAACGTGAAGTGAAAAGTGTGTCTCTCAAAAATGCCCCTTCGGGGAGCAATCCCTTTTAGGACGAATGCCCTCACCCACCATAGGTGGCATGCTTCATCATATGGGCTTCTCCTCCCAGTGGGAAAACCGAGTCCCACTGAGGGTTACAACTCCCTAACTGTGAGGTAGGAGCTCTGGGATGTTTTCTTTGATGTCCATAATGTTAAGGATCCTAAGTTCCCATATGTGAATGGCCGGCGATGTGAGGGTGCAGCCTGAATGAAATTTCAGAAAATGTGCGTGGTATTAAAACTACCTAGTTGGAACAAAAAATTATTTATTCGCTTGTCCAAACTGACAGGATTAAAAAGCAGCGCAAAGCAGCGTACATTTAAATTGCTAAGTTGGTACAATCGGTCGACATGTTTTAGCCTATATGGTTTTTAAAAGTGTCCAGGCTTTCATCAGGACCTTGAAGAAAAACGATGCTGCTGCATACTGCGTTAACGTTGTAGATTTTGATGCCCTCCAATGGGGTGCTATATCACACTAGGCCACCATCAGGGCTGTACCCAGTAAGGCAAAATTCGTACATGTACCTCCCACACCATCGAACACTTCAAATAGGGTCATTACTGAGGAAAGTTCAATCTCTATCTCCATTATATCGGAGAGATCCTCAATCACTGCCCCCCAGTATCGAGTTATGATGGGACAGGGCCACACCATGTGGACGAAGTCTGCTGGGGCCTGAAAACAGCGGTAGCAAGCAGGGCTAGCAAGTAAACCTGATCTAAACAACCTGTCAGGTGAGATACGAACCGTGTAAATAGTATGCGCTTCAAAGATATCGTAATGACCCTAGGAGCCATCAGTCATCACACAAGCCAGCCCTCCCATGGGGCTCTAGAAGTGCCTAGTGTGTCGCCCCCATCACTATTCTCGCCTCAATGGGACTGAACTCCAGAATGGGAGAACCCTGAGGGACATGGACCTGTAAAGCATGACGTAATTTCAGAAATTTATAAAATTGCGCATTGGATAGGGCGTAGATCTGCTGGAGTACCTGGAAAGAGGACCTGTGTTCGCTGGAACAGATGTCACCCAACTGAGTATTACAAATGGCGTCCCATTACCAAACTCCGCCAGCCATACCACGAGGGAGTCTTCTACGTAAGCTTCCCAAATTGCGTGCCGAAGGTCAGCCCCCCATACCTTGAAAAACATTCCTAGTCACCTCTGGAAGCACGCTTGGGAAAGTGCTACCATAACTCATTGCCATGATTCAGGGATATCCCAAGGTAGAGAGCTACAACCTATAGGCCAGTTCTGACCCCCGCCCTGTGACCTAATCATTAATAACTACGAGGTGAGACGCTAGATCGAGATTAAGAGTTAAGACCGAGACCTCTGCAAAGAAGTGTAAAAGCTGGAGGAAACAAGGGCCACCACTACTCGGGTTTGATAAAAACAACATTCTATACAAATCTTAAGGTGTTTTAAAATGTTCTCCTTGGACTTTGAAAAAAAATAGTTTTTAGTCTCTCAAAAAGCCATGAGCTTTATACATTGTTTGTAGGATGTTGCAAAATACTGCACACTTTTATCCTAGTTGTCTTTTTGTTGCTCTGGGACTTCAGCTGGCGACGTTTCAAATCCTTCTTCTGCTTCCTGATGTTCCCTTTGCATCGCTGCTTGAACAATCTGGCTGCAGTGCATAGTCAACAGGTGCTTCCACATGTCACTTGTTCCCACTGAGTACTGTCTAGATTGGCCCCTGTAAAGCACCTGGGTGCATAAGGTGAACTCTTATTTCAGGATTTTTTTTTGCCCAGCTGGAATAGACAGAAATGTCAACACTATAGATTCCCTTTAGGGCCTAATTGAAGGTGCTTCTGTATATGTTGAAGACAGCACTATATCACCATCATCCTGTTATACTGCAGCACGTGCCCGCCTGTGAATGCAGTGGTAGGTGCCTGCTGTTCTGGTGTTTGTCCTGAGGCCAAGATGGAAGATTGAGAAGAGAGAAATCTTCCTCTGTAAAATAGCAATGTGTAAATGGTCTTCAGAAAAAAAATGTGATTATTTTTTAAGCCCGTGGGCTTCATTTTTGATTAGTGACAAATGTCTACTTGTCTTTTTTAATGCCCTATTGGTACAGCGATACTCCTGCAGCCTCCATAGAGACAATAACGGTGTGCCACAACATATGTACTTCCTTTTACATGCCGCTGTTACGAACACACTACCCAATAGTTTTATGTTTTTTAATTAAGTGTAGTATAGAGGGGCCTTGTTTTACAGTTTCAACACAGGGGTTACGTTGCAAAAACAAAATACGGCGACCATTGTGCTTGAAATTGAAAATTCTAAATTTTTTGAAGTGACAGTATCAAAAAGGTACAGCTGTATAAATGTTTCCTAGTAAAATGCTTCTGATTGGTTTTTTTTCACTGTCTATTCATTTTGAAGTACTTACTGCTGCTTTACTATTGCGGGAAATTAGATTTTAATATCAATTTATGATCAAATTTAATAACTTATCTCATTCGTCAATTTTGGATCGCTTGTTATCTGTCATTGAGTAAAAGACAAACCCCGCATAGGTTAGATAAACCCCATGAACTGACGCAACTCTAAAGAACCACTTACAACTGATGAAGTTTTAAAAGTTTTATATAAAATCAGAATTTAGTGCATATACAATCCTCTCAGGATAAAATTCAATAAGTATACAAAAGAATACAATCAAAAACCAATTCCAGATCTCCAGATTAAAGCATAGATACACTGTGGTCCTGTTGCGTCATCTACAAAGAATAGACAAGTTAATTCTGTCCCTACTCTGTACTAAGTGACATCCCTACTTCGCAAGTTCCTTACCTAAAAAGGTGTCAGCAATTTGACTTCCAAAGAAGTACAACCTCTCTTAGCCTCTAAAGGTAATGTAAGTTTTAAGAAGCAGTACCCTCTCTGCCTACCCATCCGCTCTCTAAGGGTCCTCGGCCTACTGCTCCCTTGCGCTCTGATCTCTCTCAGCGCATCTGCTCAAGTCATCTACTCTGAGCTCTTTGCCCTGAGCTGTTCGCCTTCGCCTTCGCTCTCGCAATTCGCTATATTCTCCCCGGGGTGCTGTCCCTAAAATACACAATCACAGTGTGGGTGGAACGCCCCTTCGACGCCCACCGCGGACTTTCCCCATGATCTCATTCTTTGCTCTTTTCCATGTCTTCATCTCTTTCCGTCGTCCGTTAAGTTGACCCTTCTCCTTAGGCGCCATCTTCGTCTTCTTGCTGGTGACTTCATTGACATATCAGTTGTCCTTTTGGAGCAAAGTCTATCACCTCAGCAGACCTTTAGTTCTTTACGGCTATATGCATAACCTTTCTTGGTCCTGTGAATGGTCATTTCAAAACAAGACTCAAATTCCAAGCGCTCCTTATCACGTTTAGGCCATAAACTCCGTCCGGCATTGTCACTTTAAATCTAACCAAGACTAGACCCCCTTGGCTCGCACGTTCACATCAAGGCTATTCACGACTCCTGTGAGCCCACTAAATTACAAACAGCGGACTACACTCCTGCGAACCCTTGGTCAACTAGGTTAAAAACACACATGACCTAAACCCTTCTAACATTCTTACAAGAAGCTGTCTACACAGTATAACCTTTAACACACATTTATATATAATCGTATTTAGTAAATCGTTTGCTTAAGTGAATACATTCTACATAGAATATAAATTACCTATATACAAAGTTATATTCTTGTTCGTTATATCGTTATGTATTTTCTCTACACATCTCTTCATGTTACATTTCTCGCCGTTTCTCCATTTAAAGTTACGCACGTACATGAATTTTACTTTGCACGTTCTTCGGTTCATAAGCATTTCTACACATTTCTACATTAGCCCACTACGTATACGGGCCTTCTACATCTAATGCATGTTCAAGAGTAAATACAGTTACATTTCCTATTTTACTTTGGTTACTTTGGTTAATTATATACTATAGGTGTTAACTTCATGTTACAGAATACATTTCATTCCTTCGTTTATGCGATAGGCTTGTAAATATGACTCGGATATATGTTTTATTCAAATTGTGCTCTCTCAGTTCCCCCCTTTGATGACTTCTAGGAGTCATCACTAAATGCAATTTGAATAACACCCTTACACAGAACTAGTTACAACATTCCCCCTTTTTATCGTTTCGAGAGCTCTTAAGCTTTTGTACTGTTGATCTTGTAAAGCAGCTAATCTCCTTTCTTGCTCTCTCATGGATCTTTGTAACCGGTTTGACCTATTCCATTTATACAATTTCACTAACCCTAATAATGTGATTATGCAAATCAATACTATCAATACAGGTTTTAATATATACCACACAATGCTTTTACCAAGGTTGGCAAACCAACTTCCAACCTTTCCTACTCCATGACCTACTTTTTCCCAAACATTTGTTTTTGATAAATCTTCGATTTCTTTATGTATCTGTGTAATGTTCTGTATGACTCTCTCAAGTGGTTTTGAATTGTCTGGAATGTAAGTACAACATTCTTGGACCTTCAAAGCCTTGCAAACTCCGCCCTCTTTTGCTAGCAGTACATCTAAAGCAAGTCGGTTCTGAAGAACCATTGCTCTAATCGACTGCATCTCTCCCTCTACTAGCATTAATGACCTTGCAGTACTTGCAGATAATCTATCTACAACTGTAGCTAGTCTCCTGATCTTAACATCGTTAAGTATCAAACCTAACATAGGAAACATCGCCCCAAATATGTCTCCAACTACTTCTGCATCTCCTACTTCCCTTTTCGCTCTTGTCGAAGCCTTTCCTTCTATGATCGCTAAATCCTTTGCATGATATATTTTGGGGAAGACAATTGCCAAGTAACACGAACCATACCAATTATCAGGTAGTTTTACATAGGCATTTCTTCCACATACAAAATATACATTCGGAATCGCTTGCATCCCTTTTAAAAAATCCTTCGTGTAGTACTCTAACCTAAAAGCATGTTCGCAATTTACTTCACCTACAAATACACTCTCATAATACGTCTTGCTTCGAGTTAAACATAACTTTCCTTTCTGCGTTCTATCCAAAGCTATTGGACCATTGCTACCTTTATTCTTGTGTGCTTTTTCTTCTTCGGTCCAATCTGTTTTCCACTGTCCTGACATTTTCAGAATCTTCTGCCTTCTGTATCTATCGTCTACTTGTCCTATGAACTTTTTCTCTACTTCTGACACTTTGCAAGTCAGATTATTCCTGCGTGCATATGAAGTATCTAGTGTATCCCAAGGAAGAAAGAATTTTGTCAATCTGTCTTCCTTCTTATAATAGTCCCACTTATTCATTTGCTTATAATTCGGGACTTCAGGCAGTACCGAATCATAATTTGAAAAGTAGTACTCAAATCCTTCTCTACCATAAAATATACTGAGCAGTAAACTACATGTTATCCCATAAGTCAATGGGAGATGATGATATCGGATGCCTTCGTCTACGGAAGCCGGCAATTGCATACAAACGCAACACTCCTTGGCCTCCATGGCATCGATATACTCGTACAATAGCTTGGCATATGCATTTGACCTAAAATTTCCCTGTGACTCGTCTACGTGTAACCTACGAGCTTCATTCGCCAGTAACGCCTTCTCACGAATGACATTGCTCTCCTCCTCCTTCCCAACAAGAGCAGGTTTCAAAGTCGTTACAGGCTTTATCCCTGCTGTCTCTTTTTCACTTTCATGCCCTACCATGTATGATGTGGTAACTACTGTAATTATGAGAAAAATTACTACTGCTATTAGTGTACCTATTATGCATTTAGCTTTTCGGTTTGGGTTGCCGTTCTCCATGTCATCAAAACAGCGCAACTCCTTCCTTTGCGAGGAAAGTTTTTCTTTTCAAGTCTTTGGTTTGCTTTATTTGCTTTCTCAGTCTGTAAAGTGCTCTTTATCAACAAAAGTCTCTTTTCACAACAATGTCTTTTATCTTCAGCAATAGACAACCCTAACCCTTCTCCGTCCTCTAAATGTAATCCCTAAATTTATTCTTCTTTCCACTCGGCTCTAAGTTATCTTCTTCTTTATAGCTTATATACAAAAGTTTTTATGCATCAACAATTATTCTCGTACCTGCAGCTTTAGCAACAAGTTCCAATAGTTCAAAACAAATGACCTTTTCTTCTTCTTCTGGAATTTGATGGCCAAAAGTCGGAAACTGTAATCGATTTAGCACTAGATCTTTGATCCGACTTAGGTATGGGGGTATGGGAAGTGTGAAAGTCAGTAACCCCTCAGTCTCGAGTCCAGGCGTCAACATCCATATCTCCACTGCTACAAATGGATCGAGATCGATTACCTTCACTTCTTTCACTCTCCCAGATTTCTGTCCCCAAGACATCTGCTAGATAGGTCCACTCTGGGGTGGCGTACCTTCTGCAGGGCACACGTACCCTTCTCGATCTTCTTGGACTCTCAGTGCCTGAGTCTGTAGTTTCTTCGTCTTGATCCGACTCTTCAGCGATCGGGACAAGGGTTCTGTCTTGATCTGCTTTTAAGCTTGGCCTTCTTCTTCTCTCCGGCCAACTAGCTTCGTCACTCCTTGTCCTCCTACTCCTTGTTCTTGGAATTGTCTCTTGGTCACTCTCAGCGTGTTCGGTATCCGATTCGGACTCCCAATTACTTTCTTCTCCTGAGGCGACTTCGGTCCCACTGGTGTCCTGACCGTCGTCGACCTGTTCCGACACCGGCTCAATCTCTTCGATCACCTCTCCAGCTTGGCTTTCCCCCTCTGTGGCTTCTCCGCTTTCCACTGGATTCTCATCCGAGAGAGGAGCCGTTTCTTCCAGATGTGTTGGCACTCTTCGGGTGTGTGAAGCATGTATCCAGTTGGGCAGGCCTCCACACTTTACTGCAGTGTTCGTAACAAGTATGACTTGAAACGGTCCTCGCCAACGCACGTCTAGACAGTTCTTTCTAACGTGCTTCTTCACCAGGACCCAGTCCCCCGGACACAGGTCATGGCACAAGTCTTGTGCTGATGGAACCTCTGCAGCCTGGACCTGGAGGGACACAGAATTAATGGCATCAGATAGTCCCTTGCAGTAGTCCAAGATCAAATCGTCTGTGATGTTCAACAACGCTGCAGTCGGAACCGATGGCAATCTCATAGCTCTCCCCATTAGCACCTCATGTGGAGAGAGGCCTGTTTTTCTATCTGGTGTGCTACGTATGCTCATAAGAACCACTGGAAGTGCGTCTGGCCAACTCAGGGATGTTGCTGAACAAACTTTGGCAAGTCTGGACTTAATTGTACTGTTGATTTGCTCTACAATCCCTGAAGCTTCTGGTCGATAGCTGCAATGTAGTTTCTGATCGATACCCAAAGCTGAACATAGCATCTTCACTATTTCGCTGTTAAAATGAGTTCCTCTGTCCGATTCCAAAGAGGATGGCACCCCAAACCTCGGTATTAACTCTCTAAGTAACAATTTTGCTACTGTAAGTGTATCGCACCTACGTGTAGGGTAAGCTTCAACCCATCTAGAAAATATGCAGACAATCACTAACACGTATCTGAGTCTATTGCATTGAGGCATTTCTATGAAGTCAAGCTGCATTCTATTGAAAGGCCCCCCAGACCTCCCAATGTGACTCAATGTGACTGGTGTTCTTTTTCCCACATTTAGTTGCTGACAGATCGCACATCGCTGACATACTGCTTCTGCCGCTACTCTAAACTTCGGGTTAAACCACGTTTGTCTGAATACTCTCACCATAGCATCTCTACCTATGTGTGCTGATCCATGCAATTTCCTTGCCATTGGACTAACAAGTTCATTTGGTAAAACTGCTCTCCCATCTGCAGAGATCCAAAAGTTCATCTCACTTCTAGTACATCCAGCTGTCTCCCAGCCCTTTTTCTCATCATCTGGTGCATTTTCTTGAACACACTTTAGCTCATCCCATGTATCTACAGTATCTAACAACATTGTCAATTCAGTTCTTTCCTGTATTCCCCCCACTTCTACATTGGTGTGAGAATAACCTTGTTCTGCACAGTAACGCGCTACCTCGTCAGCATAACGGTTGCCTTGCGACACAAAGTCTACATTCTTCGTGTGCGCGGCACATTTGACAACTGCTATGGCTGACGGACCTTGTAATGCCTCTAACAATAATCTCACGAATTCTCCATTCCTAATAGGAGAACCCGAGGAGGTCATGTAACCTCTTTGAGACCATAACTGCCCATAGTCGTGAACTACCCCGAAACCATACTGGCTATCGGTGTATATGGTGACTCGAATTTTGTTACCTGCTAAACAGGCATGGGTCAAAGCAATAATTTCAGCTACCTGAGCGGAGTGTACTCCTTCCAGGCAGGCGGCTTCCACAACTCTGGTAATAGTACAAACTGCATAAGCTGCTCTCAGCTGACCAATATCGTCTCTTACGCATGAACCATCAACGAAGAATATTTCATCGGGGTCAGTCAATGGCTCATCCACGATATCTGGTCTCGGTTTGGTGCATAGTTCAGTCACATCAAGGCAGTCATGATCTGTACAAATTTCATCATCAATATCATTTGGAAGTGGCATCAAAGTTGCAGGATTCAAGACGGAGCATCTCTTTAGGGTCACATTCTCGGCAGCCAGTATGACTTGCTCGTAGCGTGTGAGCCTGCTATTTGTCAGATGCTGAGTCTTAGTCCTGGTCATTAACAATTCCACAGAATGCGGTACGTACACCACTAACTGATGTCCCATTACCACACTTTCACATCGTTCAATGCTGACACCCGTTGCAGCTACGGATTTGAGACATCCGGGCAACGCTGCGGCTACTGGATCTAATGTAGCCGAAAAATACGCCACCTGCCTACGCGCATCTCCGTGTATCTGGGCCAAAACTGCTAAAGCGCATCCCTCTCTTTCGCAGCAGTAAAGCAAAAATGGTTTTGTGTAATCAGGCATTCCTAAAGCCGGGGCACGACATAAGTCCTCCCTCAGCTGCAAAAATGCCATCAAACAATCTTTGTCCCATGGTACCGGATCACTTACTCCTTTGTGCGTCAGTTGTAGTAACGGTTTTGCCTTCAGTGAAAAGTTGGCTATCCACTGCCGACAATAACCGACCATGCCTAGAAACATCCTGACTTCTCTTTGTGTTGTAGGCGCATTCATTTTCATGATCGCCTCTATTCTGTCTGGAGACACCTTCCGTTTTCCCTTTTCAATCCTATGGCCCAAGTATTGCACTTCAGTCTTACAATACTGTAATTTACTTGGAGACACCTTGTGTCCGTTCTCGGCCAAGTGATTTAATAAGGTAATGGTGTCTACTTTGCAAGCTTCCTCAGTTTCTGACGCCACTAGGAGGTCGTCTATGTACTGGACTAGAACCGAGTTCTTGGGCAGTACTAGACTTTCAAGATTCTTCTTCAGCAGCTGGTTAAAAATCGATGGGCTTTCTGCATACCCCTGAGGGATACGACACCATGTTAAAACGCGATCTTCCAGCTTAAAAGCGAAAAGATACTGGCTCTCTTCATCTAAAGGAATCGAAAAGAAAGCCTGGCACAAATCTATTACGGTGAACCATTCAGCTTGGAACGGTATCTGAAATAATATCACTGATGGATTCGGTACCACTGGACAACATGAAACAACGATATTATTAATCTTTCGTAGGTCCTGCACTATTCTGTATTTTCCACTAGGCTTCTGTAAACCCATAATCGGGGAATTACATGGACTTCCCACGATCTCCTTCAGTATTCCCTGCTTAATCATGGATTCGATCACAGGCTTTATTCCTGCAATCGTCTCCGGTGTCAACTTATATTGTGGTATTCTCGGATACTCGGCGTTGGGTCTTACCATGATCTTTACTGGTTCTACCCCTTTGATCAATCCTATTTCTTCTCCTGTAAAATCCCACACCTTAGCTGACACTTTCTCCCTCAGATCCTGTGGAAGCTCCTCCACTGTCAAGGTAGGATATAGTTCCACACATTCCTGTGAGTTTACGACTTTAAAATCGGCGTCCTCATCATTGGTCTGCACTTCTACTCCTTCAGGTGTGCAATGTATTGTGCAATTCAGTTTACACAACAGATCTCTTCCTAACAGACACACAGGGCTAGAATCACAGATTACAAACTGATGTTCGTCACTGTAATTCCCTATCTTTACTGACACTGGTTCTGTCAGAGGATTCGTCATCCTCCTGTTTGCAACTCCTACCACCTGAATCGTCTCTCCCGACATTGGCAAACCTGGGACTACCGCTCATCTCAACGTGGATCGAGTGGCCCCCGTATCCACCAAAAAGGTCGTAGGACATCCAGCCACTTCAGCCTCTACGTATGGTCCTCTCTGGTCTACTTCCAGGGCTGCACCTAGAGTACAGTCTTCTTCTCTATTCACTCGTTGCCCTGTAAGAGGATCAACGTAGTAGCATTCTTCTCCTCCTATGAACAATGGCATTTGTCTATAGGTTTTCCCTCCATTTGTAATGCAAGGCGGTTGAGGAAACGGGGCTCGAGGAGTCTGATTCCCCCCTTTGATAAACTTTCCCTTCGGGACTGCTGTTCCCTTTACCATGCTGGGTTGAACCTCATCCTCCTCTTGTTCTAACTCCCCCATCTCGACATTATATGGACACTCGCGTCTCCAATGTCCCACCTCGTTACACTGATGACACCTCATTGTCTTTTTCAGTGTCGCGATATCCATTCTCGGTCTCGGTCTTTCTTCCTCATCTCTGCTCTGATTATTCTGCTTCTTTACTAGTGTTCCTGTTCCCTGTTGCTGCTGTCCACCCTTTCCAGCTGATTGAATCTGCACCAAGATCAGCTTTTCTTTAAGTTTCTTTGCCTTCGAATCTATTTCGTCGCTACAGTACCTCGCATACCTCAGAATCTCATCTAACGGTTTGTTCTGCCAACAAATCAAATGCTGTTGTATCATTAGGCTTATGTCTGGTCTCAATCCTAGAACAAACTTCGACACAAACTGTCCTATGTCTTTAGGATCCATGACATCCAACCCGCTATACTGTTTGAATGCTTTCAGCAATCTCTCGTAGAATTCATGAACTGTCTCTTTAGGTTCCTGAGTTGTTCGATCTATCTTAACCCAGTCTATGTCTTGCACTGGCACTTTCTCTTTTAACCATGCAATTACTCTTTCGTACTTTTCCATGACTCTATCGGATGGGCCGTTTGTCTGGGTATCTCTCGGAGGCTCACAAGTGGGCCATTCGATACTAAGTTTGCATGCCGTCCATAAATCTCCGGGTACTACGATGTCGAACAAGGTGTTCAAATCGATCCACAGTACCTTTGAGATCTTCACAAACCTCTCTACTTGCTTGTACCACTCTACGGGGTTCTCTCTTAACTTGGGGAAAGAATTAGTGAATGCCGCTAAATCCCCCCTACTCCAGGGTACATGAACGTAGTTTCCGTTCGCGATTTCTCGCAAAGGGAAAGCTTCCATTCGCATTAGGTCTCCATCCTGGGACTTCACGAGTGCACTCCTTCTGACAGATCCCCTCTTGGACCATTTTTCCTCCCATCTATCCAGATCTTTCCATATCCTAATACACATGATCAGTTCCCTTATGTGTACTCTTAGCCCAATCGTCCTACGCTCATCTAGATCTCGATCTGTGCAATTGAGCCTATGGTTGGCCTGTAAGGCTTTAGTTCGTGACATGTCTATCATATACCTATCTGCTAGTTCAGATAACTTCTCATGAGCTGCCCTTGCTTTCCGAGTAACATCCTTAGATAAAAACAGTATTTCATCTGGTTCGTACAGCTCTAACCTTTCTATTGCCACTGTGCCATCAATTATCTCATCCAAGTCTGATTTTAAACTCATTACATCAATCCGTCTTGCTTTTATTTCAGCTCTCAATACGTCAGTCCTAGGTTGTTCTCTTACATCCCTCTCACCTCCACTATGCGCCCTACGCCTAAGCACAGGTGAGTTATGAGGAGTTTTTCTTCCATCTCTTTGTTCCCACCTCTCTAGATCCCAAGCCTTTCCATCTTCCCTTGGGGTGTGGTGGAACATTGCTCCATTCCCCATCACTACATTCCGTCTTTCTGGCTGGTGTCTCCACATACGATATAGGATCCACCGTTCTGTTCAAAACCACTGTAATTCGCTTGCTGTCTGGTGTCGCTCAACAACCGATAAGATCCTTCATGGCCCTCCATATTCCCGCGATCTCGTTCGTGATCACCGGATGCATGGCGAGACGTTTCGCGGCTCTCCATGTCTCCGTGATTTCGTTTGTGATCACCGGAGGCATGTCGAGACGTTTCACGACTCTCCATGTTACCGTGATTCCAATGTCGCGCATTTTCTTCTGGGGCATGGTGAGTGCATCTGAAACTATTTCGATACTCCTGTGTCCTTCGTTCTCCCTCACTAAAAGTGACGCGAGGCACCTCCCCACACCCTGTACTTCTGTTGTTACACATTTGCCTATTGCCGCTGGTAATATGGCAAGTATCTCCCCTGCTTTCTTGACTCCCTCTCTCCCACTCTGGGCTGCTTTCGCCAGCTCCACAATGAGAGAGGATCCTGTTATCCTGATCACTCCATTCTGCTCCGGTTCCTAATTTCTTATTCTCTGTTTCCTCTGCAGTATCCCATTCTCTCAAATATTCCCTTAATTCTTTATAGGATTTCGGTTTCGGTCCCCTTAAATCCATCTGTCCTCTTTGGCCCCCCTGTTCTATCCAGGGACCCGTTGCGGAATCTAGTGGGGTACTCCGACTCATTGGTGCTAATATCTGCCTCTGAGGATTCGTCGTCCTATTCCTATTCTCCATCTCTGCCCTTTCCCTGTCCCATTGTGCCTGTTCCTCCTGCTGGACTCCCTCCGGGTTATAGATTGACACTATAGGCCCTATGGTAACAGGTACTTGCAGAGCATCTGGCATTTGATACGACCTTGCATACTGCGTTTCTGGCACCTTCTGGACCACGAATCTTCCTACTACTCTCTGTTCGGAACTAGATTGATGTACTTCCTCACCTTTCTTGGCATCCCACTCTGATACTGGGAGCGATTTATATTCCCCCCATCTAGCTCCGTCCCCTTGTTGTAATACAGGACTTTCGACTTCTCCGCTGTACGGAGGTGGTCTATCTGTTAATAGTCTCTCTATCAGATCCTCTTCTGTCTCGCTATCCTCATCTTCTTCTAGAGGTTTCTTTTCCCCCGTAACTTCTAGCATCGGGTACAGCTTGTCTGCTTCTATCTTTTGCACCCTCCACCTTTTAGCTTCATCGTCCCATTTAGCATCCTGCACTGCTTTTACCGATCGCCTCACCCTTTCCTGACGTCTTTTTGAGCTCTTTTCGTGTGCTGCTCTAAACCATGCACTAAGTGCTTCGAACTGTGTTGGCCTCGGTAGAGGTCTCGTTGCAAGCATTACTGCTTTCAGTTGGTTCAATACTTCCAACTTAAACGTTCCGTATCTCGGAAACGTCAGATCCTTATTCCCTTCTGTTAGCTTATTCCACTCGGAGATCCATAGTACTGAGTGTAAGCCTACATTTACTGCCATATGGTAAGCTGGTGTGCCTTCTGGTGGAGCTTCTTCTCCGGCATACAAGTTTCTTCTATCTCTCTTAAAGATTGCCCGTAAACGTTTAAAACACTTCATTTTCAATAATCTACGATTTTCCTTTTTCTCTTCCTTGTTTACGTCCTGATGACAAACCAACCAATCCCTACGCGGCTCTCGCTAATCGGCCTATCCCAGCGCGACTCTACGCTGACCGACCAATCTCAGCGCGGCTCTACGCTGACGTCACTCGTTTCCTCTGCAGCAGTTCCCCTAACTTTCTCAACTCGTCTCACGATCTTGCATGCGTTTTCATTCATACGCTGAAAAATGACTACTTCCGTCCAAGCGATCACTTTTCTCTGACTGTACGGCCACAGTCTAACTGTAATTGTCACCTCAACTGGCGAACGTCTTCCCTCTTACGGTCAGACGCTTGCCTCAACTGATAGGTTACTTACACACCGTAAACGTACGACCAGCGTCCGTTACCCATTCACTCACTCTTACGCTCCCCCTATCATCGGTCTGTCGGGCGATCAATGGTACCTCATGACCCCCTTTCAATGGTAGACAAATTACTCTGGGTGTTCGATACACCCGAACCACTTAAGCTCTCCTTGAACTTAAGATTTTATCCGGTTGCGCGCGCTCACAACCTTCCCTCAATCACACTACAGGCATTCAACTCCGCTTGACATTACAACACAGGTACAACATAAAATACCGCAATCTTACAACGCATGACCCTTATACTCACTCTCGACCGATTCTGCTGCTTTTCTCTCGACGCACCGTCAGCACCTTCTTCGGTAGGGATTCTTCTTCTGGTCGTCGATGACTAGGGACCTTGGGGTAATCTAGACCTGACCTAGGTTGTCTTCCTCAAGAAGAAAACCATCTTTCTCTGCTACCAACTGCGGGAAATGAGATTTTAATATCAATTTATGATCAAATTTAATAACTTATCTCATTCGTCAATTTTGGATCGCTTGTTATCTGTCATTGAGTAAAAGACAAACCCCGCATAGGTTAGATAAACCCCATGAACTGACGCAACTCTGAAGAACCACTTACAACTGATGAAGTTTTAAAAGTTTTATATAAAATCAGAATTTAGTGCATATACAATCCTCTCAGGATAAAATTCAATAAGTATACAAAAGAATACAATCAAAAACCAATTCCAGATCTCCAGATTAAAGCATAGATACACTGTGGTCCTGTTGCGTCATCTACAAAGAATAGACAAGTTAATTCTGTCCCTACTCTGTACTAAGTGACATCCCTACTTCGCAAGTTCCTTACCTAAAAAGGTGTCAGCAATTTGACTTCCAAAGAAGTACAACCTCTCTTAGCCTCTAAAGGTAATGTAAGTTTTAAGAAGCAGTACCCTCTCTGCCTACCCATCCGCTCTCTAAGGGTCCTCGGCCTACTGCTCCCTTGCGCTCTGATCTCTCTCAGCGCATCTGCTCAAGTCATCTACTCTGAGCTCTTTGCCCTGAGCTGTTCGCCTTCGCCTTCGCTCTCGCAATTCGCTATCTTCTCCCCGGGGTGCTGTCCCTAAAATACACAATCACAGTGTGGGTGGAACGCCCCTTCGACGCCCACCGCGGACTTTCCCCATGATCTCATTCTTTGCTCTTTTCCATGTCTTCATCTCTTTCCGTCGTCCGTTAAGTTGACCCTTCTCCTTAGGCGCCATCTTCGTCTTCTTGCTGGTGACTTCATTGACATATCAGTTGTCCTTTTGGAGCAAAGTCTATCACCTCAGCAGACCTTTAGTTCTTTACGGCTATATGCATAACCTTTCTTGGTCCTGTGAATGGTCATTTCAAAACAAGACTCAAATTCCAAGCGCTCCTTATCACGTTTAGGCCATAAACTCCGTCCGGCATTGTCACTTTAAATCTAACCAAGACTAGACCCCCTTGGCTCGCACGTTCACATCAAGGCTATTCACGACTCCTGTGAGCCCACTAAATTACAAACAGCGGACTACACTCCTGCGAACCCTTGGTCAACTAGGTTAAAAACACACATGACCTAAACCCTTCTAACATTCTTACAAGAAGCTGTCTACACAGTATAACCTTTAACACACATTTATATATAATCGTATTTAGTAAATCGTTTGCTTAAGTGAATACATTCTACATAGAATATAAATTACCTATATACAAAGTTATATTCTTGTTCGTTATATCGTTATGTATTTTCTCTACACATCTCTTCATGTTACATTTCTCGCCGTTTCTCCATTTAAAGTTACGCACGTACATGAATTTTACTTTGCACGTTCTTCGGTTCATAAGCATTTCTACACATTTCTACATTAGCCCACTACGTATACGGGCCTTCTACATCTAATGCATGTTCAAGAGTAAATACAGTTACATTTCCTATTTTACTTTGGTTACTTTGGTTAATTATATACTATAGGTGTTAACTTCATGTTACAGAATACATTTCATTCCTTCGTTTATGCGATAGGCTTGTAAATATGACTCGGATATATGTTTTATTCAAATTGTGCTCTCTCAGTTCCCCCCTTTGATGACTTCTAGGAGTCATCACTAAATGCAATTTGAATAACACCCTTACACAGAACTAGTTACAACATTCCCCCTTTTTATCGTTTCGAGAGCTCTTAAGCTTTTGTACTGTTGATCTTGTAAAGCAGCTAATCTCCTTTCTTGCTCTCTCATGGATCTTTGTAACCGGTTTGACCTATTCCATTTATACAATTTCACTAACCCTAATAATGTGATTATGCAAATCAATACTATCAATACAGGTTTTAATATATACCACACAATGCTTTTACCAAGGTTGGCAAACCAACTTCCAACCTTTCCTACTCCATGACCTACTTTTTCCCAAACATTTGTTTTTGATAAATCTTCGATTTCTTTATGTATCTGTGTAATGTTCTGTATGACTCTCTCAAGTGGTTTTGAATTGTCTGGAATGTAAGTACAACATTCTTGGACCTTCAAAGCCTTGCAAACTCCGCCCTCTTTTGCTAGCAGTACATCTAAAGCAAGTCGGTTCTGAAGAACCATTGCTCTAATCGACTGCACACGTACATGAATTTTACTTTGCACGTTCTTCGGTTCATAAGCATTTCTACACATTTCTACATTAGCCCACTACGTATACGGGCCTTCTACATCTAATGCATGTTCAAGAGTAAATACAGTTACATTTCCTATTTTACTTTGGTTACTTCGGTTAATTATATGCTATAGGTGTTAACTTCATGTTACAGTATACATTTCATTCCTTCGTTTATGCGATAGGCTTGTAAATATGACTCGGATATATGTTTTATTCAAATTGCGCTCTCTCACTATCAATAGAAACCTGCAAATGTATGCGAACACAACTTGTGCAGTTTCTTTTCTTTTTCCGAGAGTTTTCAGTTGTTTAGGGTTATATCGCAGATGTACAGATTTTCCTGGCACGTGGCATCTGCAGGAGACCAGGGACAACCTTAGCAGCATCAGTATGAGGAATAGGAGCAGTGGACCACTCCCAATCCATTGTCAGAGAGTTTACCTCTTCTGCAGTCGTCCATCACATGCAACCCAGATATATTCTTCTCAGAGTTGTCCTTGCAGTCCAATAACAGGATCTAGACCTTTGCATTTCTAGAATTGCTTTGCATCGTCTAGACTGCAGCAAAGTAATATCTGTGGGTTAACAGAGTACCACAGCTCAATTGCCCTTCAAGCCCATAGAGCCACTTGAAAGAAGTCTTTTTTTGCACCCAAGGTCTGTCAACATATTTTGCTGTTAATTTTAGTTAATACTCCAAAACAGAAAAGTTCAAGAAACAAATACAAATTTCAAAAAATAGAGAAAAGATTCTTGTTAAATTTACCTATATTGGTTCAAAAATAGAAAAATATGTTTTTTGCCATATCTGTGATGGACAAGAACACGACCCCTGACCTCCTGGTCAGGATATTTCTCTCCTGGTGTGCAGCTTCACTGTGAGTGCCTCTGACCCCTGCACCATCCACTGACCTTGGTTTGAGGCCGGTGCTTCACTCTGCCCCATATGAAGCCTGCTTGCCTGCACCTCTATGGCCTCTCAGTTGCCTTGGCCTCTCTGCTGCCCTTTACTTTTTTGCCTCTTTCTGCCAATTTCCATTTTAGTTCCCTCCATTTTGTATCCCTCCTTTATTTCTCTGTCTCTTTTTCCTTTTCCCCTTGCCTCCTTCCCACCCCTGCAGCCACTAAGGCCCCTACCTCTCCCGCATGTTCCCTCTGCCAGCTGACCTGCACTCCCCGACCCCTACTTAATGGCATCCGTGAGCAGCGGGTGCAACGCTGCCGGACCGAAGGCAAGCCCTCCTGCAACCATCTGCAACCGGACCCCGACCAGTGCCAGGAACTCCTTGTCCTTTGACTCGCCAGAGCTACAGCTCCTCGGCTCTTTGCGCCCTCAACGTTGGGAAGAACAACAACTGCAAACTCTCCTCACTTCTTGGCACCCACGGGCCCCTCACCTGCTGACACTGCCTCCACTCCTTCCCCTTCGCCGAGACCCAGGAACCTCCTCCACCCTCCTGCAACAACTCCATCGTACCCTAAACCCTGCAGTGCATGCTCCTTAACGTGCGCTCCCTCTACAGACACGCCACAGAAATCTGGGACCACCTTGACAGCGCCACCCCTGACGTCGCCTTCCTCACCGAAACCTGGAGGATTGCTGCCTCATGACCTGACACTGCGATCGCCATCCCTGAAGGCTACAAGATCACACCGAAGGACTGGCCCAACTGCCCCAGAGGAGGCATTGCCATCGCCCACAAGTCTAATCTGCTTCTGAGCACTTACATCGTCGGATCTACATACCTGATAGAACACCTCTATTTCAAGATACAGACCAACCCATCCACCACCCGCCAATGCACCCTCATCTACAGACCCCCCGGTCGCCTCGCACCTTTTCCTGACTACATCACCAACATCATTACTCCGCGAGCCATCACCTCCACTGACTACAACCTGCTGGGAGACTTCAACTTCCAAAGCGACAAACTCCAAGACCCCCAACTCTGCCTCCATCCTGGACAACCTCCACAACATCGGACTCAAGCAGATGGTACCAGAACCAACACACTCAGTAGGATACACCCTCAACTCCATCTTCACAGCAGGAACTCCATCACATTCAGCCACACCTCCCAACTCCCATGGAAGGCCGATTGTTGCGTCCACATCACTTTAAAAACCAACATCACCTGCAATCAACCTCATCAGCTCCAGCGAGGGAATTGGAACAAGATTTCCAATGACCAGTTTACTGCCTCCATCAACAGGCGCAGCTCCCACCGCTACAGATGACAACCCAACTACCGCCGCTGGTAACCTACACAACTTGATCACGGTTTGTGCCAACACCATTGCCCCCTCAAGAAAACATCCAACCTCCACACCAGGAAAATCACACCCGACTTTCCCCAAATCACGCAGTCAACACTTGACAGCTGGACCGCCCTCAGCATTGAAAACATCCTGAAGACGATGAAGCTAACCCACTCCGGGGCTCCCACTGACCCTTGCCCCCACCACATTTACCACAGAGACATCATCGCCGCAGAGCTTCGCCAAATCATCAACCACTTCTTCGAGACTGCCTCCTTCCCCGACAACTGGTAACACGCCAAGATCAACCATCTCCTGAAAAAACCCTTGGTGGACCCCACCGACCTCAAGAACTACAGCTTGATTTCTTTACTCCCGTACCCAGCGAAAGTCATGGAAAAAACAATTAACAGTCAACACACCTCTTTCATAGAAGAAAATAACATCCTCGACTCCTCCCAATCAGGCTTCAGGAAGAATCACAGCACCGAAACCACCCTTCTTACCACAACAGATGACATCTGCTCCCTCCTCGATAGATGAGAGACTGTGGCCCTCATCCTCCTGGACTTCTCTATTGCCTTCGACACTGTCTCACACCGCACCCTATCCCGCAGACTCAACAATGCAGGCATCCAGAACAAGGGCCTTGACTGGATCTGCATATTCATCTCCAACAGACTGCAGCAGGTCAGACTCCCCCTTTCCTCTCAGAACCCACAGCGACCACCTGCAGAGTCCTACAAGGATCCTCCATTAGCCCCAACCTGTTCAACATCTAAATGGTCCCACTCGCATCCATCGTCAGATCACTTGGACTCAACATCCTATTGAACGCCAACAACACCCAATTATCCTCTCCCTGTCCCACGAACCCAACATCTCCAAACACAAATTAGAGAAGAAATAGAAGAAGTCACTGTTAGACCTGACATCATTGGCTTGAGTCTCTCCTCCATTTCTTTTTCTGTTTGCCTCCTCTGTTTACGATGTTTTTGCAGGTATACTGCTTTGGGCACTGGGCCACTGCTGATCAGTGCCACAGTGCAAGTGCTCCCTATGTAAAATTGCTGTATTGATTAAATTCCATGTTTGGCTTATTTGGTTTACTGTCAGTCCCCAGTCTAGTGCACCAGGAGTGCCAGGGCTTGCAAATACAAATGCTGCTCGTGGGCTTGCAGCTCATGTTGTGCCACCCACAAGAGCGGCCTAGTAAAAGTATGTCTAACGGTCTGCCATTGCTAGACCTACGTGCAGTCTAGTGCTGTCACGCTGACTGCGCAAGTACACCTACTTGCCAGTCCCTAAACCTTCCCTTAACTTCATGTTAGTCACCCCTATGGTAGACCCACGGGCAGGGTGCATTGTAAGTATAAGGTAGGACAGGCCTGTCCAAGTTGACATGTCCTAATAGTGAATTACAGCCATATTCGTTTTTCACTATTGCGAGGTAACCTGCTCTCCATTAGTTAGAATGGGCTGCCAGGATTATTAATGCTATAATCCTAGCTGGCTAGGGGAGCATGGTGCAATGTCGAGTGTGGTATACCTGAACTCGGGGTTTAATAACGCATCCTTTTCTGTGGATGGTTTTTGGACTCTGGGTTTGAAAATAGCACTTTTAGAAAGTGGCTATTTTCTTGTCTAACTATTTCTGGTTTCTGCTGGTTTGGTGTGTGTGTGACAGGAGCTGGGTGGCTCCAGAGGTCTGAGTGAGTCAGTGTGGGATGAGTGGGACATTTGCATTGAGAGTAGGGGGAGAGTAGTTCCTGATAGCCTGCACTGCTTGACACAATGCTGGCTCCACCTCCTGCCAGGCGACTGATGGCTCTGTGCCTGCCATGGATGATCCTGGCCCCACCTCCTACCAGGAGGCCGATAGCTCTGCTCCTGCCAGTGACAATGCCTGCTGGGCGTCTGAGGACCCAGCCCTGCTCAGTGAATAGGCCAGGTGCCTCTGCCTGGCTACACCCACAACAGACCCCGGATGGTGGGAAATTCCCCTGCATGGACAAAGGGATCAAAGCCAAAAAGGGGTATAAGAGAAGGACTCCTGAACCAAGAATTTAGATCACTTCTGACAAGGAAACCTGAACCAAGGACAAGAAGCCTGCTGATCCAAGGACTTGCCTAACCCTTCTGCCAGTGTGCTGTTTGCTGGGGGGAATCCTGCAGTTGCTTCTTTATTTTTGCCAAGGAACCAGGAGAGAGGAACTGAGTGTGTACTCTCAAGCTTTGCTAAAGAAAATCTTCAAGGGCTGTAAGAGTGCCAGCCTCCTGTTGAAGTCCCAGGGCTAAAGGACTTCATCTGCTAAAAAGTGCTTGTTGCTGGAACGTGAGAATCCAGCACCTCTGAAAGAAACCAGCAATCTCGACGCCGACGGACACAGCCGAATCCAGCTCGACATCGTGAGTAACGGCTCCAGTGCCCCACTTCCTCGAGGCCGGCCGCCGGGCCCGATCGACGCCAGCAGCAACGCCAGTGAGTAGTGAGTTCGGCTCCAGCTCCAAGTGACCTCGTGTCTGCACCGCTGCTGATCGCATCGACTTCGAGCCCTCTCGACGCTGTGAGCGCTGCTCACTCTTGCAACATCATCATCGACATCGACGACGACGCCGTATCCTGCTTCGCCTTGTGAGCGCTGCTCCTGCCTGACATCTGTCGACGCCGCTGCAGGTCGCCCCGACTCCGAGGCCGGATCGATGCCGAAGACGCGACGCCGGACATCTCTACGCCGCTGATCATCGCGTGCTTCGCTTTTCCAAGGTACTGTGTTGTGGGGGTCTGTGCGACTCCGGGCTCGACGTAGCGCTCCTCGCGGTCGACGCCGAACCCTTTGGATTAACTTTGCCTGGACGTCGTGTGACTCCCGTGTGGGTTACATTGTTGCCAAGAACTGTGTTTTAAAGAAGAAGAGTTGCTTTTGATACTAAAGACTTTTGTGTTAAGAAGAAACTACACTTGAACTATTATTTTTTCTTCCAAGAGTATTTATTAAGATTGTGGTATATTTTTGTCGTTATTTGGTCTTGTGCTAAGCCTTATATAAAAATCCTTATTTTTATAATACTACTGTGTCGTGTCCATTTGTAGTGTATTCACTTTATTACTGTATGTGGTCATAAATGCTTAACACACAGCCTCTGAGATAGGCCTGTCTGCTCTGCCAAGCTACCAAGGGGGTGAGCAGGGGTTATCAAAGGGTGTGATCCCCTTGCCCTGACTAGAGAAGGTGTGTCCCTATTTGTCAGAAGTGCATACATCTGCCAACTAGAGACAGCCGGTTCTAACTGTCACCAAGTGGATGAAGAACAGCTGCCTACAACTAAACATGGACACAACCGAAGTACTCATCATGAGCCCACCCCGATGCCTGGAATGACACCTGGTGGCCCCCTGCCCTCGGGAACCCACCCTCCCCCACGAACCACACGTGCAATCTCTGAATCATCCTGGATTCTTAACTCAAAATGGACCGGCAGATCGCCGTTGTCACCTCTTCCTGCTACCACTCCCTCTGCCTCATCCAAAAGACCTTCAAATGGATTCCCCTCGAACACAGGAGAACAGTCACCCAGACCCTCATCAGCAGCATTCTGGACTACAGCAATGCCCTCTTTGCCGGGATCAATATAACCTGACCTGCAAACTCCAGAATGTTTAGAACTCCACCGCCAGACTAGTCCTCAACCTAACACGCCACTGCCACATCAGCTAACACCTCTGGACACTACATTGGCTCCCCATTGAGAGGGGAATCACCTTCACGCTCCTCTCCTGCACCCACAAAGTCCTCCACAACACCGGACCAGCCTGCATGAACCACTGCCTCTCTTTCCACACACCCCAAAGTTCCCTCCGCTCATCCCAGTTCTCTCTTGCGACAAAACCCTGCACCAAGAAGACCAAAATAGGAGGATGTGCTTCACCTTCCTCACGGCCAAGGCATGGAACACCCTACCTTTCCACCTCCGACAGACACCTTCACTTGCCAAGTTCTTGAAGGGACTCAATACCTGGCTCTTCGACATCCTGGATCCGTGCAACCCCCCCAGCACCTTGAGACCCTTTCGGGTGGGTAGTCGCGCTTTACAAACCGTGATTGATTGAACATTTAAAGTTAGTGACTATATTTTAATGTGTGCAGCTGGCATTCGTCACAAGGTCAGTCCTGCACCCAACTGCTATCCAAAAAACCCAAGTTTGCTCCCATCTCGGACACCTTGGAAGATTACCACTGGCTTACCATTCAAAATAGGGCCAAATTCAAAGCACTATGCATAGTCTATAAGACCCTGCAGGATCAAGGACCGCGCTTCCTCAAAAAGTTACTAATTCCTTATAATCCGTCCAGAACACTGCGTTCCTCCTCGCTTAACCAACTTGTGGTTCAACGAAGCAGAACAGTTTCATGGGGTGATCGCCGCTTCTCTATCGCAGCTCCTAAAATCTGGAACTCCTTACCGAACCACATTAAAACAAGTTCTACACTCCTCCAGTTCAGAAAGAAACTGAAGACGTGGTTATTCAACCAGTAAACCCAGCCACCAATCTTCTGATCAGGGATAGACAGCATTGCATACCAGCGCCGAGACGCCTACGGGTAATTGCACGCGCTCTACAAATGCCATTAAATAAACTCTCAATGGATGGCCAGTACTTACTGCGCACAGCCTTTGGCCGTGCACAGAAGAGGTTGGCTGCAGGGCCTATCATGTGGCCAGGTTATAGGTCTGACCCCTCGAGGAGTTATCAACCCCTGCCACTCATGGCCTATGGACATTAATAGAAGGGGATGGCCCCAGGTTTAGGCCCTGCTCTAAACCTACACTGAAAAGCCAACCCCAGCTGTACACAACCTTCAGATGTGAGCAGTAGCATTTTCCAGAGGCTTTTTCTAAACCCACAGTGGAGTGGCCAACTTCAGTAGGCGTGCCAGGGGCACAGGAAGTTAATGTCAACTCATACTGCCTGGTACTGTAACTTACAATCTGTTCCACATTTAGTAGAGGTCAAATGGAATGCCATCAGGTATCGTAGGAGCCAGACAGGGATTCTTACGGTTGGGTTGATTTACAGCAAGGAGGCAGGACAGCAGGAAGATTTCAAGGGAGGTGGGGCTAGGAATTGGACAACTGAACTACAAATTTGATATCAAGCAGATTACATTGAAGACTATACTATAAAAGTTACGGATTATCACTGCAAGCACAAATTTCCTGAAGAAATGTAAGCGAGCCAAAATCATACACACCAAGGGGGAGATTTACAAAAAAGTTGAGCAAAGCAGCTCAGCCCCCAGCGAGCCTGCACTGAGTTGCGCGACAGGGAGGGAGCAGAGGAGTGCCATATCTTCAAAGGTATGACTCTCTCCTCCCCTTTCCCTTGCGCCGGCGCTGATTTCAGCAGCCATGCACCATGCACACACCTTAGTGATGTGGCACTAAGGTGTGTGCATGAGTCCAGCATAGGTTTTGTACAGGTAGGATACCCTTCCTGTACAAAATACTATGCTAGACACGAGGGAAAGCTTTTCCCACTTTGTATGCAAACTGCATAGTGCAACACGCACGCAAAGTCTGAAAAGGAAGGAGAAATGAAAGCATTTCTCCTTCCTTGCGCCTAGTTGAAAAGGGCGCAGTTTTCTCAAGCTAAACCCAATCTACTGTTTTTAGTAAATTGGGTTTAGCGTGAGTAACCTTGGGAAGTTGCATGGGAATGCCTATGGACCACCCTTGGCACGCCCCATTCGAGCAAAGTAATGCAAAGCAGCACACACTGCTTTGCATTACTTTTACGTTACTTCCAGAAGTAAATTACAAAAAATTGATTTTGCGTCACTTTTCTGACGCAAACATGGCGCAAAAGCTTAGTAAATCTCCCCCCAGGTGTTCAGCTAAGCAATACAGAATAATAATATTAGAATTTGGTCCTCTGAAACCTCTCTAATATGATCTCCTCTAGTCATTAGTAAACCCAAATTGAGAATGCACATTCACTTTTGTAAGGATAAAGCATGACAGCTGAGTCAAATTAGGAAATACATTTAGTTTAGTTTATCAAAATTTAGAAAGATAAGTCCATCAATAGATTGCAATATGTAATAAGACAGGTTAATAAAAGTGAATTAAGTGCCAAAAGCTCAAGAGTTCAGAAATGGACATGAATTTGCCAGTCCAAGTAGTCCCTGTAGTAAGAGACCACTGAGCGCATATAGCATATGCGTCAGTTCGGGAAAGAAGCCAGATGAGTCCTCATCCGGTGAGCTAATTTGCCAGGTAAGTTCTGCAAATCACCTTTAACAGTTCGTAGTCAGCATGCAGAACAGCAGTCGTATGTCACCATCACCATCAAGGTGCATATATACAAATCACTGTAATAATGCTGCTAATCCGTTAAGTCTGACAATATTAAATTCTTACCGTGTCTGGGGGTGACACCTCCTGGAATCACCTTATCCGGTCAGATCACTCAGTCCATTGGTAAGTTCCTATGGAGTCTATGTCAGGCGACATAAAGAACACACAAAATGCAGAGTAGTAGGTGGGACAATTACACAGTCCTTAAACTATCCAGTATGTGGAATGTTGGAACAATGCTTTTTTTAGCTGGAGCATAGGAGAGAGTTCAAAACGACAGTTTTCAAGACAGATGTCCTGAAATGGTAACAAAGATGTTTCGTACAGTACATGAAATTTCAGAAAGAAACACACTGTTGCACACTGTTAGAACTTGGGGTCTCTAGTTCGTAGAGGTAGGTACCAGGGTCCAAATAGGGATCCTTGCTTCTAGTCAGGGTAAGGGGGATACACTCTTTAGATAACCACTGCTCACCCCCTTGTAGCTTGGCATGAGCAGACAGGCTTATCAAAGGCAATGTGTAAAGTATTTGTACCAACACTCACAGTAACACAGTGAGAACACCACAAATGGACTTCAGACCAGTTTAGAAGAATAAAGTATCATTATCTAAACTACACTAGACCAAAATGATAAACATCCAACATACACAGTTCAAGAATATGATTTTCAAAGAGTTCTAGGGTTTGCGTCGAAATAATCCACAGTTGCGTGATTTGTAGCCCAAAGTACCTATAGATGCGACAAAAGTTCCAAGTGGAAGCTGCAGCGTTGAAAAACAAACGATGCGTCACTCCTGAGACCCTGGACAGGGGATGCGACAACTCCGCTGTATGCAGAGGGTGTGTTGCGACAAATCCAGTCTGTATTGGGAGGGATGCGATACCTTGTATGGATTCCGGTGTGCAGGTTCGGTAGGAAGCGTCTCGCACAGGCACGGTGCGATGATCTTCGGTGCGGCGACGATGCACGGTGCAGCGTTGATCTTCTCCTCTCGCGGCCCCTCAATGCGTAGGCTCTGCGACGATGTTCGCAGCAACGGGATGCGATCCACAACCAAGCGATGCAACGGTTTCTCACAGTGATGATACTCACAGCTATAGGAACCTTCTTGCACCGGGCCGATGCACTGCGCAAGAGAACGATGCGTCGATTCTTGCAGCGGCAACAGGCGCTGCGACGATCTTCGCGGCAACAGGAATTTTTTTGCACTGTCGACGATGCACTCCGTAAGTGAGGGATGCGTGCAAATTGTAGATCTTCTGTTATTCTTCCTTTCCAGCTCCCCAAGCAGCATGCAACAACTTTCAGAGGCACCACAACTGCTCAAGCACTCCAGGAAGGGCAGAACTCGCACAGCAGAGTTCAGGGGGGAAGCTGAGGGTGAAATCCTTTTGTTCCTGGGACTACAGGAGGCCAGCTCTTCTAAGGCTCTTGCAGCAAAGTCCTTCCCCTCTCCTTGGCAGAAAAGCAACTGCAGGTCAGCCCACAAACACACAGCACGACAGTCCTTCCTCTTCAGTCTTCCAGCTTTCTCCTTGGCAGAGGTTCCTTCTTGATTCCAGGATGATCTAATTTTCTGAGGTCTGGGCATCCCTTTTTATGCCAAAATTCTCTTTGTTCTCTGAGAGCACAGAGGCCTTGGCCTAGTCAAAACCAGTTCTGGTCTGTCCTGAGTAACTTTGTTTTCTTGGATTCTCCTTTCCTTTGAGAGAGAGGGGCAGGGTCATCAGCCACCCTGCAGGAGGTGGAGCCAGCATTGTGGAAGGCAGGAACAGCCCAATTCAGGCCCAGGTGCTAACACCTCCCACCACTCAAGATGCAGATGCAGCTATTCAGCCTAGGGCTGACTCACTCAGCTCCTTGGGGCCATTCCAGCCCCTGTCACTCACAAACCAGACAGTCAATTCACAAACAGACCATGGCACACAGAAAGGTCAGACAAAAAAACAGCCACTTTCTAAAAGTGCAGTTTTCGAACGCAGGATTTAAAATACATCTTTCCTGAAAGGTCTGTTATTAAATTCTGAGTTCAGGGATACCAGACTTTAATTCTCCATCTTGCTCCTATGGGAAGATATGCAGGTAAACATTATACACAGCATTCCCCATTATAGCCTATGGGCAAGATAGCCTTTCAATAGTGAAAAACTAAATTGGCAGTATTTCACTTTCAAAGCATGTCACCTACATTAGTACATGCCCACCTTTCACATACAGTGCACCCTGCCCGGGGGGTATCTTGGGCCTTCCATAGGGGTGTCTAATGTGCACAGAAAGGGAAGGGTTAGGCCTGGCCAGTGGGGACACTGATCAGGTCAGCATAGCAGTTTACAACTACACACAGGAACTGCTGTGGCAGGCCTGAGACATTATTTTAAGGCTACTTTTGTGGGTGGCACAAACAGTGCTGCAGGCCCACTAGTAGCATTTGAATCACCAACCCTGGCACACTTAGTGCACTTTACTAGGGACTTACTGGTCAATCAAATATGCCAATCATGGATAACCAATTACAGTAATAATTTACCCAGGGAGCACTTGCACTTTGACACCGATCAGCAGTGGCAAAGTGCCCAAAGCATCTAAACCAGCAAAAACGAAATCCAGCACAGCGTGAAAAATACAGGAGGTAGAGGCAAAAAGTCTGGGGAGACCACGCCAAGGATGCCAGGTCTAACACGTGTCCCCTCCAGCTGAAAGTGGGGATAACTACCCACCCTCTACGGAGTTCTCATCACTAAGGCGGAAAAAACTGGACAGACCATCAGCGCTGGCGTTTTCTGTACCAGGGTGGTGTTGCACTGTAAAGTCCATTCCCTGGGAGATGGACCACATCAACAGTTTTGGCTTCTCACCCTTCACTTGCATTAACCATCTGAGGGGCCTGTGGTCTGTCTGAACCCGGAAGTGAGTCCCAAACAAGTAGAGCCTCAGCCTCTTCAGAGCCCAGACCACAGAAAAAGCTTCCCTTTCAATCGCACTCCACCTCTGTTCCCTGGAAAGTAGCATCCTACTAATGAAAGCTACAGGTTGGTCCAAGCCCTCATCGTTCAGTTGTGAGAGTACCGCTCACACACCATGCACTACAACTTCACTGGAGAAATCAGGCGCCTTGAGCACAGGCGCTGTGCACATGGCAGTCTACAGGGCATCAAAAGCAGTTTGACAGGCATCGGGCCAATTCACTCTCCTGGGCTGCTTCATTGAAGTCAGCTCTGTCAAGGGGGCAACAATGGTGCCATATCCCTTAACGAATCTGTGGTAATACCCGGTGAGACCTAGGAAGGCTCTTACCACTATCTGGGTCTTGGGGGGCTCCCAAGCCAGAATGATATCAATCTTTGCCTGTAGGGGCGCCACCTGGGCTCTCCCTACCTGGTGTCCCAAGTACACCACGGATTCCTGCCCTATCTGGCACTTGCTGGCCTTGATAGTGAGGCCTGCCTTTTGCAGTGCCTTCAACAGTTTGCAGAGGTTTTGCAAGGGTTCCTCCCACGTGGAGGTGAACACAGCAATATCATCCAGGTAAGCTGCGCTGAATCCCTCCAGCCCGGACAGTACCTGGTTGACCAGTCTCTGGAATGTGGCAGGGGTGTTCTTGAACCCAAAAGTCATGACACGAAACTGGAAGTGCCTCTCTGTTATGTTGTTCTATTTCTCATGTACCTTTAAGACTCGTGCTATGTATTGTAGAATGCATGAGGTCAGGGTTGAAATGTGTATTAGCTTCATTCTGGTGTGGTGACAGTTATGCTGGAGTGGTCCTTGGACTGAGCTACTTCCTGGCACTCACCTGTATAGCTTGTGCTTTATATCCTAATAAAGCTATTCTCTATTCCTGCTTACAACATGTCAATGCCTTAGCCAGTTTTGACCCTAATGCAGAGTGTTTGTTGACAACAGATGCTAGTGATAAGGGTCTGGGGGCTGTGTTATCGCAAGTGGATAGGCATGGGAAAGAAAAGACAATTTTATTTGCTTCCAGAGCACTTTCACCAGCTGAAGTAAGGTACCCTATCATTGAGAGGGAGGCGTTGGCGTGTGCATGGGCGTTGGAACACTTCAGAGCTTTTGTTTGGGGTAAGCCTGTGGTCATTCGCACGGATCACCGACCATTGGTGAAGATTTTGTCGTCTGAGGGAATTTCTGGAGCATCAGCGAGGATGGCTAGGTTATCCATGCGCATGAAAGAGTATATCTATAAGATGGTTTATTTACCAGACAGGGACAATCTTGTTGCGGACTGTTTGTCTAGGTTGCCTTCTCCACTTGAAGAGTGTGTAGATGACCCATGGGGCACTTTTAGTGTAGCTCTGGTGCATGATTCTGGAGCTCCTGCCATTAGTAATCAAGAGTGGTTAGTGGAGCAGGAGAAGGATGTGGAACTCAAGAAAGTTCTAGAGTATATCTGTAGTGGGTGGCCTAAGAAGTGTTTCATGGAAGATGGTTTGAAAGCCTTTTGGGAGGTCAGGATGGAGTATCTCTTGAGAAAAATATTCTTTTCAGAGGCGATAGAATCATTCCCCCTGTCTCTTTCAGACAAAAGATTTTAGAGTTATGTCATGAAGGGCATTTTGGTATTGGAAGGAACAAAGTTGTGGTTAAGAACATGTTTTGGTGGCCAGGGGTTGATAGAGATACGGAGAAATTTGTTAGGAATTGTAAAGTTTGTTGTTCTGCAGATAAGACTCTCAGAACTTTGAAACCAAGCATGAGTGAAGGATTGATTCCTCAGCTTCCATGGGATACCATTGCTGTTGATATTATTGGACCTTTTGGTGCCATGAGTGAGTTTGGTTTAGTTGCTATAGACTTATTTACTAAGTGGCCTATTGTGAGGTTTGTAGATAAAGCGGACACTCTTTCAGTTTTGAAATTTTTAGATAAGATTTTTATTATGGAGGGTCTGCCAAATTGTATTCTCACAGACAATGGTTTTCAGTTTCTGTCACATATGGCTAAGGATTATTTTCGGAAGTGTGGGGTAAAGCATAAAACTTCTGCTTTGTACAATCCGAGCGGTAATAGCACTGTTGAGAGGTTATTTAGAGTGATCAAGGGGGTAATTCAGGCTGCTGTTAACAAAGGAATGGATTGGAAAGTTCAGGTGCAGAAAGCAGTGTGGTCTTACAGAACTACGTCACAGACTGGCGTTGGTCTCTCCCCATTTGTTATGATGAGAGGAAGATTGCCAAGAAGCAAAGTTAACCCTGGTTGGTTGGTGGAAGGGAAGTGACTCAATGGTCTCCTACTAAAGTTAAGAAGGACCTGGATATGCTCCACGCTAAGAGTAAAAGTTTTTATGATGTTCGTCATGGCACTAAAGATATACAAATTGCTGTGGGAGACTGGGTGCGTGTGAGGAAGCCTTGGAAAGTACCTAAGGGTGAGAGTTGTTTTGATCCACCTAAACAGGTTAGAGAAGTTTTGAGGAATGCGGTGAGGCTGAGTGATGGAAAAGTGTGGAGCATGAAAAGTATTGCTATTAATCCTGAACAGGACAATATGGAATGTGCTGAGGAGAGTTGTGGACGGAATGGTTATGATTGGATTGAAGATCATTTTGAAAATAGTTGTTTGCAATCCCAGTTGGCTGATGTGGAAAACAACAGTACTAGTGTTATGGAGGGCTCTTCTGTTGTCAATTCGTCTGTTTGTGAGAAAGGGGGGAAGGGTTGCTGGTAGTGATGTTATTTCTGAATCGGATTCTAACAGTGGCATTGGTGGTTCCATTTCTGTGGGAAGGGAGCATGGGAAAAGAACTTGTGTTTTACCTTCATGGCTTAAGGACTATGTTACTTAATGTATCTTTGGGTGGTTGGTTCATTTAGTTTTTTTTAATTTGTTTTTCTCTTTGTTTTTTTTGTGTTCTTCTGATTAAGGGGGGGGGGGTGTTATGTTGTTCTATTTCTCATGTACCTTTAAGACTTGTGCTATGTATTGTAGAATGCATGAGGTCAGGGTTGGAATGTGTATTAGCTTCATTCTGGTGTGGTGACAGTTATGCTGGAGTGGTCCTTGGACTGAGCTACTTCCTGGCACTCACCTGTATAGCGTGTGCTTTATATCTTAATAAAGCTATTCTCTATTCCTGCTTACAACATGTCAATGCCTTAGCCAGTTTTGACCCTAATGCAGAGTGTTTGTTGACAACAGATGCTAGTGATAAGGGTCTGGGGGCTGTGTTATCGCAAGTGGATAGGCATGGGAAAGAAAAGATAATTTTATTTGCTTCCAGAGCACTTTCACCTGCTGAAGTAAGGTACCCTATCATTGAGAGGGAGGCGTTGGCGTGTGCATGGGCGTTGGAACACTTCAGAGCTTTTGTTTGGGGCAAGCCTGTGGTCATTCGCACGGATAACCGACCATTGGTGAAGATTTTGTCGTCTGAGGGAATTTCTGGAGCATCAGCGAGGATGGCTAGGTTATCCATGCACATGAAAGAGTATATCTATAAGATGGTTTATTTACCAGACAGGGACAATCTTGTTGCAGACTGTTTGTCTAGGTTGCCTTCTCCACTTGAAGAGTGTGTAGATGACCCATGGGGCGCTTTTAGTGTAGCTCTGGTGCATGATTCTGGAGCTCCTGCCATTAGTAATCAAGAGTGGTTAGTGGAGCAGGAGAAGGATGTGGAACTCAAGAAAGTTCTAGAGTATATCTGTAGTGGGTGGCCTAAGAAGTGTTTCATGGAAGATGGTTTGAAAGCCTTTTGGGAGGTCAGGATGGAGTATCTCTTGAGAAAAATATTCTTTTCAGAGGCGATAGAGTCATTCCCCCTGTCTCTTTGAGACAAAAGATTTTAGAGTTATGTCATGAAGGGCATTTTGGTATTGGAAGGAACAAAGTTGTGGTTAAGAACATGTTTTGGTGGCCAGGGGTTGATAGAGATACGGAGAAATTTGTTAGGAATTGTAAAGTTTTTTGTTCTGCAGATAAGACTCTCAGAACTTTGAAACCAAGCATGAGTGAAGGATTGATTCCTCAGCTTCCATGGGATACCATTGCTGTTGATATTATTGGACCTTTTGGTGCCATGAGTGAGTTTGGTTTAGTTGCTATAGACTTATTTACTAAGTGGCCTATTGTGAGGTTTGTAGATAAAGCGGACACTCTTTCAGTTTTGAAATTTTTAGATAAGATTTTTATTATGGAGGGTTTGCCAAATTGTATTCTCACAGACAATGTTGTTCAGTTTCTGTCACATATGGCTAAGGATTATTTTCGGAAGTGTGGGGTAAAGCATAAAACTTCTGCTTTGTACAATCCTAGCGGTAATGGCACTGTTGAGAGGTTATTTAGAGTGATCAAGGGGGTAATTCAGGCTGCTGTTAACAAAGGAATGGATTGGAAAGTTCAGGTGCAGAAAGCAGTGTGGTCTTACAGAACTACGTCACAGACTGGCGTTGGTCTCTCCCCATTTGTTATGATGAGAGGAAGATTGCCAAGAAGCAAAGTAAACCCTGGTTGGTTGGTGGAAGGGAAGTGACTCAATGGTCTCCTACTAAAGTTAAGAAGGACCTGGATATGCTCCACGCTAAGAGTAAAAGTTTTTATGATGTTCGTCACAGCACTAAAGATATACAAATTGCTGTGGGAGACTGGGTGCGTGTGAGGAAGCCTTGGAAAGTACCTAAGGGTGAGAGTTGTTTTGATCCACCTAAACAGGTTAGAGAAGTTTTGAGGAATGCGGTGAGGCTGAGTGATGGAAAAGTGTGGAGCATGAAAAGTATTGCTATTAATCCTGAACAGGACAATATGGAATGTGCTGAGGAGAGTTGTGGACGGAATGGTTATGATTGGATTGAAGATCATTTTGAAAATAGTTGTTTGCAATCCCAGTTGGCTGATGTGGAAAACAACAGTACTAGTGTTATGGAAGGCTCTTCTGTTGTCAATTCGTCGGTTTGTGAGAAAGGGGGGGAAGGGTTGCTGGTAGTGATGTTATTTCTGATTCGGATTCTAACAGTGGCATTGGTGGTTCCATTGCTGTGGGAAGGGAGCATGGGAAAAGAACTTGTGTTTTACCTTCATGGCTTAAGGACTATGTTACTTAATTTATCTTTGGGTGGTTGGTTCATTTAGTTTTTTAATTTGTTTTTCTCTTTGTTTTTTTTGTGTTCTTCTGATTAAGGGGGGGGATGTGTTATGTTGTTCTATTTCTCATGTACCTTTAAGACTTGTGCTATGTATTGTAGAATGCATGAGGTCAGGGTTGGAATGTGTATTAGCTTCATTCTGGTGTGGTGACAGTTATGCTGGAGTGGTCCTTGGACTGAGCTACTTCCTGGCACTCACCTGTATAGCTTGTGCTTTATATCTTAATAAAGCTATTCTCTATTCCTGCCTACGTTCCATCATTACACTCTCTGGTGTTGAAAACGCAGACCTCTCCTTGGCCCCCTCAGTTAAGGCAATCTTCCAGTACCCAGTTGTTAAGTCAAACGTACTTAGGTACTGGGCAGCGCCCAATCAATCCACAAGCTCATCAGCTCTGGGGATGGGGTGTGTCAGTTTTAGTGACCATATTGAGCGCACAGTATTCCACACAAAACCGGAGTTGTAGAGTAGCACCGGGCGCAGCAGCTTTTGATACTAAGACCACTGGGCTAGCCCGGGGGCTGCTGGAGGGCTCAATTACTGCTAGCTTCAACATCTTGGAAACCTCTTCCTTGATGCTGGCCCTGACCTTGTCAGCTACCCTGTAGAATTTCTGCTTCACAGGTAGACTATTTCCATTGTCCACATCATGGATGCACCAATTGGTGACTCCTGGGGTCAGGGAGAACAGGGAGGCGAGCTGACCCAACACCAGTCCCTCCTCAATTTTGGGGTCAGGGTGGTCGAGAGGACCACTCCATCCACTGACACATCTTGCTCCTTGGCTGACAGGAGGTCAGGAAGAGGGTCACTATCCACTATCCTCTTTCCATCCCAACATCTGTAGCCAGGAGCATTGTCACATCAGACCTCTCAAAGTGGGGTTTGAGGCGGTTCACTTGCAGGACCCTTAAGGGTGCCTGGAAGTCTGCAATGTAAACAGGTAGGTTACATCACTCCACCACCTCGTATGGCCCAGTCCACTTGTCTTGGAGTGCACAAGGCTCCACTGGTGCCATCACCCACACCTTCTGCCCAGGTTGAAATTCGACCAGAGTGGCATTCTGGTCGTACCATCTTTTCATTTCTTCCTGGCTAGATTCCAGGTTCTCCTGAGCGAGTTTCCTGAAGCGTTGTATCTGGTTGCGGAAGGCCAGCATGTAGCTGAACACATCCTGGGGGTCTTACAGGGGATTTCTGTCAAGCCTCCTTCACTTGACTGAGAGGCCTCTCACAGGGTGACCATACAGGAGTTCAAAGGGACTGAACCCTAAAGACATCTGTGGTACCTCCCTGTAGGCGAACAACAGGCATGGTAAAAACACGTCCCACTTCCGTCTCACGGGCTTCGCAAGGCCCATTATCCTACCTTTCAGAGTTCGGTTGAATCTCTCAACTAACCTGTTTCCTTGAGAATGGTAAGGAGTGGTGAACTTATAAGTTATCCCACAAAGACTTCATGTATCTAGAAATGAAGTAGGTACCCCGGTCAGAGGCCACCTCTCTGGGGAACCCCACACGGGTAAAGATGCCCATCAGTGCACGGCCCACCACGGGGGAAGTGATTGTCCGGAGAGGGGCAGCTTCCAAATACCGGGTGGTGTGATTCACCAAGACCAGGATGAACCTGTTGCCTAAGGCTGTCTTGGGGTTCAGTGGCCCAACAATATTGAAGCCCACCCGCTCGAAAGGGGTGCTCACCACAGGAAAGGGTTGGAGGGGTGCCTTGCACTTCCCCCCACTCTTGCCACTTGCTTGACATGTCTTGCAAGTCTTACAAAGGGTACCAATATGCTTCTTCATCTGGGGCCTGTAGAAGTGGGTGACAAGCCTTTGGAAGGTCTTGTCTTGCCCCTAATGTCCTGCGAGAGGCACATCATGAGCCAGACCCATTAGGAAGAACCTGAAGCACTCAGGTACCACCAGCACACAGGATGCACCAGGCTCAGCAACCTTAGGCTCACTATAAAGTAATCCATCTTCCCAGTAAATGAGATGATCCTTGGACTCTCCACCTGCTGCCTGGTCTGCAGCCTGCTGCTGCACACCAATGAGAGAAGGGCATTCCACCTGCGCCTTGCAGAACTCCTCCTTGGAGGGGCCCCTTCCTGCGGCCAATGGGTCAGCTCAGGTAGGTCCCCCAGTTCGGCCACCTTTTCCCCCGTAGGCTCCAGGGCATTCCTCTCAATTCTGCTCCTTCCTGGGCTGTGGGAATGGTGGGGCGGGTTTCCCATGCCCCCTGCCCCTTCTGTTCCTGGCAGGCACCTGGGCCACTGTTTCAGGCTCCAGATCTGCTGAATCACCCCTACTGGCTGCCATGGACCGAGTGGTCACACAGACCCACACAGGCAGACCCAACATCTCCAGATGAGCCTGGTGTTCCACCTCCTTCCACGGGGAACTCTCCAGATCATTGCCTAGCAGTTGACAGGGATGGATGGACTCACAACAACCTTCAAGAGACCTGAGACCCCCCTCCACTCAAAGGGAACCTGCGCTACTTTGCAGAGGCACACTGAGTTGTCGCCGACGCTACTGGGTGAAGTACATTGGGAATGACCTGCTATTCAGACAACCACTGACACCTGACAGATATCATGCTGGCTCCTGTGTCTCTCAGAGCCTCCACCCTCTTCCCATTGATGGTAACCCACTGCCCGTATTTATTAGTTTTGTTGGGCAGATAGGTTTCCTGGACGATCTCTCGGTCGCCTAAAGAGACAAAGGTCATTACTGCTGGTCTCTCCCCTTCACTGGAAATTAAATCCTTCCCCAAAGCTACACTCACTAAACCCGGTGTCGGAGCACCAGTGGGTGCTGGGGGTATCGTGGGGCATCTAGTGATAACATGTCCCACCTCATTTCAGTGATAGCAGGTAGGGGGACCCCTGTTGTCCTGTCTGCCCCAAGGGGGCCAGGTTGGTTTAGGTTTGGAGGATTGGGACTCCTTTCCCTGGGAACTGTTTTTGGCCCCTTGAGAGAACTGCTTTTGGTTACCCTTGTCCCCCTCACTCTTCTGCTGGGGACCCTGCCCACCTTTGTTTGTGGTACCCACAATTCCTCCTGGTGCTGGTCCAGCAGTCCTCCTCCTTAGCAAGCTCAATAGGTTCAGTCAGCTTGCTGTCTAAAAGATGCTGGTGCAGCTCTGGAACACATAGACTACTTAAGTGCTCCCAACTAATTAATTGCAACAACCCCTTATAATCAGTTACTCTGCTGCCCTTCATCCAACCTTCCAGTGCACGCGTGTACAGATTCACACGCTTAATCCAAGTCTCAGACTCTTTCTTCTTGGAGTTCCTAAACTGTAGTCTATACTGTTCTGGAGTAAGTCCATACCTGAGACATAGGGCCTCCTTCATATTGGGGTAGGTCATGGCACCTGCTAACTCTAAGGGCTCTAGAGCACTCCTCCCAGAAGCCTCAAAATGTTTCCACAGGCCCACTCCCCAATGCTGTTCAGGCACACCATTCATTCTCAAAGCAATCTCATACGAGGTAAACCAGGCATATATATCCTCACTCCTATTATAATGCTGTGCCAAATCCTTGGGGATGTATACCTTACCCACCTGCACTGGCTGTGTACTGCCACCATTTGTACCGGTCTCTGCCTGCTTGGCCTTGATATCCAGCTCCCTCATGCTCAACTCATGAGCCAAAAGCAATTTCTTTTCTTCCAGGGCACACGCATTTTTGCTCTCCTCCGCCGCCCTTTCTTCCTCTACTTCCAAGTGCTTCATCTTGATACTCATAATTTCCAAATTCATGGCTTCTCACTCTTTGATTCTCCTCTAACTCTTCTGGAGTGAAACTCCTACTGGAATGGTTGCTGCCAGGCCTTGAGCCTGGGTTGCTCACAGGCAACTCGTGGGGTTGAAAACCATTTCTTCCACTTGCATCATTTCCATCTTGGGCCTACCACCAGGCCTTCAAGACTCTCTGCAGCTCATCCTTCCTCGAGCTACTCTTCACGGGGCAACCAAAATCTTTGCAAAATTGTTGAAGCTCATCAACTTTGTATGAATACAGATCCTCAATGCAAAATTCCATTTCCGCCTCCCCACTGGCTGCCTTCCCATTCTGAGACATGATGCTTTTGAAGAGTTACAGAAAAATAGAATCAAAAATAAAAAGCACGGTATGTGGTTGCGTAGTGGTATGCACTAAACTAGTGATTTACTACAATTACTGTGTGTCAAGTACAAATACATGTTCAAAACCTCACCGCTGACCACCAATGTTAGATCTGGGGCTCTCTAGTTGGCAGGGGTAGGTATCAATGTCCAAATAGGGACCCTTGCTTCTAGTCAGGGTAAGGGGGATACACTCTTTAGATAACCACTGCTCACCCCCTTGGTAGCTTGGCACGAGCAGACAGGCTTATCAAAGGCAATGTGTAAAGTATTTGTACCAACACTCACAGTAACACAGTGAGAACACCACAAATAGACTTCACACAAGTTTAGAAAAATAAAGTATCTTTATCTAAACTACACATGACCAAAACGACAAAAATCCAACATACTCAGTCCAAGAATATAATTTTGAAAGACTTCTAGGGTTTGCATCAAAATAATCCACAGTTGCCTCACTTTTAGCCCAAAGTACATGTAGATGCAAAAAAAGTTCCAAGTGGAAGCTGCAGCATTGAAAAACAAGCGATGCATCACTTCTGAGACCCTGGGGAGGCGATGCGACAACCCCGCTGCACACAGCGGGCGTGTTGCGACGAATCTGATCTGTATGGGGAGGGATTCAATACCTTGTATGGATTCTGGTGCGCAGGTTCAGTAGGAAGCGTCTCGCACACGCACGATGCGATGATCTTCGGGACGGCGACGATCTTTGGTGTGGCGATGATGTGCGGTGCAGCATTGATCTTCTCCGCTCGCGGCCCCTTGATGCGTTGCGAAGATGTTCGCAGCAACGGGATGCAATCCGCAAGCAAGCGATGCAATGGTTTCTCACAGCAACAACAGGCTCTGCGACGATACTCACAGTGACAGGAATCTTCCCGCACCGGGGCGATGCGCTCCACAAGCGAACGATGTGTCGGTTCTTGCAGCGGCAACAGGCACTGTAAAGATCTTCGCGGCAACTGGAATTTTCTGGCACTGTCAACGATGCGCTCCGCAAGTGAGCGATGCGTGCAAATTGTAGATCTTTTGTTCTTCTTTTCCAGCTACCCAAACAGCAGGCAACAACTTCCAGAGGCCCCACAACTGGCTCAAGCACTCTAGGAAGGGCAGAACTCGCAAGGCAAAGTTCAGGGGGGAAGCTGGGGATGAAGTCCTTTTGATCCTGGGACTTCTTAACAGGAGGCTAGCTCTTCTCAGGCCCTTGGAGATCTCTTCAAGCAAGGGGACACAGCAACAGCAAAGTCCTTCCCCTCTCCTTGGCAGAAAAGCACTGCAGGTCAGCCCACAAAGACACAGCAGGACAGTCCTTCCTCTTCAGTCTTCCAGCTTTCTCCTTGGCAAAGGTTCTTTCTTGATTCCAGGATGATCTAATTTTCTGAGGTCTGGGCATCCCTTTTCATGCCAAGATTCTCTTTGTTCTATGAGAGCAGAGAGGCCTTGGACTAGTCAAAACCAGTTCTGGTCAGCCCTGGAGCACTTTGTTTTCCTGACTTCTTCTTTCCTTTGAGAGAGAAGGGCAAGGTCGTCAGCCGCCCAGCAAGAGGTGGAGTCAGCATTGTGGAAGGCAGGCACAGCCCTATTCAGGCCCAGATGCTATCCCCGTCCACCACTCAAGATGCAGATGCAGCTATTCAGCCTAGGTCTGACTCACTCATCTCCTTGGGGCCAACCCAGCCCTTGTCACTCACAAACCAGACAGTTAATTCACACACAGGCCAAGGCACACAGAAAGGTCAGACAAGAAAACAGCCACTTTCTAAAAGTGCTGTTTTCAAACACAGGATTTAAAAAACATATTTCCTAAAAGATGTGGTATTTGATTCTGGGTTCAGGGATACCAGACTTTAATTTTCTATCTTGCTCCCATGGGAAGATGTGCAGGTAAACATTATACACAGCATTCCCCATTATAGCCTATGGGCAAGATCGCCTTTCAATAGTGAAAAACTAAATTGGCAGTATTTCACTATCAGAGCATGTCACCTACATTAGTACATGCTCTACCTTTCACATACACTGCAACCTGCCCAGGGGGGAAGGGGTACCTTGGGCCTTCCATAGGGGTGTCCAATGTGCACAGAAAGGGAAGGGTTAGACCTGGCCAGTGGGGACACTGGTCAGGTCAGCATGGCAGTTAGCAGCTGCACACAGGCACTGTGGTGGCAGGCCTGAGACATCATTTTAGGCTACTTATGTGGGTGGCACAAACAGTGCTGCAGGCCCACTAGTAGCATTTGAATCACCGACCCTGGCACACTTAGTGCACTCTACTAGGGGCCTACTGGTCAATCAAATATCCTAATCATGGATAACCAATCACAATAATAATTTACCCAGGGAGCACTTGCACTTTGACACTGATCAGCAGTGGCAAAGTGCCCAAAGCATCTAAACCAGCAAAAACGAAATCTAGCACGGCGACAAAAATACAGGAGGTAGAGGCAAAAAGCCAAGGGAAACCACGCCAAGGATGCCAGGTCTAACACACACAATTTGTTATTATGAAGAATCTATCATGAACGGTGAGCTTTAGCGAGGCAAAAACTTCAAGTATGCTTCGGACCTATATTAATGTAGGCTAATGCAGAATATATAGAATTAACATACATTTACAGGAGAATATCAATATGTCACGATTTTAGCATGACTTCTGATGCATTTAGGATCCTTTAAAAGGATTACAAATAATACTTGTCCGTATGGTGTACATGTATCTTTTTTAGCTACCAATCTGTAAATACATTCTAGATTATACATCTATGATTTAGTTTCAAACAAATAAGATTGATATATGTGTGTAGTACATTCTCTATAAGTTTCTCAGAAGCATCATCAATAGAAACCTACTTTTCTTTTGTCATTTTCGGTGCACAGGGCTACACATACAAAAGATATATTTTAGCAAAATTCATTATCATAATCAGGAATAATCATAAAACGGTATACATTTCATTAGTTACTCTTTCATATAAATTAAATTGAGAAATTATTAGAGGTAAACTTTATAACGTGTGAGTTCACCAATTGCAAGGTTTTTTAACACACATTAATAATACGCAATACTTTGTCAATTTATAAATTGAAATCTTTATAAGTCATTAAATGATATCACCTAGTCTAAATCTTTTTTGCATGCTTTTACGATGCAGTAACAAAAAAATATTTGTTTTCGTCATCTTTTATATAACGTGTATTTGGTAAATATTTTTTTTTCTCTAAGAAATTGTCATATTCGGTTTCTCTGGTCATTAAATGTGAATTGTGATCTTCTCTCCAACAGGAGCAATATCATTTGCAGTTATAATTAATTTGTATGAAAGTAAACAGTTTTTAGTATAGAGGATAAAGAGGTGGGATATGGCCGGTTATTCTGGCAGGAAAACTGTTTGCTTGTAAATTATTGAATGCACTTTAATACCATTGTAGATAGCACTTCCAATAAATGTCTTCTATTTCATTCCCTTTCCTCCTTTCAGGAACACCAAAGAAGAGGAGGTCAAGGCGCAAGAATTCAAATGTTGCCGCCACACCAGATTAGTGCATAATATTACTGTTTTACTCTTATATTTAGCTATTAATCTCACCTAATATGCTGCTTGGCTTCTATATTTTACATTCTTTGCACTATTGCTCATTTCTTTCCTAATTTTCACTTTACCTATTTTAGTGTACACCTACACATCTCCTTGTATTTCCTTTTATGCTCCCTTCTTTTTCTCAGTGTACTTCCTTTCTAACTCCTTTGTTCTTCCTTTGTTTAGGCACTTTTTTGTTAATGTGACATTGACCTTTCGCTGACCATTCCTTTTCATTTCACCTTTACATTCCATTATCCATCCTTTAATCATTGTTTCGCATATCCTATTTTTAGTCATTTCTTCCCATTACCAACACTAGTATTGCATTGTAGTTTTGACTTTGATTTTTAAAACTTAGAAGTACACCTTTCAAAAGAGATAATGTATCCAGCAATTATTTGAGATTGGTTAGCCTTTTTTTTTAACTTGTTCAAATATTTCAATTGGATAAAGTACTAATAAGTGGCTTTTGTTTTATTTTCCGGAGCCTGCCGAGGCATATATGTATTAGAATGAAGAGGAACATCAGTAGAAGGGAGGGGAATAGCAAGGTGCTGCTGGAAAAGTTCTTTTCTCAATGACAACTGCTGCATTTATTAAGGTATTTCTTCCTTGGTACTAAACATTGGTCCAAAAGTTACCCACTTTCCTATGTTTCTGTCTCTGCCTCTTGGCTATTTAAATGAAGGGTAGAAGAAGAGGTGTGTTGCTCTGTGCCGGTAGCCCACCGACAACTACCATTTCCAATCCTGCCCCATTCCCTCCTGACAAATGACACATTCTCCATCAAAGTCTTCCTAAAATTCTTATTCTTACACCATCTGTTACACTGGTTTGTCTTCGTTCTTCAATCACAACCTAACCTGTCAATAGCTAGACCTAACCTTCGCTCAAGTCCTCGCCTGCAATATGAACCTTAGCTAATACACACTTGCTCCATAACCCAGGTATAATACCTGTACAGGTAATGAATTTGATGTGAGGGTGTGGTGTGGGGCAGTGGGACTCAGGAATCGGGAAAGTGTAAGACCATTGGAATTGTCATTATTATATGCCAGTAGTAGTCCACAAATCATGCCACCCCACAAGGTAAGCTCAATTAATTTTACATGATGCAGTAAAATAAATTGCATGCATTTAATGCACTATAGTTTTTAATGGCAATATATATAACTTCATAGTCTAGTCATGTGTCGTGAAAGTGTCACGCTATAAATTGTCATTATTATATGCCACTAGTAGTCCACAAATCATGCCACCCCACCAGGTAAGCTCAATTCATTTGACATGAGGCAGTAAAATAAATTGCATGCATTCAATGCACTATAGTTTTTAATGGCAATATATATAACTTCACAGTCTAGTCATGTGTGGTGAAAGTGTCACGCTATATATTAATTTATTTAACACACTCTTGCATTCTTCCATTCAAGCAAATTGTGTGCTTGTAATGATGCTGATGATCATAAATTAATTAATGTCAAGTATTGCAAATTATAATTATGTGAGTACTGTGGAATTTAAAGAGTTATATAAAATAAATTCCAGAGGACCCAGAGAGTCAACAACACAATTCATGTTCTTTTCTTCTTTCCTCAGAAAATCCTGATGTTCCCGCTGGTGGCCCAGCTCAAGTCACTGGGTAAGGAGGACCAGAGCACCAGCAGGAGATAGCTGCCTGGCCCTACCATCCATACCATAGTGGTGACCTTTCATCAGCTGACCTTTGTGCACGAATAAGAAAAGATGGCAGTGGCCACTGTTTCCACAAGTAACCAGCCGAAGGAGCCAAGCGCAATTCACAACAATCACAGCCTGTTGTTGAGCACTCCATCCCACACAGCAGCTGTCACAAGTCCTCCTTTAACCATAAAGGTCCTCCTCCATGAGGTGTTTAGGGGTATAGAATACATTAAGGGGACCCAGGGAAAATTACATTTTGGTGTGGCCTAGAGGTTTGTGGTGTGGTTGTGAAAAGTTAGGAAATGGCCAGTGAAAAAAACTTTTCTTAGGGTTTAAGGAGAAGATGGGCCTGTTGTGGGTCTTGGAGAAGAGGTCATGTAAGATTTATGTTTTTTTATGGTTTGGGAAGGGGTGGGTTGTTTCTCGATAAAATAATCAAGTTTTTGGTCCAACATATGGGATTCTTTTAATATTATCTTTACAATGTATTACTTGTTTGCTTTTCCGTACTCTAGCATACCCTTTAATTATTTTAAACAAAGATACTCTGCCAAATTACTGTTGCTGAGCCCGAAACTTGATCCATCACAAAGAAATTGTCCAACTATCCACCCTCATCGCGCTCTCTTTAGTGGCGTGACACTCTCCCTAAGCTCATCGGAGCATCAATAAAGAATGCAACTCATAGATGTCACATTACGAGTATTGCTAAACCTGAACACAAGAACACCCTTCTTCCAGCTGGCAGAAACCACTACAGTTTGCAAAATCCTGCAATGACTATACTTAATTTTCCCCAGAACGTAAAGATCCCAAGGGTAAATGAAGCAGCACAGATTTCAGACCCTCTGAAATCCACATCCTAAATGACTTAAGGCTAGATGTATCAAGCGTTTTTTATGTCGCCAACGCTGCGAATCGCAAAATAGCAACGTTTGCGACAAAAAAACGGGAATTGCGATGTATGAAAAAATCGCATTGCAAATTTAAGGAATCGCAAAATATCCGATTCCTTAACTTTGTGTCAGCATTTAAGGAATCGCAAATTGCGATTCCTTAAATGCTATGCATCAAGCATTTCCAATTAGCGATTTTCCCTTAAGAAATCGCAAATTACCACCAACTTGTAGTTGGTGGTAATTTGCGATTTCTTTTACAAATGCACTTTTTGCAATTCATAAAGCTGGCATGTGATGCTCATACATGCCCTTAGGGCATGTATGTACGCCATATGTGCACACATGTCAATTTCTGGGGTGCAGCAGGGTGTCCTTAAGACACCCTTGCACCCTTGAAAGTACTCTCATTTTGAGATTAGCTAATTGTGAATCGCAAATTGAGAATAATTTCCCATTCCTTCCTATGGGCCTCCTGGCCCATAGAAATGAATGGGACATTATTCCATAATTGCGATTAGCAATTTGCTAATCGCAAGGAATAATAATAATGACTTTATTGCATGATTAATTGAAACCTTCGCAAACAAGTAAAACATTAATTCACAAGATGTAGCTTCACCTTTAAAAAAATGCTAAAAGATTACAAATATGTTGTAATTCTATAAAAATGCAGGGGAATAAAAACTTGTAGGTAAGATAGTTCTTCATAGTTAATAGGATAGTTCAACATAAGGCCTGTTCTCGTGGATGGATGCACCCTGTGGAGTGATGTTAGTAGAAAATACAAAAGTCGATGAACTCGAAGCAAGCCCATGCTGACTGCTGACAGCTTGGCAACCAAGGAAATATTTCTAGGTCTTAATCAGAGCACGAATGGACAGGGTTGTTATACTTGTCTCATAAGCCAGCTGGCATAGCATAAAGACCGGTAACTTGTGGATCTGCCAGACTTAACTTTGCGTTTGGTTCCCTCATAAACCGAACAAGGCTGCATGACAGCCGGATGTTAATGCCCTCGAAACAGGCCTTTACCGCCTCCCTGCAAGGTCGAACCTGACTTGCAATCAGTAGCTGTGTTAGAAACTGTCTCCTTTCCGCTCTCAAGCCATTGCAGATGCATAGTAGATGTATTATGTCTTCATTTAGATCTCCACACAGTCTTCAGCAATTAGAGGAGATTGACGTTTCCATGGAGGAAGGTGGGGCTTTGCTGGTAAGAGTCTCAGCCTCAGATGAAGGAATCGTTCTTTTGTTATTCTTGCAAAACCTGTTCCTAAGTATAGTTGGGGCTTTGTTGACAAGAGCCCTGGGTTACGAACCTGCCGTGGGCCCTCCTGATAAGGGCAGCTTTATCTTCTGCGAGAGATACAATCTTTACTGATTTGTTTACCAGGACCTTGAAGCTTTTCTGGGATAAGCAGGAATCCCATAGGTCCTGTAAAGATAGCAGCTTGATTGCTGAATGAAGGTAACTCATCGCTGGGCTATCATTTCTCCTTGAGATTTCCAACCACAGGTAGGAATTCAATCTGCCCGGCTCGGCCCCCTTTATTTTAAACCAGCATTTGGCGTAGGTGCCTTTCCGTGAGATTTGCTGCTTTTGCAGTCCGAATTCTAATCTTATTTGCGCTGGTGAGGTAAATTGCGTAAGATTGAATATTATTCTTAGGGCCTTAGCAACCACTGTGTCCAAGGTAGCCTCGTTTCTTCCTCTCATTGCTTCACTTTCGTAAGTGATATAGGGTAGCAGCCGCGCTCGAAGCACGTCTAGAAAAGGGAGAAGGCTAGGGCCAGATGTTTTTTGCTTGATGTTTTTTAAAGCAACTGCCAATACAGTCCCTCTGCCTTTGATGGATGCTTTCTGTTTGGAATGAGCCATTTCTCTCAAATATGATTCCCAAATACTTGTACTCTTCTGTTGGCACCAACAGACGATTGTTCATTGACCATCGCGGATAGGGTTTGTTGGAACCTTGGTTTACTACCATTACTTTAGATTTTTCCAGATTTATGGTCAGCCCATTTTTTTCAGCAAAGGTACTTGTGATGTTTATCAGATGCTGGAGGCCGATTGGAGTAAGGCTGATTAGTAGCAGGTCATCTGCGTACAAGAGGTTCGATAGAGTTAAGCCCCCCAGGTTCGGGGCGTGATGGTTGCAGTTGTCCAGCTCGGTGGAGAGGTCAGAGACAAAGAGATTGAACAAGGTTGGGGCTAAGACATAACCCTGCTTCAACCCTTTGGTAGTAGGAATTTTCCTAGACAGGGTATCTCCTGCTCCGATTTTAATCTGGACCCAAGTTTCGGAGTGAAACAGGATTAGCTGGTTTAGACAGTTGGTGGGAATTCCCCACCTCGTTAGTTTGGCCCAAAGTATCCCCCTGTCGATGCTGTCAAAAGCTGCCTTATAGTCGATAAAGCAGACGAATAATGGTTTGTTGATTTTTTTTTAGGCGTCGAACAGAAGAGAAAGGGCGAGAATATTTGTTGAAGTCCCCAGACCTTCCTGAAAGCTAGTTTGATTGATGGGAATTAGGTTTTTTTCCTGAGCCCAAACTGTAAGTTCATTTAGTAAGAGCCCTGCATAGAATTTGGCTTCAATGTCGATTAAAGCGACAAGCCTATAGTTTTTTGGGTCTGACATGGTGCCCTTTTTGTGGATCGGTGAAATATTTGATCCTTTCCAGGAGTCAGGGATTCTCTCACTTTCCAGGATGTTATTACAAAGGAGGAAGAGTACTCAACCCAGTAGATCGAATCCTGTTTAAATATGATTGGCGGAAGACCATTGGGGCCTGGAGCTCCGTCTTTGCGTCCTTTCTTGATTCTGCCCCCCAGCTGCTTAGGTGTGAAGACGATGGGAAGGACCAGTCCTTCAAATCTGGATTGTTGTTGGTCACTTTGGAGCTCCGGTAAGGCTTCCATGGATTCACCAGCTTCTGAGTTGAAGTGATTCAGTAGGAACTTTGTCCAGATGTCCTCAGTTATATATGAGCTGATTCCTGGAGCAGATGGATTCTCTAGGATTCGGATGGTCTGCCAAAACCTGGCACTGTTGTTATTTTTTCATCATATGTCAGTTTAGCCCATATTGATTCGTCCCTTTCTTTTTTTGGCGAGCCAATTATTTCTTTCCTGCGTGCTAGCAGACTCCTTAAATCGGACTGGATGTTATCAACTGGGCCATGTATACGAGGACTGCGCAATGCCCTGTTGATGTTGGTTTTTAACTCCCTTAGTTCGGCATCCTGATGTCATGAGAGGTGGAATCTTCCGCTTCGTGCCTGGTTGCATGAGGCGGGCCCGGGATTTTTTGGTCTTACTAATCCTTCTCTTGACTTGTTTTTTGACTTGGTTGGATTGAAGCTATCCACGAAGTTCTCCCATGCTATTAAATGGCTGGTGCTTAACTGCTTGTTTTCCTCCCATCTTTTTTTCGTGAGGGCCGGGAGTTGTTCTGGATCGCGGGTGTTGCATTTGATTCTCTGGTGATTTGCTGTTATCACTAAATTTGTGACCTTCAGTGGGTAAGTAGTTGCTGTTCCGTGAACATCAGGGGTAAACTATTGGGGCTGGTGGTCACTGTGATCCTGATTTCCGATCATAAACCCTTTTATTAGGCCGAAAGTACATAAAGACGTGAAAGTGTAGTCAATTGCAGTATTACATTGGGCAGTGTGGAAGGTGGCAGCTGATGGGCAGTCTCCTGCTAAACTCCCGTTTAGTGCAACCAAAGACAAATTTGTCAGCTTGTTTAGAAGGCCCCTCGAGATTGTAGATGACTTGCCCCATCTGCAGGTATCCTGGTTTGGGATACTCCATGCTGCATGGCGTTCTGATGCAGGACTATCTGGGTCAATCCCTCCTGTGAGGAACATGTTAAAGTCCCCCGAGACAATATGATTTGAAGATGGTTCCGCAGTGATGAGATTTGTCAATTCAGTTATTAAGGTATTTACACCGTTTCTTTTATTATGGGGATGAATGTAGGAATTAACAATTGTTAAGACTTCTTTATTTCTGCTGCTTAATATTTGAAACTGTATTGTTTTTATTCCATTTGTTGCAGTATTTATTCTTGATAGCTCCTTCACTGAGTTTATTGATTTAATTGAAGCGTAGGTTGAGAGGCCGCCTTTCAAATGTCCAAATTTTGAGTTTCTAGTCCCTGAGAGATGGTATGTTTTAAAGCCTTGTAAGTGAAAAGGCTCTTCCAGCCATGTTTCCTGTAATAGGATTATATCAAATTGCTGAAGATACAATAATAATCCATTATCAGAGGTTTTTGCACCAAAGCCATTTCTGTTCCAGGAGCAAAATTTTAACATCGAGGAGTTTATTGTATTTTTTTCCATCTGTCAATGAGCCTCAGGTCTGCTGTTTATTGTTCTCGAGATCCAAGACCAGTCGTTTGAAAGTTCCATTCCTCTTTCATCCCGACCCTTCGGAACGGTTGCTCTGCTGTATTGTGTAATCTCAACGGAGGAACTTTGTGCTCCTTTGAGCACAGAGTTACAGGGACCGGCATCGGCTTTGTTTTTTGTCTTGTCGACTTTAGATTCATGTACCTGTCCAAGAAGGGGTTCTGGATATCCCACTTCTTGATGAGCATATAATCGAATCCCCCAAGTTTGCATTTGGGCCTCCTCCTTAAGAATTTTCACTGTTATTTCTTGGTTGACCCAGATAGTTTTTGTTACTTCCCGGTCCGAGAGGTTTTTGAAGGTTTCAAATTGAACGGATACTAAGTCTTGCGATCAAATCCCTGTCAGATTACTAATGGCGGTTAGTAATCGAAGAATGTTCCCTCTATTGAGGGTGTCGCCCCGACCTTTAGATCTATATTCAGGGATAAACAGTATTGACTGGGTAGGGACCGGTCGCAGACTATTTGTGGAGGTGATGAGGTGCGAAAGTACTTTTGTCTCCTCTGGGGAACGGATGACTGTATTACAGGGCCCTCTCTGTTTCCTGAATCAACGCTTAGCCCTTTCTTCCACCACTCTATATTACTCGTGGTTGGGCCAACTGAGGCTCCCCTTGTTGCTGTTTCCATTATTAATTTAGACTTTACCGGACCTCCTAACTTGTCGGCAGTCGTTGAGGCTGCATCTGTGGCAGTGATAAATTCACCTTTAGTTGGTGGTGACAAGTTTTTTGCTACCAGATCTGCAGTGTTAGAGATCGCGGATTGTTTCAGTTCCATTAAATGTGTAGTTCCTGCGTTATCTTGAGCTATTGAATCCGATGATGAGATGGTGGAGGCATTGGACTGACAAGTTGGTGAGTTGCTCCGTACTCTTTGATCTAGTTTCGGTTCACTCAGAACTTCATTTGCAGCTTGGAAGAAAGTGTTGATTGGAGGAGTGGTATTCCTCCCTTTCCTCCTTTGTTTTCGCCGTTGTTTAGAGTTTTGGGTTTTTATTGGCGAAACGTCCCCTTCAATTGGTTGGCTTGAAAGTTTTTTGTAGATATTGCATCCCTGTACCGCTCGAGATAGTTCTGGAAAGTGCGTTTTGCTGATGCAGATGAGACTTGGGTGGGTGCTCGCTCTACCCCTGCAGTGGTTTCCTAGGTCGTCTTGAGGAGCCTGATTAATTGTAACTACCTCTCTCGCATGAGGATCAGTTCTGGCCTCAGCTGAAGAAGAAGCCTGGAGTGATCTATTCATATCTGATGGAGGTGGCTTATTATCATCCTCGGAGATTAGGTCCCTAATATTTTTAAGATTACCTGTTTGTTTAAAATTTGGTTTACCTGGAATAGTTGGCTCTTTTGTATTGATGTTTTTTTAAAAATCTGTTAGAAGGTCGCCCATCACCGTAGGTAGTGGTGCAAGTTTATCAATAATTAGATGACACGAACAGCTTGGTGGAATTATCGATGTTTCAGCTTGAGCTTTTGAGATGAAATTGGTCAAGTCAGATAGCTTCCTTGCAATGCTTGTAACATGTAGGGCTAGACAGTTGAGTAGAGTTAGCTGTATATCCATCTTATCGGAGTGGTACTCTATAGCTTTTGTTGCGAGTTGCATTGTGTTGAGCAGGGGTGCCCAGATTGCGTTCTCAGCTGTTGGGGTTTCCTCTTTCGAATTCCCTATAGATTGGGTTGATTCTTGACCCCCTATTTCGCCTTTGATCGTGGAAGTGTATGTGGTGACCAGATTTTCCCATTCATCGCTAGAAAGAACAGGTGCATTGTCTAATGTCGCTGACGAAAATTTACATACCTGGCTCGTACATTCTCTGGACACTCTCCTACCCAAAAAGAAACAACTTACGAGAGGGAAGAGAGTGGGCCCCGCACCTTGGTATTCGTTGGAACTAAGAACCCTGAGGAAGGGATGTAAGAGGCTAGAGCGGTCCTGGAGGAGAGAGTGGAGTGAGGCGAGTCGTAAAGAATATCGTGCAGCTCTGAGCAGGTATAAATCCGCTATTCGAGTGGCTAAAGCAGGATTCTTTGAAGAGCGCATAGGCTCTGCTTCCAACTCTTCTAAAGAGTCTTTCAGGGTCATTAAAGAGCTACTGCATGCCCCCGTACCTCAGGTTCTTCACGAGGACCCTCGCAAAAAATGCGCAGAACTGGCCTCGTTTTTCAAAAACAAAATTGACAATATACTGGCTTCCCTTCCCCGGCTAGATGAGGTCACCTCTTTGGAGAATAGTTCCAGCTCTCAACTTAAGATGCATTCGGCGGAGCTGGCCTCTCTAGGTCCGGTCACGATGGAGGAAGTCCTGGCGGTTCTGAGGTCTATGAAGAGTGGCTCCCCGAAAGACCCAGCACCGATCAAATATCTCAAACAGGTGTCCTCTACAATCGGCGGCCCTGTGACGGACTTGATAAATCTGTCCCTCGCCCAAGGGGTAGTTACCCCTAGTTGGAAAGGGGCAGTGGTTAAGGCCCTTTTGAAAAAGCCTAATCTCGATCCCGCCGACCTTGCCAACTTTCGGCCTATTTCCTTGCTGCCGGGCATTAGTAAGGTGGCCGAGAAGCTGGTGAATAGGCGCCTCTCGGACTTCTTGGAAGCCAATTCCCTCCTGGGCGATTCCCAAACGGGTTTTCGTCCCGGTCAGGGGACTGACACCGCCCTGCTGGCGGTCGTGGAGAATGCAAGGAGCATACTGGATTCGGAGGGATCAGTGGCAGTGATCCTCCTGGACCTCAGTGCTGCTTTCGACACCGTGGACCATCAGGTGCTTCTCCAACGGCTGTCGGGGGTGGGGGTCACGGGTCTGGCCCTCAAATGGTTCGCTTCCTTTTTGGAAGGTCGTACATTTGAGGTGTGGGAAGGCCATGAAAAATCATCTTCAACCCCTCTCCAGTGTGGTGTGCCACAGGGCTCTTCATTGAGCCCTACCTTATTCAACGTTTACATGGCCCCCCTGGAGAGTGTGGTACTGCCGCTGGGTATTAAAGTCATCAGTTACGCTGATGATGCTCAGCTGGTGGTAGGCCTTTCCCAGTCGGCGCACCATCCCGACAGGCTGCACACGTGTCTTGAGAAGATCCACACGTGGATGTGCAGCTCAGCCCTAAAGTTAAATGGCTCCAAGACGGAGTTGATGCTGCTGGGGAACTCTTCTCCATCTCTATCCCCCAGCAGCTGGCCAGACTGTCTGGGACCGGTACCCCCCCCCCAAGCAGGAGATCAAGAGCCTGGGGGTGTGGCTGGAGCAGGATCTATCGTTTAAAACTCATGCCAAAAAGACCGCTGGCGTGTGCTTTGGCCTGCTTCGATCAGCCCAGAAGATTCTGCCTCTGCTCCCAGTGGCTACTCGAAGGCTTCTCATCCAGGGACTTATCATCTCGCGGCTGGATTTCAGCAATGCGCTATTCCTGGGCGCGCCCGAATCCACCCTGAATAAACTGCAGCAAGTGCAGAACGCGGCTGCCAGGCTTTTGACGGGTCTCCTCAGGCGTCAATCTGCCCGCCCGGCGTTGAGGGCATTGCACTGGCTCCCCGTAAGGGACAGGGTGAAATTCAAGTCCCTTTGTATTGCCCACAAAGTTCTGCATGGGGTAGGCCCTCCCATTCTTGAGGAGATGGTACAGCCTTACAAGGCCTCTCGTTCCCTCCGCTCTGACCATCAACATCTCCTCCAGGTTGGCAGGGTGAAAAAGGCTAGAACGGGTGGCAGAAGGTTCTCAATAAATGTGGCCTCCCTGTGGAACTCATTGCCCCTACAACTTCGATCGGAAGCTAGTCTGCTTCGCTTCCGTAAACTTTTAAAAACTTTCTTGTTTTCCGTTTAATCTCTTTATTTTGTTTCAGCAGTGTTATGTTCTGGAAGCGCTGGGATGCCTATTGGTAACCAGGCGCTATACAAAACTCATAATAATAATAATAATAATAATAATAATAATAATGCGAGAGCTAGGTCCTCAGCTTCGATTCCCCAGGTCTCCCCTGGCCTACCGACGGCTGCTGGAGTCGCCGGGACCGAGAGTAGGCTACTGATCGCTGGTGTTGACAATTCAAGCTTAAGAATAGTGCTTTTATCGGCAGAGCCGTTAGAGCTGATGGATCCTGGAGCTGAATCCAGGGGCCTGTTGTCCTTGAAGACTCTAATGGGACTTACGTTTACGTTTCCTTGGGGATCATGACAGGCTCCCAGGTTTGATTGTGGATGGGAGACCTCAGCTGAATTAGTTGGACAAAGATCTGGAACGATAGTTCTTATGGAAATGGTCTTGAGGTTAACTTGGTCAGTTTGTAATCCAGTGGTTGATGTGGAAGCTGTAGATGGGAAAAAACCTGGACACAGGTGGGACCGTATTTTGATTTCCGGCTCTAATGGAATTGATGTGAATGTTTTGTGGACGATCCTATCGGAAAGGGGAGAGATGGTAATTTCTTTGATCTGTTTCCTGCAGTTGCTAGTAGAGCTTTTTCAGTTTTTCCAGTCGCCACATTCTGTCCCCTGATCTCTACCTTTATTACCATTGATTTTATTTCCACAATAAGGGGCTCATTATGATCGCGGACGGACTTGAGTCCGTCCGCGACCATAGAGGAGGAGGGAACCTCCGCATGGGCTGCGGAGTTCCCTCCTGTCCAATTAGGATGTCACCGCCACCCTGGCGGTCACATCCTCTATTTTTACCATTGCTGCGGGTGCGGCTTCAAGCTGCACCCGCCGCAATGGTAAAAATGCGTACATTGCATTTGTATGCAAAAAGCGGCAGGCACTGTGCGGTGCCTGCCGATTTCTGCATACAAATGCAGGGGGGTACCATAGGTACCCCCATGTGCACCCCCCACACCCTCTTCACCCAGGGGGCCCGCAACGGCCCCCCGCAGTGAAGTTCCACATGCTTTTCCACGGCAGAAAAGCCGCTATGGAAAAGCATCTCTTTTGCACCATCCTAATATGGCTGGCGGTGTCTGATAGACACCGCCAGCCATGTTACAGCTTTTCCACCGCGGTTGTAAGTCAACCGCGGCGGAAAAGCGACAGACTGAAACCAGGACCCACCAGCCATCCTAATGTGGCGGTGGGTCTTTGGTGGGTCCGCAGAGGATTTTCCGCATCCCCTGGGCCGGTGGTGGCTTCCGCCGGCCCGGAGGATGCGGAAAATCCTCCATCATAATCAGCCCCTAGGTGTTGAATCCAGGATTTACACCACCCCTTGTTTCCGCAGAGGTTGTAATTGCTGAAGATGAGGTGTTCATTTGTGGTGCTGTCTCTGCGTCTATTGCAGGATACAGAGGGGAGGGGAGGCCCAACCGATTGCTGATGCTGAGATTTAGCACTGCTCCGGCATCTTTAACAAAGGAGAATTTAGAATATATTTTGGGTTGAGAGTAGTTCTTTTCTTGACATTTTTGATTTGATGATGATATACTTGGTACCTCCCCGATGTCCACCAATATGTCAGAATCCTTGTGGGTTTGAGTCATTTCGGTACCCAGTGTTGTTGTTGTGGTGGCTTGAATTTTAGTTGGTTCTTTTAAGATCGCGCTTTTCCTTTTCCTGCTGGTAATCACTTTTGTGACAGAACGCCTTTCTTTGCCAGATCTCATGGTTATTGATTATCTTATGTTTATGATTTGTTATTTTTAGTGTGAGATGAGTCGGTGCTGCCGCCTGGAGTAATTTGATTCTTTTTTCGGACGAATTGTAAATTTTGTTTTTGTTTTGTTTTGTTTTGTGAAATAGTTAGTGATGCCGAATAGTATATTTGAACTGTCCAACTAATGTGACTATAATGGTTATTGTTTGGTTGTTGTTGTTTTGTTTGATTAATTGATCGAGTTTGATTCCAAGATTTTTTTTTTTCTTCTTCCACTTTTGTTGTTTGTTGCTAAGCGGAACTGTTAGAACTGTTAAAGCTATTGGAGAGCTCTTATGATGAAGGCCTTCGCAGAACGTGGCAAGAAAATACAGTAATTGCTGCAGTAAAAAGTATATATTTTTTTGACACCGTTTATGAGGCGTCTGACCGCTGATTGATACGCAAAAGGTGGGCAATGGCAAGCTTTTTAGCTTCTTTTGGTTTCTTTTGGCCTTTGCCTCTTTTTGCCCTCTTTTGCCCTTTTTCCTCTACCTCTTTAGGTGATTGGGAGTTTGAGTAAATTGAGTGAGGGGGGTGAACACTGCGGTTTGCACACTATATTCTGCCAGTTTTCGACTTTGGACTCTGTTTATCCTAGTTGGTTTCCTAATTGGTTTTTAATTTTGATTTTTATTTTGTTGCACAGTGAGACCAATGAGGCCAAGAAAGCCCCTGACCGGAATCCTGCTCCAAGGGCTTCTCCACCACTTCAACCTAAGGAAATTGCAGCACGGACGTGCAGGCCAAAACCAGGATACTGGGCAGAGAGTGTTAGCAGCGTTGTTGGTTGGGGGTGGGGGTGGGGGAGAGACTGTCCACTGCTCCCAGTGCTCCTTTCACCCTTCACCCCCAAAAGACTCGGACTCTGACCGGACCTCTTCTTGAGCGGAAGGCGGGGGTGCGCAGAACAAAGCACGGTGCTTTGGAACCCCCCCTGAGCACTCTCACCTGTGGGGGTTTGGGGGGTTGGGCTCTGATTCTGGCGACCTGCTGACTGGAGAAGCCTGCTGGGTCCTCCGCGGCTCAGCCGATGACTGCAGCGGGTGATTCAGGCCACGGGCACTAGCGGGGGCGGAGCTCCCATGGCTCCGCAACTCCACGGGCTCTCCCCTGGCACTCCCGGCTCTCCCGACTTGCCGAACTTACAGGATGCAGTGGCAGCTGCAGCTCAGGACACCCAGACGCCGAACGCCAGACACACAAAGTGGAAGGACTACTGCGATCGCTCTGATCACTCTGCTCCGCTTCGTCGCCAGAGCTCACCGCTAGAACGCCGGCGCCGGTACCGGTGCTGGTGCTGGCGTCGGAAAACCGCTGCTTCCAAATTGCGGTATGGATGCTGCGCTGTTGCGGCTGTGATACCGGGTGGCTGGGAGCTGGGAGCTGGGAGCCAGGAAATCGCCTCCCGTAACTGCGCTGCATGCCCGCTCGCCCGCTCGGACTAAGGCTCAACTGCTTCTCAGAAGGCAACAACAAGCAAAACACAAACACGCAATTAAGGAATTTCAAGAAATCGCTGAAAATTTGCGAATTTCTACATACATACCATTTTGCAAATCACAAATAGCGATTCCTTAAAAATCGCTATTTGAGATTTGCAAAAGGGTATCTTGATACATCGAGCCCTAAGGGCTGAGCAAAGAACAGTGAAGTGTTTTAGCACAGGAAGAGGAAATGTATACTATATGCACAGTAGCCTCTCAACCTTTAAGTCCCTTACAAAAAAAAACGGAAAAAAAAAACGTCAGAGTCTCAACCTGGGGTTGCAATGGTGAGCCACTGCTATGGCTGAGACAGCCAATGCTGCAGTAAGCTCACTGTTGAGATCGAAGCCTTTCACGAACAACAAATCACCTTCAGGAAGACAAGTAGCTGACTATCTGTAGTCAAACCAGTAGAAGATGGAAGGTGGGAGTCGAAGAGACAGTGTTGGTGTAGCTTCAGGGACCAGCTACAAGAGGGAGCATCACGATTTAGCAGCAAGCCTGACTCCAATAAATATAAGTTAATAAAACCCAAACATTCTTTTACACCTTTGTGCCAATAATTTCATTTTTGGGGTAATAAAGCAATTCTTGTGCAGCCGCCACAGATTTCATATTATTCTTTAAGAATATGGGACTTTAAAAGTGGTGGTGCTGACACGACAATGCAGAACAATCAAATAGCGCATGGTTGAGATTCTGAGTATCAAAGTTACACAAATTGCACATTTTCCCTTTTTCTCCTGAAATAGACCAGTTTGGTGTTGGAAACAAATTCATTCAGAATAGTGTCCAGAAGCGAGGAAGGCGATGGTCCATATTCCAGGTCTGGTACTGCTGAGCTACCTTTGGGCGACAGGAAAAAATCACCACATCCAACTTTTTCTTTGACAAACACTACATGGTGTCTAAATGTAGACTGGCAGAACTCAGGACCCCTGTTAAAACCTTTTGAATTGAGTGAAAGAGAGATGACAATACCGCTTCCTGCATTTCTAATTGGGACTGCCTGTCACCTGACCAGCCCAGCCACAACCCTACCAGTCAACCACCAAATAAGATCCTTCCCACAAAGGTAATCAAAAAGGCATATCCCAATCAATACACACAAAAAAGGATAGTCATGTTTTAAAAAACATGTGAGCACCCTCACAAGTAATTCATTGGTTGCAAAATAGTCTTGCACCACTGACTTTAGCCTGCACGCTTACTATGGACCCTTGCCTTTGGCAACAGCCTCAATGCATGTGTAGAATTCCTTATGCAACATAACGAAATTGTTTACCCCTACTTGTACACCCACCACACTCACCTCCTCCTGACAGGGGCCTAGAACTAAACCTAGTACTTAACATGCACAAATGCCCAGACTTGGAGAAAAAAAGATACATGGAATGTGTTTTATCTCTGGCAGGTCAGTGGGAAGTTAATGACGGTAGTCATGGAGAACTTCAATTTTCTACTGGAAGAACCAGCAATGCCTGTGTGTTCAATGTAAATGAATATGCTGATCCAAATAGATAAGCTTCCCTCCAACACCAAGTCGGTGGGCAGATCTAGCTTTGGATGCAAAAGCTACAACTTTCAATTGTGAACTGTAGACTGAAACAAAGATTGCAACTGTCCCTTTCACAAGAAGTGCATTACTGTTTTGTCTCACTGTATTGAAACGAGTGGTGTTTTTGTCCATGTTTAAGTGGTGGCTAGATTGGTGCACATTGCCTATGATGAGAAATGCAGGGCTTCACATTTTAGGAAAAAGCGCCATTTATTACCTCATTGACTGGAAGGTGTGCGTGTTAGAGGCCAGTTCATGGAAGCTGATGACTAAAGAGCATGCAGCATATATGTCAGACATGAGATAGAGGAGATACTCCTACTCCTGTATTTCAGTTCCCAACATTCATACTTCTCCCTCCTCTTCACCCCTACATTTGCTAAAACCTGCATTGAGTTGGGCGTTTGGTTTTTGGGACATAGAGGACTAAGAAGCAGATGTACGGTCACAAACGGGAATTCGACCCGTTTACAACCGCATAAAAGATTAGCCCTATGTAAAAAACATATTTTGCAAGTCGCTATCCTATTATCAATTTGCAAATATGGTTTGTGACTCTCTATTAGCAAGGGGCGTGCTAAGGGCGTCCCTTCCAATAGCGAGTGCAAATGGTATGTAAGATTGTTTTACAACCGCATTTGCGGTCACAAAACATCACAGTTTACCACCATTTTCAAAAGGGCCCCTTCCCCTTTGTGAATGGGTGCACAACTATTTTTTTTATGTATTCCGTTTTCTTTTAAGGAAAATGGGTTGCATTAAAAAAAACTTCTTTATTAATAAAGCAGTCATATACATGGTGGTCTGCTGACCCCCAGCAGGCCACCATCCCTGTGAGTGAGAGCCATCCCCAATGGGATCGCAAATTGCGACAGCCTCATGAATATTAATGAGGCATGCACTTTATGACCCCACTTGGAATAGCAAACAGTGTCTGAGACACTGTTGTACATTCATTTTTGCGAGTCGCAATTTGACCCAATTTGTGACTTGCAAAAGTGAATGATAGTACATCTGGCCCTAAATATGTTGAACGAGAGTGGTTAATTCGGTTAGATGAGGATTCTTCAGCGTTGGACTGGTTCATTGATGGATATGACTTCTGATTATGACTGATGTCGTTTTGGTCACAATAGCCACAGCTAGTGCACTGTTGTAAGACATCCATATTTCTGTCTTGTTTACACAGGGCTTTTTTTTTTTGGACTCTCTAAAATGGTACATTTTAAATTGCTAAACAACATCTAACTTCTTTTGCCCAGCATTGTTTCACCACCACAAAGAGCACATAAGTATGGGTTCTCTATAAAATGTGAGTAAGGATACCCAACAGCCTCACTCTCTAGTCAGGTGGTTGCATTTGGTGCTGTACAATTGATCTGTGTCATTGTAGCTGTTTGGCGCTGTCCGTTTTCACACAAACAACACTTGCTTTGTGGGAATCCTTACCACAGTTGGATTTGGCTGTTCACATCTTTGTTTTCAGTCCTGAGGAAGGCCCGCTGTGACCCTTGTTGACTTGCGTATACCTCTGGGTCAAAACGTCAATGCTTTTTATTTAGCTCATGTCCATCAGTTTCCTCACCCCAAGACCAGAAAGAAGATTTATTTAGGGATGCAGTGAAACTATGTGATATAAACTATGAAAGGACGGATTCGATATGATGTACATATGTGTGTTATTTGTACATTATGTATATCTCACTCACGATACCACCTTGTCACTCTGTTTCACTTGGGTCACGCATGTCACTCTATGTATGCTACCTGTGGTTGAAATTGTATATCTGACTGCCATATATTAAAAGAGTAAATATTGCATCTGAACAAATGAATAGGTATCTTTGGTGTGTTTTGTTGGTTATCTAAAAAGTGATTTATTAGACTTTACTCTTGCCTATGAGTTCCTTTATGTTATGTTCATTATTGAATACTAAGCAATTGGTTTACCCGACAGATCCTACTGTAGACTACATTATTAATACCAAGGTTCTGAGGGACACAAGGTTACCCCATTTTCACAAGTGTACTACTATATCATCAACTATTCTACCATCCCTAATAAACTCACCAACGGATAGCAAATACCACAGAACCAAGCTTCCAGATTGTACCTAACCAACACAGGCACATCCACATCAAATCTACATTGTGAGGCTCAACAAAAGTTCCAAGGATTAAATTCAAGATGCCTTTAGTCATCCACAAAGCACGTGCAGACAAAGGCCCAAGGAATCTGGTGAAAATGGCACCTCACTACGTACTGTCTAGAAACCTCTGCTCAGCATCCCCATATTTGATAAACTTATGAACTTACAACAAGATGGAACATGGATCCTTGGGTGTACAGGGATGAAAAATGTGCAAGACTCTCAGCCTTAACTTACAAATGCATGCAACCACATGTAGGTCAGGAAACCTTTGATATCTGAACTATTTACAGTTTCCTGTAACTTATTGCATAGACGCAGTGGTTGTGAAGTAGGAACATTGTACTCAGCCATCATACACATGATCAGGCTTCATTACTCATTCTTTCATCTATCTTCCATTCACCTGTCCAACCAATGTTAGTGTTTTACAAAACCTCAAAATCTATCAATACTGTTTTCAATTTCTCTGAGGATAGTATAGTTGCTTATGTCAAGCTTCCAAGGCAAAGGTTGGGGTTCTATCCCAGAAACTGTTGTTTTCTCCTACATCCTAGATTGCGATAACTGTGTGGGAGCTCAGCCACGGATACCTTCAAGACTGGGGCTTTCTCCCCTACAGCTTCACAATTCAGTTTCCTATGTTGTTGGCATCACTGTGACGAGGTCTCATGTGTTAATGAGCAACCTTACAATGTTAGTCAATGAATAGTTAAACATTCATATGGGCCGGGATGCCCGCCACCCCTCCCAACACCAATTCCCCATGGGAGGAGACAGACACAGGTTTGAACTTTTGGAAGGCGGGGGGGCCTTACCCCCCCCGGCCGTATTTATTAAAATATGAAATTTAAAACTTTAAATTAAAACCTTTCATGAATCATGTACAATTTTAACTTCCATTACATTTTGATGAAGACAAGTTTTTGGCTAACCTTAACAAATCTCTAATACAAAGGTTTCCTAGCCGAGTCTAGCATCCTGCAAATGCATAACATTCTAAGATAAAATTGTACAACCTAGCATTACGGGCCAACGGCAAGGTCTTAACCGGTGTCAGATCCCTACTACCAAATTCCCGCCCTCACGGTGTGAGTGGCGCATGCGCAGAGGACTTTACCCTCGCAGCCAACTGTAACTTCCCTTGTCGTGGGGGCCCCCTTTCACTCGACGCCATCTTAAGGTCGTCCGAGTCCTCGTGCGAGGTATCCGTAAGAAGGACAGCGTGGACTCCCCCCCTTCCCCGCACTCTCTTCCGCCGGAGCGGATATCCGGCCCCCGGGAAATTCGTAGGAGGGGCATATAGCCGTCTTCCCCTGGGAGGGGCCTATGGCTGTCTCCCCCTGGGCGACCCATCCGTAGTGGGTGCCGCCCCCCGTGGGAGGGGCCAATGGCCGCCTCCCCCCGGGCGCTCCCATCTATACTGGGTGGCGCCCCCCCTAGGGACCTTGAAATCACTGCTCACCGATCATGACCTTACCACCACAGGCCGGATAGTTGACCGACTATCCGGCCCCCCCACACCTCCTACAGGTCATGTCTCCTCAATGCCACTAGCCATGCTACGAAATCTCCTATGAGTAAGTCATTCCCAGCCCTGGACAGGTGCACCCCATCATTCAAATAATAGTGATCACCCCGAATACACCAATGGGGAATGCTTTGTAAATGAGTAGAGCGAAACAGTTTCCCAATCTTGTTGTTGACCCTCTTTACCGAGTGGTTCAACGCCGATACAGACAAACCCCCCGCCAAATTCTTCTGGGAATCATGTGGGACCAGGCAATCGTACACCCCGGGAGCCTCTTGGCCAACCAACTGACTGCTGACAATATGTGCTCTACTAACACCCGTCTTCCCAGTCTTACCAAGTCATAGCCTCCCAGATGCACTATGATTACAGATGGCGGTGACCTGTGCCACCCTAAGAGTTCCTCCACAAAGCTCTGAAATCGGTCAAAACAGAGGCCTCCTTTCCCATGAAAGGTCCCTCTGAACCCATATTCCTCAGATGCGTGAGTCGCGTCACCTGCATTGAATATGTCCCCGGCACGCCTCACGTATGAGTGGCCCACGACCCATACCACTTGATCTCCAGTCGGTGATCCTTTCTCACTGGTCCTCTGGTGTTGGGCCGATCTCAATTTTCGCCCCACGTTACAGGCTTGCGAAACTGTAATCCAAACAAAAGACAAAAAGCGTGAGTGCATTTCATCAGTCTTTTACAACATGTGCAGTCGCACATACCTCTTGAAACAATTCGAGGACCAACGGCCTAACTGTTTCACTTCCTCTGCACACAGACCCCGAGCCGTAGCCTCAGTAGCGGCCCCTATTCTGAATGAGTGGGTCCCAAAATCACACGGGTTCAAGCCCGCCGCCGCAATTGTAATTGCCAGCACCCTCCGAAATTGAAATCTTGTCAACGGGGTGCTGTCCTCGTGTCTAAGCAGGGTCCCCCCCCATGTTGTCAACCTCTGTGCCATGTAGTCCTCCAAATACCTTACTGGACAACTGGGGTTCCCTCGGGTGCGCTGCAGCACCACACTACTCCCCAAAGCCTCCTGGTCTGTCTTTGACCTGGCTATCGAGATCAGCAGAGAATCGCCCCTTATTTGGAAGTGATCCCTGCATAGACCTCCCCCCACGTTCTTCTTATTCCTCGCCACGAGTTCACTTACCCGCATGGCCCCATGGAATGCCAATGCGAAAGCCGCTCGGAACAGAATTACCTGTCAGGTTCCGAACAGAAGCAAGTCAAAACCAGTCTAGGAGACCAAAATATCCTGTGCTTTCTGGTCCGTTTCCTACTCTATCCTTGTGGAGTTGGCGTCAGCGAGTAGCTCAACTGAGGGCTGCTTAGGTTGGTTGGTTCCTGGTTGAGCCGTTATGTTCCGGCGGTCAGCGTTCTAGCTGCCAGCTGACTGTCGGCCATTTCGTGCGCTCGCGCTTCCAGCACTGCGCACTTCAACTGTCATTTCCTGGCGGACGGACGTTCTTTTCTGTGGTTCGTCCTTTTCCCGGAATATTCTGAGTTTGACCCTACCAGTTAGTGCGGGGTTTCTGACCTTCCATACCCCCTCCTTTTCCGTCTTTTGAGACCTTCTGTCTCATTGTATTCTGTGACGGATTCCGTATCCTGAGGTGCTCCTGCGCCTATTTAATTTTCCCCGTCTCTTTTGATTCTGGAGCAGAGTTCGAGTCGGTATCCTGTTGACCCAGTCAGAAGATCTTCTCGCTTCTGTTTGTCGAGCGGAATCCAGAGGGTCGTTTTTGCGGAGAGTATCCAGTATCTCGTCATAACCACAAGTAGGAGCTTTCCAGTGTGTACCAATTTGAGAGTTTAAGTCTGTGATATCAACTCGAGAGACTATTGCTAAGACTGTATTAGCGTGTTGCCCAAAAGCCTTTACAGAGAATTCCAGTGAGTCAATTTACTAGTAAAGGTGATGACCAGCACTGTCCTGGAAATTCGTCAATTGTAAGGAGTGACTAACTTCTGGAACATTTGGTAGTCGAGGGTTTCCTCATCTCCTCAGCCAACACTCAAGTCAGCGTTCAATTGCTTCAGTAGATAGGGGTATTCAATTGTATGCATATAATTAATACTGCTGTGTACCACCTTATCTTCTTCGTCAACAAGAGGAGTAGTCCTGACACCGAACTGTTGTGCTTAAATATCTTCAGCATTTGAGAGTAATACTGGACAATCTAAGAGAGCAGCTAATTCCACACAAGTACAAGGTAGGAGACCAGTCCCGAGGGAGTTTAGTGCTAGAGAAGGCCAGTAGTTATTTGAGCGGTATTAATGATGTTCCTAATGTTTTAGGTGTGACTTGCAGTACTGAAGAGTCAGAAGACACCTGTGTGGACGTCTCTCTTGTTTGTCTATCCACTTCCCCTTTCCCTTTCGTTCCTGGTCTCGGAGAGATCCGGGCCCAGGGAGGTGAGGGAGTTGGGAAATATTCAGCTGGGTCCTCCCTTCAAGTCGTCTGCTCCCACGGAGAACCGCAGGAATTCAGGTACACTTCTGACAGATTGAAGTGCCCTAAAATTCCTCCGTCTGAGCAAGATGGCTGAAGGATTTGATGTGAAGGCGCTAGCGTCAATTTTGGAAGGGCTGCAGAAACAGCTTAGCGAAACTAGAGAAGAGGTTAGGAAGTCCAACCCAGAGGCCAGTTATCTGCGACAAAGGTTAGATCAATTATCTGAGAGTCCCAGTCCTAACTTTGGGGGTCAAAAAACACCTGTCTTTGATTCTCCCCCTACTACTTCCTCTTCCCTTACTACCCAAGTAGTGCATGCCATGTCTCCCACCATTCCTTTGGCAGCTCCGGAAAGATTTCAGGGGGATCCAAATAAGGCCCAAATTTTCATGACGCAGTGCTCCCTGCATTTCCTTTGCAAGCCCATATTGTTTAAGGAGGATCAGTCCAAGGTGGCTTTCGTGCTCTCTTACCTGAGTGGTGATGCCGCAGCTTGGTCCATGCCTTTGGTTACAGCTAATGATCCAGTTCTTTATAAATTTGAAGACTTCAAGGCTGAATTTCTCAGAATCTTTGACCGAAGAACCATTTCACAAGCCACAGATAACGAATTATTGGATTTGAAACAGGGAAATCGAGAATTGGTGGCTTATCTAGCTCAGTTCAATAAACTGATCGTGGAGACCAACTGGCCATCCGAAAAGAGAGCCGCCATCTTTTATAGAGGATTGAAGGACGAACTGAAAGATGGGCTATCGCAAATTCCAAAACGACCTACTGAACTGTCTGAACTCATAGATCTAGTGCTCCAAATTGATCAGCGCCTATCAGAAAGAAGAAGTGAAAAGCGAAAAGATTTAAAACCATTTGTGCCTCGTTTTGATCGGGCGAAATCTGAACCAGCTAAGAGTACCGAAGGGAGCGTTGGCGAAGAACCTATGCAGATTGGCACAGTTCGAGGACCTCTTTCCAAGGAAGAAAGAGAAAAATGTCAAGCGGGAAAACTTTGCATGTATTGTGGTCAGCCTGGTCATTTCGTAAAAGACTGTACAAAAAGATCAAAATCCCGGCAATGGGTAAAAGACAGGCTCCACCAGTAGACGGAGTTGCTCTGGTGGGAGCGCCTTCTGCGTCAACTCCCAAACCTCTACACTTAGTGAACACTCTTCAGGTTGCAGCACCGCATTTGATAATTTCCTGTAAAATCTTCTTCGGAAAAAATTCGGAAAAAGAGGTGGCCATAATGTTGGATTCTGGTGCCACAGGAAATTTCTGTGATATTCTATTTGCAAAATCTTTGGGAATCCAATTCGAGAAGAAACCCAGACCTGAGTCTGTTCGAGCAGTGGATGGCACCAATTTATCTTCTGGTCCTATTGTTTTTGATACAAAGTCCACGTTGGTGCAAGGTCCTGGGGAACATCGGAGCTATATTAGTTTCAATTTAATTGATGCCCCTCAATTCCTGATGATACTGGGATTGCCCTGGTTAACGGATCACAATCCCCAAATTGATTGGACTAAACGCACAGTGGAGATGAATTCAACCTTCTGTAAGGAGCATTGCTTTCATGAGCGGATAGAAGAAGCACAGGCCACCTTGTCTTCCAGTTTGGCAGAGCAAGTTCAGATGATTTGCGCAGTAGAAGTCCCCGAGATTCCACATGAATATCGAGATTTAGCTGAAGTGTTTAGTGAACAAGAAGCCAAGAAACTACCTCCTCACAGGGATTATGATTGCCGAATAGAATTGGAGCCAGGAGCAACCTTGCCTTGTAGCCGAATCTACGCCCTATCGGAACCAGAGAATCAACATCTGAAAGATTACATAGAGCAAAACTTGGCTAGTGGTTTCATTCGACCATCTCAGTCACCAGTGTCTTCCCCTCTCTTCTTCATTCCGAAGAAGGACGGATCTTTGCGGACTTGCATAGATTATAGGGCCCTGAATCTGGTGACCAAGAAAAATCGCTATCCGTTGCCATTAATCTCTGAACTGTTAGACCAAGTGAAAGATGCGTGCATTTACACCAAACTCGATCTCAGAGGTGCGTATCATCTTGAGGCTGAGGGTGAGGAATGGAAGACTGCCTTTCGAACGCGGCTTGGGTTATTTGAATATCAAGTCATGCCATTTGGACTATGCAACGCCCCAGCTGCCTTCCAGCATTTTGTCAACGATGTCCTCCAAGAATTTTTGGACCGCTTTGCGGTGGTCTATATAGATGATATTCTCATTTTTTCGAACAGTTTGGAGGAGCATGTTGTACATGCTCGAGTGATCTTGGAGCGCTTACTGGAACATCAACTGTTCGTCAAATTGGAAAAATGTGTTTTCCATTCTTCGAAGGTGGAATTTTTGGGATTTATTTTGTCTCCAAAGGGAGTTTACATGGATGATTCCAAACTACAAGCGATTAGATCCTGGCCTGCTCCTAGATCGGTGAAAGAAGTACAAAGCTTTTTGGGATTCGCCAATTTTTATCGAAGATTCATCCAGAATTTCTCAGAGAAGGTTAGTCCCATCACTCGGCTTTTGAAGAAGAATGAGCGATTTGTTTGGGGACAAGAATCTGAAGACGCCTTCCAAACCTTAAAGGAAGCCTTTGTATCAGCGCCTGTTCTTCAACACCCGGATTTGAAAGAACCCTTCCTCATTGAAGCAGATGCATCCAATCTAGCCATAGGGGGAATCCTTTCTCAACGCCATAAGCAGACTGGCCAGTTACACCCCGTGGCTTATCATTCTCTGAAATTGTCTTCGGCTGAAATTAATTATTCCATTGCAGACAAGGAATTGTTGGCAGTAAAAGATGCCTTTCAGGTCTGGAGACATTATTTACTGGGTGCTAGACATGTGATTACAGTTTTTACCGACCATCAAAATCTGCAATTTTTGAAATCCGCCCGCACCCTCACACCTCGCCAGTTGCTGTGGTCTCTTTTCTTCGCGGATTATGATTTTGTGTTGACCTATAAACCAGGTTCTGCGAATGGAAAAGCTGACGCCTTGTCTCGGCTCAGCTCTGAGGGTGAGGTTGAGGAGATTCAAAAAGGGTATATCATCCCTCAAGAAAAGGTTGCGGCAACAGTTGTGGAGGATGAACTGGGAAATCGAATCAGAGAGGAATTTCGTGGTGAACAATACAGCATTTGGGTGGAAGAAGGCCAGGATCGTGAAGTCAGAGATCAGATGCCGTATCATCAAGGAAAGATATTCGTGCCTGGCGACAAATTGCAGAAGGAAGTTATTCAGCTTTGTCATGATCATCCTCTGGCTGGACACAAAGGAAGCATTAAGACATTGCAACTGGTGAAGAGAAATTATTCTTGGCCTGGAATGGAAACTCAGGTGAGACAGCACGTAGCCACTTGTGAGCAGTGTGTTAAGGGGAAAAGTTCTAGACAGTCTCCACAGGGCCTCCTCATGCCTTTGCCCTTGGCCCCATCCCCTTGGCACACCATTTCCATGGATTTCATAGTAGAATTGCCATCTAGTCAAGGTTATTCTGTGATTTGGGTGGTGGTAGATCAATTCTCTAAAATGAGTCACTTTGTCCCTTTAAAGTCCTTACCCACTGCTCCACAATTGGCCACCTTGTTTGTACAGCATATTGTCAGGTTACATGGAATTCCTAAGGTGGTCATTTCGGATCGGGCTCCCAGTTCATTTCTAGATTTTGGAGGTCCTTTCTGAAAGGTTTGGGGGTGGACTCGCGTCTGTCCACCAGTTTCCATCCTGAGACGGATGGGCAGTAAGCATGGGCGGAAAATCCGTTACGCTCGCGGATTTTGCGGATTTTTGGGAAATTCGCAATCCGCGAGATTTGCGAATTTCCCGCAAAATCCGCAAATTTGCACGCAGCGGATTTTTTTGGCGGCGCGCGGCGTTGGTGATACAATTTTTGCGGCGCGCGGCGTTTATCATCGTTTGCCGAGTTGTTTTTCTCGATAGTTTGCGAGTGCTGCGCCATTTTGGATCTTGCTGTGTGATCCCGCGGGAATTGGCGAGCGGCTTGCCAGCGATAGTTTGTCAACGCGAGTACGGCGAGATCACGTCTCGCGGTACTTCGCAATTGCGAGATTTGAGATGCGGCGAGCGAAAATATAAAATTTGCAATTCTGCACAAGAAATCCACCAGCAAGCAGCATAAACCTTCTAGAAATGATGATTTTTATCTGAATAACTCCTTAGTTTGACATTTGCCTGCACTTTTTTAGCGAGGAGTCCATTTTGGGGAGGGGGGCAGGGGGGTGGGAGGAAGGAAGTGCCCCACAGTCTTCAACTTCCTGTTCCTGTTCAGCAGGCTCCTCCCAGTGCTTTGTCCATCTCCTGGTCACTTTTCATTTGGGTCTGGAGCTGGAAGGATTACTTTTTGTGGATGCTGCTGGATATTTGGATTTGAGGCCTTTTTGACTTTCTTTGGATCACTGTTGGATTAGAAATTTTACAAGTAAGTTTGTTTGGGGCATTACAGTTGCTGCAATTAAAATTTGGGAATTTTCGATTTTTGGGCTGTTTTGGGGCCTTTTGCCCAGGGGTACTCAGTGGTGGGTGGACTGAGTCTTTCTGTGGGTTGTCTTGAACTTAAACATCATGGAGGCCATGGATGGATTGGGATTGTGCTGATTTTTCAGTGATTTTCGTTTTTTGGGGCTGTACTTGTGGCCTTTTCACCAGGGGTATTTGAGTCTAGCATGGGCCTAGTCTTTCTGTAGGTTGTCTTGAATTTAAACATCATGGAGGGCACGGATGGAATGGGATTGTGCTGATTTTTCAGTGATTTTCGTTTTTTGGGCCTGTACTTGTGGCCTTTTCACCAGGGGTATTTGAGTCTAGCATGGGCCTAGTCTTTCTGTGGGCTGTCTTGAACTTAAACATCATGGAGGGCATGGATGGAATAGGATTGTGCTGATTTTGCAGTGTTTTTCGATTTTTGGGGGTGTTCATGGGGAGGGACATGCCATGTGGCTGGTGGCCATTTTGAGTGCAGCTACAGGCACTGGCCATGTGCTGGCAGGCAAGTGGCCATTTTGAATGCAGGCTTTGTTGTTAGGCCTCCAACCATTTTGCCTACTTTTCAACCTTTATTTATGCCCAGGGGTAGTGAGTCTTGCATGGGCCTAGTCTTTCTGTGGGTTGTCTTGAATTTAAACATCATGGAGGCCATGGATGGAATGGGATTGTGCTGATTTTGCAGTGTTTTTCGATTTTTGGGGGTGTTCATGGGGAGGGACATGCCATGTGGCTGGTGGCCATTTTGAGTGCAGCTACAGGCACTGGCCATGTGCTGGCAGGCAAGTGGCCATTTTGTATGCAGGCTTTGTTGTTAGGCCTCTAACCATTTTGCCTACTTTTCAACCTTTATTTATGCCCAGGGGTAGTGAGTCTTGCATGGCCCTAGTCTTTCTGTGGGTTGTCTTGAATTTAAACATCATGGAGGCCATGGATGGAATGGGATTGTGCTGATTTTTCAGTGATTTTCGTTTTTTGGGCCTGTACTTGTGGCCTTTTCACCAGGGGTATTTGAGTCTAGCATGGGCCTAGTTTTTCTGTGGGCTGTCTTGAACTTAAACATCATGGAGGGCATGGATGGAATGGGATTGTGCTGATTTTGCAGTGTTTTTCGATTTTTGGGGGTGTTCATGGGGAGGGACATGCCATGTGGCTGGTGGCCATTTTGAGTGCAGCTACAGGCACTGGCCATGTGCTGGCAGGCAAGTGGCCATTTTGAATGCAGGCTTTGTTGTTAGGCCTCCAACCATTTTGCCTACTTTTCAACCTTTATTTATGCCCAGGGGTAGTGAGTCTTGCATGGGCCTAGTCTTTCTGTGGGTTGTCTTGAATTTAAACATCATGGAGGCCATGGATGGAATGGGATTGTGCTGATTTTTCAGTGATTTTCGTTTTTTGGGCCTGTACTTGTGGCCTTTTCACCAGGGGTATTTGAGTCTAGCATGGGCCTAGTCTTTCTGTGGGCTGTCTTGAACTTAAACATCATGGAGGGCATGGATGGAATGGGATTGTGCTGATTTTGCAGTGTTTTTCGATTTTTTGGGGTGTTCATGGGGAGGGACATGCCATGTGGCTGGTGGCCATTTTGAGTGCAACTACAGGCACTGGCCATGTGCTGGCAGGCAAGTGGCCATTTTGAATGCAGGCTTTGTTGTTAGGCCTCCAACCATTTTGCCTACTTTTCAACCTTTATTTATGCCCAGGGGTAGTGAGTCTTGCATGGGCCTAGTCTTTCTGTGGGTTGTCTTGAATTTAAACATCATGGAGGCCATGGATGGAATGGGATTGTGCTGATTTTGCAGTGTTTTTCGATTTTTGGGGGTGTTCATGGGGAGGGACATGCCATGTGGCTGGTGGCCATTTTGAGTGCAGCTACAGGCACTGGCCATGTGCTGGCAGGCAAGTGGCCATTTTGAATGCAGGCTTTGTTGTTAGGCCTCCAACCATTTTGCCTACTTTTCAACCTTTATTTATGCCCAGGGGTAGTGAGTCTTGCATGGGCCTAGTCTTTCTGTGGGTTGTCTTGAATTTAAACATCATGGAGGCCATGGATGGAATGGGATTGTGCTGATTTTTCAGTGATTTTCGTTTTTTGGGCCTGTACTTGTGGCCTTTTCACCAGGGGTATTTGAGTCTAGCATGGGCCTAGACTTTCTGTGGGCTGTCTTGAACTTAAACATCATGGAGGGCATGGATGGAATGGGATTGTGCTGATTTTGCAGTGTTTTTCGACTTTTGGGGGTGTTCATGGGGAGGGACATGCCATGTGGCTGGTGGCCATTTTGAGTGCAGCTACAGGCACTGGCCATGTGCTGGCAGGCAAGTGGCCATTTTTAATGCAGGCTTTGTTGTTAGGCCTCCAACCATTTTGCCTACTTTTCAACCTTTATTTATGCCCAGGGGTAGTGAGTCTTGCATGGGCCTAGTCTTTCTGTGGTTTGTCTTGAATTTAAACATCATGGAGGCCATGGATGGAATGGGATTGTGCTGATTTTTCAGTGATTTCTGTTTTTTGGGCCTGTACTTGTGGCCTTTTCCCCAGGAGTATTTGAGTCTAGCATGGGCCTAGTCTTTCTGTGGGCTGTCTTGAACTTAAACATCATGGAGGGCATGGATGGAATGGGATTGTGCTGATTTTGCAGTGTTTTTCGATTTTTGGGGGTGTTCATGGGGAGGGACAGGCCATGTGGCTGGTGGCCATTTTGAGTGCAGCTACAGGCACTGGCCATGTGCTGGCAGGCAAGTGGCCATTTTTAATGCAGGCTTTGTTGTTAGGCCTCCAACCATTTTGCCTACTTTTCAACCTTTATTTATGCCCAGGGGTAGTGAGTCTTGCATGGGCCTAGTCTTTCTGTGGGTTGTCTTGAATTTAAACATTATGGAGGGCATGGATGGATTGGGATTGTGCTGATTTTGCAGTGTTTTTCGATTTTTTTGTGCTGTATAACTGAACTGATGTTCCTCTGTCTTCCATTTTTTTTAGGTGCACAAGACTCAAGAGAACCACCAGTGCCAGGAAGAAGTCCTGCAGCGGTGTGTGTGTGCAGCATAACGTCACGCGACGTCACGTCTGGCCTCAGACAACTCTACAATTCGTGCAACTGCGGCCTGCTGTCTGACCTGCTCTGAAGAAGATGGCCCCAAAGAAAGTTCTCCGTAGCTCCTCTAGCAAGAAAGTTGCTAGTAAGGAGCAGAAGAAGCAAGTTACCAAGGAGGCTGGTGTGCCACCCGCCACGTTTTTTGGGAGAAAAAAAAAAAGTACGCCTGCAGCAGCAGGATCTGCTGGGGACCAAGATGGGAGCAGCACCCCTGCTCCATTGGGTTCAGTGCCTCCACCACCACGCCAACTTAAGTCAAAGCCCTTGAGTGCTTCAGAGGCAGTCAGAGTACTTCTCCAATCACCATCGACCAGTGATGTTGGCTCATCGCAAGAAAGTAGCGGCAATGTCCCTGAATCAACACAGGTTGTTGTAACTCATCTAACAAGTGTTGAACAACCACAGCCGCAACAACAACACCATGTGCAAGTACACGCCCAAGTACATGTGGAAGGAGAGGCAGCAAAAGGAGATGCGCAAGCAAAGGTGCATGGAGGTTCACAAGTGCCCACAATAGTTGTTCCTCCCGAAGTAGGGGCACATCAGGAAATCGACAATGAAGCCGAGGTATCATTGGAAGCCACTCCTCCTGATGATCATTCATTGTCTTCCACATCCCTAGCAAGGAAAAGATCAAGGGGGGTGTCTACATCTTCTTCAAGCCCACCTCCTTCTGATGATACAGATCCAGCTTGGGAACCACAACTGCGGTCTGACAGTGAGGTACACCATGATCTGACACCGGTACCTAAGCGTAAAAGGAAGGTCGTCCAAAAACTCAAACCTATGGAGTGTGATGAGGCTCAACAAGAAGTGACAGATACTGCTGGTGATGAAGCCTCTCACGATGACGACGAGCCAGTCATCACAAAGGTCACTGCAGCCCCACCGGGCATGCAGCAAAGAGACATTTTGACCCTATCCCGAGAAGCTGCTGAGCGTGATGATGATGTCGGCGAGGAGGCAATGGAAATGGAATCATTAGATTTGGAGTTAAGTAGTACACCAAAACCTACCGCTTCCATATTTCTTCCTCGCAAGAAGGTACCCACCTCGTCCTCGACCTCAATTCGTGGTGGTGAAAGTGCAAAACGTACTGAAGTTCGGCAATCCACATCCTCCACTTCATCTGGCATTAGCAGCAGGACCACCACCACCAGTATCGCCGCCTCCTCCGGCCCCCAAAGACATTTCAAGTCTCCAGTTTGGGACTTCTTTAGTGTTTGCCCAAAAATGGAAAACGTAGCCATTTGTAGCATTTGTAAGCTTCGAGTTAGTCGTGGTAAGTTTGGTACCAACTATGGTACCGGAGGCCAGAGAGGTCATCTTAGGAGAACGCACGATGTCAATCAATCAATCAATCAGTGACACTTGTAAAGCGCGCTACATACCCGTAGGGTCTCAAGGCGCTGGGGGGGGGGGGTGCCGCTACTGCTCGAACAGCCAGGTCTTCAGCTTCTTCCTGAAGGAGAGGTGGTATTGGGTCAGGCGCAGGTCGGTCGGGAGGGAGTTCCAGGTCTTGGCGGCCAGGTAGGAGGAGGACCTTCCTCCTGTAGTCGCTCTTCGGATGCGGGGGACGGCGGCGAGGGCGTGGTTGGCTGATCGGAGGTGGCGTTTGGGAGCGTAGAAGTTGACTCGGCTGTTGAGGTAGCTCGGGCCTTGGTCGTGTAGGGCCTTGTGTGCGTGGGTGAGGAGGCGGAAGGTGATTCTTTTGTTGACGGGGAGCCAGTGAAGGTCTCTCAGATGTCCGGAGATGTGGCTGGTTCGTGGGATGTCGAGGATGAGTCTGGCTGAGGCGTTCTGGATCCGCTGGAGTCTCTTCTGGAGCTTGGCGGTGGTACCGGCGTAGAGGGCGTTGCCGTAGTCCAGTCGGCTGGTGACGAGGGCCTGGGTGACGGTCTTCCTGGTCTCGGTGGGGATCCACCAGAAGATCTTCCGTAGCATGCGTAGGATGTTGAAGCACGCCGAGGAGACGTTGTTGACTTGCCTGGTCATGGAGAGGGAGGAGTCCAGGATGAAGCCCAGGTTTCGTGCATGGTCTGTCGGTTTGGGTGCGGTGCCCAGGGCGGGAGGCCACCAGGAGTCGTCCCAGGCGGAGGGTGAGGAGCCCAGGATGAGGACCTCCGTCTTGTCCGAGTTCAGTTTCAGGCGGCTGGTTGTCATCCACTCGGCTACCTCTTTCATCCCTTCGTGCAGGTTGGCTCTGGCGGCGGCGGGGTCGTTGGTCAGGGAGAGGATCAGCTGGGTGTCGTCGGCGTAGGAGATTATGCTGAGGTTCTGTTTGCGTACGATGGCCGCGAGGGGGCTCATGTAGACGTTGAAGAGGGTGGGGCTCAGAGATGATCCTTGGGGGACGCCGCAGATGACTTCGGAGGCCTCTGACTTGTACGGTGGAAGGCGGACTCTCTGTGTTCTTCCGTCGAGGAAGGAGATGATCCATTCCAGCGCCTTGTCCTGGATGCCGATGTTGCTGAGGCGCCGTACTAGGGTGCGGTGGCAGACCGTGTTGAATGCCGCGGAGAGGTCTAGGAGGATGAGGGCCGCTGTTTGTCCAATGGTTTGCGCACCTACACGCGATCAAGGAAGCCCGAATTGCACGCAATGAAAACGTTGATTTTTCATCTGATGATGACGAGGAGGAAGAAGACGATTCAAACACTTCACTTACACCCAGTACCCCTGTCAGCAGCACACCCCATGTGAGCCACACTAAGAGTGTGGGAGAGAGTGAGACATCAATGCGGAAAAGTTCATCAGCGAGCGTAACTGGGTCGAAGATATCATCATCATCCCGTAAATCCTTGGTCCAGGGCAACATTAAAAAGATGTTGTTTACAGAAGCGCAATATGAACGCAACCACCCAATGACGCGTCTGTATAACACTAAGCTGGCTAAAATGCTAGCTCTGGACCTTCTCCCTTTTTCTTTTGTAGAAGGGGTTGGTTTTCTAGAATTAGTGGCAGCGCTCTGCCCTAAATGGAAGGTTCCTAGCCGGTTCTATTTTGCCCGAGTTGCGGTTCCAGCACTACATGAAGATGTTCTGAAGGTGATTGGGGCAGATTTGCAGAAGAGTGCTGTTCACACTATACATCTGACAACAGACATGTGGACCAGTGGCGCAGGCGCGGATTACATGTGCATCACTGCACACTGGGTCTCTTTTTCAGGGGCTAAAGCAAAGCTAAACACAGGTGTTGACACGAACATTGTTTTTAAAGCTGCTCGGAAACATGCAACACTAGCCATGTTTGGTTTGGAGAAACGTCACACAGCAGAAAACATTTTGGATGTCTTTAACACAAAGGTCCTTAACTGGCTGTCCCCACTAAAACGCCGGGTTGGTTATGTTTCCACGGACAATGGCGCCAATATAGTTAAGGCCATGAGGGACGGTTACTATTTCAGAGTGCCGTGTTTGGCGCACTGTATAAACCTGGTTGTCCAAAAATTCTTGGCTAATAAAGCCAGTGCAGCGTACAGTGTATTGGACAACTGCCGAAAAATGTGCAAGCATTTCAGCCATTCTTTTAAGGCCCGGAAGCAGCTGAGGAGCCTGCTATATCAACGTAAAATGCCAGTGAAAGCACTCATCCAGGAGGTGGTAACACGTTGGAACTCAACCTTCTACATGCTTGAGCGTCTGTATGAGCAGTATACGGAACTCGATCAATATTTCCTTACAGAGGGTACAGAGGAGCTGAGGATGGGTGGGCCGCAATGGAACATAGTTCAAGGCCTGACACGCATGCTTCGTCCTTTTGAGTTCTTCACGCGTGCAGTCAGCAAGGAGGACTCTAATTTGGGAAAAGCTATCCCATTGTTGTACATGCTGGAGGACCAACTGAAGGAGGTGTGTTCTGTGTTTGAAAAAGATGACAAAAACCAAGACTCTTTGCTTCTGGCTGAGCAATTATTAGAGCTCCTACAAGGTGATGAACGTCTTAAAAAGATCCACTCAGAACAGCATTACATTTGTGCTACTATTCTGGATCCACGCTACAAAAAGGCGCTGGCAGGCCAAGCATTCTTTCCTTTTGATGATGAACATGTTCCAAAGTACAAACGTTGGCTAGCCTTGTCAGCCAAGAGGTTTGAAACAGAACGGCTGGAAATTGAAGGAAATGGCAGTACATCAGCAGGCCATCCCCAGTCAAAACAATCCACTTCTGCACCTGTGGCTGTGGCACAAGTGACCTCTCAGCCGTTAAAGACACCGGCAACCGGATCATCTGCACGAAACACAACAGAAACATTGGAGGCTGAAGAGGATTGGCTAGCTCTGCGTGGGTTTGGTTCTCAAAAGGTCAGAGGCACAGCAAGAGCTAAGCAAAGTGGAGGAACCTTGGATGAGGACCTTGAGTCGATGGTGAATGACTATCTGAATGACTCAACAGAGGTCTATGTTAATTCTGACCCATTGGCGTATTGGCATGGGAAAAAAGAATTGTGGCCACAGCTCACCAACCTGGCTTTAAACTACTTGTCTTGCCCACTCGCAAGCGTGTCTTCTGAACGGGTTTTCAGTGCTGCTGGTGGCATTGTAACTCCCAAACGGAGCCGCCTCTCACCCAAAAATGTGGAGAGGTTAACAATGATCAAGATGAATCAGCACCTCATACCACCAGATTTCAGAGTACGAGAGAGCGTGCCGGATGAAGAGGAGGTGGCCTGCAACATAGATGAGGGAATTTCTACTCTGTCAGGTGACACTGAGCTCACCCTGCCTGAATTCGCAGAGTATGATGACGAAGCCTTATTCTCATTCCTGGACCGTGATACCGAGCCCTGAAAATGAGACAACGAATCAATAACTTTCTTTTTCGTCCCTATTCACTTTTATTCCTGTGTGTCTGTCTTTCTTTGTTGTGCACAGTTAATATATTTCAAACTTTAATCAGATAATCACAAAATCAAGCCCATCAGCAGAACTGTCTTCGCTGGTTTGCTAATTGATTTGAAGTTGCCCCAGTCTGCATTCCTCAGGTTCACAAGTTCAGAAGAACATGCTCCTCTATCCTCCTCCTCCAGACTCCTATTTCCATCAAACCAGAGGGATGGTTTACGCCCAATGAAGAAAGACTCAGCACTTGTGGGGGTGTTGTTGTACCTCTTTGCAGGTGAGTTGACGGCTCTGGGACCATTGTTGGGAAGCTCTAATACCGGATAAAAGTGTTTTGGACCAAATCCCAGGCGGAACATTTTTTGTGTTTTTGATGACTTGCTTGCCTTTGAGGTGCTCTTAGGGGGGGTTCCGTCTGTTTGTGGGTGAGTTTCGTGGTCTGGGAGCACTGCTGGGACACTCTAATCTTGATTGCATTTGCTTTTCAGGAAATCCGTCGTGGCAACCCCGACTTATGGCCTAGCTACGCAGTGCGTTTGGACCGAAGGCCGAGAAATATTGCAAGTATGAGATTTTGCTTTTGGCCTGTTTGGGGGTGTTATGCTTCTTGGCGGGTGGGTTGGCGTGTTTGGGGCATTCCTGGGAAGGTCTAATACCGGGTGGAAGTGGTTGGGACAAAATCCAGGCCGATTTTTTTTGGCTATTTCTGACATTTTGCTCAATGTAGCGTTTTCGGGGGCCTGTTTGGGGGCTTCCTGGTGTTTGTGGGTGGGTTTCGGGGTCTGGGTGCACTGCTGGCTATATATACTTTACTTTGCAAGAGGTTTGAAGCAAATCCAGGGTGGCAGAGGGGAGTTAGGACCTAGCTGCAGAGCGCGCGCGGAGTGATTTGTGAAATTTGTGAAAAATTTACTAAGTCCCCATTTTTGTACTTTTGCTCTTTGGCTGTTTGGGGGTCTTCTACTCGTTTTCTCCTGGGTTGACGGCTCTGGGGCCATTGCTGGGAAGCTCTAATACCGGATAAAAGTGTTTTGGACCAAATCCCAGGTGGAATTTTTTTTGTGTTTTTGATGACTTGCTTGCCTTTGAGGTGCTCTTAGGGGGGGTTCCGTCTGTTTGTGGGTGAGTTTCGTGGTCTGGGAGCACTGCTGGGACACTCTAATCTTGATTGCATTTGCTTTTCAGGAAATCCGTCGTGGCAACCCCGACTTATGGCCTAGCTACGCAGTGCGTTTGGACCGAAGGCCGAGAAATATTGCAAGTATGAGATTTTGCTTTTGGCCTGTTTGGGGGTGTTATGCTTCTTGGCGGGTGGGTTGGCGTGTCTTGGGGCATTCCTGGGAAGGTCTAATACCGGGTGGAAAAGGTTGGGACAAAATCCAGGCCGATTTTCTTTTTGGCTATTTCTGACATTTTGCTCAATGTAGCGTTTTCGGGGGCCTGTTTGGGGGGCTTCCTGGTGTTTGTGGGTGACTTTCGTGGTCTGGGAGCACTGCTGGGACACTCTAATCTTGATTGCATTTGCTTTTCAGGAAATCCGTCGTGGCAACCCCGACTTATGGCCTAGCTACGCAGCGCATTTGGACCGAAGGCCGAGAAATATTGCAAGTATGAGATTATGCTTTTGGCCTGTTTGGGGGTGTTGTGCTTCTTGGCGGGTGGGTTGGCGTGTCTTGGGGCATTCCTGGGAAGGTCTAATACCGGGTAGACGTGGTTGGGACAAAATCCTCGCGTAAAAGCCTTTTGGCACTTTTTGTAACTTAGGGTTCGTTAGGGTTAGCCCTAGCAGCAGGATTGCATGTGTTTCGGGGTGTTCTAGATTTTTGCAACTGAGTTCTGGGGTCTTAGAGCACTCGTGAGAATGTGTAATTTTGGTTGCAAGTCATTTGAAGAAAATCCATGGTGGGAAAGGGGGGATTTGGCATAGTTAAAGAAAGCCTTTGCCACTATTCTTAACTTAGGGTTCGTTAGGGTTAGCAGTATTTCTATTGCATGTGTTTGAGTGGGGGGGATTTCGAGTCTTGGAGCGATGCTGGCTATGGCTACTTTTGCTTGGTTGCTTGCAAGTGGTTTGAATGCAATCCACGGTGGGTAAGGGGTAATTAGGAAGGGGGTACTTCGGCCTACTTTTACTTTCAAAGTAAGTTTTGTCACCAGTTTTCTGCTAGGCCTCGTTTTTTGAGATTTGATTGGGGGTCTTCTACAATTTTGCGACTGGCTTTATTAAGGGTCTGGGTGGGAGCACTGCTAGGAAGATCTAATTTTGTTCCAAAACACAGTTTACAGTACACCTAGCTTGAGGGGCAAGATCCGCTACATTAATTTGCCCATACTTATTTATCCTTCAAAAGGTGACTCAGAGTACGCACTTTCAAAAATATTGTACTGTCTACTAGGAAAATCAATTTGTGACTTTTTGCACTCCACAGCCTACATACCTTATATTTATTTATCAGTGGTGTTGTAATATTATATCACTTCCTGTTTTTCGTTGAATAATTACAGGCCGGGTTTCAGTCTCTGCAATGGGGAAAAAAGGATGGAGTCAGGCTTCACAGTAGAGAGCCACAATTCAGCATCAGGCAGGCAGTGAACAGGGTGTCTTCTGGTGACCAACATCGATGGACGAAGCGTCGGCTGCAATGGAGGAGTGCCGCTAAAAGGAGGATTTTTTTTCTGCAGGCAACTTACTTACCACTTCCAACAGGACCACTACAACCACATAGATACAGTATCCCTTGCCTTTTTCTCTGACTGTGACTGCATTTCTTGGATCTCTCTCTGCTTCTAAATTGATCCCTTAACACATCACTTAGTCCACTCCACTATCACATCTGCACCACACATAGTCATTTGTAAGTGCTCCTACGTAATTCGCAAGTCGCAGCACGCCCCAGCCCGTAGAGGACTGGGATGGCCCCAATGATGAAGCATGTCACCAAGGGGCAACCCTGGTGAGTGAGGGGACACCTAGAAAACAAGCAATTTCTCCTTTTCTATCTACTATACCTTCCAGACCAACCCCACTGAGTGTTGTTGTGAATGGATTTATAGTGACCAGCAAGGCTCTCGGGTATCTGGCTAAGTACAGAGACCTTATGTTGAATATCGTTATCAATAATTCCACACAGGCCCTGTACTGTCGCATTCTTTCTTCCACAGTTGTCGAATGTACTACTTACTTTTCACTGACATGCATGCAGTAGTGTATGCACTTTCAAAGATTGATGGATAGGTTTGTACCCAAAGAATTGTTTATGTTCCATTGTTTGTCTATGCTGTGCTTTTTTTTACAGGGTGTCTTCTGGTGACCAACATCGATGGACGAAGCGTCGGCTGCAATGGAGGAGTGCCGCTAAAAGGAGGATTTTTTTTCTGCAGGCAACTTACTTACCACTTCCAACAGGACCACTACAACCACATAGATACAGTATCCCTTGCCTTTTTCTCTGACTGTGACTGCATTTCTTGGATCTCTCTCTGCTTCTAAATTGATCCCTTAACACATCACTTAGTCCACTCCACTATCACATCTGCACCACACATAGTCATTTGTAAGTGCTCCTACGTAATTCGCAAGTCGCAGCACGCCCCAGCCCGTAGAGGACTGGGATGGCCCCAATGATGAAGCATGTCACCAAGGGGCAACCCTGGTGAGTGAGGGGACACCTAGAAAAAAAGCAATTTCTCCTTTTCTATCTACTATACCTTCCAGACCAACCCCATTGAGTGTTGTTGTGAATGGATTTATAGTGACCAGCAAGGCTCTCAGGTATCTGGCTACAGAGACCTTATGTTGAATATAGTTATCAATATTTCCACCCACGCCCTGTACTGTCGCATTCTTTCTTCCACAGTTGTCGAAAGTACTACTTACTTTTAACTGACATGCATGCAGTAGTGTATGCACTTTCAAAGATTGATGGATAGGTTTGTACCCAAAGATTTTTTTATGTTCACAATTGTTTGTCCATGCTGTGCTACTTTTTCTTGTCTCCCAAAACCTTTCCCAAAAACCCCCGTACCCATCCATTTTTCAAACCCTAACCCTCTTCCCCCGGGCTGTGTGGTTTTGATTGATGTGTGACTAAATTACAGCAATAAATCCACACACTTGCTGGGGAGGATAAGGTGATAGCAACAGGCTGGTGAAGAAATCCGAGGATATATTCTTACTCTGCTTGACAAAGACCCATGGCTAATGTCAAAGAACTTCAACCGAATTAGTTATACTTTAACATTTGTTAGGCTACAATGTGGCACTGTTCTAGTGTACTTCTGTCACCTGCTATATTCTGTATTGTACCTTTGTATTGCTCAGGAGGACAAACCAGATTTCATTTTCTTTTTTTTCATAGGCAAGCAACTGCCACTGTGTCACACCACTAGTACCACCGCTATGAGGAAATTTTATCCGCCCAGGATTGCCAACCTTATTTGCTGTTTCCCGTGGAGCCAGCCCTGGGCCTAGCCCTACTTGCAAACAGAAATTACAGGTAAGATAGGCGTTTGGTTGGAGGTAGTATAATGGAGTATTAGGAGAGACGAGAGATTTGATTGACGGTAGTACTACTAAAGTCCTAGGACTATTCAGGAAAACAAACTTACTGTTATGTTAAACCCCCAGCCACCAGACTCAAAAGCAGTAAAAAACAGGTATGGTCAGATAAAGTTTCAAAAAGTATATTTTTATAGCCCTAACAAAAGAATCTCCCGCAAGACCCTCCCTAACCCCAACGATTGTCCTTCAAAAGTCCCCAAAAATCACAACTCCCAATTCCCACCCCCAAAAAGTCTCTAAAAAAGGGGCAATGGACACTATGGCAGGGTGCTGTTGGAATTAGCAGCCAGGGCATCATGCTCCTTGCGGAGGGTGGCAAGTTCGAAGCGGAGGCCCTCCACCACGTTCTTATAGTTATGGACCTCCTGCTCCAGGTAGGACAGTCTGAGGGATAAGCGGCGCCGGTGTGCCTTGCAAATCCTGTGAGGGGCAGCTGCTTTCTTTGCTGCTGGGCGGTGGCATTTGGCTTTGGTAGCCCGGCTCCGTACCGCTGGAGCACTGCGCTGGCTGGCAGCCCGCACGGAGGAGGATGCAGCTGTCCCAGTGGACGTTGTTGTTGTACCAGACTGCGTCTCCTCCTCCTCCAGGGCCACCAGCCGCCGATATTCAGCAACAGTGGCATCCAGCCTCCATTGCCGGGCCATTCGAGCCAGCTCCTTCCTCCTTGATGGTGTCTTGGATTTGGAAGGAGCAACTACATGAAAAAAGAAAGACATAGTCTGTAACCAATGCTCCTTAAGATTAACACAAAATGATTGAGCAGAAAGTTGTCACAGTACAAGTAGCAAATTGAAAGCACAGTGCATAACTATTGAGGACAGTATCTATGTAACCTCCGACTTCTTCATCCTTGCTCTAACATTAGTGGGAGTTTAAGGAACAAATTCTACGAGCACTATGGACTTCTATTACAGTCGACTATGACAGTACACCACTCTTATTCTCCTTATCTTCTCTCTTGTTTAGGAAAATTGGTACGTTATCTTATGCAAGCCGGCATAATGCCAGCGCAGTGAACTTGCACCCGAGAAAAACAGACGCACACCATGGTGAGTGAGACAGACTTGCGTTACTGTACCGGTCCAGTACATGCAGGTGGTGAAGCTCTTACTTTTCTATTACGGGTGGCACTGAGAATACTCTGTTAAAAGGGCTACTGCTTAATTGATTTAGCTTTCACCCTACAGTGCAAATGAGTATTAGAAAAGGAAAATGAAGAAGCTAAATTATCTGATTATCTATCAATTCACATGGGATGTATTTGATGACATATGGGATGACTTTAGGTGCTTTGCTTATTATTGAGTGAACAGTGATACCCCCACACATGAATGACGTACTACTACTAAACTAAAGTAATTAAGGGAGGTAGGGAGTGTCCACCGTAATAACTGGATATATGCTGTGCTTGCAGTTGCAATACAAACTACTGCTACTATTCATGGTAGTCTTTGGACAACGTTACAACTTCTTTTCCTTGCCTTTCCTACACTGGAACGGACGTGCGGGTGCGGTGTTACATGCTCTTCAAAGTAACACTTAGTTCATCCAGTGACCGTCTACTCTCTCTAGATTCACATATGCTATCTAAGAGTCAGATAGTACCATGAATGATCCAGGCATCCATCCATTCAAAGTATATTGCACACATACAGTTTCTGTCTCACCCACCCAGGCTGTTCTCCTTCCACCCATCCTTGCTTCATCATTCACCCAGCCATGCACCATACCATTTTCTTACCTTCCCAGCCACCTCGGGGACCAAGCAAACACATATCATTCTTCTTTGCCAGTCATCATTACATTTCTCGTGCTTCCACACTTACTTACACCCTTCTTTCGCTTTTCGTTCATCCCATCCATCAAGTTCACCTCAGATCTGATTGGGATTCTTCTCGCCAAAAACTTCACAGCTAAGTCGAAGTACATTTAGAGGAGGCTACTACCTGCTTTTTTTATAATACATCCGTGCAGAAAGCACACTCTGCAGTCTTCAATCTCAATGACTAAGGAATGTATAGCTTACCTCTGCCCGCCACCACCGTGTGAACCCTCACAGGCATGTCCTTGTCCGGCACTTGCACCGCCTCCTCCCCAGAGTTGTCCTCCTCGTCCAATGCCACCACCACCTCCGCGCTGGCCCCGTCTCCAGATGTTCCACCTACAAAGTACATTTAATAATGTTAGAATACACCACTCACTACTATATAATATTTGGTCTAGGAGGAAGAAAGAAATGTGAAAAAAAGTGTACAATTTAATAATTTTTGACTGTGTACTCTAGAGTAAAAATGTCCCTTTTTCCAGGGAAGGCTGTTGTCTTGCTGCACTTTTTGGCACAACTGATGAATGTTTGCTTTTTACTTTTTAACACGCACCACTTTTTCTCCTAACAGACAGAACATTGACTTCTAAGAACACGAGCAGGATCAAGTTCAAACCAGATGAGAGCTCGGCTCGACCACAAGAAATGTGTCCAATTAATCGTCAGCACTAAGCACTTTTCCATTTTCAGTTACACGTTCACTTTTATGACAAACTTGAATTTAATAAATGTGTTTACTTTTAATAAAGCTTTTAAACTTAAATAGACTCTGTGGTTTTTGGTCCTCCAGACTAGAGTGGATGAGCTAAAGGTTTTCGAATTTTTGCAAGCATGAGTCCGTGCCTCTGCCATCGGTGACTTTGGGAGCTAAATGACACTGCCACACTATCTAGTCAGTAAGGAGATTGGGGGTTCAACTACAAAGTCTGTTATCACTGAGGTATGTGGAAAGTCTAACAGTTACAGCACCTATTATAATTGATAAGCTAAGCGATGCATTATTTAGTGTCCATAGTTCTGTTTGTGCAGATTTGTCCCTGCAACAGTAGTAGAATGGATTGTCCTCCTATCCAAACCAAAAGTAAAGTAGTATCTTATTCTTTCTTGGTGGTGGTCATTCACCTTTTTATTGTTGGCAATGGTCAAAGCATAAACATTTAGAATACTTGAAAAGACATTATGGACAATCCCAGAGGACTACACTCAGTGCATAGAGCTATTGCTGACTAGAATGGGAGTCCAATGGAAATGCCAAATGTGCAATCTTAGTTAGCTACACAGACAGACTAATAAGAATAATCTAGTAATACCACACAGAGTCATAGTCGAGGCAGGATAAGAATTTAGATCCTGTCTACAAGAAGATCAAAGACGATTTAGAAAACATCGAATGAGGAACGCTAGGAAAAAATAAGTACTCTATATTAAAATTAAAACTTACTGGGGCCAGCAAAGGAGCCCTCGACTGCCCGGTCCTGGCCTGCATCGACAACAGCACCCTCCTCCTCCTCCTCCTGTGTCCTCCTCTTGCCCCTGGGGGAAGCTGATGTACAACATGAAAGAAAGAAAAACAGAAAACATGGATGATATTTCTCAACCAAATCAAACATTTAAAAAAGAACTAACAAAGTAACAAAATATTTTTGCGAAATAGCAAATAGGGAACGACTCCACGGGATATATTATTGACCAATCTCATGTGGTCGACTACGTCATTACTTTAGTATTGCTTGATTTGCGGACCGTCGAATTGGAAACTACCCTATGTAACTCACTAAACAAAGTACTAAAAAGGTTTGCCTAGGATTGGCAGGCAGCAGTCCGCAGCACGCAAAGTGACAGCCAAAGTCCATCGTGATTGAAGATCAGCGACAACACTAAAGTTTCCTACTACATTCACCAGTCATTAAAATACTCAAACTATTAATCCACCACCACTATTTCTTCTTATCGCCATGTGTACAAAGGAAGGACTGGACTTGAGTCTGTAGGGGCTGATTTAGAAGGCCCTTGCGGCTCTTTTGCTCCATTGTTGCGTGACTTTTGTGACGCAGCGACAGCACAAAAGAGGCGCAATGGTGCGGCGTATATTAACAACGTGACGCATCTGGGAGATGCATCACGTTGTAAAGCCCTGCGCCAATAGGGGTGTTCCGGCGCAAGGGAGGGCGTTCCTGCGCAGGAACGCATCCTAAAAGTGGCTGAGGGAAATCTACAAGATTTCAATCAGTCACTTTGAGGACAATGATGCGTGACTCAAACCCTGCGCCTGCTTGAAGCAGACGTACGGCTTGACGCAGCATTGGGGAGATAGGGCACCCCAGAGCATTGATGGAGCTGCACCATCGTTGCGACGCAACTCCAGCAATGCGCCGCCTTTACGGCACAGATGCGTAACGCTTTGGTGACGTTTTGGGCCCATGGCGCGCCGCATTGTAAATACGGCGCACCATGGGTGATGGTGGCGTGACGCACAATTACTGGCGCATCCCTGCAACTTTGCAGGGATGCGCCGGTAATTAAAAATCTGAACCTTAGTGTGTAGCATTACGCAGTTCTTTCAACTACACTCATACATAATTTCACAGGCCAATGAAATGAACACAAAATCTAAAACAAATAAGCATAGTAGCAACACTACTGAGAAGGAGAGCAGTGTACCTGAAATGCACAGAAGATTTTGAAATAAAATTTACCTACAATGTAATGAGCAGCATTATTGCTCTTGGTAAAAAACAAAAATTTGCAATATAATAACACAGCAGGAGAAAACATAGTAGTAAAGACATAGCTACTACTACTCACCAAGCCCGGGGATCTCAAGGCCAAGGAGGTCGAGCAGATCTCGCTCACGGGTCAGGACATCCGTCCAGCGGTGGGTGGCCTGGTTGTAGGTGCGCCAGACCCGAGAGTGGTGGTAAATGGCCTGGCACACCTTCTCCCACCGCTTCCGGCGCTCCCGGGCCCCGTACCCGGCACTGATCTTGCCGCCTCCCATGATGGTCCTGGGGAGGCGGCGCTGAACATAAAAAATGAGTTGGGCCACCTCCTCCGGGGTAAAGATCTCCCGTGGCATCACTAGCTCCCCCCTCAAACGCCCGCACGGGAGCCGGACACGGGGTGCGGGACCCTTCCCCTTCTCGGGATGCTTCCCGGCTCCCTTCACCATGGTCTGGGCGGAAAGGAATAAAGAAAATAGAATAGGGAAGAGAAGAAAAGGAAAGAGTTTACAAAAGTAGTTTAAAATTAACCAAAAGTAGCAGTAAACACAAAAATTTAGGGCTAGAAAAATAGAGGGATAGATAATAAGTAAAATAGATCAAAAAAAACTTCAAACAAGCAAAGGATGGCAGAGATTGACAGAGGATAGAAAGACCATGCCCAGAACCATAGCAATGAATGAGAAACAAGATGGCCGCGCCCGTTCACGACCGCGCGGGTAAGTTCGCGTGAGATTATCCTTGCGAACACGCGCGAGACTGTACTGGCAAGCCGCGGACTTTGCGAGATTACACTTCGCGCCCGGAAACGGAAATACGTCAGGCAAACAAGATGGCTGCGCCCTTGAACGACCGCGAGGGTAACTTCGCGTCTTGCGCTACGAGCGGCTCGCAAAAACGCACAAAACCTTGCCAACTAACACGCCGCAAAAAAAACAAATTGCATATTCGCACGAATTTGCGGCTTCCGAATCCGATCTCGCGCGTGTTCGCACCCCGCGAAATTGCAGAAAAACGAGTTTTTCAAAACTGAAAGCACTCGGCAGGGGCAAGAGTTCAAACTCATCATTAGTAACAATTCCCGGTAGTGCTTCCTGACTGGGGCCCCTCCAGAATTCAGTTGCTAGTTGCAACAATTGTATGACCCTGCTCTGACCCTCACAGCAGGCTCATACAATAGCTACAAGTAGGCCACAAAGAAGGTCCTGGGGAAAAAAATGCACTGCAACAGAAAGCAAAATTACAGATAAGGAAGCAGGTGCCAGACTGGAATTTTAAAACAGTGACACATTAATAAACTAACCCCAAATTAATTCATCTCAGTTGAAGCAGGGCTGGTGTGCTTGCTTTTCCCCCCCATAATCTACAGTAATGATGAACCAGAGGGTGGCATTGATGTAACAGAGGGTTGCAGTGGTGAAACAGAGGGTGCTGGGAACCTGTGATGATGAACCAGACGTAGAAACAACATAATTCGCGACCGTTGCGCGACGAAATGTAAGTTCGCAATTGCGAACTGGTACGAAACCCTCGCGAACTGGCAGAAATCCTTCCGAACACAAAAAAAAAAAATCCGCAAATTCGCAAGAATTCGCGGATTTTGCGGATTGCGAGTTCGCAAATCCGCAAAATTCGCGAACGCGAGATTCGCAAAATTCGCCCATGCTTAATGGGCAGACGGAGAGAGTGAACCAAGACTTGGAGCAGTATCTCCATTTGTATTTGATGGATCAGGAGGGAAAGTGGCCTTCATACTTAAGCACAGCAGATTTTGCTTATAACAACTCAGTACATTCAGCAACAGGTTACACCCCATTCTTTCTGAACTCAGGTAGACATCCCAACATGTTGGTTGGCAAAGAAGAACTTGAGGTCCCAGCCGCTGAGGAGGTGATTCAGAACTTGCAGAAAACTTATCAGTCTGCTTCTCTCAATCTCTCCAAGGCAAAATCTGGATATAAGAAACAAGCTGACAAAAAACGGAGGGAAAGTCCAATTTTTAAGGCTGGGGATTTGGTTTGGATTTCTACCCGTCATATGAAGTTAGTGGGGAATCGAAAGTTTCAACCTAGGTATGTAGGCCCATTCCCAGTTGATCGCATGGTCAATCCAGTTAGTGTAAGAATAGCACTTCCTAAGTCGATGAAAATCCATCCTACCTTCCATGTATCCTTGATCAAGCAAAACCCACCAGATTTGAGATGTGATTCGCCTCCCTCGGCAGTTCAGGTAGAATCAGCAGAAGAGTTCGAGGTGAAAAGAATTCTGGACTACAAATTGAGACGGAACAGACTGTACTACTTAGTTGATTGGAAGGGTTATGGCCCAGAGGACCGCTCTTGGGAGCCTAGCTCTAATGTTCACGCACCCAGATTGGTGGCTGAATTCCACAAGACCCATCCACAGAAGCCTAGAGAGGGGGCTTTAGTGGGGGGTACTGTCAGGTTCCGAACAGAAGCAAGTCAAAACCAGTCTAGGAGACCAAAATATCCTGTGCTTTCTGGTCTGTTTCCTACTCTATCCTTGTGGAGTTGGCGTCAGCGAGTAGCTCAACTGAGGGCTGCTTAGGTTGGTTGGTTCCTGGTTGAGCCGTTATGTTCCGGCGGTCAGCCTTCTAGCTGCTAGCTGACTGTCGGCCATTTCGTGCGCTCGCGCTTCCAGCACAGCGCACTTCAACTGTCATTTTCTGGCGGACGGATGTTCTTTTCTGTTGTTCGTCCTTTTCCCGGAATATTCTGAGTTTGACCCTACCAGTTAGTGCGGGGTTTCTGACCTTCCATACCCCTCCTTTTCCGTCTTTTGAGACCTTCTGTCTCATTGTATTCTGTGACGGATTCCGTATCCTGAGGTGCTCCTGCGCCTATTTCATTTTCCCCGTCTCTTTTGATTCTGGAGCAGAGTTCGAGTCGGTATCCTGTTGACCCAGTCAGAAGATCTTCTCGCTTCTGTTTGTCGAGCGGAATCCAGAGGGTCGTCTTTGCGGAGAGTATCCAGTATCTCGTCATAACCACAAGTAGGAGCTTTCCATTGTGTACCAATTTGAGAGTTTAAGTCTGTGATATCAACTCGAGAGACTATTGCTAAGACTGTATTAGCGTGTTGCCCAAAAGCCTTTACAGAGAATTCCAGTGAGTCAATTTACTAGTAAAGGTGATGACCAGCACTGTCCTGGAAAGTCGTCAATTGTAAGAAGTGACTAACTTCTGGAACATTTGGTAGTCGAGGGTTTCCTCATCTCCTCAGCCAACACTCAAGTCAGCGTTTAATTGCTTCAGTAGATAGGGGTATTCAATTGTATGCATGTATTAATACTGCTGTGTACCACCTTATCTTCTTCGTCAACAAGAGGAGTGGCCCTGACACCGAACTGTTGTGCTTAAATATCTTCAGCATTTGAGAGTAATACTGGACAATCTAAGAGAGCAGCTAATTCCACGCAAGTACAAGGTAGGAGACCAGACCCGAGGGAGTTTAGTACTAGAGAAGGCCAGTAGTTATTTGAGCGGTATTAATGATGTTCTTAATGTTTTAGGTGTGACTTGCAGTACTGAAGAGTCAGAAGACACCTGTGTGGACGTCTCTCTTGTTTGTCTATCCACTTCCCCTTTCCCTTTCGTTCCTGGTCTCGGAGAGATCCGGGCCCAGGGAGGTGAGGGAGTTGGGAAATATTCAGCTGGGTCCTCCCTTCAAGTCGTCTGCTCCCACGGAGAACCGCAGGAATTCAGGTACACTTCTGACATTACCTCACTATGCGAGGAGCATGTCTCACCCAGTTTCGCTAGTAGCAAGGACAATCTGTCTAACCCAATCAGGTGCCTTGTATCCTGTCTACGACCCTCCAGGCGCTGCCAGCCGCGGAGTGCCTTCCTGACTAAGAAGGAACCCGTCGGGTCCCGTATCCTGTGGAGCTTTGCCATGAATGATATGGCAGCCCTATACCTGTTGGCGGTTGCCGCCGATCGGCCTTCCTTATGAAGTGCCACCAGAAACCGGAGCAAGGACTCTTCCCGCCCCCAGCTATGCCCCCCTACCGGCCCTAAAAAGGCAGAGTATGAATGGAACGCTCCTTCATAAGCTTTCCTCGTCCTGGGCGCTAAACTGGCTGCCACGAGGTCTTGTAGTCCGGGGCACCGATCTGCCATAGTGCTTCGGGGAAAGGTGCCGCCACTAGTTCCGCTGTGGGTAGATAACCCTGAAAGCCTGCATGTGTGAACGAGAGAGTGCATCAGCTGCATTATTCAGTACACCCGGCACATGCCTTGCCCTGAATTGTACATTCAATCTCATGAATCGCAATACAATTTCTTTCAACAGTCTTAAGATCCACTTGCAGCGCGCAGCCTGGTGATTAATGCACTCGACCACTGTCTTGTTGTCTGACCAAAACACCACTGAGCGGTCCCTAAAGTCTTCCGGCCATGCCATCAGAGCCACCCAAATGGGGAATAGCTCCAAGAATCCAATGTTACCTGTTAGGCCGATTGAGTGCCACCACGCCGGCCATGTTTGTGCCGACCACCGGTTCCCAAAGATTGCGCCAAATCCCACGCTCCCAGCCGAGTCCGTCCACAATCCCAGTTCGTCCGACGAGGCTGGGGGTTTGTTCCACACCACTCGACCATTGAAATCCGCCAGGAATGCCAACCAAATGCGCATGTCCTGGCGAACCTCTGCCGACAGTCTAGTGCGGTGGTGTCCTTCCTTAAGGCCCACCATAGCCTGTGCTATGGAACGTGAGAAAGGGCGAGCCATCGGCATCACTCTTAAGGCAAAATTAAGCTGACCCACTGTCTGTTGCAACTGGTGTTGGGTCACCTTATCTTTTCGGAGACATTGTACCAAGGAAGCCCTGAACTTGGCCACCTTCTCAACTGGCAGACGGAAACACCCTTCCACCGAGTCTAGTTCAATCCCCAGAAACTCCAGTGAGGTAGATGGCCCCACCGTCTTACTTGGCGCCAATGGGACCCCAAACTCCCGCATGAGTGTGCAGAAGTCCTGCAACGCTTGTGCGCAGTCCTGAGTGCCCGCCGGGCTCAGGAAAAGGAAATCATCCAAATAGTGCATCACCTGTCTATGCCCTGTGGCCTCGGTGAACGACCATTCCAAAAGGAGCTAAACATTTCAAAATAGGCACATGAAATTGAACAACCCATGGGCGTACATTTATCCATGTAATATTTCCCTTGAAACGTGAATCCCAGCAGGCGCTGGTCCTGCGGTAGTACCGGGAGTAACCTGAATGCAGATTCAATGTCTGATTTCGCTAACAATGCACCGGGACCTAGGTGATTCAACAGAACGACTGCGTCATCGAACGATGCATATCTCACTGAGCATACCTCGGGGTCAATAGCCTCATTTACCGAGGCCCCCCTACGGGCCGATAGATTGTGGATGAGTCTATACTCCCCCGGGTCTTTCTTCGGAACCACTCCTAAAGGAGAACACACAAATTCCGCAACTGGCGGGCAGACAAATGGCCCTGCTACTCGCCCCAAGCTAACTTCTTTCGCTATCGTTTTGGCGGCCACCGCCAGGTTGTGCTGAATAGACAGCTGGTTTTTACAAAAGGGGCTCCCCCGTAAATTTCCCGCCGGGATCTTGAAGCCATATAGAAAGCCATTCTTCAAAGTCCCGGCGGACGTATGATCTGGGTATCGGTTCAGCCAAGGGGTCAAAGCCAAGATATCAATGGGTGAAGATATTTGCTTCCAGGGTACCACATCAATCCTGCTTGGATCCCCCCTTTCCTCCCGCACCATTGGTCTTGGATCGGCAACTGGTTTCTGGGTGTGAGGAATTCCCGCAGCCCGAACAAGCATGCCGGAACCTACACGTTCCTTGAGGCCTGGTACAGGTTCCTTTGTTGAATTCCCAACAAACCCCCCGCTTGCCTCCATTCCCGCCAGACCTGGGGTGTGGGTCCCCCCCGGCGCTCGCCCTAAAGGGCTGCGACGGCTTCTGATTCCCAGAGCCACTCGTGCTTGGTACCGACGTACCCGCCGGTCCCGGCAAGAGCTGAGCATGCCATGACACTGTGTCCAAACAATCCCATGTCAAGGCCTCGTTAAACTCCTTCGCTTTTCTAAAGGTAACATTGTAACCCTTCCATTCATTTCCCCCGTACATTGCATGGAAATTCATGATCCTGTTCTGATAACAAGCTAAGTCAGTCAACACTTCTGGTTTACGCTCCCCAATAATTGCCGTAAAAATAGAAAAGGCCCTGACCCAGTCGACCCTGAATTCCGCCATCTTGGCCCGCCATACGCTGGGGTGCCACAAATCTTTCTGGGTCTTTGCATATTCTAACTCACGATGGTCAGTCAAAAGTGAAAACATGTTAATGTACTTATCTGCCCATACCATCTCTTTCGTAGCCATGGGAATGTGCTGCGATAAACTTTCCCGCCTAGAAGGTACTGGACCCTCCCCCACCAATGGCAACGCTCTCTTACCGGCTTCAGTCGTCTTCCCAGCCGTGTCCGTTGTCTTCGTACGACCGTCAGTCGTGACCCCCATCGCCACCTGCGGGGGAATAGAAGGTACATTCGCCGTCCCGGCATCCCTTGACTGCCGCAACTGCTCAATAATTAATCTGGCTTCTTCAGCCGGGTCTCCCGCAGCCACTGATCCCCCTGCTCCCTTCTTTAGCCATGGTAATACTGCCGCTAACTGCAGTGCCAGTTCAGGGGGCATTTGGTCATCCCCAATTGGCGTGATCACCACGGGAATTGGCAAACCCCCATCCGGTCCCGGTACCGGGCTATCTACTGGCGCGACGGGGATGTCCGCGCCTGGGCTCGATGGAGTTACCCCTGGGACTGGGACCTCACCGGAACCTGCCCTCCCCTTCTTCTTCTTACCCTTGTCCCCCGGGGCGACGTTCGGCAAGGCCGGTCCTATGACTCTTTTAGGCCGCCCCGAGGAGGCATTCTGGGCCGCCACCTGTTTCCTGATGGCCGCTAAGCCACGAGCTAGCTGATCCACTTTACCCAACTTTCAGTCCATCACCGCCACTTGGTTCACCAAGGTGCGTAGCATCCTCTCCATCTCGGAGCTCTTTCCCGCTTTCTTGCCAGGCATGACTTCGATCACTCCATCCGACTTGACCCGCAAAGGTGACTCGATCCTCCACACGCCTGATACTGCAAGAGAAAAACAAAGATTACAAGTTCTCAAAAATTGCAGCTTGTTCCCTAGAGGGCTCACGAGCGACAAGTGGTGCAGCCTTCAGAGCACTGGAACAAGAGGAAGCTTCGTTGAATTCCCGCTCTATTTATCCATCTGCGGGAGGGCGGGGGCCCGCCTCAGGTACGCCCATCCGTGCACGGACTTCCGGGTGGGTGTCTGGGCCAACCTCTTCTGGGCAGGAGGGGCGTACTCCGGCTACGCCGCTTAGGGCATACCAGCCGGGACATGCCCCCCGCCCACAATAGTTTCCCGGGGGATCGGGGCACCCATCCATACGTTCGGGGGGACCGAGTGGTCTTCCCTTTCCATTACCAGATTTAAAGGTAAAATGTTTTTGGGATTTCCTTATTTTTTTGGTTCATTTTTGGTGCATCATAAAGATGAATCTGTTGCCCTAAAACATCTACCAGATATGTCAATTAAATTCCCGTGCAATGAAAGGGGCCTTCAGTGTGGCAGTAGGCCCAGAATGTCTGAATCAGAGAAAGTGCCTTGACTTGGGAAGGAGGTAGACAAGCCCAGGTCACTCTGTCTCTCTTCTCCTGCAACACCCATAACAAGAAAATGTTTTTTAAACCACAACTTGTTCGTTCGGAGCAGCAGGTCAAGAGACATGACTTTGCAGATCTGATTTCCTACAACAGTGATAGGGCACAATATGTTCTAACAGAGGTATATTTATCATCTCCTCAGTCTCAAAAGAGTATTTACACTAAGTGAAAGTGGGGTTTCCAAGGAGTTTACTGTGCCAATTGCATGCATGTATGCAAGAGTAACACTCCCTTCTTCATGGGTGTTAGTGAGTTTGCATTTCAATAAATGAGTGGTTGAGCTAGCTTCAAAAGTCCTACTTTGAGAGAAGGGACTGAGCTTCCCTAAGCTCATCCTATTAGGATTCATCTAAATTATTATGAATAATCTTAATAAGATGAGTTTCTTTCACTTGGGGATCTAACGCTAGCCCTAGTCAGCTAAGTTCTACATTTGGCTATTTGGATTGATTAAAATGGTGCAAAGAAGGAATATCGCCGGGAAAATATCGCCTTACATAAATATCGCCGCAGAAATATCGACATGAAGATATATCGATGTCAAAAATATAGTTTGACAAGAATATCGACAGACAGGTAAGAAATATCGATACCAATAACATAGTAGTAATAAATATCGTTTACAAAAACATAGTTTACAAAAATATCGTTCATTAAATAAATATAAGTAATTTAGTGTTTTTAATGTGTTTTGTTAATTAAAATAGTATATTTAGTAGCATTTTATTAGTGAATAATGTATTTTATGTTGAATTTAGTGTTAAAAGTTCCGTAGCGGGTTGTGGGTTTATAGGGGAATAGAGTGGGAAGTAATTGAAATATAAATAATTAATTGATTAATTAAAATTATAAATGTATATAAATATGTTAATAATTAATAGTTAATTAATTTTAATTGGTTAATTGATAATTAATTATGGTAAATAATTATGTTAATTATTTAATTATTTTTAGGTGTGTGTACTTCAATATTTAATAGAAAATGTAGTTAATTAATTACATTTTAATTGAATAATTAATTAATTAATGATTATTTAATTATAATTAAATACATTTTTATTTTTAAACCAATAAATAATTTGTAGTTTGTGTATTTGTTTTTATAAGTTTATATAGAGTGAAATCAGAAGAATAATTATTTTTGTTAATAATTTGAAAATTCAATACTAATCAATAATTAATTACAAAAAATTTAAAGTAAATGAATAATTATTTTTAGGTGTGTAGGTGTTTGTTAATAATAATATATTTAAATGTATATAATAAATAAGTTTATAAACTAAATTAAATGTAATACTAAATTTGACAGATGGTGTATTTGAGTTCTTGCGTTTTCCCTACTGTTGCACCCTCTGGAGTGGGAATAGTAATTATTACCACTAATCTATCCAGCGCTTTCCCTACAGTTGCACCCTCTGGAGTGGGAATAGTCATTTTTACCGCTACGCTATCCAACGCTTTCCCTACTGTTGCACCCTTTGGAGTGGGAATAGTAATTTTTACCCCTACGCTATCCAACGCTTTCCCGACTGTTGCACCCTCTGGAGTGGGAATAGTAAGTTTTACCCCTACGCTATCCAGCGCTTTCCCTACTGTTGCACCCACTGGAGTGGGAATAGTAATTTTTACCCCTACGCTATCCAACGCTTTCCCTTGCTCTCTGATGACACCCTAAATAATAAGTTACTTACCTTCTTTAGCACCTTAGCTGGTAGAGAAGGAATGTAGCTGCTACCTTACCATAGAATTCTCCCGAGGCACCAGACTGGATCTGGACATTTTTTTACAACAGTACCTATGCGCGTCGATAGTGGTCGTCGAGCGACTCATTGGTGACGTCCTCCAGATGTGATGTCAACGGAGTCCATACAACCCCTCTTCCAATGCTCTGACACCTGTTTCTTCTGGTAAATATAAGGGCAATAAACACAAACTGCCGCTGGTGCAATCAAGGCACAGAAAGACAAAAACAGCCGCTGGTGCAATCTTTACACACATAAAACAGAAGAATACCTTAATTTTCTTTAAGCTGTGCAGGTGAACGCTGTCAGTATCCCTTGACTTCACTAGAAAAGGTTCTTGAGAATGCGGGTTCTTTTCTTAAAAAAAAATAGTTGTAGATTTTTGAAGATTTTTGATGATTAGTTGAAGATCCCATCCTCGTCGCCAAATTTATGTAGTAATTAGACTCAAGAGGCCAAGTAGAAGTCTGCAGGTTTATTGGGACAGACAGCTTGAACAACCACCTCCAGCAGAAGCCCAGTAGAGAATGGCTGATCAGTACATGGAATGTTACAGTGGAAATGTAAGATAACAATTCTAACAGAGAATGCTGGACTAACATGGATTACTACAACTACCTTTCGCACTCACAACACAAAGCCACTTTTGAAAACTGCACATGGAAACAGTGTGCTAAAAATAAATAACATTTCTGTTAAACAAATGTAAGATTTTGAAAAGAACAATTGGAAATGCAAAGAAAGGGATCTTATAGGTAACAGGACCAACAGTTCGCAGAGAGGAGAAGATGGATAGGTCAAGGAATCTGTGGATAGATCCTGTCTCTACCACATAAGTTGTTACCAAAGGTAAGTAATTTTGTCATCTGATAGAGACATCTACCTGATGATTCCTTATCTCAGAATTAGATAACTAAGCGATACCATCCTTGGAGGCGGGTCTGCCAACTGGACTGTCAAACCAAGATCCCTAAATAAGATTAGCCGGTCATTACAGATAAACTGTCCATAGAATCACAGGCAAAGAAAGAAGGTGCTCCACCAGAAGAATTGTGGGATGTCTTCATGAGAAACATGCGGACAACATTACCCACAACAGAGCAATGAGGAAGCGTTGGAGAAAACACTTCATAACAATAATACTAAGTATCCCTGTCAAAGGTAATCAACCCATGACTGTACAAGGCTAGGAGGCCAAAGACATTATTATTATTATTATTATTATTATTAAAGGCTTTTATAGCGCGCTCTGTTACAAAAAAATAGTATCCTGGCGCGGTAAAGGCGGAGCAGACTGGGAGAGGACAAATATTAAGAAACATAACAGAAAAAAAATTAGACTTTAATATTAAAAAGGTGAGTTTTTAGTCCTTTCTTAAAAGCATTAAGAGACGGTGCAGTTTTTAAGTGGAGGGGAAGGGCATTCCAGGATTTTGCTGCTTTTACCGAGATTGATTGGCCGCCAAGTCTGCAATATTTAAATTTGGGGACAGACATCTGGCACATGTTGGCCGATCGTAGAGGACGGTTAGGGACATACAAACAGAACCTTTTTCTCAGATAGACAGGGCCAGTTTGATAGATGGCTCGGTAGGCCAGCACTAGAATTTTAAACAAAATCCTGTGGGCGACCGGAAGCCAGTGGAGAGCACAAAGCAGGGGACGGGCACTGGAGCGCCTAGGTGCATTAAACAAGAGCCTGGCGGCGGCGTTCTGAATGACCTGAAGGCGGTGTATCAGGTATGCCGGCAATCCACAGAACAGTCCGTTCGAGTAGTCTAGCCTCGATAGAATTAAGGCACGGATGACTGTCTCTTTTGCTTCTTGTGGTAGAAGAGGGAAGAACCTACGTAGGGTTTTTAGGGTGGCAAAACAACCCCCCGTGAGTTTCTTTATATGGTCCTCGAACTTAAGGTTCTTACCAAACCAGACTCCCAAGTTTTTTCACTGGGCCAGATGTGGCTTTTGGAGGGGGGAGGTCAGCAGGCCAGAGACGCTCACTAAAATCCTCAGGAAAAGAGCCGTACAGCAGAACCTCGGATTTACTTTCGTTGCATTTTAATTGTGCGTGTGCTAGCCATTGAAAAACAGAGGACAGACAAAGTTGGGCATCCGACGTATCTAAATTATCTTTAGGCCAGGTAAACAAAAGCTGCGTATCGTCGGCGTACGCCATAATTTTTGCCCCTAGTTGTTCAGCGAGGTAAATCAGCGGGGTGAGATAGATATTAAAAAGTAAGGGGCTTAAAATGGACCCCTGGGGAACACCTGTGGAAAGTTGTTTAGGGGTGGAGGCAAATGGGGGCAGCCAGATCTGTTGAGTACGGTCAATCAATGTCCCAAATTAGAGCATTAGCTCTATGCATTGGAACTGAGAACATGATCTAACTCTACTCCTTCACAAGGGGATAAAACTCAGGGGCAAAGACATCAACCCATACCTCTGAATTAAATCAATATCACTTTGTTGTAGAATCTAGCCCCTACCCGAGATCAAAGCAGAAGAGGATTCTCAGAACACACCCACACGAAGAGAGAGAGAGAAAGAGGGTAAGTGTGCAGCACCTCTACAATGCCAAACAAAAGCATTGCAAAAATGGCACTACAACAGATGGCAGAGATCACTCTCAGACAGAGAAACCCCTCGCACAGTGAAACCCCTGCCGGGACTACATAATGCAGGAGCCCCTAGATTAGGAGATTGGAAATGTATATAGGAACAACCAGTTCAATGTCGATCTAGAGTCTTAAAAAGGAGTGCAGCAATAAAAGCAGAAATACACTCCTTATAGACATCCGTATAACATATACCTGTATATACATAATCAATATACATACAAATATAGAAATATACCCTCCTACACAACAGACCATCCAGATACCACAAGTATCATCATCCCATCAGGAAACAAAACCCTAGTCTCCCTTGACAGGCTGCGAGACAAAACAGTGTAGGGACAAGAAACCTTTGAATAATAGAGGTATCCATTGGAAGGTAGATATAGCTCCCAACAACAATGGTAATATACCAAGAATGCAACAGAACAAAGTGAAAACAATAAATATATAGATATTATGAACAAGCTGCATAACCAGCAGTCATAATACCATGTAAGATTAGTGAGGGAGTGTGAGGAACATCACATATTGCAGAACAACAATGACAATTGCGTGTAAGTGAATTTGACCAACAGACAAAGCTACCAAGAGGTGGGTATAAAAAAAGTATAAAAGAAAACATCAGCTGTAATACCGTTTGCCATAAAGGCAGAATAAGACCATCAGCAAGTTCTATTCGGCTACAGTTGAAATAACGGCAACACACGAAAGGTCCTAACCAACCAGTGATTTCAGGTAGCCAAACTCGTCTAACATTCTTGATAAGAAAAAAAAACATCACCATTATAGAGGGAGAAAGTCCTATGAAAAGGAAAGGTGGATGGCAGTGATAGAGCCACCACAAAGATTGAGACAAGAATGTAACGTCCCAACCTGGAACACGATGTACTCTTTACTAAAATAGGGAACACCCATCTCATCCTCTAGGGAAGAAAAGGAAGAAGAAGAAAAATGAGTCCTACAGATGAAAATCACAATTAAGGTAGAAAAGGTTTAACAACCTTTGAGGACCAAATCCCTATCACACCCTATAAGGATGGAACAAACCTCCAGGGAAAAGATTGTAAGAAATCCCTCCTTTTCCTTCCTCAGAAGACAGGAACTATAACGTTAAAGTAACACATTCCAGAAAGAAATCTTAGATGAAGGTTAGCCACCAAACCATCAACAATAAACAAAAAGATGGCAACATCTAAGAAAAACCAGACAGTAAGAAAATGCTCAGGTTGCAAATAGTACTGGTAATTTACCAATATCTATGGAAAGCAAGAAATTTAAGTATTCCAGATACGAGAAAAAATACAACTTCTCAGGCATAAGAAAGAGAAAAGGTGACAAGGAAAGTGGCACAAGAACAGGGACACCTCGAGGCGGAGGTGAGATCCGAAACATTGTATTAAACAAACCTTCACCACTCATAACCTAGGAAGGAACTAGAAAGAGCCTTGTCAGAAAATCTTGCAAAATATAAACCACCATGAAAAGTCCATGTCCAAGTAAAATCCTGTTCAGCCACTGAATCTGTCACTCTCTCCAATACATACTATATAGAAAGAAGATAGTGATCAGAATAAATTAACATTCCACTGGTGTGTAGCGTGACCACTAACACTCCATGTTCAAACACAGATAATTGAAGTCCCTATAAGGGAACTTAAGTATACAGAGGAAACACCAAAGTGCACACAACGCATAATAAGGATGATCCCTGCAGGACAGGGAAAAAGAACACAGTGCATACGCACAACTCAGACAAGGTACTCATAATAGAAAAAGTACTTAGGTAGAAACCCAGCCGCAGCAAAAATATACGTTAGTACGGGTGTATACAAAATTACCAAATAACATATGTCTCAGATTACTGGAAACTTAACCTGTCACTGACAGAATAAACTGAACAAAAGTACCTACAGCAAGCAGGAATACCACACCCGGCATCACCTTATAAAGGAAAGATTGAAAGGTAAAGATAGCGGGTGTCGCCCCATGAAGGGCTCCTACTAGAACAGAAGGTTTCCCCATATAAACTAACACAAGAAAACCAGAAAACAGTCAGAAGGGTTAGGACTGCTGACCTCTATCTCTAAATTTCTGCAAAGCAGTTAGCATGTGCACCAAAAAAGCAGGCACCATCAAAGGTCATTTAAAAAAAATAGTGGCCAAAATGCATCTGAAAATCGCGACAAGCGTTACCAGGCACGACGACAGAGTACTACTGAAGAGGCTACCGTCATTCCTACAGATTCAGTATTGTTCATTCCACAAGAATGAACACTACCATCATCAATGTCATCAGACTAGACCTTGAGGCCGTTGCTGGAGTTGGGGGACCAGACCCTGACACTGAAGATGGCCAACCCCAGAGGGCTGTGCACCTGTGCTAAAATGGATTTGAATCCAGAAAGTGGAATGACAGTGAGGGCGAACCCACCAGTATGGACAGAGTCACAGTGTGGTGCACCGCCTTGGGGCCCGAGGGAGCTCCAGGGGAAGGTGAAAACCCAAAGAAACCATGGAGAGAGTTGTAATATTCTCTCATTTGGGTCTGAGTCACGCGGACCCCAGGGTAACTGGAGGCAGGCCTCTTGTGATGACGTGACTTCGACCGCCTGATTAAAGACTCACGTTTAGATGTCGAAGGAGAGTGACATCCATGGGAAAGGCTCCCAGATTCATGGTGTACTCTTAAACACCACATACAAATAGAATGAGTTCTATGGCGACATATATGTCCACAGAACTCACAGGGTTTAAACCCCGAGCACATTGAAAAGGCACACTGTACCTTTCGACAAAGTCCTCGAGGTAGGCCAAAAAATGGGCAGAGGAACCACTGATGGATCTGCGTTGAAAGTACGAAAAAGAAGAAATTGAAGTCAGCACCTTTCATAGGGGCTTATATGGACTTCATTGACGTCACAATGATGTTGCTACAAAGTCACTCAATGCCCACTACCGACAAACAGAGGTACTGCTGTACAAAAAAAATTGGATTCAGTCTACTGCCAGGGGAGAATTTTAAGATAAGGAATATGTGGCTGGTTGTCTCTATCATATACATAATCAAGTCAACATTACTCCCAAGTCTCTCCACTCCTGACATGCCTTTTTTCTCTATGCAAAAAGACTCTGACACTGTCTCTGAATAATTTAACACAATTGTTAATGACAGGACACAACTACTATACAACATATTTTTCTGTGAATTCACTAACGTGATTCAGTTCATTCTTAATTCCTAACGCCCTGTTTGACACTCCAGCCCTTCTGCTTTTCTCAGGATTCAGGATCATGACAACCATCTGAATTCTGAGGACACCAAGGTATGATAACCTGTATAAATGAATATCCTGCACCCTCTCTGGCTTTGGCAACTAATCTCTTTGCACCAGACCTGGTACAAAGCACTGCAATGGTAGGGTGCAATGTTGCACTCTAGACTCGGAAACCTATGTTTTGAGATGGTTTAATGAGAAACACACATTTGAAAGAGCTATCGTTTTCAGCATAATATAATGTTTTAAAGTCAAAAGCACATAGCTGTAGAGGCAATAGCATTTCAACCATAATACTTTACATAATGGGCAACCAATACACTGAGGTTGGTACTCTGTTGGTTCAATGCAGGGTGATACATGTGATGGGGTAGCCCTGCCCAGCCACCCCGACGTCAGAGGACACAACTTTTCCAGTTCTGGACTTTCCTTTGAACGATAATTTATTTTCAAGTGTGTTCTGTGCATATGAAACAGCTCCAACAGTGTCCTGATTTGTCAAGTGACAGGCTGACAATGGAAAGGAAGTGTCCTAGTGACAATCAGCTATTTCATGAGCTGTCACTAGCACTCAAGCAGTAAAATGATCAAATAGTATATTGTCTGTTGTCTCTCCTCAAAGTGCCCATTCACCCATCAATGCACTCACTCATCAATGGGTGAATAAAACCTTAAAATGAATTCATCTGTCCAACCATTCAGTGAGTCATTCATATAGCAATCTCCTCATGTGCTCAGCTACTATTCACCTATGTATGCATGCAGGCAATCACCCATTCATCCATGAACGGGGGGGCATATTATCAAGGGGGTTTAGCTCCGCTTTTTTGGCTTTAAAAGCCAAGAAAGCGGAGATAAAATTATCTCCCTATTACCTAGCTGTCGCTAACACCAGTTAGCGACAGCTAGTAGGAGATAGCGACCATCTTGGGCCACACTTTGCATTTTAGTGATATTTATCACTATTGACATGCAAAGTGGGCGTGCCAAGATGTTAGCGACTGGAAACAGTCGCTAACATCGCTATCTCCTATTACCAACTTTTGGAGATATTCGCGCTAAGCGCAAATATCTCCAAAAGCTAACACCTGCCCTGAGCAGTTCTTAGCCATGTTATCCAATGGGAGGTGGACAACATGGCTAAGAGCATTTGCTCGGTAATGCATGAATATCGCTGCCTTTTCAGCGATATTCATGCATTTTGGCCGATTTTTATCGCTTAGGAGATAAACCTTGATAATATCAAGGCTCCTAAGCGATAAAAATCGCCGATAAAAATATTGCCGCTAAGCCTACCTAGCGATAATTATCGCTAGTTGTTGGTAATATGCCCCGTAGTCTCTCACTAGTCACTCCTTCATTTAGTCACTCACTCACTCATCCATTGATTCATTATCCCATTGACACACTCAAGCATCCAGACAACTACACCCACATCTTCGCAATGCATGAATAAACATTTTCACTTATAATAATATAATAAAAATAAACAGATATTAACTTTGTCAACATTTTATTTTACTTTGAATTATTAAGAACCAAATATAGCATGTGAAGGCTTACACATTGGCAATTCATACATCTAGTCTGTCTAGCTGCTAATATTTATTAACTAAAGGCTTGCTTGCTTTGCATTCCAAATAATGTATATATTATGAACAAAAGGTTAATTTGTTGTCAGATTTTTTGGGAGGGAATTCAAGTTTTAGGATTTTGTTTTTATTTTGCCTTGTTACCATTTAGTTCAAGTTCTTAGATTTGTGTGACTGCTTCATTTTTGCAATTTATCACGTTCTTTTGTTAGAGCGTCGTTTAATATTAAGACTCACTCAGAGTCCAATTGTCTTTTTCCTCATAACTTCAGTGTTAGCAGCATTCATAAAACGCTCAAGGAGATTAGGGTGAACACTTCAAGGAGTTGGTCAAGAAGAATATCTAATTTGGGCTTCGAACCACAGCCGCACAGGCTCCCTGTTCTCCTGCACCCATCTGATGTTTGCTTTGGTCTTCTCCAGCGCCTGCTCGAGCTCTCTGGCAGCGGAACCAAACCCAACATGTTCATTGTCCTTCTTAAACGTTTCCAGCTAGAACCAGCAGAAAAAGAGAACGGGTGAAGCTTCCATTTCAATAATGAACCCAAGGAAATACGTATTCCCTTCTATGCTAAAGGTGCAAACTGTCGTTCGAAGGCATGTCTAGTACAATACCATCATCTAAATCTAAAAATACAAATAGAAGTAAATATATATACATAGACTTATCAATGCTGTTAAAAGACTTTGTGATACAACTGGAAAACAACACATCAATGCTGTTAAATAGTGTTATGATATAACTGGAAAACATTTTTAAATACCTTCTAGCTAATAACACACTCATCTACTGCATCTTGCGATATTGTCGAGGGGTATGATGTTTTCAATGTCTTCGAGCCTCTATAAGACTGTGCAGTGTTGGGTTTTAATCGTATTCATTGATTTACTTTGGACTCTTTGATAAGAAACATAATTTTTGGGTCATTATGGATACAAAATCAATTGAATTTCAGAACCCCATAATAGCAAAAGGAGATTTTGAGACTAATGCCCAGATGCATCAACCTTTTTAGGAAGTGCAAACGGTGTGATTCGCATAAATCGGCCTTTTGCACTTCCTAAATTGGTTACTGGGATGCATCAAGCATTTTTTGGAAATCGCTTTTTTTTGCGAGTTCCAAAAAATGCGATTGCTGTTAAGGAATCGCAAATTTGCGATTCCTTAACAGCAATGCATCATCCTCAAAACATTTGCGATTTTAAAAATTGCAAATGCAAATTACCACGAAGTTGAACTTCGTGGTAATTTGCAAAAATGTTTAAAAACGCATAAAAATGCATTTTTTAAACGTGTACGTTACAGGCACACATGTCCTTAGGACATGTGTGTATGTAACTCACATGTAAAAGTGCATTTCATGGGTGCAGGGGGGGGTCCTTTGGACCCCCCTCTCCACCCTTGAAAGGCTTTGATGCATTACGATTTGAAATTGCGAATTCGCAATTCCCATTCATTCCTATGGGCATTTCAGCCCATAGGAATGAATGGGAATATCGGATTCGCTATTTGGAACTCGCAATTTTATTGGAATTCGGTAAAAATTGCGATTTTTACCGAATTTCAATAAAATAGCGAAATTAATGATGCATTGCCATTTGCGAATCCTTAATTGCGATTCCTTATTTTTCGCAATTAAGGAATCGCAAATGACAACGTTGATGCATCTAGGGGTAAATGAAGGATAGTTGGAAAATACATAAAGAACAACAGGGTTAAATCATTACTACTAAGCGTTGACCCACGGGATTGATCGGTACTTCATAGGTGCTATCATGTTGTATAATAAGGGCTTTGCTATGTATGATAGAGGCTATTGTGTTTTGGTTTAACGTTATAGGTGTTCTCAAATTCTCTGCAGTTCACGACGTACTATGGGGCATATTATCATTGCTGTGCAAAAAATATCGCACAGCGTTGATAACGTGGAAAAATCTATCGCCGATTTCACATCGCCTGTTAGCAGCGTATTCTCAACGCTAAAGCCAACAGGTGATGTGAAATCGTCGATAGGTCGCATTAGCGCGTGAAAACAAGAGCTGTTTTCACGTGCTAATGTGTGTCTTGATAATATGAATTCAGCTTTTTTATCCACCCCCTCATGTTACCAATGCCTAACACGTACTAAAAGCAAGCGTTGGGAGACCTGAGATAGACGCGTTTATCGCAGGTCTCTTTCTCCAAGGCCTGCCTTGTGAATAAGGCAATCCCACCTCCAACCACATTTTACATATGGTTGGGCATGGGAACGCCCACCCTGCAGCTCATTAGCGTTATTCATCGCCCCCACGCTAGGGGCGATGAATAACGCATGAAATGCGTCGTTAAACGGAGTTAGCGACGCTTTGATAATAGGGCGATAATTAATTTATGCGTTAGCAACCGGAAAAGGTCGCTAACACATGAATTAGGGCCCTTGATAATATGCCCCTATGTTCTCAAAATTACCTTAAAGCAGCCTTGAGAAGCAGGATTGCATTAAATAAAAATTTAATGGGCTTGATTCACTCTTTTTTGGGTATTCAAAAACTACGAGTTTAATTTTACTAATAATGATTTTATGACTATGGAGACTCCGCAGCCGGGGCAGAGAACTCTTAATATAGGAATATTAGAAAGGCCTCTGCAGTCCTAAAATGTCTCTTAGTCAAATTAAACTCGTAGTTTATGAACGTAAAAAAAATAGTAAACTTACACAAAAGTAAGTTTACCTTTGTAAATCGGTCCCCAACTTGAAAGATTTTCATGGAGTCAAGTTTTCTTACGCCGGGACTATGCATGTTCTGGGGAAGTGTTGCTAAAAGAAAGAATGATCTAAATCATGGCATGGGAAAGCCAAGTTGAGTAGTGGTGAGCAATGTTGGATAATAAAGTGGATTGGGTGACCATGACACAGAGGTAAACTGGACCAGGTAGAATGACAGCCATGGATGTATTCGAACACAGGAACAATTGTAGGACATTGTTCTACTCCGACAGCTAGCAGGCATAGCATTTGGAAAGTTTTTACCTGTAAAAAACAAAGCTAATTAAGCAGCACCATGACTATATTTACTTTTGACTCCTTTTTTCGCAGCGACATTCAGCAAAAAGTTACAAACATCCACCCAGACTTGTTTCAAACTTATTTGATACATTTTACAAATTCTAAAAAAAAAATCAACATGATAAACACTTATCAATGCTGCCCTCTATTCGTTGATGTTTTTGGCATCTTCTGCTTTCTCAGACTATGTAATTTCCAAAGTTATTATATGCAACCATGTTGCCATTATTTTTTTGTATTTCTTTCAGTCAGTCGACGTAAAACCAAACGAGCTTTTTTGATCGACCCACCCATATTTAGGGAATTTCCAGGAAACATGACATTCAAAAACTTCTCATATTGGGCATATTGCCAGCAAATGATTACCTTGATTCACACCTGGAACCTTTGTCTGGGAAAGTTTTTGTATGTTTTGGCATGGTAAAGTAAAAGTAGTATTGAAGGACTTTCCTGGAATCCAGGTATAGCATTCTTCACGATTTGCACCTAATTTCAAAGGCTCTAGCGTGCTGCTTTGCCTTTGATTGCATTGATGGTGAATGATGACTATGATAATATTCTTAGCCATAACAACTTAATTAGCTAGCATTTTATTAGAAAATTGTTTATTGTTAGCAAATGCGATGGATCCCAATGGACTTACTTAAATATAACCCTGAGCTCTGGGGGTCCCTGGTCATGGTTTTGGCGCCTCTGCTTTTTGTTGTTTATATAAATGAATGAAGCACCCACTTGCCTTTATCTATCAAGGATGTACCAAAAATTAATAACACACTTGCTCTGGCCTTTTTATACACCAACGATGCAGTTTTGTTAGCTTGGTTGCCCCGTGCCCTCAGCATTCTGGTAAAATCCTTTGTCTCTTTTATAGGCAATTTAGACATGGTACCCAGCTATGGGAGTCTCAAATAATGGCCTGCTGACAAAGGAAAAATTTGTCATCCTCAACGCTGTTATATCACTCCTTATGTTCTGTACAGAACTTTTGTTATTTTGGCGTCACTTTTAATGCCTCTAATGCCTGGCAATCCAGAGTGAAGTCAGCACGCATGAAAGTGAGCAGGGGGGGTGGAGCCCCTATTCAACTTTGGGGCATATTATCAAGAAACTGCTTTAAAATGATTGCCGCTTATGCGGCAGGAAAGTGCCACTAAAGCGGCTATAATGGGCTTGATAATATGCCCTTGTGAATTCCAATAGAAGCCCATGTCCTGGTGTGAACATGGGCTTGTATTGGAATGCTCAAGGGTATATTACCTAGCCCATTATCGCCACTTTAGCAGCAGTTTCCTGTCGCTAAAGCGACGATAATCTTAACGCCGTTCTTGATAATATGCCCCTTTATTCAGAGGGAAGGTAGAGGCACTATTTGCCCCATCATCAATATCTTAACTCTTCAGTGTGTCACTACTGCTACTTACGGAGCGGGAAATCAGGAGTACCATAATGCCTCTCCCATCCAGGTGGAGGAAAACAGAATCCTAAGGTGGTTCCTTAATCTTCCGCCAGTTAGCCCCCACTTTGTTTTACACTCTGAACTCAATCTAGAATATGGGTCTGACAGAATTAAATTGGCACCTCTCTTGCTCTGGGTAAGCGTATGGTCAAACACTGAAGCGAGCTTCAACAGAGAAGTTATTTTAGATTGGCCCAGTCTGGACAATGGTCTTTCCATCCCCTGGTTCAATTATGTTAGAAAATGCTTCACTGACATTGGACTTCCTTAGATGTTTACTGTTCAGGACAATGTATGTCCTGCAGAATTAAATGTGTCCCGCAGACTGGAGGAGGTTTTAAGCAAGCACTATGCACGCAGCTACTTCATCACACTTGCCGCAGGAGACATGGCATTCTATCTAATCTTGGAGCTCTCATGATGGGGAGGGCCCAGCTTTTTAGATTTAGGAAAGTTACTGTGTGGCGTCTGTTGTGCTTTTCTGTTGGGGCAAACGCACTGGAAAGCAACTTACTTCCATGCCCTGTTATGTTCCTGGATGTGGCACGCCCCTGACGCCAAGAGCATGCAGCGTTGAGTCATGTGACTTGCTATAATAAAGAGAGGCCCCGCACGCACGTACGCATTCAGACGCGCGCACGGAGAGCCACGAAGTTATTCCCAGAGTCCGTCTCAGTTATTTCTAGGGCCACGTGTTAGGCCTAGGTAGACCTAGATGCCCAGGAGTGTAGGCCCCAAGTTGTTACCCCTAAGGCTGTCACTCCCCGACTGCAGAACACAACAATTGGCGACGAGGGAGGTTGCCGGATCCTCGCCCGGGGTGTGTGTGTGCCTGCTGTCCCGTGGGGCGGCTGCGAGCCCGTCCCTTGGCTCGTGGTGCTCGTGCCTCGCGGCGTCGCACGCCCCCGCAAGGTGTGCCTGGAGGGAAGACTTCGTCCCCTGGGGGATCGCAGGTGAGCCGCACTGCCCTGTGCCAGCCTGCAGTGCGCATTGTTACGAGTGCCCAGGAGGCGTACTCTCTCATCGGTGGCTTCACACCCAGCGCCGCACCGGGCCCCTCGGCACGTGCGTGAAGCGCACTTCGGTCCGCCTGGCACGACGATCGGGGCGGCGCCCTGTATCATCTCACGCATCAAGCGGACGCGGCGCCTGCCTGTCCCACCGCTGGCCTTGTTCGCCCGTGGTAAGTGCGCCGGTCGCACGCGCCTTTCCGGGCTCCCTGTGGCATACTCCACGGTCACGGACCGGCCTACTTTCGGGTGCCGACGGCCCAGTGCACAGCAGAGGCCCACGTCCGGCCCCCTCGCGCACCAGCTCCGGTGCAGCCCCGACCCGCCGACGGCCTGATCAAGCGCTCCCAGGGCGATGGCTACAATTCCGCCCATCGAACCGTTTGTGGTGGAGGGTGCGCCCTCGACTCTCGCTCCGAAATGGAAAGAGTGGGTGGACAGACTCCTAGTGTTCTTCGAGGCCACGAAAGTCCACAAGGAGCAAAAGCGGGCCATGGTGCTCCACCTAGGTGGCAAGGACATCCACTCCATCGCTCGGACACTCACAGAGGCGACCCCCAAAACTCATCACACGTTGATAAATGCCCTAAATGCCCAATTTGAACCCATGGCCAATCAAGACTATGAACGCTTTGTGTTCCGACAAGCGCGTCAGCTGCTGGCAAGAGTCGTTGGACACCTACCACACCAGACTCAAAAAGCTGGCGCTGTCATGTGGGTTCCAAGATGTAACAGAAGAGATCCGAGGGCAAATCATACAGGGCTGCACCTCTGCAAAACTGAGAGAAAGAATACTGGAAGAGTCTGGCAAGCCGCTGGCCGACATCCTGACTCTCGGCCGCACAAAGGAACTTTCCAAAGCCAGGGCAGCGCATATGGAAGCCGCATTGCAAGCTACTGTTAAAGTGGAACCTGTCAATAAGCTTCAAGTCCAAACACCATCCAAGTGGCACAAAAAGACAACACACACACAGGGTGGGGCATCTGGACACTCATGTGGATACTGCGGAGGCCCGCGTCACCCGGCACCAGAATGTCCAGCACGGCGAAAAGATTCCGCAAGCCGCGCCAAGCAATACAGACTATAACGGAAGGAGAGCAAAGCCACAGTGACATGGATGATGACGAGGAGGAAGAGCGATCGGTGCATAAAGTACACATGATCGGCACCGCCGCTCGTCGCACCAGAACTCTCCCTCAATGTTCAATCCGGGTGGCGGACCAGGACATAATGGCGGTAGTGGACACGGGAGCGTCTATAAACCTCATGAGCGCCTCACTCTACAGAAACATGGCTGCGCCGCCAGCTCTGAGCCCCACTCACCATCACTGTCTTTGCATATGGACAGGACATCCCCCTCAGGATCCGAGGGAAGTTCCGAGCGGCAGTCCGCCATGGGGACAAGACTATCAGTGCGAATATCTTTGTGTCGGAAGAAGGACAAGGCATGCTACTGAGCTGCAGAGCAGCCGAGGACCTAGGCGTGGTGGCATTCGCCTTCGGAGTCCACGAGGAATCTGTTCAACAACTCCTCATGGAATTCCCGGATCTTTTCGAGGGCATTGGACGCTTCAAGAGCCGTGAGATACACCTACACGTCGACCCCACAGTACAGCCGGTGGCTCTGCGACACCGTCGCATTGCATTCCATCTTCGGCCGTTGGTGGAAGAGGAACTCCGCAAACTGGAAGCGGCTGGCATCATCGAAAAGGTCTCAGGTCCCACCCCCTGGGTATCGCCCATCGTAGTCACTCAAAAAACGAAACAGCCAGGGGCAGTCAGGATCTGCGTGGACATGCGCCTCCCCAATGCGGCCATAAAACGGGAGCGTCACATCACCCCCACCATTGATGACCTCATCGGAGAAATGGCTGGGGCCTGCTGGTTCTCAAAGCTAGACTTACGATCGGGATATCACCAGCTAGTACTAGACAAGGAATCGCGAAATATAACCACATTCTCCACCCACATTGGTCTTCGGAGGTACACCCGGCTCAGCTTCGGGGTCTCCAGTGCAGCGGAGGTGTTCCAAAATGTCATCCAAGAACTGATCGCTGGCATACCTGGGGTGATAAATGTCAGCGACGACATAATGATACATGCCCGCACCATTACGGAACACAATCATCGACTAACACAAGTGTTTTGCAGGCTAAGAGACGCAGGACTTACGCTCCATAGGGAGAAGTGTGAATTCCTACGGACCAAGATAGGATTCTTTGGATACGTCTTTTCGGCAGAAGGTGTCAACCCAGACCCTGACAAAGTAAAAGACATCAAAGACGCACCACCTCCCACGACAGTCACCGAGGTCCGGAGTTTCATTGGCATGGTTAATTACTGCGGGAGGTTCATTAAAGATCTGGCCAACCTCACACTTCCCCTGCGCGACCTTACAAAGGACTCCACCCCGTGGACCTGGGGACCGGAGCAGGAGAAGGCGTTCCAAGGCATCAAGGAATCCCTTTCCAGCAACACCACACTTGCGTTCTTTGACCCTCGAAATGCCACCCTCATAGCGGTGGATGTCGGGCCGGCAGGACTTGGAGCTGTCCTGATGCAAAAGCAGAGGGACGAACTGGATTGGATACCGGTTGCCTTTGCAAGCAGATCTCTCACAGACACAGAGCAGCGGTACTCCCAAATTGAAAAAGAAGCTATTGCCATCCATTGGGGGTGCCGGCACTTCCATCTGTATGTCTACGGCAAGCCGTTCACAGTGGTAACTGACCATAAACCGCTAGTGGCCCTGTTCTTGGGAACATCATCAAAGCCGCCACCTCGCATCGAAAAATGGCTGCTTCAACTGCAGGAATATAACTGCAACATCGAATACCAGCCCGGAGCAAAGAACCCTGCGGACTATCTCTCACGCCATCCCAGGCCAGCCACCCCGGAAGAAATGGATGAGGCCGAAGAAACAGAGGCATATGTCAAATGGGTGGTCGCGCGGTCATGCCCGCGTCCCCTCTCCATAGAGGACATTGCGAATGCCACGACACAGGATGCCTGTCTCCAGAGGGCCAAAGAGATCCTCCGAACAGCGAACTGGCACAGAGCCAAGGAGAGTTGGAAGGTGCTCACACCCGAAGCTCAGAAAATCATGGAGAGCCTGTATCACGTCCGGGAAGAGCTAAATGAGGACGAAGCAGGCTGTCTGCTAAGAGGGCATCGCCTAGTTATACCTGCGGCACTAACTGACCAGGTGCTACAACTGGCACATGTGGGCCACCGGGGAATGGTTAAAACCAAAGCCCGGCTACGGACAAAAATGTGGTTTCCCCTAATGGACGACATGGTAGAAAAGGTGGTGAGGTCATGTGGCGCCTGTCAAGTTACAGGAGATGCTCCTCGGGAAGCCCCGATCATAGTGGAGCCCCGGCCCCAACGACCATGGGAGAGGGTCAGTATGGACTTCGGCAGCCTTCCGGATGGAAGACACACATTGGTAATGATCGATGACCATTCCAAATATCCTGAAGTGGAGATAATAACAAGCACAAGTGCTGAGAGTGTCATCCCCAAAATAGAGAAAATTGTTACCACTCACGGGGCCATGCGCGAGCTCCGCACTGATAATGGACCCCCGTTTCAAGGACAAGACCTGGCCACTTATCTATCATCCCTCGGCACTCGACATCGACGCATCACCCCTCGCTGGCCTCAAGCCAACGGGGAGGCAGAGCGATTTATGAGAACCCTGAACAAAGTCATTCGCATCGCCCATGATAAAAGCCAGTCAGTGGAGATGGCCATCTTCACATTCCTCCGAAGCTACCGGCAAACCCCACACTCAACCACTGGGATAGCCCCAGCCCATATCCTCATGGGGCGAGTGGTGACTGACTCCATCCCTCACCATCCACGGTGGTCCCCGGAAGGGGTGAATGAAGACAGGATTGCGAAGAAAAGAAAGGCCGCCTTTGCCAGAATCAGCCAGAAAAGAAGGGCGGTGATGACACGCTTCAACAGAGGCGATCTAGTGCTCCTTCGCAATAGGGTAACCAGTGGCAAGTTTAGGCTGAACTATGAAAAAGGACCGTGGCGAGTGATTGGCGTAAAAGGCACCCGCATCACAGTGGTCCGGGGACGAGAGACAGTAACAAGAAACGTATCACATTTCAAGCGCTTCCATCCGGAGCCCACAACATCCTGTCCCCCGCTGCTTGCCAATGGAACTGAAACTGCAACTAATCCGTTACACCAGGAACTAACACCCAGCCACGAGGTCACACAGAGTAGCAACCCTGGAGCAGCCATGAGTGAAGAGGCGGTTGATGATGCTGGGGCCCTCGAGGGCCTGACAGATCCGGATGTGGCCGACAGAGAGGCGCCTGGAAAGATCCCAGTTACAGAGACAGACATTCCGAGTCAGAGAGGGTCGCAACACAGGCTGAGAAGAAACCCCACACCCTCCTGTCGGCTACGCGACTATTTCACGTTAAGACTGTTTCAAGAAAAATTGTATAAGTGCAATGTTTGTAACAATGCTTCACAAGCTCGGAATCATATCTGGAAGCAGAATGTGTCAATGAAGAACATTATGACAGACTGTTCGACAATGTTAGTGTTGTTGTTGTTGTTTTTCCTTATTTCGGGAGGAATGTTATGTTCCTGGATGTGGCACGCCCCTAACGCCAGGAGCGTGCAGCGTTGAGTCATGTGACTTGCTATAATAAAGAGAGGCCCCGCACGCACGTACGCATTCAGACGCGCGCACGGAGAGCCACAAAGTTATTCCCAGAGTCCGTCTCAGTTATTTCTAGGGCCACGTGTTAGACCTAGGTAGACCTAGATGCCCCGGAGTGTAGGCCCCAAGTTGTTACCCCTAAGGCTGTCACTCCCCGACTGCAGAACACAACATGCCCCTATGTCGGGACCACAAATCTTTATTGCACTTTATGCTTTTCTGCACATTTTATCATTGCTGTTTTCAACTACGTCTTAAACATATTCTGTAATCATTTGCTTTACAAAGTGTATGGAGGCTCTTACGTGCCTTCAGAGATTAGGTAGCACCAGTGGTAGAAGTGGGCGCCGTCGGAAGGGCACGGCGTGCCCCTACTTTGAATAATTATTACAGTCCATTCCTCTACCTCTTTATTTTTAAAAAGCATCCCAGGACGGCAGGAATGTTCCTAATTAAAAATGATAACTTTAGCAGTCAGCTGTGTCCACTGTGTGGTGCACATCGAGCAAAGACTCTGCAGTGACCACGGCCTCCTCCCACTTCCCCTCTGTATCTGGGGGCAGGGGCCTGCAAAGCAAGCTGAAAGGGCCATCACTCTTGGGTTAGCGGGCAAAAATGGCACCTCTGATGGCCCTGCTGCTGCAGTGATTTACAGCTCATTACTGCCAGGCTACCTGCCTGCCCCCACTGTGACCAATACAGTGGTCACATCAGGATGTTTTGGTGGCCCCCGCCCTGGAACTCCTCTGCCCTTTATTTTCGGGCTCACGCAGACTGAGGGATGCCACCTGGAATAAAAGACAAGTATTTAAAATGCAATATGTCTCGCCTTTGATAAAGTTAAAGCCATTTGATTTGCTTATGGTATTGTATAGCAAAGCAAATAGCTTTAACTTAATAAAAGGCGAACCTATTGCATTTTTAATGCTTGTTCAAGGATGTTGTGCTACCTTTTTTTACATTGTTTGGATTAAATAAAGTTATAAGCTGTAACTGGTCAGTGAAATGCCAAATGTACTAAAAGTTGGTATGTTTTTCTCTTTCTAGCGACACTTCTGACTCCTCCCACTGATCCAATCCTTAGGTTATTCCCGCCCCCTGATTCTCAGCCTACAGTTCCCCTACTTTTTTTTCCCCACTTCGACCACTGGGTAGCACCAGCATCTGTTTCAGTGTTTGCTGCTTTCTTAAAATGTCTGTACGTTATAGAAAATCGATTGAGGGGTAGTTTTGAATGGTTTTTATGATGTCGTTTTTGCTAAACGAATGCACTTTAACATAGCAGTTTATTCTGTACTGATGCCACTATTTTTAATATAGTGGTCAGTTTTAATTTTTTAAATTGTGACTTGTGCTTTTATGATTTTTATTTAAAAATCAAATAAAGATTTAAGACTTGACGTGGCTTTTGTTAAACTACTGAAATATCCTGAATCCCGCTTTAGGATCAAAATAACCCACAACATTTTGTTCCATATATGCAAGCAGAGCTAGATCTTATTGCACGCTTGCGGTTAGGTATCTTTGAAAGTGACAAAGCACAATACCTGCATGTAAATGCAGTGAGTTTGAATTTCCATTTTTAAATATGGGGTTAAATGGAGCATTTGGCCACATTATTTCCACATGAATCTGCTAAAGAGATGTAGGCTCTGAAAGGCACCCAGTAAATATTTGTCTGATTTCATGAGGCGTAAAACCTTCTCTTCGCCAAGAATGTTGCATGTTTGCCTGCTCTTAAATTAAACTTGAGTAACCAGTGGCAAATAAACAAATTTCCTTTAATATGTTAAATTAAGTCATATAAAGACAGTTTAGAAAATTCTGTTGCACATGGCCTTCAATTTACCATAACATCTATCTTCACTTGTACATGTCTTTTAATTTATCTTACAAGTAGATTCTCAGTTCATGGTATTACTGAACGTTTTTCTGAACTGAACTACTGAAAGTCTACATGGAAGGGCAGGGTTGAACGACATAAGGCAAATCTCACAATCCTAGAGAGCAGAGTGGAGCTAAACAGATTTTAGAGGCTCGTAGCGCAGTGTTTTCTCTCTGTTACTGAAACTTTACAGGATTATTAATATATAAAAGGGCTCAAATGAAAAATGCCTCTTACACTTCCACAGTTCTTGGGGCCCAGAGCTGGCCCCTTCATCTATGCTTTTGACATCTGCAGGGCTCTGAAATGTAAACTGATGAACTGTAGGAAGGTACCCCTTTTTGCACGGTTGCCCCCCACTTTTTGCCTGATATTGATGCTATTTGACTGGGTGTGCCCTAGGCTCCTGCCAACCAGGTACCCAGGGCCTATGTTTTTTGCCCCTAAAACTATACTGTTGTAAACCCAATTGGCAACTCTCTAGCCACATGGAAGTCCCTTGTAAAAGGTACTTTAAGTACCAAAGGCACTGTGACCAGGGAAGGCCTCTAAGGGCTGAGGCACTTATTGTGCAACCCTTAGAGGCCCTTTGCCTTTACACATACACACTGTCATTGCAGACTGAGTGTTTTGGTGCAGAACAAAGTGAAGAGTCGACAAGGCACACATCTCTGTGTAACCTGCCTACAATCCACTGCCATGGCATAGGTATGCTACCCCCCTAGATGGGTTCACTATACCACTGGTGAGGGTACAGGTGCATGAGCCCTGTATCCCTACAGTGTCTAAGTCCATTCTTGGACATTGTAAGTGGGGTAAAGCCTTAAAAAGTATATGGTCTGGGAGTTTGTCATTACAAACTCCACAGAACCATAATGGCTTTACTGAAATCTGGGAAGTTTGATATTAAAATTCTCAGCACATTAAACCCACCCTGATGCCAGTGTGGGATTTAATGAAAAATGCACTCAAAGGGCATCTTAGAGATGCCCCCCTGAAAAACAACCATACTCTAGTGTCCTGGCTGAGTGGCTGCACGCCAGCTGCCACCACCAGGGTTTCTAGATCCATGGGTCGAAAGCACATCTTGGGTTGAGGTGCCAAGCCTCCTCCACCAGGATGGGCAGAGTCCACGAAGGGGAAGCTTCAAAGGCTTGCCTCCTTTGCAAGCTGACCCACCCATTTGAGGCTCCCAGCAACTGGCCCCCACCAGTTCTGACCCCCACTTTGGGTGTGAGAATCACCCGAAAAACCAAGATAGGAGGAGAGGTGTTCCCACCCTTGCCAACCCCAGCACTCAAGTGGGAGAGGTGAATGGACGCACAACTCTCAGTCTCCACCTTTTTGAAGATGGTTGGACCCAGCCAACCAGAGTGAGGCTTATGCCCCCCTCCTACTAGGTGGTATACCCACCCCAAGAAAGGGACCCATTGGTCCCAAACTGAACCTACCTGAACCGCTCCGAAATTTAGAATTTAGGGGCAACCCCAAACCTTGCCTCCTCAGAGAAGAAGAAATAATAGGAATGACCAAAGAGCTGTGCTGAAGGAAGAAGAGGAGGACACCAACGGACTTGGCCCCAGCCCTACCGGCCTGTCCCGACCTAGTCCTGCTCCAGCGGAATCCTGGCATGTTCTGCAGCCAGCTGCCCACCAGAGCCCAGAGGACCTACCCTGCCTTCACTGAAAAGACTTTATCTCCAGTGAGCACTGGATTTGCTCACCAACAGACACTGGCTCAGGCCAAATTTGCGGGTCTGCACTTCTCTGCACCAGACGCCCACGGCCAAAGTTCGAGTAGCCCAACACCACGAGGAGGTCTCCCCGGGGATCCTGACCTGGTGATCCCTGACCTACCTCAAGTCTCCAGTTGAAGCCTGCAGCCCCTTTCTGGAGGATCCTCTAGTCAAGTGAGGGAGTATGTTAGTAGGGATTGGAAGACTCTGGTTCGGAAAAGAGGCATGTCTCGTTTGTTTAGGGTCGAGAAGAGCTTCTCTCCGGGTAGGCAGATAGAGGAGAACTATGCTTCTCTCCGCTCGAATATTACCTTGGTCCTAGACGATTCCGCTCTGTTTAAACTCCACAGGAACTAAGTTCTTTCAGGATAAAATGAAAATGATTATTGATGACTTGGGTGTGGAGCAGCAAGAGATTAAAGCTGTTACCCCAGTACTGGGTAGTGGTGGCGGCTTTACGGAGCAGGTGGGTGGAGATCCTGGGGGGAGATAAGTCCCTTTCGGAGTTTACGCTGCTGACTGCGGACAAATTCTGTAGAGTGGCCCTTGGTATTATGTCTAGGTATCCGCTTGATCCGATTCCATCAAAAATTTGGAAAGAGGCCAAGCTTTTTCCTACGCTCTGGTTGGTTTGCAACCAGTCTCTTTCCACAGGAATGGTTCCTTCTCAGTGGAAACAAGCGATGGTGACCCCACTGTTGAAAAAACCCTCCCTTGACCCTGAGTGCTTGAAGAATTTTAGGCCTATTTCGCTTCTACCCTTCCCAGCGAAAATTGTGGAGCGGGTGGTGGCGGGTGTGCTCTCCAGGCACTTAGAACAGTATAATCTCCTGGAGGAAGTCCAGTTTGGCTTCAGGCCAGCCCATGGAACCGAGATGGCTCTGGTGACCGTGTTGGATGAGCTTTGTTGGCGGGCAGACAGGGGTCAGGCAGGCGTTCTGATCCTGCTTGACCTGTCTGTCCCCTTTGACACGGTGAACCATGGGATCCTGTTGGATAAGCTGAAAGAGGTGGGGGTTACAGGTAGTGCCCTTGGGTGGTTTCAGTCCTATCTCCAGGACAGGCAACAAGCTGTGTCAATCCCTCCTTACCAATCCGCCCTTTCCTCCATCTCGCAGGGCATTCCTCAAGGCTCGGCAATTAGTCCGATTTTATTTAACGTGTATATGAAGCCCTTGATTGCGGTCATCAAGCAATATAACATCGAGATTGTCAATTACGCTGATGACACTCAGTTGATTCTCTCCTTGGAGGGAGATCATTCAACTGCCTTGGAAGTATTTCACAACTGTCTGCGAGACACGGCGGGTTGGTTGAAGGCTAATTCCCTGCAATTTAATGCAGGCAAAACTTAGGTGCTTTACTGCCCAAGGGCCAGGGTTAATTCTTCCCTACATGGTATCTTCTGGCCTGCTGATTTCTCTTTGTTGGTTCAGCCAGTGAAGGTGGCTCGGAACCTGGGTGTGATGTTTAACAGTAGCCTTACCTTGGAGGCACAGGTCTTGAAGGTAGTGGGTGTTGTCCGGCCATTATTAGACTGCTCAGGAAAATTCTTCCTCTGCTGCCTTCCTCTGCCCGGGCGGGGGTGGTGGGCTGCACCGTGCTCAGTAAGTTAGACTACTGCAACTCCCTGCTATTGGAGTCCCCAAATTATCTCCTAGACAGACTTCAGAGAATCAAGTCTGCCACGGCCAAGCTCGCCCTGGGTTGGCCACCAGGTCCTCCTCTTCTGGGGCTCTGGCTCAACTACACTGGCTCCCGTTGAGACAGAGAGTTCTGTTTAAGTCCCTCTGCCTGGTGTTTAAGACCCTGCATGAGTTGGGCCCTGTTCCTCTGCAAAGGAAGTTCACGTGACATGTGCAGGGTCGTAACCTTCGATCCTCCTCGGCTAAACTGGTGAGGATACCAAGGTTTAAGAGAGCTAAAGCAGGAGGCAGATCATTTGGTCTAGTGGCAGCAAAATTGTGGAATGCTCTCCCGGGTGAGCTTAGACAAATGTCGGACCTCCTACCATTTAGGAGGAGATTAAAAACCTGGCTATTTCCGAAGTCCTAGACTGCCACCAGTCTTGATCCCCCCTTCTGTTTTTGAGCTTGCTAGCGCCAGGATGCCTGTTAGGCGGCAGTGCACTTTAGAAATGAAATAAATAATAAGTAAATCCTCCCGACCGTGACTGGAGCCAGTAAGAGAAACCAGTTACCAAATGACACCCCTGAACCCAACACACCACGGACTTGGGTGGCCCAACAGACGGTCCCCCGGCAATCCTCGACATCCCAACTTACCTTTCCAACCAGTGGTGACCACCAGAAAATTTTTGTGCCTCAGCCTGCTGTGTTTGTTGAAATATGAGAATCCCCATTGAAAGTAACAGGACACCGGACACCAAAACAGCACCCTACACCCGGATGCCCCTTTGCCACTATGGGTGCACCTTGTGTGCTATCTTGAATCTCCTTTTGCCCTGAGCTTAACTCCAGGAGCTTTGCTCCCGCAAGCTTGTGGTCTGCTAGTGGGCAGCCACCAATCCTATGCCCTCTTATCCCCCATTGGATAACATAGGGCCTCAGCACTCTGCACCCGGCCACCCTGGGGCCGCTGAGGGTGCCCTTGGAGTGCTTCCTTGACCCTGGGGGGACCCTGATTCTAACCCCAGAAACCCAACTCCCAATACCAAGTACTTACCTGTACACTGATAACTTCATTTCCTCCCATAGGATTGCACCAACTGTTTTTCTGTGAATAAAGTTGTGAGTGTGGAGTTGGAAATTCAATGAAAAGTCATACAAGTGTGTTTTGATAACAAATTGCATTATTTACCTTTATCCAGGCAGTGTACCAGTGTGGGATCTAGGTATACCACAATGAGTAAGCAAAGTCATTTGAAAAGTAACTTAAAAAGTAATTACAATGGTAACTGAAAAGTAATCTCAAATGTTTATGAATAATTGACTTACCTGTAACCAAAGAAATTGCATTCAACTGCATTCAACTGTATTCAACTGCAGTATTCTTGCAAAGTACTTTTACACTTACTTGAACCAGGCCTGGCTTGGTTGTAGAAATAAAATAAAACTTTTGGAAAACGAGGCAATATCTGTGAGGCCTGCACAAATAACATGTCACATTTGTCATTCACTGGGAACCAAACACCCTATTGTAGAGCTTGGCTCTCAGTGGGTAATGTTGCAGAGCAGTCTAAAACGTATTCAAGGGAGGTGGTATAGGCAAGTAATCGCCATTACGGACACGCAGAAATAACACCCAATATTTGATTGTCCAGTGTTGGAAAGTGGGTCATTGGCAGGGGCAAATGTAGGTCTTCCACTAGCAATAAGGCCAATAACACATGATAGGACTCAGCATAGGTCTTAGAAAAATTTTCTCATGCTCATCCCTTGGTAACTTGGCTGTGAGAGACAGGCTTAACTTCAAAGACAGGTATGTAAAGCATTGAAAAACACCAATTTAGTAAATAATTAAGACACAACCTATAATAAAAATCCAACACCAATTTATAAAAATAGGAAATATTTTTATCTTTAAAAAAACGACAAAACAACAAAAATCAATGTAGGGAACCGGAGATATGAACTTCCAAAGATTTAATAAAATATAGCACTTAGAAGATTATAGCACCATATTGTGATACCTGCTTGCGATAGACCGGGCCAAAGTCAAAGTTTCAGGAGGGGTACGATGGAGCCCTGAGCGGCTACAGTTCGCGGCTGGTCCCGGTCTCAGGTTTTACCTTCACACTTAGAAACCTGTCTGGAGCTTTTCTTCTAGAGGGTCCTCAAAGCTCTCAGCTAGTCTGAATCCAGTGAGGTTTTGTCGCCTTGACTTGTGACGAGGTCCTGATCAACTTTCTTGGAGCGGACTTAGAAAATTTCTCCATATCACTTCAGCGGGGCAACCCCGGAATCCAGGTCAGCACGCGATGGAAAGCAGGCGGCTTGGCTCTCGCCCTTGCTCCCAGTCACCTTTTCTACGAGCGGACTTAGAAACTTTTCTGGAGCTTTTTCTAGCGGGGTCTCTCAATCCTCCTCATGGAGCCGGACATGGGTAGGGTTCGCCGGCTTCAGTTTTCTTCTAGTCGGGTCAAGCTCTGTAAGTTGGACCAATGGAGGTTTTAGCTGGACCAACCTGGATGGCTTGGCCGGTTTGCAGTTGAAGGCAGGTGGCCTGGCAGGCTAGGGGAGTCTGTCACTCCATGAAGCTTTTTCTCAAAGTTTCTCCAAAATTCTCCAAACTTCTTGAACTTCTTCCAGAAGTTCCTCATGGGGTCCCAAAGTATCTCAAACGTACTCCAAGGGCTTGGAAGCTCCAAGATGGTCTCTGAAAGTTGAGGATGTCAGATCCCACAATCCACTTGTACAAAACCCTTACAAATCCACTGATGGCTGTCCAAGGTGTAGATTTAGTTGGTAATGTTCCAGATGAGCTCTTTAACCTGTAGCTTTCAGGAAGTATTTTTCAGCAAAATAATCCACAGGGCTGGAGTTTTTAGATGGTGCCGTCTTCAGAGGTCAGGCCTTAGAAATATTTGCACAGCAAAACTTCTCAACAGGGCACTTTTTGCTTCAGTAAGTTTCAAGCAGCAGATCTGAGAGGCTCTGCCCCTCTCAGATACTTATTCCAAGTTCTCTCGGTCATGCAGGACGTCACTTCTGACCATTGGCAGCAGGGTAACTCCTCAAAGATATGACTCCATCCTGTAGAGTGCGGCATTATTTTGTCCCAGAGTGCATCAAATCTTCCAAATCCATAATGGCTGATTTTCCAGCAAGGAGGTAAGAGCTGGCTAAACTCACCCCTAGGATGGCTAATTTACTTAGACTCTACCCCGTGCATCTGCTCATACCTTCCTTAAAACTACCATTTGCCTAAGGTGGGAAGTTCAGAGTTGTAAATTACACTGGTCTCTGTTCTCCTCTTAGAAGACCATAGTTTACGGCTCCTCCCCCTGGCCTGGCATTCCTATGGAACAGCACACTGCCCTGCCAGTAGAGCTGGTTAACCCCAGGGCTCTGTATCACCTCTATAAGGCAGCCTGGCTAATCCACTTAACTCTGACCAATCAGAGCACATCACTGGAAGGCTGAATTTGAATTTACAGACAAGAAAGTCCTATAACTTCTTGTATGTACACTTTAGGAGAAATTCAACAATTTGATATTGTCGGATTTATTAATGACACTATGGGAAGCCTTTGAATGGCATTTCTAGCCCTCCCCTATCAACAGTTATTAATCAATAACTTCTTAGAATGTTAACCTATGTAGCAGGGGATTTGCAATGGGAAAAATGGACCATTTTTCCAGCACCAGGACTTACAAAAACATATTTTATAAGTGCTTTGCTTATATCTACAGAACCCCCACCCCATGTGCAACTAGGGGAAACTTTAGGGGTTCTGAATCTGTAGAAATATTGCAGATCCCCCCTCCACAGTGCTCCTAGCATCAAAGCCAAATTTGAGCAGCACTTTACCACAATGTGGGGAGTGAAATGTGAAACTTCACTTTACCCAGGCATATAAAAACTCATTTTATAAGGGTGTACCTTCTAAATACCTGACCACCCCTGGGATACCTGAGGGGCGGACTGGGGGTCTCTAACATGCCAACACGATGTAGGTTATCCATATTTAAGTGCCCCAAACACCAAAGTCGAGTTTGGGCACAATTTACCTTTAAAAAGCAGGCCTGGCACCCAGGGCTGTTTTTAAACTGACCTCAGGCTTCAGCAGTGCGCACATGCAAATGCAGAAAAAGGCTGCTGGCATCTAAACTGCCGTGCCCCATGGTACTGAGGACTTCTAGGTACTTTCAATCCCCCTGCACTATTATATATTAGGGGCCTATAGGGGAGGTCCTGCCAATCACAGGGGTACCCCACCATACCATTGTGTACCCTAGTGTATGTCGACGTTTTAACTGTATTCTAATGTGCCTCTTTCAGCATAGCACTGGCCCCGGGCCTGGTTAGGCAGAGCCCAGGGTCAGTCTGAGTCAGGTACCACCAGTACCATTCAGCAAAACGTTTGGGGGTGCCTAGGGCACAGGATGACTTTGCAACATCCAGTCTATACAATGCTTTAAAAAAGTAAGAGTACATTTATTAAACACACACACTACTTAATACTATGCACCAATGTACAAATATACATAAGCTGCTGGAATTACTTTGTGACATTGCATAACACTCCCATGTAGGCACATCATCTTGCCCCCTAATGAAGTGAGTTGACACAACGTGGAGCGAGGGCCTGGGCCACTGGCACCATCCTTGTGGCGACTCACCCCATCATCTCAACAAGCATTTAAAAAAATAGGTACACCTGCCCTGGAGACACATAACCCTGAGTGAGCATCTCATACTGACCAGACAGTATGCACCTCTACATCTTGTGGCTAACAGTCTGGGTTGTTTGTCCCCTAACGCAGTAGCAACAATACATGTTTGGGCATCACTTTAAATGAGGTACTTATCAAGATGATAACAATTCTAATGCATTGCAATAAAAGCCCCTAAAAGGCATCACAGTTCAAGTCAGAGGATTACACAAAGACTGTCCAGCAACATAACCCATAACCCAATACGCGAAAGAGTCATCTTTAAAGCGCTATGCGTCACCCACAGGGCTCTACAGGGCAAAGGACCTCCGATTCTCAGGAGCCTGATATGCCCGTATAAATCATCCCGGGCTCTCCGGTCGGATCGTGGTAATCTTGCAAGGGTCCCCAGAGTTATGAAGGCACGCACAGGGGGTCGCCGTTTTTCCTTAAATGCAGCAAAAAGTTGGAACTCCCTCCCCAATTGGATTCGCGCAGAACCCTGTCATCTTAAGTTTCGAAAGGCACTTAAAACTATTCTTTTTCCCAAGGACTCCTAATTATTGGTTTCTTCCTCAGTTTGCTTTGGTTCTATTTTCTGTTAGCGCTGGGACACTTTCGGGCAGCCATGCGCTTTATAAATCTAATTTCATTTCATTTCATTTCAACCCCACTTTGCTTATGACATCACCTTACACAGGTATTTCACATAACACATGTGACTTTCAGTCCCTCTAAAAGAAATAACATTAATAAAAGTAGTTCTGGTGAAATTACACCTCTTCACCTCCAGGGGATGCCCCTTTCCGGCCATCCCCAACTCAGCCCTTTACACCTTGGCTCAGTCCCTAAGGCACCCCTAGTTGAAGAACAAATGTTCTAGCCACAGGATGCTGTTGACTCCTGGCTGAGCCCATTATTTCTTCCCAGTCCCCAAAAGACTTAGGGGGGACTTACATCTTTGTGCTGGGGGAGACTGCGTTGCTCCTGCAGCTCCCCCTGCACCTTGACACCCATGTCAAGGTGACCCCCTCCTACTGGGGTCACCAACCACAAAGAACCATCCTCTTTTCCTTGCAGGCCGGTCTGGGCCTGCAAGAAATGATGGGGCAAAGTGCTTCTTCCTGGTGCATATAAGAATAGCGTCTCTCCCGCTGCGTTTGGGACAGCAGTGCAGCCAGTTATTGCTGCCTGGCACCGCGTCTTGGTGAGTTACTGCAGCTCGGGGAGCCCACCTCCGCTGCTCCATCGTCCTCTCTCTTCTTCGCAGGGGGGGGCTCAGTCCCACCAGACCCCCACATGGCCAAAGTGTTGGAGGGCAGCTCGGGGAGCCCACCCCCGGCTGCCCCGCCAGCTCCTTATCTGGCCAGCACCCTTTTGTGCTGCTGCAGGTGGCGGCACCCTTGTTTTGGTCGGCCCGCTCCTGTGGGCAGACACAAGGCTGCCTCCGGTCCAACTGGACCTCGGGGGAGTGCGACGGCACTCCCCCTGCCTTTTGCGGGCCATGGGGGAGTGCGGTGGCACTCCCCCCACCTTGCAACACACGTCAGGACCCGGAGTTGGGATCCTGGGCCCCTGGGGATCTTCACGGGGAGCATGACAGCGCTCCATGACTCAGCCTCTTTACGGGGAGCGCGACGGCTAAGTCAACCAAGTTGACTAAGTCGGGGAGTGTCGTTGCGCTCCCTGACTTAGATGCAGCGGGTCCAGAGTTGGATTCCTGGGCCCCTCTTCCCATGCCCGGGGGTGGCGTGATGGCGCTCCCCTATCATCATTTTTGTCAGGGGCCAAGGTAGACTCCTAGCACTCCGTGGGGGCATTTTCACGGGGAACACAACAGCGCTCCCCAACTTTGATTCAGGCCTGGATTTGGGATACCGGGCCATTCTCACCACTCCCTGGGGGGCACGACAGCCCTCCACTTCTCCATTTTTGTCAGGGGCCAAGGTGGTCTCCTGGCACTGCACGGGGCAATTTTCACAGGGAGCGCAACAGCGCTCCCCAACTTATCTTCTGCTGGGGGCAACCCCCGGGGCATATCTTGGATCGGCAGTGGAGCCCCACACGCTTCGTCGTCGGTGGGCCAAAGGTCACCAATGTTCTGGGGGGCATATCTCATTCCTCATGGGACCGATCTTCACATCTCTGGCCTCTTCCTGCTCCTGGCAGCGCATCCCAGCTACTCAGAGCACTTTCCTTTGCCCTCTTGGTCTCACAGAGGGTGGATTCATCAGGGAGCTGTCTTTGCTAGTTCCCTGTGCCAGCCTTTCTCCTGGCTCTCCTCCTGGGCCTCTCTTCTCCCTGCGCTGAGGCCCAGGCTTCTGCTCACTGGTCCTGGACTCCCCTTATAGCACAAGTCAGGGTCCTGGGCCAGTCTGGAGGTTCTTCCCTCCAGCTGCCCATGGTGCCAGGCTGCGGTGCTAGTCGTCCTCTACAGACCACACCCCAGAGAGAGCTCCTCTTCCTGTGCAAACTCTTTTTAAAAAAATGGGGTGGGTGCTGGCAGGAAGTCTCTGTTTGCCCTATCAAACAGCTACACATTAATTCTCTGCCCATGTTCCCTCCTTCCTGCCCAGGCCTCTGGCTTTGTTCAAGATGGCATAGTCCGGGGATCTCATGCCACATGGTCTCTGAGAGCCCCTTCCCCCCTCGCTGCCTTCTCTCCAGAGCAGCTGGTCCCTGGCACCAGGTGTCAGCTGATAACGGATGAACCTGTAGCTCCAGCCATCATCTCTTCTTGGAGTGGAAGCCTTCCCCCTTGGAATGCTTGTCATGCAGGGCTGGGCCTCTGATGCTACAGCTTTGGGTGGAAGGTCATTATTTTAGCCTGACAGGGTTGGCCCCAACCAGGCCCTGGTTATGAGCTGACTCTGAGAAATATGACATTTCGGGTTGACCCAAAAGCAGTACAAATATGACTTTGGACTCTGCAGAATACTTCTTCTCACATAAGTTACAGTAGACTTTAGTGCGTGTCTGGAATTTGTAGGCCCTAGGAAAGCAAAACTAGTCCATGTACTCCCCATCCTTATAGGAGAGTAATGGAGTGAAAACGGAAAAGCACGCTGACTTTCCCTCAAATGTTTCTTCCCATTATAGAAAGCCTATTCCATGTCACCACCCAGTTCTGCATAAGTCCTGCCACACCATTCAATTTGTAGCTGCTCCTGGGCTGTGCACGCCAGAAATCTCCCCTGCACAGCCCTTACATTTGTGCACAAACATGTACACACGTGTCTGCATGTACCCAGCCGAGTGACCCTTATTCTGGCTGCTGTGCAGTGACCTACTTGCGCCAGGGGGACACAGGTAAATTACACATGCAGTCCCTTTCATCATGAGTTCACTGTGGGTGAGTTCCAGCATATGAGGCTCTCCCACTGTAAAAGCTCAACAAATAGGTGTTCAAAAAGCGAAAAATCCAGATGGCTCAGTTGGTCAGAACCCCCTTCTAACAACAACTAAATAATATTTTTATACAAATAAATTGGTCAGAGTTCAGTCTTTGAGTGTGTGAAACCATTTCTTGCTGGAGTACAATACATCTTTAACACTTCCCTCTGATAAAGCCTTACTGTTCACCCACACTACCACAAATAGCGAGTAAGGTATTATCTACTTTTACCTCTGCCTGCCTTTGGGGATCCACTGGACTCTGTGCACACTTTATCTTGCTTTGGTATCGTATATACAGGGCCAGCTTCCCATACGAACTATAGGTAAAGGAGATTATAAATTGCCACAAAGCAAGACACATTTCTAAACATTGTACCAGTGATTTATGCAAGCCATAGAGCTATCCTCCTAGAGCAACTTAATCACTACCACACTTGTGGTGCCTCAAACATGAGTATGGGGAAGCTGAACCCTCTGCAGTGGAATGCATTAAGGCTCTCAGAGAAATAGGAAGGGTCCCCAAATATCATCAAATAAATGCAATTGATCCTGAAGTTTGTAAATGCGTTGTTTATAGGAGGCCAAGTGGTACAACTCCAGGAACCATTTCTGGTGTGTGGGCACTTGGGATGAATGCCAATACCGTAAAGTACAGATTTTGTCTACCATAAGGACTGCCGACATCCATCTTCGCCAGTGGGAGGATGTGTAATCCATGGCCATAAAATCGTATAAAAGGGCCAATTTGGCAAAGTCCCGAAAGGACATGAAAGTAGTGGAGTGTAATGTCCTCCATATGGAGCGCCAATAAGGGACCAAGTCTGGACAAGACCTCAGTATGTGATAAAGATCACATCCAGCAGATGGGCAATGCCCACAGGCATTCGTTGGAGGTAGATGGGCCCTGCACAGTTTATAAGGTGTCCAATACCAGTTATGCAATATCTTGAACTAGGAATACATCTAACACACTGCTCTAAGGGAACGGTCATGGAAGTCTAGGGCCTCCCTTTGCCCATCTTCTGAATAGGCTATATCCAGTCCCTCCTGCCAATTGATCTTAGATGTTGACTGTATGGTCTGGGGACTATGAACAGGCCAAAACAACAGCGGACCAACAAATAGCCAGGCATATGGTGAGGCTGACTGGTGGTTTTGTGCCCTGCTGCTTTTAGGAGGAGAGAGACATTTAGTGGCTGCATGGCCTGAGGAGGCCAGAGACACTTTCCTGAAAGAAGAGTCCATTTTCAACTATAAATTAGAGTGAAACTATATCTTTTTGACTCAGTTTGTATATTTTGGTTCTAGATTGTTTGTTTTGAACCAACTGTGTCTGACTACCTCGGAGTGTACTTCCTAGAAGTAATAGGAGGACACCTAGCTTTTTGATTCAATAATTTTCCTTGGTGAAGATGGTTTTGTTTATGATTATGTAGTGTTTGTATTAATTTTGTGCATTATGTCTTTTAATGTTGTATATAGTTGTGTACATATGTATGTATATTTGTGAAGAATGTAAAGTGGAACTTGACTAAAACTGCTGAAGAATGTTTCTATGTGATTATGAAAAATTAAATTGTATAATCATGTTCTCCATTATTTGTGATGGTATGTTCATTTATGAAGTAGTAGGTTTTGTGGACTAGTGCCACCTATATATGAGAATTAGTAGTCCCCTATTGGTTAATTAATTTTTTCAGATATTCATTCCTCCTTTGCCAATCCCCTAGTTTGCTTGCATGGCCAGTATCGTCACCTGGCAGGAGACAGAACGCCAACAATGTATATAATCAGATGAAGGAGAGTCATGGATTTTAACATTAGCTAAGTGTGATGCATCTGGCCCGGTGTATAGCTACAGCCGAGAAGCTTGACTGAGTGCACCATGCTGATGCTGTTTGCGGTTCCCCTGGGGCAGAGATTTGATGCCTGTGGCCTGGAAGAAATCATGTAAAACCAGCCCGAGGAAGTCTGAGGTCTGTGCTCACAGTCATGTGGCTGAGTGGGGGGCAGCAATTAACACTGACTAACTGCATAGAAGATAACTCAGGCTGTCAATGCATGTGGGCCGCAGTGTAATGCACGTTGCTCAGAGTGATCAGAGACCAGAAGAAATATTGCAGCATAACAATAACAGTTCATCCATCCTGAAACAGATTCCTCCACCTGGCGTTGCCACAAAACACTCATTATGGGGAAGGCAGACAAGAACCAATTGTGCCTCACTTTAGAAATTCAGAGCTCTGCAAGGTAACCACAGGACACTGACTTAGACAAGGGAAACACTTTGGGGTCCGCAGACATATCCACCCTGAAGACAACGTTACTAGAAATGCACAATAGTGTCCAGTTCATAGGTGGGAAGATGGACACATTAAACCTATGAATGGACCACATGGGGTGAAACTAGATAAGCAATCTTCCTGACCTACAGAGGCTGAGCAGCATATCTCAAAAAATGAAGATGATCTTCAGTCTGTCAATTCTAAATGTTTAAATATGGAACATGTACTGGCAGTTATACAAGCTAAGAATGAGGATCTGGAGGCTTGATCCGATTGGAATAACCTGCGTTCCACAGGGCCATCAAGTCTACAAACACAGGGCTACAAAGACAGGGCTCAACTCCATGAACCATCATTGTGAAGCTTAAATTATCATGATACAGAGGCGGTCCTCAGTATGGCAAGAGAAAAAAGAGACATTGAGTATCAAATGAATAGGATCGTATTTTATCCGGACTTCGCAGTGGCGATTCAGTCAGCTAGAAGAGAATTCCTTCCAGTGAAACGCCAGATGCAAAAGGCTAATATCCCTCATGCTATGTTTTACCCAGCACATCTATGTGTTGAATACCAAGGAAAGCAGAATATCTTCACAGCATGAAAAGCGGCCAAGGATTTCCTCTAATCACTTTTACAGGGTAAGCAAGATTGGCGAGCAGAAGACACAGAGGATAAGGAACTCTAGAGGGCTGTTGACATACATTGCTAAAACTATTGAAGCAGATTAAGCACTCAGTAGTGCCTATATGACAGAGCAGGGTGTGCCCTCTGTTCATTCAGGTGGTCATCCACCACTGCTGTGGGCCAAAAGGACTAAACATGATGACCTATCCCTGCACTGCACCTTGGCCCCTTCCTTTCACCTGGAGGGATACCGGGAACCTGGCAACCTCTCTCAGTGGGACACCCCAGGTGAACTTGATAAGTACACTAGTACCTTATGGTTTTCTTTCAAATTTTTTCTTCTTTTATGTTGTATTTTCTGTACCTGGCAATGTCTTTAGCAAGTTATGTATGCTAAAGTGGGAGGGTGGGGAGTTGAGGGTTGTTTGTTTATGAATCACTTGCTGGTTGCTCACATCGCTTATCAGTAGACATGCAACAAGCTATGAACTATGCATGCACACAGATGTATGTTTTAAATATTGATGGCACATTCCGGCAGCAAACAAAAAATGTATTACATGGAATGTGTGTGGACTCAATAACCCCTACAAAACTAAACTGGTTCTTTGTTATTTGGATTGTCATATTGTCCAAGTAGCTTTATCACAAGAAACACATTTGATAAGACATGCGGATCACACTATCAGTTCTAAATGAGCAATGTATCAATTGGCCTCTTCCTATTCTTCATATGCAATGGGTGTGCTACTATTGGCCAAACTTGGCATCCATCTTTAGGCTTACAAATTAATTTGTTGATGATAAGGGTAGGCTGGTGATAGCTGAGCAGACCATATATGGTATTCCCCTTACACTGGAAAACACATATGCCCCAAATATCAATGACGCAGACTTCTTCCTGTCCACTTAGCGACACATACTTTACCTTTCACCTGTTAACATTCTCTGGGGAGGGGATTTAAATACTTATCTAGATCCTAATGTAGATAGGTCTGCGCCTGCATTAGAAACATGAGGTGCAGGGAGGTCCAAGATGGGATAAAGGAATGCGGGTTGGTTAATGCGTGGCGCCTTCGTCACCCAACTCAGTGGGAGTTTATGTCCTCTGTACATGGAACATGGTCTAGATTATATTATTGGCTTCTCTCTACAGACGTCTTCCCATGGGTGGATGAGGTACTACATATGCCCAGGACACTATCTAACCTCACTCCCATTTTACTACGGTTAAACAATTCCTAATATAACTCTTCTTTCCTTTCATATGGCGGTTTCGCATGACAGCATTGTCACATTACTGGACCTGTGACTGGAAAGGACACATTATAGGAGGCATTTAAGGTCACAATATGGACGGTCTGTATCGTTACTCAGGCTGGGGTGCTGAGGGTGATCCACATGCAGTTACAAAAAACCAAAGACACATCACACTAGAGATATAATATGGGTGCCACCCAGATGTAACTACCCTGTGATCAATAAACAGAACACTTAACCGAATGTAATGCTCTTGCTGAACAGGCGTCCCGGAATTTGTCAAAGCATCATGTTGCACAAGATTAAAGGAAATGAGGTAAGATTGGCCATAAATAAATAAATATGTGTATCAAGAGAGAGAGAGAGGACCAGATAGCTAGTCCATATCCCCGTGGTTTATATATATTTAATCAAAAGGAGACTAGCTCATCAACTACTAAGTTAAAGGACTCAAATATGTTTTGTCAGGGGGTAGGAACACCTTGTAGGTGTGTTCATGAAGCCCTCACCCACCAACCTAGTTGGTGGCATGCTTCATCATCGGGCCCACCCAGTAACACCTAGCGTGTCCCGGGTGTGCTTCGACGCCTGATTACAGCGGAGCAGGTATATTGCTGAGTGTGCAGTGTGAGGTGTAAGGTATAGTGATGTTAAAACGGCTTGGCGGGGTCCCAGTACCCAAGGGTAAATTAAACTTTAATAACTGGGCCTCCGTCAGCGGTTAAAAATAAGGCTTTTTGGATGTAGGAGGCGAGTTAGGACCTCTCACATCCAGTGGTGGGTCGACATGTTTCAGCCAGTGCCTTATGACTATGCTGGCTTTCTTCAGGACCAAGATAAAAAGGTGTAGGTGTGAATTAAAGGTAATGGGTGTGTTATCATGACCGGTATGCGAAGGAGGCATAACAGGTCCCAGGCAGGCTCTGCCCAGAAAAGCTGGTCATCCCCTTGCCACTTCTCTACCTTGAAGTCATATACAGCTAAACTAGCGTGTTTTTGAGAAGGGAATCCCCCTCTCACACATAGATAAACACTTTACGGCGTGTATACACATAGTCTGGATTACACACCCATTACCTTTAATTCAAACCTACACCTTTTTATCTTGGTCCTGAAGAAAGCCAGCATAGTCATCAGGCACTGGCTGAAACATGTGACTAAGGTCTTGGATTCACTGCGTGTTTGACATCTTCTGGGGTTTGTCGTTGGGCAGGTATTCTGTGGAGGCTGCCTTGGTAATATTCTTTTCTGTTTGTGGGAAATTTTTAGGTGACAATAGTCCGCCCATGTGGTTTCTTTGGTGACAATAGCAGCATCCTCTAAAATTTGGAGGTTGGCAGCCTTTTGGCTTTCTGGTGCGGGTACTCAGTTGGATCCATCTGGGGTCCTGTGGCAGCGTCTTCATCCAGCTAGGTGTCCCTTTCACGTCTGTGGTTACTGCGGCCCCTTTGACCGGTGCTCTCACCTGTTTCTTGGTCACTCCAAGGGCCACCTGTGTAGGGGATGAGGTTGTAGCCTGTCCATTTTAGGCCCATGGATTTTTGCCATGTGGCAGGCGGGGACATATTCTGGGGTGTTACTACTCCAGTCTACTCCAGTCTAGCATGCCGTATTTCTTACTGTGGTCACTCTCCTAAACGCTGAGCTTGGGGATAGGGAGAGTGCTCCCAGTGCAGGCAACACACCCCTTATCACGATGCTGCCTTGCTAGGAACTCTTCCTCCCTTGGGGAGGTGCCAGGGTGGTGAAAAGCCTCGACCAGGCTGGCCCGGACATGTGCACGGTCTGGTTGCTACCGCCATTGTTCCTATATGTCTTGGCCTAGCTTCCAACTAAGTCCCGGGTGATGCAGTGGGCCTGTGTGTGTCATAGTCTTGAACATTCAGCTCCTCACGCAACCTACATGCTACCTTTTGGCTGTATCTACCAAGAAGTGGTGTGCGTGGCCAGTCCACTGCTGAGCTAGTGCATACAGCTCTAAGATTTTTTTCCATAAAGTCCAAGACTAACCTTTGGTGGGGGGCTCATCGGTCTGGGATCACCCTGGCTGGTGTTCCCTTGGTTTGGGAGGATGTTGCTGCTTTGTGTCCTAGATGAGAGGTTCCAGGGGAGGAACGGGCTATAGTTCCATCCCTGATGATCTGGATGGACATCCTTATCTTGGACAATATGTCCTGTCCCAACATATTAGTTAGGGAGGATGGATAGTACAACTGCTGTTCTCTGATCCTATTCCCTCATAAGCCCCCCTATTCCCAGCTCGATGGGCTCTGCGAGGCGGAGCTTGGCCATGGATCCCGAGAATCCCTGCACTTTGATAGTGGCTTTGATATCGGTGCTGCTCCTTCCCGCTAGCAAGACCTTGCCACCCCTGCATCAACCAGAAAGTGGTATGTTGTCTCACTTACTAGCATTGTGACCATGGAGTTGTCCTGGGCTGTCAGTGGGGTGAGCACGTCTTTAAGTACATGAGTGGTCCTTGGCATGCACTCTCTGCCTTCCCCCTGTATTGGCGTGCCCTACCCTATGCTTTTGCCCTCGCTGTCAGATTCGGAGGAGTTGGAGCTTTCCTCCTGATGTTGCTAGCTCTGGGGATGTAAGTGTTGCATGTTGAGGCCACCCTGCGGTTGGCCCATAGGCTTACCAGGACAATTTTCATATCTCTTTCTTGGACCAGATGTCTGGCCTGAATGTAAGTTTTGGTGTGTTCTATGATGTTGGTATTGAATGTTCTCCCCTCAAGCAAAGGAAATGTGTGTGCTTTTGTGTGACGATGCTACTCGTACTAATATCTCTCTAGTGTCCAAGCCTGGGTAGGGAACCTCACTTGCAAGTGGTCTAATGGAGTCTCCATGATGGATTGGGGAGCTTGTTCTAGGGGTTTTTCTAGTTTTGATTCTCTCAAGATGTTTTTTAAATTATAACACATTTTACTCTAATTGTGGGCAACTGTGTTCATAGGGTGGTACCAAAAACAAGCAACACAACATCAATGAATGCATAAAATGGAAAAATTAAAAAGATTCTAGAAGTGAAAAGGTTGACAGAAAAAATATGATCATTTTGTCCAAAAAACCTTAGCCCTCTCCTAGTGCCAACAGCTCGAGGAGAGGGGATGCTCCATGTAATGCGGGGAGCTCAGTGAGCCTGCTCAGTGGACAAAAATAGCAATGATTTGCACAGACAAAAAGGAATAGCCTACCAATATTGGCCCTCTGTGGCCAGACACAAGCTACATCTTATTTACCAAAATTATTTTCCCAAACATTCCGCATTACACCTTATATCACACTGCGGGTGAATGTTTTGATTTGTTCTGCATTCTGTCCATCATTTATGTATCATTTGCTTCCTTGCCCTAACTGCGCTGTGTATGTCCAGACGTGGATCCTGGGCTCACTGTGCCACTGGATTCAAGCTAGCCTGGATGATGAGGGATTTGCACTTGTGATGTAAAGCGATTTGACACTCTACATCGGGATAAGTAGTGCTATAACATAATTAAATAAAAATAATTTAGTTATTTAAATCAATACCCTAATTATTTGAATGTGTGTGTACAAACTCATACAGATAGTAATTTCTGACATTTTTACAGTGTATGTATTTCACTAGGGGACAAAGGTACTTCCTTAAACAGCTGCAAAGTTAAAAATAAAAAATGGGGTCTGTGTATAAACTTAAAAACACAAGATTATGTAACAAGTACTGTTTGCAAAATATAAGACACCCTAATCATATTTGGATATAAATATGCTTTTAAAAGCAGAGTCTATCCCTCCCTACAACCACAACTTGGTAACACTTCTCACATAATCTCGCAGCAGGACAAATGGCCTCAAACATGAATAAATGTGTACGTAAATAAACCAGAAAATCTCCACCACTCATCCAGTCTAAATGGACTGTTTACTTTTAGACAGTAGGACAAGACTGCTCCCTCGACATGTACTTGAAGAAAAATGTGTTCACAAGCACTGTTCTATAGCATTATTGCATTGCTCACACAAACCAAGCTCTTCTAAATGCAAATGTGTATTGAACCCCAGACATGGTATTTCAATTTAAAAAACTTTGACACCAATCTGTGATGGGCCTGTAAAGAATCCCAGGGACTTAGAATGTGTTTTCTTTAAATATAAATGTCTTACACCATTCTGGGAAAAGATTATAATACCCTCAACAATATTTTTAACACAAATGTAATCTTAGACTTCTCAATGATACTTTGAGGACCCCATGCAACCGCTACCTATTTATCCCTGCCGGATAATGCCCTTGCACTGTCAGATCTTTCCTAACAATAGCTCAATTTTTTAAGTCTCAGAAACTTTTACGAAACACACTCACTGGCTACCGAAGAATAGGAATTGGGAAATAGTTATGTGACAGTGCTGCTCCCAATGAGGTGAGGATTTAGATGTTGGTTACAAGCAGCATGATGATTGTACCATATCACGTTGTTGTTCTTGTTCTTGTTCTTGTTTTGACTTTTGTTTGCATTCCTTTTCTTTGATATGTGATGATGATCTTGTTACCATAGGTGCATTGGTCTTTACCATGACCCAATCTAGGGCAAAGTTATATTTAGTTCAGATAAATATAAATGCTGAGTTTCTATGGTTTTGTGCGTGTGAAATCTGAGCTTTAGTATAACCTTGGATTTTTTCAGTGTATTTTTGAGGTTTTTTACATTCTATTTTTTAACTTTAATGTCCCTGTACCCTAAAGTTATTTTCGATGAATTTCTGCTTTTTAATAAATGGTATTTCCTAACTATAACGTCCAAGTAAGCGTTTTTTTGTGTGAATTTTGAAGGTTTCTTAATTGTATTTTCTATCTGTAACCTGTAACCTTTGAGAGTGGGTATGTGAGTGTATGTGAGTGGTTGTATAGGTTGTTGAGAGGGTTTGTGAGTGGCTGTATGGGGTTGTGCTTCAGAATATCAGTGGCTGTATGGGTCTGTGAGTGGGTGTGTGAATGGGTGAGTGTGTTGCTGTATGGGTTGGTGAGTGGGTGTATGAGCGGCTGTATGGGTCTGTGATTGGGTGTGTGAGTGGCTGTATGGGTCTGTGAGTGGGTATGTGTGTGTGGCTGTATGGGTCTGTTAGTGGGTGTCGCTTCATGGGTCTGTGAGAAGGTGTGTGAGTAGCTGTATAGATTTCTGAGTGGGAGTAGGTTTGAGGGTGTGTAAGTGGGTCTGTGAATGGTTTTGTAGATCAGTGAGTGGGAGAGTGAATGGCTGCATGGTTCTGTGATTAGGTGTGTGAGTAGCTGTGTGGTATGTAAGTGAGTTTGTGAGTGGCTGTATGGGTCTGTGAGTGGATATGTGAGCCACTGTATGGGTCTGTGAGTAGGTCTGTGAGTGACTGTGTTAGTGGCTGTATGGGTCTGTAAGTGGATGTGTGAATGGCTGTATGGGTTGGATGAGTGGGTGTGTGAGTGGTTTTGTGGGTGTGTGAGTGGCTGTATGGCTCTGTGAGTAGTAGTGTGAGTGGGTGTGTGAGTGGCTGTATGAGTCTGTGAGTGAATATGTGTGTGGTTTTGTGGGAGTGACTGTATTGCTGTGTGAGTCTGTGAGTGGACATGAGAGTGGCTGAATGAGTGTGTGAGTGTGTATCTGTGTGGATGTATCAGTAGGTGTGTATGTGACTGGGCCATGGAATGCAGAGCTAACTTGTTGGGTAAATGTCTAGTGAATATTCCACACACAATACAGCTGTGTAATGGACAAGAAACGAATAGCTCCAGTGACCTTCTGAGCATTTATTTTCAGCAATGTAATTTTTCCTCAAGCGTCTTTTTACTGAAATCTGTGATAACATGAATGCTCCTATAGAAAAGATGACAAGACTATAAAGAGGTAAATCTTCACCAAAAACTGTACTTCCTCTTAACTATGTGAAGTAAGTGCTTCTTTGTTTGGTGAATATGTCCTCATATTCCTCTGTATAGAGATTGTGTCACCAACATCGGTGGGAGAGCACTCAGGGGGGCTTTTGGTAAGCTAACCATCAACATGGAAAAAGGTTGGAAGACCTCTGCCTACTACTAAGGTGGATGGTGCAGGCCAAAAGAGGGGAGCTTGCAGGTGATTTTGCACATTTGCATACTTGTAGTACTTTAAAGGGAGAACCATACACTCTGTACCCACCAGGAGATGACAAGAAAGAACCCACTTATCACAGTCACTACAGATCACACTCGACTAGATCAACGATGCGTTCACCTCCTACAATGAATGTATATCTTTTATATACAGGGACTGATCAAAGTCAAAAGCATGCCTCTCAAGTATTTACAAAGTGATAACAAGATGTGTGCCTTATTGCCCTTCCATTGCATTTACATTGCATTTGCATTTGCATCTAGGTGCGAGGCTCCAGATAGCTCCCGCCAGGATACTCCAGCAAAAGGAAGACTGATTGCCCCTGAACTTCGGCCCTAGTTATAGACCCAGGTGGAATCTGATAATCCCCTTTCTAACCTGCACTTTGCTGCTCAGAAGGAAGCAATGTGCAGGTGCTGCTGAATGTGTAAGAGCATCTCCTAAATATGTCTCTGCTGAAACTCTACATCCCCCTCCAGACCCCTTTCCCTCCCTTCCCTTTCCTAGAAATGTATTCATACAGACAACCATGGGAGCTGACACTCAATCTAAGTCTCCTAACTCCCACCACCCAACAGTACTCAACAAACCCTTGCTTAAAACACAACATTAGTACTCCCACCACATGTCCTCGGCCAACCACTGGAGTAACATTGGTATCAATGACACCATAACTCACCCTCTCACTAATAGGCTTTCAACATCCCTAGACTGTCCCGCACAAGTCATCTTAAACCTAAACTCTCGTACCCCCTCCTCACTGAATATGTCGCAAAGACTCTCTATGGTGAAAAGCCAACTCGAGATTATAACACGGGGCCTAAGCAAAATATTATTGAACATAAACCACACAACTAGAGCCTATCCAACGTTACACTCCCCTCCTACAGACTCCAACAAACACCACCCAAGCCCTCACAAGCCACAGCCACACAACTGGAACTCAATCTCCCTCGCAAACCAGCCTCAGAGACCCAAAAGAACAAACGCCGCAATGTCCATTAAAGAGGAGACCGATCTTGCCAACTCCTACGACTCATCTACAACTAGCAACCCCCAGGTATTCACGGGATTTTGGAGAGACCACATCCTACCAAGATTTGAGAGACCACTAGCCCTCCTCACAAAGTTATCCATGGCCCCTCCCCAGAAGATACCTGACAACAAGGCAGTGACCCACTGCATGCTTATAAACTGCAGATCTGCGACCAAACACACAACATAACTGGTGGAAACCATCCTAACACACGACATCGATATTGCGTTCATCACAGAAACTTAGCTGAACAAATCCTCTTTACAAATCGTTGACATGCTTGTGCCCCCCGGGTTCTCAATCATAAACAAAGACGGAAATAAGTATTGTGGTGAGACTTCTTCTCCTACGATACATTTGAATATCTATCCTCCAACATTAAGACTAAGAACAACAAAATGATAAACTACCACCTCCTCTACCATCCGCCAGGCAACATTCCCTCTTTCGGAGAACACCTTTCCGACCCGATAACTCACTGCTCACTCTTAGACTCCAATAACATAATACTAGGGGACCTCAACCTACATTGGAATGATGAAAGTAATACTCTGATCCAAGCCCCAAACAAAGGACTTTGCAACAATAACCTGATCCAACACTGCACAGAGCAAAAGCATAATAGAGGCTCAATCCTGGATGCTCAGGAAGATACAGTTACTATAGACCACAACCTTCCTGTTGACTGGCCAGACCACCACCTCATCCTATTTCACATTAACCATCTGACTCTCGGCCTTCCCCATCCACATGATGCCCTTCATTGGGTGAGAAATCCAAGACAGATCCCCCTTGCTGACATGGATGAAAGGGTAAGAAAACTACTTCCCTCCAACATGGGCTTAGTTCACACTACAATCCAACAATGACAATCATACTAGGCCAAGCCGCTCCCTAAAAGCAAAAAAGAGTGAGGAACAACCTATTGAGAGCCTGGTTCAATACAGACCTCAACTCTGAAAGAAGACTTATCAGAGCTGCAGAAAGACTCTGGCGGAACAACCCGTCCTCAACCCACTTTGACCAACACAAATCAGAAAGCAGGACATTTAAAAAACATATTAAGAACGAAAAGTCTACCTTCTTCCGTAGTGCATTAGACAATGCCAAAAACCGTCCCAAAGAATTCTTCAATCTCAAACAACAAACAGTCAAGCCTCCCACATCAACCATACAGGCTTCCAAAGAACTATGTGACACCTTTGCCAATTTCTTTACAAATAAAATCACCATGATTGAACGCTCCCTTATTGACCATGTCCTGTCAGCTAACAATAACCTACTTCCTAACAACAAAGGAAACAACCCCCCTCGGCACCCTCCGAGCAGCTGGAAGACTTTCAACCCCATCTCAGAAACAGACATCACGGAGTTGATTATGAGGTCCAAACCTTCCTCACACAAAGCTGACCCCATTCCCGCTCAACTGGCTAAAAAGCTCAACCTTACCCTAGTCCCTCTCTGGGCTGAGAATATAAATAGCTCCCTGAGTACTGGAATCATGCCAGACTGTCTAAAAATCGGCCACGTCACGCCATTATTTAAAAAAAAACGGGCTCAGACCCAACAACAACAACTTCAGGCTGGTTTCCAATCCAAAATTCTGGAAAGATACATTCTTCTCCAACTTAATCAACACATTGACAGCAACAACCTTCTAGATACTCACCAATCAGGCTTCAGAATAGGTTGCAGCACAGAGACAGCGATCCTGTATGTCATAGTTGATGTCTACAAATCACTTGAAGCAGACTGCGGCTGCCTACTCATACTCCTTGACCTATTGGCAGCCTTTGATACGGTTGACCACACTCTGCCCATAAATGTACTCCGAGAGATAATTGCTGCAGATGAGGTGGTCTCACAATATCTCCTTCCTTCAGAACCGCTCCCAAAGAATAAAAATTAACAAATTCACATCTGAACTTCTCCCCATAACCATAGGAGTCCCACAAGGATCAGTTCTCTCCCCATCACTGTTTAACATCTACATGGAGCCTCTCATCTCCATACTCAAAAAAGCCAACATCCTCTTCCACCTATACAGATGATACCCAGATCTACCTAGAAACATCCTCAATTGGAGACATTAAAAAATTAAAAAACACTCTACGAGAAGTTCAACACTGGCTATCCCACAACCACCTAAAGCTCAACCAAGACAAAACAGAAATCCTTTTCATATCCAGCAAGAAGCAGACCCCTCTAGTCACTGAATGGCTAAAAGCTATTGACGCTCTTAATTGCAATCTTACCCTGGCAGACTCTACAAAATCCCTGGGAATCACTCTGGGCCCAAGCCTAAACATGGACAAACATATCAAGAACTAAGCGAAAAGCGCATTCTTGAACCTAAAATTACTCAAAAAAAAAACCTTCATTCCCACCAATGACCTTAAGCTGGCCACACAATCCTTGGTTATGTCCAAAGTGGACTACGGGAACACAACACTCACGGGCACGGTAACATCTCACTTAGCTCCCCTCCGAGCAAGTCTAAATGCAGCTGCCAGGATGATCATTGGAGTAAAGAAATATTACCACATTTCTCCCTCTCTAAGCGAACTAAAATGGCTCCCAATCCGTGCCAACTTCAAGACTGCTTGCCTTACACATAAAGCTCTTCACACCATTAAACCGGCCTACTTGGCTTCCAAACTCAAGAAGGCAGGACAAACAAGGAACCTCAAGAGCACCAACACTCTTCTTCTCATTCCCCCAAAAGCTTGCAAACAAAAAACTCTGTCTCGCTCCTTCTCAGGAAATGCATTTAAAATGTGGAACAACAGGACTAATCTCTCCTTCGTAAACTTCAAAAGAAAGCTCAAAGACCTCTTCTTCAACCGAACTCAAAAGAATGGAGAGATGCCTCACAATGTGACAGTCCTCTCCCACCAAAGGAATCATGCCCAGCGCAGAACATAGACACTTCAACAAGAAAGTTTTTCAGCGCCTGTGTTTTAACATGCTCCCTAGACCGCCTGAACATGAATCGACACGAGAAAATGCTGTTTATTGTAATACTGTATAACTGATTGCATCACAATATATGTTGTAAAGAGCTCTGATACCTTCGGGTCTGGCTAGCGCTATATAAAACACTTAAATAAAAAATAATAAATAAATAAATGTATCCTGTGTATGAAAATCACACCTGGCCAAGTTTACCATACTTCTGTGGGACCTAAGCTCTTCGGCAGGGTAGACAGCATCCACCCTGTAAAGAGTGATTAGACACTGTTTACCTGTGTGTACCCTCGACTTGTGCCCTGAATGAAGACCTGATTAACCCTCTTTGAAACATCATATATAAACATTATGTTAAAGAAATTAAAAAAAGAAAAGTGTCAACTTTAAATGTTGTATAACAGTGACTCATAATACACAAACACAAACGCATCAGTATGTTAGGACCTACCTGCGTCAGCTCGAACTGTGTAGAAAATCTTCGTGCCACATTGTCAATCAAACCTTTGAAGGAAAAGGAACTTCCACTGTATCTGAAAAGGGTGAGAAAACATTGAAATGCTAGGTTGTTTATAGAGCCGACTTCCTTTTGATAATGAGTGTTACATTTAATCTTTACACGTGGTGTGCACCTGATTTTTATTTGATTTCAGCCTCCCACTGTGGGAGGAAATCCCTTACCCAGCCTCACCCCACAGATGATATGTCACCCACGGTAATGGCTTCCAATGACTTAAAGGAAGAAAGGTGGCTTTCGGAATACTGAATTAAAAGTGGCAGAACACCAGTGCCACTCTTTCCATTGCACCCAACCCAAAATGCAAGCCTACACCAGAGGATATCTGCTAGTGGATTTTCTCCTCTGTAATTACAAGAATTCCTTGTGGGGAGACATGGTAGCCCTGAGATAGCCATGTGATGGGAGTTGTTCTTCCACAGTAATGCATTCTCAAAAGTCACATCAGACGTATGGTACTGTTGTAAACAAATCTAGGACCCTAATATAAAAATCCCGTTTCATGCCCTTATAAAGGTCTATTTTATCATATCCTTATAAAGGCATACAAATCATTACCATATTTGGCCCAAACCATACAGCCCAAATACGGCAGGGATACTTTCACTAAGCTCCAAGAATTATCAACGTTTTCTTGAAAAAACCTGCCTTCAGCAGCCTGGGACTTACCCCTGCTTGAATATTAAGTTCTCGAAGAACTCTCAGCATTTTCCAAGAATTGAGCCTTTGAGTGATGTTATTAAGTCCAAACATGGGTCAAACTCGGCACCTTCAAAGTATAAATATGCCTTGATTTGCCCAATCAAACACATGGTGGTTTGGAGCAGATCGACTATCTACGTGCCCGACGCCCTGCAGCAGCAAGTGCAGAGGGAAGCCGACCCTCAGCAGACACACTGCGAGACTCTGCCATTTTCCTTGCCGAGAAATCCAGTTCCAGTGTTTCCAGTTTACCCTGGCGGGTATCTGGGAAATCGAGTCCCGAGAACGAGATACAAGACCTCCTTCATTCTGAAACCAAAGGTACGGAGCAGATTAGCCCTCTTAGAGAATTCTTGGAATTAGATTCCTGGCAGAAGAAACCTTAGACTTAAACTCCTCCTCTTATACTCCCTCCCTCGTACTAGACTTAGGTTAGGTACACCGGGGTAGGTGTATTTCAGAAGCACCAGTTGAGTACTTTTAATCATCCTTTATTACTGTATGTATTATATACATTTTTAACCTTTTATGCACTTTATGGCTTAACACCCATATCTTGCTTTTACAGTACTATTTTATTATACTGTTCGTATTATATGCATTGTACTTAATAGTAAGCTTTACTATTGTAGCAGTTCATTTTCAATGCTTGAGAAAGAAGACTGTTCAATAAATAACCTCTTTTATTGAAAACGCCCGTCTCTCTAATTTCTCAGCCACTCTGGTGAAACGAAGCATGCACGATTGACTGAGTGAATTAGCTATCTATTGTTTCCGCGACTCTAGAGATTGCTTTCTTAATAATAGGAAACAAAGTTGTCATGTTTATGCGGTTGTAAGAAACTAATCCCTTCTTGTGAATTCGAGAAAGTTTCTAGTGACCTCTGAGCTAGGTGGCACTCACAATTAAATCTAATATATTCGGTAGAGACCCAGGGGATCTCACGCCTGCGTCTAAGCTACAGGATATATTATTCCAATGCGCAGAGCCTATTGGGAATATAGGAACTACACTACAGTACTAGTAAGGGTGTATATTTTTGACTTATTGGTGTAACCCTTCATATTTGGGGCAACTAGTCAATGCATCAAGGAAATGCCTTTTCTTTTTCCCCTAATAGTGAATTGGTGCACCCAATCGGCAAGGTATTTTGCCCTCTTATAAGTCCATGGTAAATGGCACCAGGGGTACCCAGGGCAAGGGTGGTAAAGGGGTCACCAGGGCTGCAGCACTATATTTTGCCACCATGTCTGACCCAAGTAAAAGTATGTCTGCAGATCTGCTATCTGCTCGAGAGCGACTCTGCGCACACCATGTGCTGAAGAGCCACACCACTACCTTAGTCTAAGTAATTCACTCTTAAAGATATCCTCCTAAGCCCAGTGGGAAGAGTGAATTGTGTTAAAGGTGTAGATATAATATCCCTACAGTAAACCTGTAAAGCAAGGTTTTATTGTAAGTGACTGGCAGTCAATAGAGTAACATGGGCTACTGAGAGAACTCGAGATAGCCAGCTCTATTATGGATCGACCAAATTGTGTCATGTTTGGTGTCAAACAGCGGGCTTTTTCACCCCAACTTGATTCTTGTGACTAAGGTGAGTTGGCATGCAGGTAGGTGACACACTGGGTGAGTGCCCATCTCACTTTTAGTGCTCCAGTGCCTTGGCAGGCTTCCTTAAGCTGTTTTCTGTCAAGAGACTGCCCTTCTGATGAGATGTGGCAGCACTTCCCCAGGATGGAGATAAAGGCCTGGGCAGGAAGGACGTCACACTTCCTCCCTCCCAGGACGACTAGTATTTACAGCAATCAAGGCGGCTTACCTCAAAGGCTTCACAGACTTTGATGTGCAAGAGTACTTGTCGCAAACTCGAGGTCAAAGCCCTTCTCACCCTGTCCAGTCCAACTGGAAGGAAAATTAGCTATTCAGGAAGCATGCACCTCAAAAGGACTAGCCACACCTTTAGGGTGGGCTAGAAGGTCTGTACAGCCAAGGAAGAGTTATGCCAGTTGGAAGACCCTAGATTAAAGGTTAGCTGCAGTGACCAGTAGCCCATTGGCCATTGTCCTATTTGCCCTTACCGCCCCCCTAAACTAGGATTCGAGGGGTTCCCCTGATACTGGAACCTCAGTTCTGACTTTGAATGAGAGAAAATGCACATTGAAGATGCTGTAACCGACAGAAGGGCCTTGGACTCTACAGCAGTGCAAAGATAGGACATGTAACTGCCCTGAAGTGACCATATACTGGAATTGTGTGTTCAACGTGTGTCCTTGGCAAAAGCTCATTGCTCCCAGCAAGAGGGACTGGATGCCAGAAAATGAACCAGACTCCCAAGGATTACAGGGTCCAGTCACCTGCAAGCTTCAGGAAAATGGATGTGCTGCATGACAGAATTTCAACTTGATGGTCCTGTCGAGAGTGAACCCAAAGAAAAGAGTTGACCTGCAAGCCCGGAGTGGTAGCCAAGCTTAAACCAAATTTCAAACTGCTACTCCAATCTTGTCGCTCTCCAGCTGCCTGAGCAACCATGGATTATATTTGCTACAGCCCAAGCTTGGTGATCACCAGTTGTGTGTTAGACCACTTGAATGACATGTCTCCCCCAAGAGCACCTCACAGCGACAGCAACCGAAGTTGGCAACAACCCCACTGCTGTGTTCTTGCATCCTGAAGTTTGAGCTAGGGACCCGCATGACCCTATCCACAATAGGGTTTATTTGAACGGACCCTGCAAGTGACCGAGTGTCACTTGTGTTTTCTCCCATTCTTTTCAACATGACCAGTTTTACTTTAAGTGCATCTATTTTTGGACGCTTTAATAAATCTATTATATTTACATGAAAATACACTCTATTTTTATAAATTGGTGACGACTTCATATTATACGTTATTATGTTAATGTGGTTTACTGATTTGTGTAAAACAGCATCTCAATGATATATGTTGTTCACAACTAGTTAACATTTGTTGAAGTGATAGTACACTCGTTAGAGTGACCAGAGCAGTGCACTGGGTTTCCCAAATAGCTATCTGGTGATTTCCCCATTTCATGTTCAAAGGCTTGCAGGGCCTTTTACCTGGTGCACACTAATAGTTCATTATGAGAATTCCTACAGTGTAATTGTATAATCTATTTAGCTAGTTTATTGAGTGCATTACAGCTGCTTTCCTCTATTATTTTCACTATATTCCTGCTTCGCAGCTATTATTTGCACCACTTTGATTATTGTTTTGAAACTCAACATGTAATTTATGATATTTTACACCTAACGGAGAATAAAGCCCAAACTAAAGTTTATTCAGCTGCAGAGGCAGCGGACATTTATGGACTTATCAAGGAGGTGAGGAAGTTTGATGTCACCTCAGGTCCAGTCCAGCAACAAATCAAACAATTAAAATATTTAATGCGACGTGAAATCAATCAACGTCTGCACGCCACTATGCTCATTCAATATCATAGGGCTAGCCGCATACCTAGAGGGCTTCGTTTGGCTATCAAACCCATGTTATTTAAAATGAACAAAAAAATCATGGAGAAATGGTATGCCATCCTGAATAAGTGCTCCTTAGATCTCATTCTTTTAATTGTTGAAGAGTTATCTCAGGTTTTAATTGGATTGTAGTCTGAAATTAAAGACTTACAGGCCACTCTAGTCTAACGTATGGAATCTGATTCATGGACAACCACTCTCAATGACATAAACACCAGGCTAGATGCTTATGCTAAAGACATACATGAACGCAAAGTGAGAACATTTTGTCGTGACACAATAGATTATAAACTCAACGAAGTGTATTCTTGGGCTGAAGTGCATGCCCAAAAACGCAACTGGCATAAACGTGCCACCACTTCCTCTGAAGAGAGCTTAGCTTCGGTTACTGACACTCAGATGTCCCATCCCCCAGTGCCACCTAAAGAAGGTAGGTATACTGCCCGCAGCAGTTCGACCACATCTAAGGCTGTTTTTTTGTCCACAAGCCCAGCTGCAAATCAACCATCAATAGAATCTACCATAGCCAAACCCGCAGAGGTCACCAATTTGGGAAAGCCCAGTCGGAAAAAGAAACACTAGTGGTGAACATCTCTTCCGAACAGCTGTCCCAGAGCCAACTGGCTGTTTTAAGTAAAGGGTGTTACTTTGTTCCCATGAATCAGGCGAGAAGTTTAGATTCTCAAGTTGCCCTATTCAGATTTACAACTAAACTGAGACTTCGACATTTTTTTTCAACCATTGAGACTACCCATTCCATCTCTGGTGAAGCTAAATATCAGGAGTTTAGACCAAAAAGCACTTTTGTTTCACCAACTTCACATAAAGCCATAGACCTCTTTGAAACCTTCGTGAAGCAAGACATATCTAGGTTACCTCCAGCATCCCAGTCCTCTTCCAATCTCTCAGTTGGAGAGAAAGCTGCATTACGTTCATTACAGGCCAACACTTCACTTTATTTCACCAAAACTGACAAAGGTGGCACTTTAGTGGTCATGGACCAGCTCAAATACGACCTTAAGATTAAAAGCATGTTGCAGGATTCATCGACTTACCTGCCCCTATTCATTTCATTTCATAATACTTTATTCAGTATTCAATAGTAGAAACCATAAAAAGTACAGTACAGCTAATTACATGTTTAAAAAAACACAGTATGTAGAATTTCCATGTGTAAAAGCAATGGTGAGTTAATACTAACATCATTAGCACTTAAGAGAGGGAATAAATAAAAGCCACGAGTAAAAGCAATAAAATACATTAACTTGTTAAAAGTCCCAACTTTTCCTGAGGTTCATTGCACATTTCAAAAAACCGGCCACAAAAGGGATACAATCTGGTTTAAGTAGTTGCAGATACAATAGTGCTGGGCGTACTTGCACAAAATGTAACTGTCTTAAGAGCGATTTAAGATAAAAGGTCCTGGGAAATTCATAATATTTACAAAAGAAAACAAAGTGAAGCAAATCCTGTGGAGACTTATTGTCGCAGCCACAGGATGCTAACACCGTTCCCCTATGACTACCCCTAGGAACTGCTAATAAAAAATGAAAAAGGTTCAACCTAAATCACTCGTAGGCTGGAAGTGGCCAAGACAAGTACGGCTCCATATCCAAGGAAGTTTTAAGCAGCAAATGTGTCCTCACACTGGATTTCAACAATTCTCTCTCCTCTCTTTCCATTTGTTTTCTTTGTAAGAAGGAGCGCTTTATGTGCCTAATGTCCATTCTTGTTATACCTTCGGGCCTTAAAAACAAATCAGGTCGCCCCAACATCGTAAAACAGGTTTCTAGATACTTAAACCAGGGAATGTATGTCATGTGATCTAAGCTCAGGGCTTCTCTTAAAATACTGTGGGTGAGACCAACATACTTATTAAGCCAACAATGCAGCCAAAAGGTAAGGGGACGTAGGGCTAAAGTGTCACATATAAATGGCATGCCCGTTTCTTCATGGACAGACAGATTTGCAGTCCCCTTTGGTACGTTCAATAGCCGCTTTAGAAAGTTGTTCTCTGTCACCTGTAGGCCCTCTAGGTCACAGTATCCCCATAGGTCACTTCCATAGCTGGCTATGGCTATACACATGGCCTTGTAGATTTTTAGCATTGCTGCCACTGGATGATTGCCCATTTTAGATGCAAAGCCAAGAAGGGCCGCAATTGCCCTCTTGACCTCACCCCTTTTTTTCTGTAAGAGTGCAGCCCAGTTAAGCCAATGGTCCATCAGGACACCTAGGTAAGAGAACGTTGTGCATTTTGGGACCCTCACACCGTTAACCATAAAATTGTATGGAATTCTGAGGCGCAACCCCACCTGCATCACATATGATTTTGTGCTATTTATGGACAAATCTCGTTTGTCCATGAAACTGTGAAAAGAGTCAAGTAGAGTTTGAAGCCCCTTTGGAGTTCGTGCCAGGAGTACTGCGTCATCTGCATAAAGCAGGACGGGCAGTCCTCTCCTGCCCACGTACGGATAATCAGCCTTTGTTTCTAACAGGTAACCTTCTAGGTCGTTAATGTATAGGTTGAATAGGAAGGGGGCCAATATGCACCCCTGCCTTACACCCCTCTCGATGTGAAAATTCCTCGACACCTTCAGGTCCCTAGAATATCTGACGTTGGTCTTGGTATCCCTGTGTAGGCCCCTCGGGAAGTCAACCAGGCTACGATCCACTCCCATGGCCTCCATGGACCTCCACAACCCCCACGATTAACACAATCGAAGGCGGACGAGAGGTCCATGAAGGCCAGGTAGATGGTTCCGGATCAAGCCATGGTGTACTTCCCTATGATCACATAAAGGTTTAGACACTGTGTCATGGTTGAGTGACCTGGTCGGAACCCATACTGAGCATCCGCCAAGATTTTATTTTCCTCTGCCCAGGTACACAATCTTTTTAATATGACACCCCCAATGACCTTAACAACAGAGTCAATTAAGGAAATTGGCCTATAATTCAATGTGCAATTTCGATCTCCCTTTTTATATACTGGGACTATCGTTGAGATGCCCCAGGATGCTGGGCATACACAGATGGCAGCAGCATTACCCACAGCGGTCAAAATGTTGGCCCAGAATGTCAGGTTTGATTTAAAAAGGTCCGGAGGGATACCATCCGGACCTGGTGCTTTTTTGTTAGTCAAATTGGCAATACCCTCATTAATTTCGTGCTCTGTGAACAACACTTCTTTATTTGCTACCCTTACCAGTAAGTCTGGCTGATGGCGCGTGTTTAAAACATACCTTCAAAGTGGGACACCCATTCGTCCTCAGTGATGTTGGAGCCCACTTATCTGACCCCTTCCGCAAAAAAAAGGGATTGTTTGATGGAATTTCAAAATCTAGAGCTACTTGAGAGGGTAACAGGTTTTAAAAGCTCTCTCCATAGTGCTTTTTTTACCTCTGCCTTGCGATTGGCCACAACCTTTTTATAATTTTTCCTTAGGGTTGCAATCAACACTTTGTTCCTCGGTGTTATTTTCAGCCCCGCCTTAAGTTCTCTGGCTGCTTTAGAACATTTGCGGCAGAACCATTTGGGTACGCTTGTGATACTGATTTTTCCAAGGGCAAGTAACATACCACCTACTTTGGATGCAATTACCTCAAAGGACTTTAAGATCCCAGAATAAGAGGAATTATAATTACGACAACATGAAAACTCGGCTTCACATGCTGCTGTACGGGCATCATGGAAGGTGGTCGGAATTATCTTACTCCATTTGATCCGCCGCCCACCGTTAATGGGTTGTAAATTGTTACTGCCATGTGCTATATCTTTTGTCCTCATTAAACTCCCACCCATAGTAACACATACAGGATTAACGGTCGCTATATAAGCTGGGGACAATAGAAAAACCCTGGAGAAGGTGTAGGATAGATGTTGATAATAATATATGATCAATAAAGGTGTCGCAGCCTCTACCCTTGAACGTGGGGTTCGTTTGTTTGCTTTGTGGAGAGGCAAAACCCATTGCAGAGGATAGATCCTGCTCATTGAGCATGTCATTCAGAGCGTCACCCTCAACAGTATGTTCAAAGTGAAGGTCCAATATCAATGGACACCCCAGTGTCCCCCAGGGACTCAGTATAGGGTCCCCACATGGGTGCACATTGAAGTGTCCGAGTATAAGAAGATTATTTTTATGAGAACCACCTTCGTGCTTGACAAATCTATTTAACTCAGCAATCCCCCAACCTTTACCTTTATTGGTTGCATTGTAAAAATGTATCACCAGTAAGGGCCTGCCCTTCTGTCCTAAAGAAATTGCCTGGATATTTATGTTGGCCATAGAGATAACCTTAATTCGACAGCTGAGTGCCAGCGATACAAAAATTGCGAGCCCTCCCTTGGCTCTACCACTGGCTACTCTGGTTGCTGGGACAAAGAACGCCCTATAACCTGCAAGCGCGATGTCACAGTTTACCAGCCATGTTTCCTGAAGACAGATTAGCGTGAACTTGCTAATAAACTGTATCCATAGGAGGTCTGTAACTTTGCCTGCCAACCCCGCAATGTTCCATGATATGACATTGTGGGGTTGGGAGTACGCGATAGTTCCCTGCATGACCTCGTCTGTTTGGCCGGGCTGCAATGTTTTGGGAAGGTTATCCTCCCTTACCTCCTCAGATAAAGTATGTATGCATTTATCCTGTATAGTCACAGAAAATACAGGATCAGGCACTGCATCAACCCATGGGCTGCTGTTTAAAGGTGAGGAATCAGAGGGATAGAGTTTTTGGGATTGACGTTCCCCACACAGTCAGTCACACTCATTTAGGCCAGAGAGAACTGCAAAATGATTCGGGCTTTCGAATGATGGCGAAGGTCCATAAGCACCCTAGTTGGGCACCCTTAATGGTCTTAATTGATGCAGGCCTACTCTCTGTTGCCGTCTAAAATAGGTTGTCCTATCATGATATCCCATATTCCTAATTCCGGGTTGGGGTTGGGTGCTAACTCTGTAGAAAAAGCCTAGGGGCAATATCTCAACTCCCTGCTCCCTCGGGCCCCCTCTTAACTCTGCGTCCCGTAGTATGCTTTCTGCTATGGATGGATTACTAAAATTCACCACTATGCAGTCACCTTTCCTAGATTTTTGTGAGCTGCCTATCCAGGACATACGTCGACCCATAAGGTCATTGTGTTTTATCAAGTGGCCCTCCCTAGTGTTAAAGTGCAACCAATGTGTGACCTTGTTTTTAATTGGTTAAAGTCCTCTTTGGTTCCTACTGGGAGGGGTGGGACGTTTCCTAAGACCAGCACTAGCGGAGTCGATTCTGGCGGTAGATCGATAACCTGAAGTTTATCCGTATTACTGGGCCTTTCTTCTGGTTTACCCGTTCCCACAGAGGCAAAGGTCTTTATCCATAGAGTGCTCTGCTATCTTGCCCTTTACACCCGGTTTACCGGTGGCAGCCGATGATTTGCATCTCCCTTCGGTTACCACATGCTCCTTAATGGGTATAATTTGTCGCTCAGCTTCAAGAGCATTAAGGGCTGGTAAGGTGGGGTTTGTGGACTGAGTACCAGGATGCGGCATTGGGCCTTCCATTTGGGGGCTGATTGAGAGGCTTTCAAGTTTGTGAGTATTTGCCAACGTTACCTCTTGTAACATACCTAGGTTCTGATTAATTATCTCCAATCTCTCTACAATAGGCAACATAAAGGACTTAAGCAACTGCTCTAAATGGGGGATAAGACTTGCTACGTCGCTGGGACCAGGTGTGGCGCAAACAGGTGGATGGAATGTTGATTTCTGGGGGTTGTGTGCTGACTCTTTCGTGGCGGTGGGAAGTGTGTCATTAACCGTTTTATCTTCCAAGGGAAGTGGTTTGGCTGATTTATTTGACACCTTGGGAACTTTAGGTTTTCTACCCGCTTGATGACCTCCTCCCCTTTTCCTTTTCCTTTTCCCTGCTTGTGCGGGGCTTTGATGTGATATTATCGGGCTATCATCAACTGCAGCCTTCTTAGAGGTTATTATGATGGGTCGATATTCATCAACGGAGGATTCACTATCAAGTGTCTTGTTTTCGGAACTGATGAGACTACACTCATCTGACTCACTGTTAATGCTCCTCAGACCCGGCCCACTGTTTCTTTTAGAATTTTCTCTTTCAGGTGTTATAGCATCTTTAATGTTACCCAAAGAAGACCGCTTTGGGTCCAGGGATACGCGTTTTTCCGTAATGGCTATCTCCCGCTCTAGAACTACTGCATCTCTTTGGATGAAGTGATGTAGTGTCCCTGTCACACTACCCCCTGTTACACTTTGCGCTAGCTTCCCCCCTTTACTAGGTTGAAACACCATGATTTCCTTTTGAGATCCTCCACGGATTACGTCAGAGACCACAGAAGTCTTATACAAACAGAAATGATACCAGATAAAAGGATAGTCCCGCTCACTTATATCGAAGTAGGCACTGAAACAACAAGTGTTCAGGGGGTAGCCCGACCCAGCCCTCGCCGGCTCTTGACGGCCTAGGATGGTCCCGCCCTTGTCCCGGGCTTCTCCCGGGACGCTCCTGTGCGCTCCCCCCGCAGCGGATGCCCAAGCTATTGATATATCCCGGGAGGGATCCTGTGAGCGGGGCTTGAGGCACAACGCGGGACCAGGTGGTGGTGGTGAAGCCGGGACTCCTGGGAGATTGAGTGCCTGCCGGCGTTCTCAGCGCGTTCTCCTTCGGCGATGAAAAGCAGCCCCAGGTCACAGGCACCAATTGATTTTGTGGTGGGTGTTGAGGCTTGGCCAGGAATAGCGCAGCGGCACCCGCGGAGAGGGTGCGGCAAGCAGCAGCAGCAGGTTCACCCCAAAGCGGCGGCCACTGGTGGTCTCTGGCAACCTGCCCCTATTGCAAGACCCCACAAATGAGTTCCAACCTGTACTTGATGCCATTTTGACCAGGGCAGTAGACATGAAATGGATCAACTCCAAAACCAAGGAATACCTATTCACTAGATTTCCATGCAGACCTAGTCTTTATATGTTACCTAACATCCATAAATCATTGTCTGATTCTCCCTTGAGACCCATTGTCTCAGGATGTGGTTCCATTCATGACTCCTTAGGACATTATCTTGATACCTTCCTCCAGCCTATTATTCAAATATGCTTGTCGTACATTCAAGATACTAATCACCTTCTTAACATCTTACGAGATACCCTTATACCGATGAATGAGGAGGTTTGGTTGTGTACAGTGGACGTTGTTTCACTGTACACCTCCATTCCACACCTTGAAGGGTTGGAGGCTATGGAATGGGCACTACTGAGAACTGACAACATTAGGGCTAACCGTGTTTTTCTACTTGAAATACTTCATTTTTGTTTATTTCACAGTTATTTTCACTGGAAAGGCCGTTTTTTTCTGCAGTCCAATGGTACATCAATGGGCTTCTCAGGAGCCCCCAGCTACGCGAACATTTTCATGATGAAATTTGAGCATGAACATATCTTGTCTCAATCACATTGGACGGAGAATCTCATTACTCATTATATGGCATGGGCCACGTTCCGATCTTGAGAACAACATCCATTATCTCAATCTGATTAATCCGCGAATACAATTCACCCATCACATTGATTCACTGCACATACCTTTCTTGGATGTCATGATTACTGTGTCCAATGGTATTATTGATACTTCCATTTTCACAAAACCTACTGACCGCAACAACGCTCTTGCGTATCAGACTTTCACCCATGGTCACTCAAGCGCCACCTACTTTTTTCGCAATTTTTGCGAAACAAACGTATCAACTAAGCATGGGCGAATTTTGCGAATCTCGCATTCGCGAATTTTGCGGATTTGCGAACTCGCAATCCGCAAAATCCGCGAATTCTCGCGAATTTTCTTTTTTTTTTGTGTTTGCGCGGGTTTCTGCCAGTTCGCGAGGGTTTTGTACACTTTCGCAAATTGCGAACTTACCTGTCGGGTCGCAAGTTTTGTGAACTTGTTGTTTCTACGTGTCCAGCCTGTTTGGGACACTCTTCTTCATCACTGCCACTCTCTGTCACCACTGCCACTCTCTGACTACTCATGCCACCCTCTGGCCCACCCATGCCACCCTCTGTTTCATCACAGCACCCTCTGGTTGTCCAGTCAGTGTACATTATTGTGGCAACGCAAGCACACCTTCCCTGCCTCAAGTGACCTGAATTAATTTGGGGATGATTAATGTGTCACAGAATATTTTTTTAGCTGGCACCTGCTTCCTTAGTGCTTCCTGATTAGTGATCTTTTGTACTTGCTAAGTGCTTTCATTGTTGCAAAATTAGTTACAACACCTGCCCTGCCCCAACTGACAATAATGAATTAGGGGCTGATTAATGGATTTGAACTTCCAGCCTGGCTCCTGCTTGTCTCCCTTAGCTGTAATTCAGGACCTTTGTGGCATATGTGTAACTATTCTGAGGTTCAGAGCAGGGTCACATAATAGTTGCAACTGGCAACTGAACTCTGGAGGGGCCCCTCAGGAAGCACTACAGGAAATGGCTACTAATGATGAGCCTGAACTTTTGAACCTGGTAAGTAGTTTCAGTTTTGCTAAAATCGTATTTCTGCAAATTTGCACTTATTCGCGGGGCGCGAAGTTGTACTGGGAAGCCGCGAACTCACGCGAACAGTGCGAGCAGTGCGAGCAAAATCCGCTGCTCGCGGATTTGCGGATTTTGCGGGAGATTCGCGAATCTCGCGGATTGCGAATTTACCGAAAATCCGCAAAATCCGCGAGCGAAACGGATTTTCCGCCCATGCTTAGTATCAACTCCAATCATTCCACTGGCATGCAGACGATTGATGTTTTCAAATATTAATATCTGCAAAGAGGTTACCCCGCTACAGTGATAGATCAGGCAGCCAGCAGGGTCTTTGTCTTGAATCGAGAAGATTTACTGAAAAAAAGTAGCAATTTGAATTCACCCCCAAGAGAGGTATTTGTTTTGACTTATTCTACTCAGTCCAAAATGCTAAAATCCATCATACTTAACAGGTGGACTCTTTTACAATCTGAACCTGACTTCAAAGGGATGTTCTCCAAACCCCCAATGTTTGCCTACAAGAGATCTCACAATCTCAAAGAAATTCTGAACAAACCTCAACCTAAACTACCGGTTGCATTCAAAGGCATGATGACTTGTATGAATTGTTCAAATTGCAACAATGTAATTACTGGTAAATTGATTCACCACCCCAGGTCGGGAAAACCTATTCCCTTGAGGTTTAATGCTACTTGCAATAGCCACCATGTAGTGTACTTCATCAAATGTCCTTGTGACTTGTATTACGTAGGAAAAACTGAACGAGCCTTGCACACTCGCATCACTGAACATAAGAGTCACATTAGAACCAACATCGCCAGTTCACCTATCGCTCAACATTGGCATACTTTTAAGCAGTGATATGATCAAGCTAAACCGCTTGCCCTCTGCACACTGTTGCGAATCCAAACTGGATGTACAAAAGATTATCTAATGTATCATTTTAAATAAAGAAACATGAACAACTGATTATTCAGTCAATGCAGTTTTTTTACTGAAATTTAGTTCATCAGCACATTATTTAATGTCATAATGTTCTTTGTTATCTGATAACACAGTGTTTTTATCAAAAAATTCTGTTTTATCTCACAAATTGCCCATGCCCAATGCATTTCGGGCCACACGGCCCTTCGTCAGGGGATGTACCTGAAAAACATAAAAGATTGCGTACTTTCACTTCATTGAAAGACCTTCAACTTCACAGTTTACAGTTAACCACAGCAATCAAATTCACTACTATAAGAACCAAGAAAGTGTTTACCATAAAAGCATAGTTAAATGAAAAAATAACATCATTTTGAATAAGTGAAAAACATATGGTTTACATGGTATTAAGCAGCGCGTTATTCAGAGCACTGACTCACTTGTGTGGTTAAAAGTGGCAAGGAAAGAGTGTGTAGTCCTAGAGGATTCCGGCCGTAGAAGATTTGACGTGTCAGTATTCTACACTGTAAACAGACCAAAGATGACAGAAGTGTTCGATTACATGTTGAGACAATGCGTAAAAAACTGAGCATTAACTCACTTGAAAATAATGATGCACAACGGCAAATAAGAAGCGGGTGCACGTTTGTGATCCTTCCCCCAAGGACGCGATATGGTTTGACCGTTATTCTAAAAAGCAAACAAAGAATCGTTGACCACCCGATTAAGTGTACGACAATAAGGAAACTATCATAGGAGATGAACCCACGTCTGACCCTAACGAAAACACGATGTCAAGATCAACACGTTGTGTCTCGTAATAAACATAACGTTAAATGCCTGAAGAGAGCACACTTTTGAGAAATGCCCATTCAAGAATTACCTAAAAAAACACACATTTGTACAACTGGGCGCATTCCGCCCGAACCAACCTTTCGTGTTAAAGACAAATCAGTATCCATTTCTAAAACGTTCTGTTCATGCGTAGAAGCTTTACCGATAAGCCAACACCGTTATCTGTAAAAATAATAATAGCGTAGCGTGAAAAGAATGGCATATAAAATATCCCACCTTTCCTTCATGCACAAAGTCAATGTCTCGTACCTGTTGTCAAAGAAAAGTCCTATACGAAGCAAATCGAATCAGCCCAACGCGCTTGTGCACCCGATCCAAACGCTGGAGAAATGTGTCGGCCATATCATCTTGCATAGGTGTGTGAAGAAATAGAAAACGGACTAACACCATAGGGTTGAGGGTTAGAAAGCGGAGTCGGCGCGGGCGCCATGATAAAGCGGATAAACAAAGATGATAAACTGCGACCATGTGAAGAAAAGCACACTTTGATGGAATGGTGTGAGAAATATGGATATACTAGCAATGTTTTTCACTAAATGAAATATTACAAAAATGTTTTTTAAAACAAAAGTAAACACCTTTTAACAAGTCATTGATAATAGATGTAAGAAAGCGCTGCTCAGGTCCTTATGCGTACATATGTCGTACCAGAATCACAGGAAGCATGCTAAATCTACTCGGTCATTGATCCCTTTCGGATCTTGAGTATCAGGAGAAACAATCACAACCAGGATTAATGCAGATTGCAACACCATGAACGTCATTTATGCGATAAAGTGCCCCTGCGGCTTATTGTACGTAGGGAAAACAGAACGCAAGATCAAGACTCCTATCTCTGAGCACAAGAGTACGATTCGCAACAAAAACACAAACAGTTGCCTGGCAGTACACTGGGATACCAACAGACATTCTATCGCTCAAGTTAAGTTGTTATTCCCACACCCGGAAAAAGTTTGACAAAAACTTTGTTGCAGAGGGAGGTATTTTGGATAAAAAGACTAGATACTCAAGATCCGAAAGGGATCAATGACCGAGTAAATTTAGCATGCTTCCTGTGATTCTGGTACGACATATGTACGCATAAGGACCTGAGCAGCGCTTTCTTACATCTATTATCAATGACTTGTTAAAAGGTGTTTACTTTTGTTTTAAAAAACATTTTTGTAATATTTCACTTAGTGAAAAACATTGCTAGTATATCCATATTTCTCACACCATTCCATCAAAGTGTGCTTTTCTTCACATGGTCGCAGTTTATCATCTTTGTTTATCCGCTTTATCATGGCGCCCGCGCCGACTCCACTTTCTAACCCTCAACCCTATGGTGCTAGTCCGTTTTCTATTTCTTCACACACCTATGCATGATGATATGGCCGACACATTTCTCCGGCGTTTGGATCGGGTGCACAAGCGCGTTGGGCTGATTTGATTTGCTTCGTATAGGACTTTTCTTTGACAACAGGTACGAGACATTGACTTTGTGCATGAAGGAAAGGTGGCATATTTTATATCCCATTCTTTTCACGCTACGCTATTATTATTTTTACAGATAACGGTGTTGGCTTATCGGTAAAGCTTCTACGCATGAACAGAACGTTTTAGAAGTGGATACTGATTTGTCTTTAACACGAAAGGTTGGTTCGGGTGGAATGCGCCCAGTTGTACAAATGTGTGTTTTTTTAGGTAATTCTTGAACGGGCATTTCTCAAAAGTGTGCTCTCTTCAGGCATTTAACGTTATGTTTATTACGAGACACAACGTGTTGATCTTGACGTTGTGTTTTCGTCAGTGTCAGACGTGGGTTCATCTCCTATGATAGTTTCCTTATTGTCGTACACTTAATCGGGTGGTCAACGATTCTTTGTTTGCTTTTTAGAATAACGGTCAAACCACATCGCGTCCTTGGGGGAAGGATCACGAACGTGCATCCGCTTCTTATTTGCCGTTGTGCATCATTATTTTCAAGTGAGTTAACGCTCAGTTTTTTACGCATTGTCTCAACATGTAATCGAACACTTCTGTCATCTTTGGTCTGTTTACATTGTAGAATACTGACACGTCAAATCTTCTACGGCCGGAATCCTCTAGGACTACACACTCTTTCCTTGCCACTTTTAACCACACAAGTGAGTCAGTGCTCTGAATAACGCGCTACTTAATACCATGTAAACCATATGTTTTTCACTTATTCAAAATGATGTTATTTTTTCATTTAACTATGCTTTTATGGTAAACACTTTCTTGGTTCTTATAGTAGTGAATTTGATTGCTGTGGTTAACTGTAAACTGTGAAGTTGAAGGTCTTTCAATGAAGTGAAAGTACGCAATCTTTTATGTTTTTCAGGTACATCCCCTGACGAAGGGCCGTGTGCCCCGAAATGCATTGGGCATGGGCAATTTGTGAGATAAAACAGAATTTTTGGATAAAAACACTGTATTATCAGATAACAAAGAACATTATGACATTAAATATTGTGCTGATGAACTAAATTTCAGTAAAAAAATGCATTGACTGAATAATCAGTTGTTCATGTTTCTTTATATAAAATGATACATTAGATAATCTTTTGTACATCCAGTTTGGATTCGCAACAGTGCGCAGAGGGCAAGCGGTTTCACTTGATCATATCATTTATTAGTGACTGGCGCGGTATGGGCATTGCGTCTACCTCTACAGCACGCTTTTAAGAATAAACATATAATCATTGAGTAAGAATTGATAAATTTCGAGGTGTGCCTCTCCCATTAATAATTTTTGTTTTATACTTTTAAGCAGAACATTGCCCATCTTAGAGTCGGGGTACTTTAGCTTGTCGAACATCGGCTGGATCGAGATATGGTGAAATTCCTCTCTCAACGCGAATCTCTCTGGATTTGGTTCATGCAATCTCTGGCCCCATCTGGGATAATGACACATTTGAATTAGCTTGTTTCTTGTGATGTTATGCATTTACATGTATTCTGTGTTTTTACCCTTGTTTTCAATATTTATGCTGTTGCGCTAATGAGATACGTCATTTTTTTCTATGTTTTTTTCAACATCATTGTACTTGCTATTGTATACCCATGTTTGATTGTGCTACTGTGTATATGACTGTGCTGAAACATTACCTTTTTGTAGATACGTATACATTTGTTATCTTTATACTCGAAATTCATTGTTTCCTTTATGTTGGACATATCCTGTCATGCTGTGTGCATTAGTACATTTTATGTCAACAATGCTTTCATTACACTAGTTACGGTGATCCTGTTCCTTCTACCCTAAGACCTATGGTGCTGCGCTTCTTTCTCGTTTTTGTATTCACTTTAAGATGGCCGCCCCCGCTCTTCCACTCGGTAGTCCGCTTTCTAGGTTTAGTCACTTGTTCAAACGCCGGCTTGCGGCGTCGACACACAGGGTTTTGACCATTGAGACCTTTGCCCTGAACTACGCTGTTGAGTTAGCTGCACTTTTCGGTGAGTACTTGTTGTTTGCACATCTTTTGACCAAGCTAGCCTACATCTGTCTGACAGCACGCTTAAATTCGGTTGTATCGTTTTCAGGCTGTCGACGATTCTTTGAGTACTGCATGTGACGCCGGGTTTTCATTAACTTAGGCGGGTGAGTCTTTTTTAAATATTGGTTCGTCCCACCTCCTGTAATTCTGGGGTTTCGCTCCACTCCCATGTTCCCCTCATTATTGTTGTCTTTCACAGCTCGCCTTAATGTATCGCGGATGCGCCTCCTGGCGTTCCGATAGTGGCCAAGTTGTTGTCTCTCGAGTAACTATACCCGATTGGGTAAGGATTCATTTTCTTCGCGTTCTCTGGTTTTCCTCCTCTCACTCTTGGCAAAGCTTTTTATTTGGTCACTAGTTTGTTTGGCATGTATACTTCCCTTTTCAGACCCTCCAGCATTTCGCAATTTCACGATTCACGAAAAAAATCGCGAAATCAGCTGGCAATCGCGATGGCTGCGATATTTACCAAACCGGCCGCAAAAAAAGGTCTCCCGGCAGGTAAAAAAAAAACAAGCATTTTTATTGGCTGTAAGCGCCTACATCACCACGTGAACGGCGCTGTACAACCGTGAGAGCTGCCTGCTTCCTCCATTACACTATTTATGAAAGGGGAGCGAGAAAAGGAAAATGTTGCTTCTCTGCGCTCCAGCTTGCAAGCTCGACTGCTGTCCTGTAATTGCAGTAAAGAATGTAAAAAAAATATGAGGATCCGAGCAAGGGGACAGGCGGAAGAGCAGAGAAAGAAAAGGACTCTTCACTTCTGCTCTACCGCTTCAGCAGCCCTCCCCCTTTCTTTTTTTGTCCCGATTATTCCCTTCGTTTGTCTAGCATCTCCTCATCTTTTCTTGAAAACCATCTCTGCACTCCTTCCGCCGAATTTTTCTCTACCAGATCCACTTTTCATCAAGTTTTTTTGTTTTCTGCTGAGGTATACGCATCTCAGAAGCCCGCTTTTTAAATTATTATTTCCAGCTTGGCAGGAACATAAAGCGTGGCGGTGTATATCTCCTGCACACAGGACACCCCGGCTCTTCACAGGATGCCTTGATATTAAAACTACAATCGCCAAGCAGGCCCCAGAAGCCGGCGGAGTCATTGTAGTTAAAATGTATGTACTGCACTGTATCAACGCATCCCCCCAGCAAACACCCCGGGCAGCATGCTGTGCCAGCCCGTTCTCACCAGCAAGACAATGGTTTTCCTGAGCTGCCCCCCACCCTCTTTCCTCCAGGCCCCTCACACTTCAATTCTTGGCTGCAGGGCACAGACTTTGCAGATCAGACCCTCCTCCTTACCCCAAACTCCCCAACCTGTTCTGTCACACCACTCACATACACTCAGCAGCTCACTCTCACCTGCAGAGCACTTGCTTTCCGGAAAAGACCCTGTCCCTTCCCCAAACTCCCCCTTCAACCAGTGCTTTCAAACCTATCTACATTCCCACAGTAGGCCTCTGGCAAAGTCTGAGTGGTTGTCACACGCCTCCCAGCTTTCCCACACACAGACCTTTGTATCCAAGCAGCTAGCACTGCACACACATTTGTGCACCTGTTAGTTGGATGAATTGGATAGGAATAGAGAAAAGATGTGAAAGAATTTTTCGGGAGTTCACTAGTCCAAAAGGTTTGGGATGATTCAAGAGGGGAGCAAAAGGTAGAGGTGGAAGCTTTAAATTAAATATATTTTTTTTAAATAAACCATACATTCATTTTTACAGGTATGGATACATCTAAACATCTACATATATGTATACATATGTTAATACATTTATACACACCTATATATGCTATACATAGTATTGCATTTGTATTTATATAGCTCTTGCCATAATCCTCGTCAGGCCTAAAGCACTTTCTGGGTGGCTAGATGGCATTATTTATATAGTTCTTATCCCTAGAGAGGCTGGGACATGTTCTGGTTCTAACAGATTCCTGGGTGCCCATTGGAGTGCACTAGGTAGTCAAAGTGGTTTATAACTAGCATACTGGGTGAGGTGTGTGAGGTTTGATGACGTTATGGAAGTTTGGATGTGGCCTAATGGCTAGATCGGTCGACCTCGAAGTTGGGGAACTGGGTTCCTGTCTCGGCAGGGATGCTCAACATCCTGTGATTTTGGGCAAATCACTGAATCTTACTGTGTCTAACAATAGAAAGGGAATGTGTCCATCTGTAACTAAACTGTTGCTCATGTAAAGCGCTCTGATACCTTCAGGTCGAGTTCGCACTATATAACCCCCCCACCCACCCTCAAAAACCAAGGTAATATTATACGGCAAAGTTCCCATTTCAGATGGCCGCGAGGTTTATCAAACCGGCCGGAAAAAAAGGTTTCCCGGCAGGTCAAAAAAAATCAAGCCATTTCATTTGCTGTAAGCGCCTACGTCACCACGTGAACGGTGCTGTACAACCGTGAGAGCTGCCTGCTTCCTCCATTACACTATTTCTGAAAGGCGAGCGAGAAAAGGAAAGTGTTGCTTCTCTGCGCTCCAGCTTGCAGGATTGACTGCTGTCCTGTAATTGCAGTAAAGAATGTAAAAAAAATATGAGGATCCCAGCACGGGGACGGGCAGAAGAGCAGAGAAAGAAAAGGACTCTTCACTTCTGCTTCAGCCCAAGCCGACTACGCCAGTGAAGTATTCTCAATGATTCCAGGAGAGAATATGGTTCATAAAATGAAGTTTAATCCAAGAATAAAAGATCCCATCCACATACAGTGCCAGCAGACATCAACTGACATCAAACAGAACATTTCTGTGACACATGCGGTGACATGACTAGTGATGTCCTTAAGATTCTATTAAAGCTGCAGTGCTAAATATCACACCTCTCCCTTTCTTTTTTCATCCCGATCATTCCCTCTGTTTGTCTAGCATCTCCGCATCTCTTCCTGAAAACCGTGACTCTAAGAAACGGTTCTCACCCTCCCTTTCCTTCTTTTGTAAATTTGTTCCCCTGTGAAATGGATCCAAAACAGAAAAACACAGGGTTCTTTAATCTGTTTTCTAAATCTTCTCTGCATTTTTTCACCCTCTGCATCTGTAAGTTTAAAGAGGAACTTGAGTTATAGGCGTTTGGTAAACAGCCCTCCACTCCTCAACAATATGCAGAGGTGTACTGCTTGCTGGTACCCTCATAGGGCAGAATCACCAAATCAAACACTGATACATCGGAAATTTACTCCCATTACTTTACCCCTACCAATGGAATATTTTTCTGACTTTTTGGAGATTCGCAAACATATTTAGGATGAGTTTTGGAAATCTAAAGCAGTCTGACACAATTATTCCCATAAGACAATATTTACTCTCACCTAATTTCCGCTACATATAAAATCCAAGACTAAGGGGGTCATTAGCATGGCGGTCAGACTTTATCAGCCCACCATACCCCTGGAGAATGGGACCGCCCACAATGCCTGCGGTAGTCCCACACATACCATTAGGATGCGCCGCCACACTGGCGGGCGCATCCCCCATTTCTAACATTGCCGCAATGCCACAAATGCAAGTTGTGCATTTGAATGTACAACGTGACAGGCACTGTGCGGTGCCTGCCACGTTGTACATTCAAATGCAGGGGGGTACCATAGGTACCCCCATGTGCACCCCCCCACCCCCAAAATACCTGGTGGTCCGCTACAGGCCCCCAATCGGGGAATGTCTTTTTCTGACATTTTTCTTTTCCAAACTCATGCAATACAAGACACCAAATTGCAGACAGAACAGTCAGTGGCGTAACGATAATAAAGGGGGCCCCCCTGCAAGGTACCTCTGTGAACTAACATATGTTATGTTATGTTATGTTATAAAAGCTTTTATATCGCGCTCCATTACTAGCAAGTATCCTGGCGCGGTGAGTGAGGCGGTGAGTGAGGCCATATACTATTCAAATCAAATCAAAGAAAAACTTTCACAGGGAGTTTAGACACTGCAGAGTCAAATTTAATTTTTTAGGTAAGGACATGTTTTTTATTGTAGAAAGTAGATAATTGTGTGAGAGTGCTCTTATGTGGATCCCCTAATTATTTGCTGTTTCTGCAATTTTCTTTGACCATGCCTTCTATTTTCGCTTCAGCCCATTAGTGCCTCTGTTAAATGGACCACTCTTTAACCCACTCCCACATCATTTTTAGGGAACAAACCTATTACCAGTCTCACATGCCCTGCACAGTGCTTGAAGGGATCCCCTGGAGTCCGGGGACCCCGCACCGCAGGTTCTGCTGGGACTAATGTTACGACCCTGCGAAGGGGAACTGTGTGACTGCACCTAGAAAGCGAAGGGAGCTGCATGACTGAAACCAGAGAGTGAAGGGAGATGCGTGACTGAAACCAGAGAGTGCAATGTGCTGCATGACTTAAACTAGAGAGTGAAGGGAGCTGTGTGACTGAAACCAGGGAGTGGTGAAAGTGGTGCCCCGCCACATGGGTGCTAGAACATCCCAGGGAGAAATATGGCCTGCTCCCACGAGGTTAGTAGATTTGAGATGAGCTTCTGCAGAAATGCAGAAACTAAATATGCCTATTTCAAAGTGGAATACTATGCTAAAACAGGTTCCATTTTAGGGCTGAAAAGGAATGATTACGAGTAAAATAAAGTGCCGCAATAATGCCACTAAATTTTCTTTTCTGTGCCGCTAAATTTTAATTTTTGTGCCGGAAAATTTGCAAATTTATGCCGCAATATCCTGGGGGGTCTGGCTTTTTTTGATCCGTTTACTCTCTGGATCCCGGTCGCTTGGTGGTTTGACATTTTGATACTATGCACTTTCTAATCACATCTCTTTTGCTGTCTTTCACTTAGGCTGTTGACATTGTTTATACCACCTAATGCTTGCTCAGCCACCTTTGTAAGCCTCATGACTTTCTGCTGTATGAAAAATTACAGACCTAGTAATGGTTTGCATTATTTCCTCATAGATTTCCCTGACGAAGGGTGTGTTTTGAAGCCCGAAATGCATTTGGATTTTTAAGTTGAATCTATGATGCTGTTATGAAGTACTATTGCTCGGATTTTGTGAATAATTGCAACAATTTCCAAGAATAACTAATAAACAAGCATCCAACCAACGTTTAAAGACTTCATATTATACGTTATTATGTTAATGTGGTTTACTGATTTGTGTAAAACAGCATCTCAATGATATATGTTGTTCACAACTAGTTAACATTTGTTGAGGGGTATACAACGAATACAACGTGCGCGGTACAACGAAGTACCATTACCACGCAGTTATAACAACGAAAGTTGTTACAACGAATTGCGCTGGGTGGCGCTCAAGGATAATAAATCCTTTAATTTACTATCCCAACACCTTCCCTACTATCCACAGGGACTGGTGTTGGAATAGTAAATTATATTTTTTAAATTTGCGCCCCCCCCAACGCAAGTCGTTGTAACGACTTGCGTTGTTACAACCGCGTTGTAATGGTACTTCGTTATACAGTGCGCGTGGTAGTGACATACATCCTTGTTGAGGTGATAGTACACTTGTTAGAGTGACCAGAGCAGTGCACTGGGTTTCCCAGATAGCTATCTGGTGATTTCCCCATTTCAAGTTCCGCCATGGGACAGAAATAAACATGTTGCACTGCAATTTAGCAGCAGTAGCTCGAGCAGTGCTAAAAAATCAGTGCAAATGGCGCTCCGCCATTTGAGATAATGTTACTGCTGCTCGAGTAGAAATTCTACTCAAGCACTCGCAAATCTAATCGAGAAGCAGGTCTCTGACCGCCACTGCCCACGTTGTAAAGTCATACTAGTGGATGCCAAATCTCGTTCACACTTGCATTTTTGGAGCCTCATGGGAAATAATTCTGGCGTGTGGTGTTCGGCAGAATTTGGCCTAAAGTTTGTGTTACAAGAATAACATAGAGTTGCCAAATTCCGCCAATCCTGCAGGCCGAATGAAACATCGCACCCACCTCTACTGCAAACACGTATTTCTTATGATAAAAATCTTTCAGATGGGCAAGCTCAGTTTCTTTTTAATTTCGACACTTGGACCACTCTGTCCTTTGAAGCTGTGCATTAATACCCCATTCATTGATGTAGCTCCAAAAACACCTGGGGTCTATCAGTTTTCTTCTCTCTCTGAATTTGTGCCCATTTGTCAAGCAGGCATGCTTGAACATTGGATTGAAATTTTGTTGAATTTACTGACATGTCAAAGTAATCACAATATGGTATGTTGTCAAAGTTAATGAATTGTAGCAGCAAGCATTAACTATATCACTAGACGTTGCTGGTGGCTACTGAACATTAGCTGCTGCCCAAGTGCCTCTGCCTTCAAAGTCTTTTGAAAACAAGTAGTAGACTTACTCAAGGAAAATCTTCTCCCAGTTGGCCCTGATGAAGTCCCATGCTATACTCTGCCCTGCAGCATTGTTAGCAATAGAAGAAATGGTGGAAATGCCATCCTGCTTCCGAATTATTGTTCGATCCCAGGTGTACTCAAGATATCTAAGAAGAGAAATTAGCACACATTAAGCTTATCAGTCAGAATTTAACATTGCAAGCACCATGGAAGCCATTATTGTCTGACTTAGTGTGTCTGCTGAAATTAAACCATCATAAAATGATACCTTAATGTTAGCATAAATAGTCACATGAGATATATGTTATGGTCCACTTAATTTGTAATGGTATATACCCTCATTTGTCACAACAGGGATATCCTTGTTCTAGCAAGCTTCAAATTAGATTTTTTACCCTAAGCTATTCAGTCATTATTTCATGCTGATGATTTTTGATTAGGGTGAAGGATTTTGATATAGTTCTATGAACAATTAACTACTGACTACCTTTCTCCATGCTGTGCGTAGTTGTGTGTTGTTACAGCCATTTTGGAAGGTGACGTCCTGCCTGGGCCGGGTGCTGGCCTGGACCATGCCGCTTGACCCCACACTGTGGCTCCGCCATAGCACAGAGGAGATCACAGGAAACTGTTATAAGCAGTCCCTCCTGTTTTTGAGCTTAACTCTGGCTAAAAGGGACATAGCCCAGAAATAGAAAGCAACCTCCCCGCCGAGCTTAGGGGGGATGCAAGAAGGTGATGGATAGGCGCATGGGTGCCGAAATCGTAGTCTTTCAAGCCTGGGGATGACCACAGAAGCACAGGAAAATTTGGTCCCACTGGGCGACATATTGGGGCATTAACCTACCCCCCTTGCCACATTCAAACCTTTCATAATACTGCTAGTCAATACATGGTTCATATTAACGCACCATAGATGGACAAAATGTGTGGCTAAAAGACCGATCTTTAAAAATACACAATTAGGAATAATCAGCAGGGTTCGGTGTAGTTTGTTATTTATCCGGCCTGGTGTTTGACAGGCCAAGTTGTTATGTACCGATAAAATCAGGTACACTATGTCTTTTGCATTATATGTAATGTACTTGTCGGGCCCCTCCCATTTTGTACCTTCAAAAAGAAATAACATTTGTTGTGAATTTATTTTTAACTGCTGACTATAAAAAATAAATAAATGGATCTCTGACACAATTAATCTTGTGGGACTTTGCATTTTTCTGAGCTAGACTTATCAAGTAATTCTGGTATGAGATAGCACATGCCCCTTATTTGGGATGGAAAACAGGAAGTAAAGATGGAGGGTCTCCTGTAAGAAATAGATTATCTGTTTATTGAGAACTGGCATTGATTGGAGATTCCCCAGTGAGTCCTGCATAGTGTGGTTAGCTTGAATGCATGGATCTAGAAGGTTCTCCTTTCCATCACCTTCCGGACATAAAGAAGAAATGCAAGCAGCCAGGGCCACACGGAAGGTGGTTTGTTTCAGATCTCTATGCTTCTGCTGTGTTTGCATGGCATGTGGAGGCTGGATGGTGTGCACTGGTCTCCATGTGTCGTCTCTTGGCCTAGAGGTGTGATGGGCAGCAACATAACTGACTTGGGGAAAGGTCTCTGGCTCTTAGTCAAAAGTCAATAACTTGCCTAAAAACCCAGAAAATAAAGGTTAACATCCCTCTCTTGCCAGGGGCAGGAGTTTTTTTGAAGGTCTGTTCTATCATAAGGTGTTTTAAGGACCTTTCAAATAATTAAAGAGTCTATAGCTGTCCTGTTGAAAACCCCAATTTCAGTTACCATACTCTTGTTTCCCTATAACTTCTTCTACCAAGGTGCAGGATGCTGCGCCTGCTAATTGAGCCATTGGGCAGATTTGTTTTTTCCGATGTCTTACCCTTACTGTGGGATGGCTTGGAGAATTTGCATTTTAAGGTCATCTTGAGCTTGGGATTTGCCAGTTTTCACCTCTATTCACTTAGAAAATTACAGACTCCTGGGAGTGTGCCCGGCCTCCTCTGATGCCCTTTCATGGGTGGCAGTGGTCTCTAGGGTTTGACGGCCTTCAGACCTGAGCTTAATTTGAAGGCTTGGAGACCTGCTTCTCTCTGCCCCCCACCTCACCTGTATATCAGTGAGTGTGCTTGCTCTGTTCTGTTGTCCTGGCAGATCTATCCTCCTAGGATCTCTGCAAAGGAATTGGTTGGACTGCCTGGTGGCGGAAGGAGTAGTCTTTTGGGGTCTACTTGGGAATGGATAGCCTATGACTGACATTGCCATCTCTTTTGCCTCTGTGACTCTGTGTGCCCCTTCAGTTTGGGTAGGCTCAGCTCAGTAGGAAATTTCTCATGGCCAGAGTTCACAGTATTAGAGTCCAACCCATAGCACCCCCCATTGCTGCCTTCTTATCAGATGTTTTTTGTTACTGAGATTCAAATTTGCTTCCTTGGACTAGGAAATGTAGTAGATCGGATATCAATCGTTGAGCCCACATGCTATCCCCCTTCTTGGGGAGGAGTGTTTCTCTGTGTTCTGCATTCGATTCTCATTCCCTATGGCTATGCAGTCAAGGACTTTGTGTTGTTTGTGTGTCATTGGTGGTGGACTGCTTTCCCTGCATTATATGTTCCTCATACACGTTGATGCCTTGTCTAGGCTTCCCTAGTTATGCTACTGTGAACCAGTAGGTCTCGGTTATGAGCAGCCCTTGTTTTGAGGGCAGGCGTGCCTACTTACTCCAATACTTTTAGCATCCTCCTTTGCCCCCATTGCCCCTCCCAGTGTATTGAGGCAGATCATGGGCTTGAAATATTGCCAGGGCTTTCCCACAATTTAGAGAACAGAAATATTGTGATACTAAAATATCAAGAAACAAAATATTGTGAAAGTCAAAATGTGTAGGTAAATATAGATTCACTATTCTTAACTTCACATCCATGTACATTGATAGATTGATAGCTATGTTTAGGCACATATATGCTGACTTACCGATATTAGATTGTCTCCTTTGAAAGCTGCAGGTTAGAAGGGTTTTAGTTCAAGCTGATACAGAGGCTGCGGTTGTTCTTGTATTCTACTAGAAGGATACATTTGTGTTCTTGCTTATTCTTGGTCTGGACCAAAAATAAACTCTAAATCTTGGCTAGATTTTACAGGACAGTATATATGTGCTGTGGTATTAGTTGGTGAATAGTTTATAGTTTTCCCTGGTTGGGTTGGTGGCAATGGACTGGCCTATTTTCTCTCTCAGTACTTTTCCCTTCTCTGTTTCTATTGGCAGGAGTTTGCTCATATCTCTTTGTGCTGGTATAATGTCAGTTACTGCTCAATGTTGCATAAAACGTTAATGTCTTTACCCCCTTTAATGTGTAATTGGTTTTGGGTGTTGCATTGCCTCAATGGGCAGTGAATTTGTTTCCCTTTCGGTGCCCAGGATGGTGAAACTTTCATGATACGTTGGTATATCCTCATTGAGTAAGAAATGGGGTGCAGAAGAGGGTAAAAAGCTAATAGCTGGATTAATTAATGATAATCTTCATTGCTCCAATCCCTACTTCTTTTCCCAAGTATTTACATTCCCTCCCTCTCAGGAGAGGTTTACCTGCTATCCTCTGACTTGCTCAGTATGTTTTCGGATACTGATCCGACAGGTTTTCCCTAATTAATGGAATCATGTAGGAAATTTGGCCTCTGTATGGAGTGTAACAAAATGTTCATTTTTGACAGCATTTTGAGAGCTTTAAAAGAGATACCTGGCCTCCGGGGACATAGGGACCCATTAGGATGGTGGGCGGATTGCCCCAGCCAGGCTGGCAATAGCCACCGCCGACCTGGCGGGGGCAATCCGCCTGCCATTCTCACCGAAATGACCCCCTACCGCGGCGGACGGAAAGACCGTCTGCCGCCTTTCCGCCCCGGTCGCCTTGCAACCGGGGCGGAAAAGGTCCAATATGGTGGCGGTTGACACCGCCAGCCATATTAACATGGGCTTTTTAAGATGCCTTTCCGTGGCGGCGATGCCGCCAGGGAAAGGCATGCGGTATTCACTTTGGGGGGCCCCCTGTGGGCCCCCAGAGTGAAGGAGAGGTGGGGGGTGCACACAAAACATAAACAAAGCGGCAGGCACCGCACGGTGCCTGCTGCTTTGTTTATGCAAATGCATACGTGCATCTTTAGCATTGTGGTGCGCGGTGCTGAGAGCACCGCCCGCCACAATGTTAAAAATACAGGATGCGGCCCCCACAGTGGCGGGTGCATCCTAATACCTCCCACGGGACCCCCACCCTTATGGCGGGTGGTCCTAATGATCGAAAGGATGGCAGGCGGACTAAGTCCGCCCACCATCCTAATGACCCCCTTAGTGTCCTCCTCAAATTGTAAGGACTATGACAAGAAAGTGTGAATCGAAGTAATGAAGATACTCAAACCATTTCTTGTGATACTGAAAAATATCAGTGATCATGGTCAGGAGTCAACCATATGTGCTTGATATGAAAGAGTTATTGAAAAGTGTTAATTTATGATGAGTCCCCGGCTACTACTAGGATTATGGTATACCATGGGATTTCGTATGTCAAGATAAGTTTACACTGCTGTAACGAATGCTGAATTTCCCAGCAGATACATATTATTAGGTCTGGTATTAGCTATGTCATTATGTTTTCAAATAAATTAATAAATAGTACACGCTTTTATAAACATTGAGGCGCTTTCAGTCATCCATCTTCATCCACTGGTTTGTTGTAGTGTAATTCACATTTTGCTTCCTCCCACCCTAGCATAAACAATGGGGTAATGGGTCGCCCTCTTCAGCCCTTGGCTCCTCTCACTGTGAGAGACACCATTTTGCCTGTGCTCAGTGTACATATCTGCTGAAAAAGTAGTCCCTTAAAGTATCAAGGACTGGTGGCTTAATCTGTCCTCTTTTAAAAAAATCAATTAATTTTCTTTTGCAAGTGCCCAGCAGCTCTTCTGACAGTGCTACCATTTCCTCAATTCCCCTTAAGGGTGACCAGTATCCCATGTGGTCATTGCGAGATGCCAACGTTTCACAAATATCATGCACGCACAAGCATAATGCTGCACAGGTGGCTGTCTTTGAATGTTTTTTGTAAAATATTATTGTTAGAAATTGGGTTTTAAGTAGGCGGAGTTATGCCCCCTGTCCAAGCAGGAACCACAATCCTATTCAGGGTAAGTCAGATACACACACAAAAAATTAACCTATGCTCACCCTCCGGTAGCTTGGCACAGAGCAGTCAGGCTTAAGAGGCAATGTGTAAAAATATGTTTTCAACACATGAAAACAGTGAAAACCCCCCCAAATGATTCCATGCCTGGTTAGTAAAATAGAGCTTTACCTAATCAATAAAACAAGAACAAAACAACAAAAATCCAATAATCAAAACCGGAGTTATTCATTTTTAAAGATTAAACTGAAATGTAGTGTTTAAAAGCATAAAGCGCCAACCAGGGCTAGGTGGCTGCGCAGGTCGGGTAAAATTCAAAAGTTCAGGCCGACCACGATGGAGCATGGGTTGGATACAAGGACCATTCTTGTCCCTCTGCAAAGTACCTCGTTGTGTTATTAACGAAGACCTGATGCAGGTAGCAGAGGAGGTGATGCGTAATCGATTCCTTCGGATGTGACAATGCATTGGTTCTGAGCCGCACAAGTTGGAGGTGCGTCATTATCGAACCACAAGATGTAGGCAATGCATCGTCGTTGAGCACCGCAAGTCCAAGATGCATCAGGAAGTTGAAGCAAAGCACTGCGCAGTCATAGATGTGATGCTTTTGGTCCTTGTAGCAGTGGCAATGTGTCAAGGGGGATGCATCAGTTCCAAGCCAATTGCGATGCATGGATTTTGGTAGTTGCAGCACCTTATATCCACTTCCAAGAACCCCGGATTTCATTAGCACCACTTGGCAGGGCAAGACTCTGAGATGGCAGAGATCAGGTGCTGTAGGTAGATTGGTTGGAAGTATTTGATGTCCTGAGTCTTCAGAACAGGAGGCAAGGAGACAAACCCTTTGGTTTGCTCTGGTACTGAGATGGAGAGATGCAGGTCCAGTTCTTCTCACTCCAGGGGCAAGGGGGTAGCAAGTCAGCACATCAGAACAGGAGTACAGCAGAGAGGCAGTCCTTTTAGCAACACAGTGGTCATCTTTCCTGCTAGAGTATCCACAGGTCTAGAAGTGAACTGACTTGGTAGTGTCAGATGTCCAATACTTATACCCAGTTGTGCCTTTGAAGTGGGGGAGACTTCAAAGAGAGACCTTTGAAGTCCACAGAGTCCCTGCTCTTCCTGCCCTGGCTCCAGATGCACTCCACGGGGGTATGCAGCCCTTTGTGTCAAGACAGGACAGAGCCTATTCAGTTGTAAATGTCAGCTCCTCCCATTCCAAGAAGGCCGCCTATACATAAAATACATGTGAATGCTTGCCGGCGCACTGGCAGCCATGTTTGAATGTTTTTGCATAACGAATAACAGAAATATGTCAAAATGACCACCCATTCAAATGCAGAAACATCCATCTTGAAGTGATATAACTAGGAGGCAATCAGTGGCAAACTTAATACATCTGTGACCAACACCACATCTGTTTGACCTTGCCAATGACATTTTAATGAGTCTTATATCCCCTGTGTACATGGCCTCATTCTGTAAACATCAGAATTAAATCGATTTCATATTACATTTAACATTTGTAACATCATTACATGATTATACTCAAGTCAGCTTTCATTTTGAAAATGTTTTTTTACTGGCAGTTGTTACCTGTTTAAGATCCATGGTTCTCTGGAGCAGGCCAGTGCTGCCCTGAGTTTGTCAGCCTCTGCAGCAACAGTGGTTCTTTTCAACATTTCCAAGGCGAAGAACCACTCTTCCTCTCCACCTATTGCTATTGCATGGCAGTAGATGGCAGACCTCAGGTTTGGTGTGATGCTGTGAAAGGAACATATCATTTGTAAAGGTGCAAGGCAGATGCAGACTTGCTTTTAAAGTTTAGAGAGCGAGTCTTTGGCATAGATGCATGTTAAACAAACCATTAGTCCCCTCCCCTTCACACATTTCATATTATACTCTCCTGACTGTGTGACATTTTAAATCTACACTGAAAAGTGATAGAGGAACGGGAAAGCAGGCACTTTAAAATGATGTTAACCTTAAAGCACGTGTAGCATGGGAGTTTTGATGGTAAAGCTAGCATCCACTGAAAGCATATTTGGATATTCTTGAAATAATCTGTCTTCGTGATATCCAAGGTTGGGTTTTCCAGAACCATCCTTCAAGGTTTACGGAGATAGTTATGCAGTTTTTCAAAATCTGCTGGAACAGCATGTACAGGAAGCACTGGTCACTGCCACATGTAACCTGTGGCTTCATGACACAGCTGTAGAATGGGAATTTAATTGTTGGATGATGTGTTGCCTTTATGTGAAGTGATATATCAGCCTTTTCCTTCCTTGGGAGATGCAGGCTTGACAGCAAATGAGAGAAAATATACAGGAACACTAGTGTAGAGCATGCATAAGCTAAATAAAGACATGGGTAGGATGCTTGCTCTATTATTAATCTTTGATTGCTATTTTCTAATAACATGTTGCATAGTTCTTAACCAACAAGCACTTGCATTCCTAAAGGTACATGGTGAGGAAGCATGGCCTATGATTCCAATATCTGGGTATTTGAAGCATAATTTGTCCATGAGAGGCGTTTTTACATGCCGGTACTCAATGAAAACAAAAAGCTGATGTTTAGGGACTGTATTTTCTAACGATGAAAACTGATTTGATTTTTAAAGGAAAAAATTATGCTTTTCAGAAAAGGTTTTTCTTCTGGAAAATTGAGTTTGATTGCTGAAAGTGGAAAGGGATTTTGATAGAAAAATGTTTGTATTTTCAAAAACTTATATGCTGATGACGACAAAATATTGCAATTCCAAAACACATTTAAAGTTGTTAGCTGAATGATAATTCAATTTGAGATGGGGAGACTTACTGCGGTGGTAATACCCTTTGTAGCACACAGCATGTGCGGATTTGAATTTTACTTGATTACAAGCATTTAATATTGATAAACGTTTTTCTATCATTCTGCTGATAACTTCACCTGGAATGTTTGGGTAGTTACTACTGATAATTGTGCTTAGGATGCTCATAGAAGTGTAATGTTAATATATATCATCAGCATTTTACAGTGATAAAACATGCTAGTAGCTCACCAGGACTTTCCTTGAGCAGAATTAGCTCTCACTAAAAAAAATGTTCGAGACCCCTGGTGTAAAGTATTTGTGCAACACTTCAGACAGGGACAGAGTGAGAACACCACAAACAAAGGATCCCACCCAAGAAGGAAAAAGAGAGCTTTCTTTAAAAAATATAACATGACCAAATTGTCAAAACCTTATCAGTAAAACAGAGTTATTAAATTTGAAAGATTTAGATAAAAATAATGCAAAGAAGCACAAAGCGCCAACTGTGGAAATGTGGTCACCTGAGGCTATGACAAAGTCACATGTTCAGGCTGAAGACGATGGAGTGCAGGCTGGGTAGAGGGACCCAGTTAGGCCAACTGCACAAAGACCCTTAAATCCTGGTTTGCGTTGGTTCGGAGATGCAACAAGGCTGAAATGCAAGAGCCTGCATTGTCGTCAAGAATCCCATTGACTGGGCTTGCAATGTGAAGTCTGGCATTTAGGAAGCGGCGTGCAGTTAGGTCGATGCAGCGCTTCCGAAGAGCTCTGAGACTGCGATGTGGAGTCCGGCATCGTCTTCGAAGCTGCCATTGATGAGGGATGTGAAGGCCTGGCCTGGGAATATATGGCACAGATGGGACAATGAAGCAGGTCTTTGCAACACATCCAATACACGCAGCAGGGGCGATGCATTGGTTCTGCTCAGGTTTGCATTGTGCAGCAGAGGAGAAGCGTCGGTTTGACTGGATTCACAAAGGCTGGCAGAGCACTTCCTAGGGTCCAGGACGGGGATAGCACCACTTTGCAGAGTAGACTCACTGATGGCAGAGTCCAGGTACAGATGCAAGGTTTTTGGAAGCCTGTTATGCTCCTGAGGCTTTAGATCAGGAGGCCGTACAATTAGCCATTGTCACTCTGGATTCCGGGTTCAAGAGATACAGGTCCAGTCTTTTTCACCCTGGTAAGAGGGCAGCAGGTCAGCACAGCAGTGCAGCAGTTCCTTCAGAGTAGCAGTCCAGCGAAGTTGTAGTCCTTGTAGCAGCTCAGCATTCCTTTTTCCTGGCAGAATATCCACAGGTCCTGAAGTGTACTGAAGAGGTGGTATCTGAGGTCCAGTATTTATAACCAGTTATCCCTTTGAAGTGAGTGAGAAGCTTCAAGAGGTTTCCCTTTGAAGTTCCCAGGTATCATGCCTTCCCTGTCCTGTCTCAAGACTACCTACAGGGTGTATGCAGCCCTTTGTGTGACAGCAGCACATAGCCTGTTCAGGTGTAATTGGGGCTGTGCCCAGCTCCTCCCTCTCATCCTGCCAGTAATGGCCCATCCAGGTATACCTAAGCTCCCTATGGTGTGTGGTTGACTAGGAATACAGAATTGTCAACTGTCAGCTGCACACAATAATGTGCCCAGAGACAGGCAGAAGGCACTGAATCGCTAAGGCAAGAAAATGCTTACTTTCTAAAAGTGGTATTTTCAGAATTACAATAAAAATACGACTTCACTGTAAGTTAGGATTTTAAATTGGAATTCCAGGGACACCAAGCATGAGCTGGTTATTCGCTCCTTTGGAATTTACTTTATAAATTGTTATAAGGTGTTTTCCTGTATGAGAGACAGGCCTTGCAGTTGTGAAAAATGAGCTTAAGAGCTTGTCACTACCAGGACATGCAGAACTTAAAAGTACATGACTAACTTTTCAAATACATTGCACCTTGCCCTATGGGCTGTTCAGGGCCAACCCTAGGGGTGACATATATGCATTAAAAATGAAGGTTTGGTCCTGGAAAAAGATGTATTTTTCCAGGTCAAAATGGCAGTTTAAAATTGCACACCCACAGGCTGCAATGGCAGGCCTGAGACGTGTTTTAAAAGGGTATTAAAGTGGGGGGCACAATCAATGCTGCGGACCCACTACTAGCATTTAGTTTACATGCCTTGGGGACATGTAGAGCCACTTTAATAGGGACTTATGCATAAAATATATATACCAATTGGGTGTAAACCAATTTTGCCATGTTTGAAGGATAGAACACAAGCACTTTAGCACTGGTTAGCAGTGATAAAGTGCGGAGAGTCCTAAGGCCAGAAAAAACAAGGTCAGTAACAATGGAGGAATAATGCAAAACGTTTAGGGGAAGACCACCCTAAGCCTGACAGGTCTAACAATTTGCATGTAAATTTATCTCAAATAGATAATCTTAAACCTTGTAGTGAATTCAGCCCTTGTGGTCCAAAGTTGGACACCGCAACTCTAAAGTCTCACAGTTGTACTAAAAAATCTGCATTGTATGATCCCATTCGTTAGAGAAATACCTTATATACTGTTAATAAACTGAGTGAAGATGGGACAAAGGGGATGCATAAACGTTCTTTGTGAGAGTCTGGCGTCCTATACCAGCCCATGTTTAATAGGAGTTGCTTCTGATCATGCTTGTCAGTGCCTGGAATATTTGACAGATGTTACACTTTAGACACAGACATATACTATTGATACATGGAAAACATTCATCTTGCTGTTGTATTTAATGGCCCAAATAAGGATGCAAATATATCAAGATACTGTTTGTACAACATATTTAACATTCAAAAAATATACAGCTCAAACCGAGCTTCAAGAACTAATGAACCACTTTCAAATAGAAATTCTAAATAAACTAGATGGCCACCCTGTTTGCAGTTGTGTACAACTAAAGTACAATTCAATGAATCCTGTAAAAAAGGAACATATTAGAGATGGCACAACCCAAGAGAATGATTCAACTTGTATCACCAGAGAATCCTAAAGTTAAGCATTCTAATGATGTTTGAACATAATCATGAGTGAGAATATGCCTCATTATTGGTGGTCATACTTACTCGAAGGAGCATATTTGCTTGAGGTCCTTGAACATTGGGTTTAACATATCATGAATAGTCTACATTACATCATAGGTTAATGTTCTTCAAATGAGGTGTTGGTAGAGTTTTTTACTCACCTGTTGTTGTTAGGATTATTCATCCATTTTCTGTAGAGGTCTGTCGCCAGTGATTGGCACTCCGGAATGCCATAGTAACAAGCTGTGTTGACCGCATTGATTTCATTATACCTAATTGGAGGAAGTTATGAAGTTAGGCTACTGTATGTCTTGTAGAAAAATGCCCAAATCAGGCCCTCTCTGAAGAAAACACATTAATATATACATCTTGTTATAGATTTAATTAGAATTCAGTGGAATAATGTTCATTGGATAATCATTTATAAACAATAAAGAGAACGCTTTTGTCACAAAATGGGTTGTTGGTTGATTTGACTTTGAACTATAGTCCAGCAGCAGCCACAATCCTAATCAGGGGAATAAGCAGGCAAACCCTAAATTATCCTGTGATCACCCTTTGGTAGCTTCCCACAGAACAGTCAAGCTTAACTTTAGAAGCAATGTGTGAAGTATTTGTGCAACTTCAAACAGTAAAACAGTAGAAAAAAACCTTACAAAAAGATTCTACACCAGGTTAGGAACATACAGATTATTTTTATAAATAAACCAAGACCAAATTGACAACATTCCAATAAGTAGGACTTGAGATATTGAGGTTGTAAGGTTTTAGGTGAAAATATTACCAAGAAGCAAAAAGCGCTATTTGATATATCTGGTCGTGCTGGACTAGGACAAAGTCAAATGTTCAGGCCGACCACAATGCGGTGCGTGCCAATTACAGGGACTCAGTGAGGCCTACTGAATAAAAATAATGTAATGCTTGATGTGCACACTGCGAGGATGCGTGGTGCAGTTGAGGCGATGCATCAGTAACCATCCACACAGCAGCAGCAATGCTCTGATTCTGATCTGTGCAGCAGTGGTGATGCACCAGCTCCAATGAGCAGGGAGTTGCAATGTGAAGGTTTGACATCGACGAGGCTGCCGTCGATGGGGATACAAGGACCTTGCTCCAGGAAGAGCATTGAGCAGTGGTGGTTCCAAAGGCACTGCATTGGGCCCGAGACATGCTGCAGGGGCGATGCACCAGTTCTGATCCACCAAGAAGATGTGAAGCATCAGTTTGACAGAGGATGCGTTGGTTCCACTGGAGTAAATGCTTTAGGCCCACATCCAAGGGTTCAGGACGGGGTGGCACCACTAGGCAGTGCAGACTCAGAGATGGCAGAGTCCAGGTGCAGAAGCAGGGTGGGTTGATGTCTTTATGTCCCTGAGACTTCAGATCAGAAGCCCAGCCAACTAGCCTTTAGAGTCACGCTGGGTTCAAGTTGATGCAAGTTCGGTTCTTCTCACTCAGACAGGAGGGCGGCAGGCCAGCAGGTCTGCACAGCTAAGAAGGAGTCTAACAAAGCAGCAGTCCAGCAGAGTGGCAGTCCCTTCCACAGCACAGTAGTCCATCTTCTGCAGATTCTTCACAAGTCCAGAAGTGTACTGAAGTGATGCTGTCTGAGGTACAGTACTTATACCCAGTTGTGCCTTTTAAGTGGGGGAGAATTCAAAGACATGTCTTAGAAGTGCAAAGAGGTCCTACTTTCTGTCCTGGTTCCAGACCCACTACAGGGGGGTATGCAGCTCTTTGTGTGTGGGACAGGACGCAGTCTATTCAGGTGTAAGGGAGACTGGATCCAACTCCTCACCCGCACCAGGCATGTGATCAGAGACAGGCAGCAGGCACCAAATGGCTAAAGATGTTAAAAAATGGCAATTTTTAAAAGCTGCATTTTCAGAATTGCAAATTAAAATTCTATTTCACTATATGGTTCGATTTTAAATTGTGATTCCAGGGCCACCAAACTTGAAAAGTCTATCTCTTCACAATTGGGAATTGCACTTATTAAAAAGAATAAGGTAATTCCAGTGTTATCCTATGGGAAAGATAGGTCTTGCAGTAGTAGAAAACAAATGTGAGAGTTTTTCACTACCAGAATTTGTCAAACTAAAAACTACATTTCCTGCTGTTTAAATGCATTGCACCCTGCCCTCTGCATTTACCAGGGACCGCCAAAGGGGTGACCTGTATTTATAAAATAGGAAGGTTTGGTTCTGGCAAGAGGTTTATCTTGGCAGATCAAAATGGCAGTGTAAACTGTACACTTATGCCCAGATGCATCAACCTTTTTAGGAAGTGCAAACGGTGCGATTCGCAAAAATCGGCCTTTTGCACTTCCTAAATTGGTTACTGGGATGCATGAAGCATTTTTTGAAAATCGCTATTTTTTGCGAGTTCCAAAAATGCGATTGCTTTTAAGGAATCGCAAATTTGCGATTCCTTAAAAGCAATGCATCATCCTCAAAACATTTGCGATTTTACAAATTGCAAATGCAAATTACCACGAAGTTGAACTTCGTGGTAATTTTCAAAAATGTTTAAAAACGCATAAAAATGCATTTTTTAAACGTGTACGTTACAGGCACACATGTCCTTAGGACATGTGTGTATGTAACTCACATGTAAAAGTGCATTTCATGGGTGCAGGGGGGGTCCTTTGGACCCCCCTCTCCACCCTTGAAAGGCTTTGATGCATTCCGATTTGAAATTGCGAATTCGCAATTCCCACTCATTCCTATGGGCATTTCAGCCCATAGGAATGAATGGGAATTGCGGATTCGCTATTTGGAACTCGCAATTTTATTGGAATTCGGTAAAAATTGCGATTTTTACCGAATCTCAATAAAATAGCGAAATTAATGATGCATTGCCATTTGCGATTCCTTATTTGCGATTCCTTATTTTTCGCAAATAAGGAATCGCAAATGACAACGTTGATGCATCTAGGGGTTAGACTCTGCAATGGAGCCCAGAGCCATGACTTTACCACTGGTTATCAGTGGTATAGTGCTCTGAGTCCTAAGGCCTGCAAAACTGAGGTCAGTAAAAGCGGAGGAGGAAGGCAAAATGTTGGGGAAAGACCACCCTAAGGGTGTCTGGTCTAACAGCATTGGAATGCCAGTAGATCTCGCTTTGAAAGACATTAGTTGAGCTTTTGGCTTTGCCAATGCCTATTGCAGATGCTTAAAAGATTTAAAAAGAGACATATAAAAGTCAAATTGACTGGCTCCAGCTTGATGATGTGTAGGTGCACATGAATCACCACTTATGCAGATGTGCATCAAGGTGCTGTGTTGGTTTATTTTTCCAATGCTGAATAAAAATAAAGTCTGATCATCAACATATATGCATGATTAACCATCATGATGCTACAGCAGTAATTTTTTTTCTTTCAATATTCCAAGATCACAGTGCCCATCTTGGAGCAGTAAACGTGTGTGAAGGCGTATTATGGAACAAAGAGTGGGACAGCAGCAAGCTGCAACTACTGGGGGCTCTTTGATACAAAGAAAAAAAACATACAAAATTAAATAAGAAAATGGTATAGGGAGGGACAGTGGATCAATGGGGGGTGACTGTGAGCAGAGAGGGGTAGGGGAGTGACTGTGTAGCTTGGGGTAGGAAAAAAAAACTTAGGAGGGGTGGGGAAGCAATGAACGAATGGAGCAACATGAGGCGTACAGCGGTGGAGGTATATGGGAAGAAGTAGCACACAGCGGACAGTAGCGAAACACATGCCCTTCGATGGAGTGCTGGCATAAAAAGAAAAAAGTTACCCAATCAAAAGGATGGAATAGAAGCTATGATTCAGGAGCTAGACAAACAGAAGAAGAAGAAGGAAAGCCATTTAATAAGAAGCACGCAAATGAGATTCACAAGAAAACCAATCAATGGTAAATAAAGGGCTAACCCAAACACACTTTAAATGAATATTTTCACAATATGTCTTTTGATAACTCTGTATTTTGATTAAGCTGTCAGTAGACGAGAACTAAAAGCAGCACAGTTCATAGGGAGGGAAAAATGAAGACATACTGATTTTAATTTACCACATTACAATGAGAACTGATCCGAAACTGATTTATGCATTATACATTGTTATATTGTAACCCAGTGCTCCCCTGTGTGAATGCCATCCCTGTCAGGACATGTAAAATATTAAATGTATATGCTCTACTCTCAAATACCTGGTGCCCTATTGCCATTAAAGGCCTACATTTGGGGTGACATGTACATATTAAAAATTAAGGTTTATGCCTGTCAAAATTGTTTTTTTAACTGCACACCCAGGCAGCAGTGGCAGGCCCGGAGCCAGGGTTATACAGTGCACCTTTAGTGGGTGACACAATGAGTGCTGGTAGAATTTCATTATGGGCATGGGCCTGGGGTACATGTAGTACCATGTAGTACCATACTGTAGGGAGTTAGAGGTAAATTACATGTGCCTATCAGATGCATGCCAATTTTTACGATATTAAGAAGGGAGCACAATCACTTTAACACTGGCTAGCAAGAGTAGAGAGCACAGACTCCCATGACCAACACAAATGGATTCGGAAAAAAAGGTTAAGTATTCTGGTGAATACAACACAAAAGGTGGTAACTTCCAACAGTAGTTAGATCCATGCAAGGTAAACAACCCAGAAATCGCCTAGATGTCTAGTTTTCAAAACATATCTGAGGATGGTAGGTTTTCATGGGTGTTGGCAAACCCTTGGACTGCAGCTCTGACATGCCAAGGATTGATGTCATTCACTTAAAAAATACTGATGTTTCTGCAGTTCTTTTTAAGGTTTCAATGGTGTGGGTACTGATTGTTTGATTGATTTTTACATTTCTAAAGTGCAACAAATGCCTGTAGGTTTCTTGGTGCTACCATGTCATGAACGAAAGAGGAAAACTTCTAGAGAAATTTTAGATGGGCAGAGTAAACAGCCAAGCAATGAGAGATTTTCTGTAAGCCATGAAATTAGGCTGAATTCTCAAATGACAAGGAATTTGGTTCCAAAGGGACAATGGGGCGTGAGACAAACGTCTACCTCTCCACGAGGCTTCACGGATAACTGGGATAGTTTCTTTCAAGGCTGTGACGGATTTAAGATGTTAATTAAGAATGTTCTTAAGGAAGTCAGGACTGCTGAGGTGTAGCGTTTTGTGGGCTATACAAAGCACCTTGAAAGCAACTCTCTTTTTTTTTTATTGGAAGTCAATAAATACTTTTTCTATTGGTAGAAGTGTAGGAATGCTTCTTGGTAAGACATTTATTGCACCCTGCAGATTCTGGAACGTTTCTTCAAAGAAATGTGGGGAAATTCTATAATTTCATCTAACATTTGATGTTTGCAGGACACCCTGCAAAAACGTCCACAGCGCCACTGAAAGCATGCCTTAACGCTGCGGCAAGAATTATCACCGGATCTAGGAAATACGATCATATATCACCACATTTGAAAGCTTTAAACTGGCTACCTTTTGAAGCCAGAATCCAAATGTAGTTAACATGTATCACCCATAAAGCGCTACACCACAACACCCCAAGATACCTAGCGAAGAAAATTCAGTTGTCGGGAGGTAACAGACCAGCTAGGAGTGCTGAGGAGATGCTGTTACGGCTAGCCTTTTTCCGTAAGAAAAAAACCTATGACAGAGCGTTCTCAGGAGCTGCCCCCAGAATCTGGAACTCACTCCCTCCTAACATTAGGAAGATCCAGAATGTGGCAACATTCAAACGAGAAGTGAAGAGCTTTCTGATGAAGAAATACTCTACTTAGAGTAGAACATTCATGAACTTATAACGACCTACCTCATACCTGTTACTTATATTGCGTACGATTGAAGCTTAGCCGCAACTGACTACTTAACGCTAACTACACATGTGTTTTTGAATATATATCACCTACCTCAGATTTGTTGTTCGTATAACTGTTGATATATTTGTCTATTTTCTAAGTCTTCTATGTTAAGCGCTCTGATACCCACGGGTCTTGTTCGCGCTATACAAAACTTTATAATAAATAAATAAATAAATAAAACCCTCGTTAGGAAAAGTTGTAGGTATCTATGCAAGCCCTCCACCATTAATACCCACATTGTCTGGGGTTGGTAGGTTTCTCATAGTGCTGCCTGACTCCTGGCTCCATTACTGCAGCTGCTCTGGGTTACTGTTTTCATTAGGAGTAGTGTAGGAACATTGAATTGCAGAACCTTTCTTATTTTAAGAAGATTCCACAAATTTCTACACGAGCAACACCACCCTATTTCCTTTGGTGCCTGACGACCAACGACCATATCCAAAGATTTTGTCTTTTCATATAGTAGTGTATTGGGCCTTTCCTGTCAGATAGGTGATTTAAACATGTGAGCGCTGTTTTTTTTATTATTGTTTTTGGGGAAAAGTGTGTAGAAGCAGAATGGTACTACGTTGTCAATTCCTATTACATTTCTCTATATTTTTGGTTTCCAATTGTATCTAAACTCAGACTTATAGGCACATTTCAGAAATGCATTGCTTTCATTCTTGCTAAAACTTTATTCCTTAGGTCTTTTGTTATGAATCTGAAGCTTGATCATAGTGAGAGCCCCAGTTAAGTTGTATATATTAAAAGATTCTGATGAACACAAAGGCATTTTACTTTTTTAGGTCAGCCTTTTGTAGAAACTATTATGATTCTCATATATATATATTCTATTTATTTACACAGTGTTCTTATTTCAAAGACTAGTTTCTTTGGTAATCATTCACATATCACACTTCGGGCGGATTACAATGTAGCTCGGAAGGCGCCAACCTAGAGTCGGAGACTTCCGAGCCGCATCGTAATGGGCCGGTCGGATTCCTCATTTTGATGGAGGCAGTCATAAAGGCATGCAGCAAGTAATTTCAAGTGCGGAAACCATGTCGGAAAGAGTCTTCGGGGGCCCCCAGCAGAGCCGACTTCTGTGCACGTCCTCCAGTTGGAGACAGAGGGGGCACCTATGGTGCCCCCTGTGGATCCATACACCTTGTTGCAGGCTCCCTGAGGTGCCTGCCAAGGGGTGCAGGGATGAAGCGTACCTCCCATTTTACTATGGGAGCATGCATTACAGCCAGTTTATGATCGAAATTCATACTCCCACAGTAAAATGTAGGAATGCGACCGAACAGTGTTCGGTCGCATCCTAATGAGGTGCTTGGGACTACCGACTGGGTTTTGGTTGGTCTCATGACTGATGCGGGACTTCCGTCTGACATCGTAATGAGGACTTTAGCTAGAATTGCATTTTTTTCAGAGAGTGAACTTACCAAAATGTCCAATCAGGGCTCAGCACTAGAGCGGTGGCTTATCATCGCTGGATGAGCTAAAAATAATGTTATTTGAACCCTAGATGCATTTTTCACAGGGTGTGTTTGTTGGTGTAAAGGTCTGAAAACAGTGCCTGGTATACATTTTCTCTCTTGATAGCAAATGAGGGATCACTTTGCTCACTCATACAAAGTAAATTTACCCCCCCCTTTTGTTGCTTGATAGTTCTCTCTTTGACCTGTTATTGAGATTTGCAAATATTCTGAGGCGCCTGAATGGCAACACGCCCATCCCATTTCCTTTACTATTTTTAAACATTTATTTTAGCACAGATATGTAAAGATGGCATTAACATTTTGATTAAAATTTGTAATACGTACACTTTCACTCAATTCATTCAAAGTAGCATTTGAAATACTAAGGCTAGTCACTTAGAGAAAAATGAACACAATTTTTATTAGCTTCCTTTATGGGTGTTCAGCTTAAATAATTTTACCTATCTATATATATACATGTATGAATGCATTGCGTGCTATCTTCTTTTAGCTTTCTGTGTTCCAAATGGGGTTGGCCAGTTCTGCTCCAATTACTTCTAAGGCCCTTTAGCACCTTCAGTAGGAGTGAGAACACGTTATGACCTTGACCAAGGCTATGAGAGTTGATCTAAATTGGAGTGACTTGAGGGGGCCTGCGTAGAGGTCTTCCAGAGGAAAGAAGGGTTCACCCATCTTATATTTAGGGCATCTGGGAAATTCACAGTAAAGAAAAAATGAAATGCTGCAAAATGAGGTGGGGAGAGTGCAAGAAAGTAGCTAAGATTGTGTAGGAAACATTCTCTGATCTCTGGTTAGTGCACAAGATCAAACTAAGCACTCCTCAGAATAGTCTTGTTGTGGGATTACAACTGAAGAAGGTCCTGCTGGAGAAAGAAATCTAAATAACTTGTATATCACAGGACTCATGACGTGTGAAGGGAGCCTGAGACTGAAACTGCTCTCCAAAGGTACAGTAGTTGTCCTTCTATTTATCTCTTACAGGAACTCCAAAATCAGGACTCCTGATTCCAAAAGGGTCCAGGTAACCACAGAGGACTGTAAACTGCAGGTTCTCTAGCTGGAGAGTGACCAGAAGCATGGCATGAGGATCTGAGACCTGTAAGACCTTCCAAGCAGTTGTAACAAATTTGGAGTTGCTCATATATTCCACCCTAGGGGACCCACACAAAGTTCTACTGCCTGCCCTGGGTGGTTAAACCTAAGGCAGGCAGGAAAACTAGTCTTTTTCTACTATGAACATTTTGCCATGCTGAAAAATGGTTCACCAGGGTCTCGTGGTAAAGGTAACTTGTCTATAATGGTCCTGCCCTGCTCGGAGGATTTTGAAATCTGAAAAAGTAACCAAGTACAAAGGTAAAACTTGAACCAAGGCCAAAAATCCATCACTGAGATGCAGTAACCTCAACGGCTACGAAATCCAGATTTCTTCCTCTCAGTGCTTTCGGTGCTAAATCTATTAGCTTCAGGGCACCTCGACAACGATGTATCTGACTTCAAAAGACCCACACTGTCCTCAGCTTTACTCCTTCTCCACCAAAGGATTTTGACTTCCATTTAAAAAAGTCCAAAAGTAACCTTTTTTAATTGGAGAATCCGCTTGATACATACGGCCTCCACTCCATTGCAGTCTGCTTGAAATTGAGCATAGATCTAGTCAATCGTGAACTGTTATTTGTCAATAGGGTTTACTTCTTCTAGGTGCTTTTTGCTTTCAAACCTTTGGAAATTCATATCTCTGGTCTGGTGATACTTGATGATTTTGGCGACTCTTTGTTCCTTCTTTATTTTCTTTATTCTTTTTGATTGTTTTGGGAATTTTACTGTGTCGCTTAAAGTTTTTGGTACTTCTAAAATTCAACACTCAACTCTGTGGGGAATTATCATAATTACCAATGGTTGAGCAGAGTTTTTCCAAGTCTGAAGTCTCCACCGTATGGTACCTGTCACATGGTGGAGGTATGAGCTCAAACTCCCTTTTCTGTATGGGAGCTTGTGATGTGGCCAGTTTCCTACCTCAGCACATGATCCCACACAGAAAGGAAACTTGCGACTGCACATCAAAATTCAGCGTTGGGACCGCGGACTGGAGATAGGTCGGACCCGTGTCCGCAACATCCACCCGACATTGAAATAAGGCCCTCTGTCTAAGGTGGGACTTCATGGATATCAGTAATATAATAAGCAATGAAAGGCCATTTTACAACCTCCAAATGGTCATGGCTGCAAAGTCAGAATTTGAAACATTTAGAACACTTTGTGACAGACATGCAAACATTAGTCTCTTTGAACTCACTGGTCTGTCAAGCCATCAGGAAGGAGTTTCCAGTCATTCGTCTCATTTTTGAAGTGCAGGAATAAAGGTCCGACTTGTTTTCGAAGATATTGCTATAGAAAAACATAGATTTAATTATAGCAGGAATACCTTTTTCACATTTTTTGGGATATCTTGGAATTTCAGTCCATTAGGTAGACTGTTAACTATATTTAGACATCATATCAAGACTATATTAATGTTTTGTCTACATAAGTAATGTATACGTTTTGCTTTTGGGAAAAAAGTACTGTCACCATGTAATATTGTGACTTATCACAATCATAGAAACAGAAAACAACCCAACCTGTTACCAAAATGGACAACATATCCTCGGCCAGAATATGAACAGCAAAGCTCATCCTTCTAAAAGCTAACTGCCTGCTTCTTTAACTGGCTACATCCCTTCTTGATTGATCCTTTATATAATTTCTCATGAATAAATGGCAAGGACTTTTAAAGTTAGATCATATGCTATTATTATTATAGTGGTTTTACCAAAGAAAAAAATTAAGCATTGGCATTGCCAGTAGGTCTGACTTTACTGTGCTAACACAAGCGCGCACCATTTTTCACAGCTCCTTTTCCAGATATTAGCACATAAAAGCCAGTTGTGATAGCTTTGACAATGCTTGTTCTTAATGTGATACATTTTAAAAGAGCCCAAATAATTTTTAATTGAAATTGTTTATGATTGATAATAGATGATGGACTAGAGTTAGTGGATGGGTGGTGGATGAGTGGATACAAATGAATGATTAATGCATGCTAATAAGATGATAACTGGCAATAGAAAATGAATGTGATGACTGGAATAGATGGTGCACAAATGGGATGGGATTGGTTAATAAACAGAGTGTGAGTTAAGGGTGAATGTACAGAGAATGGTGAATAAATAAAGAAAGGAGAGAGTAGTTGTTGGATGCTGAATGAAGGGTGTAAAATTATAGGAACAGCGGTCCAGCTACTGAAAAAAAAGTGCATTGCCAATACCAGCTTGTGCATACTAATATAGCTTCTTATGTGTTGGGTTTTATGAATAATTTGTGAGGCGTTCATATGCCTTGAATTCTAAAGAGGGGTTGTCTTATGACATATCAACCCCAAAAATATTGTGGTATGAAAATAATGTAGAAAATGTATTGGTCACAAAAATATAACATTATTCATTGGTAAGTACAGAAATATCATTTGCTATAATATTGCCATTGAAATTGTAGTTATATATATATTGGATTATCATCATTATTATAATTTAAAATAAAAGTTAAATTGTTTAACAAAAATGATTTATTTAATATTTGCTTAACTTAAAACTAAGGGCCTGTTTACAATGTCGCTCAGTAGGCCCCTGACCGCTGGCCGGAGGTTTTATGACCGACTTGGTAGCTAGGAAGTCCAGCCCCCTTATTATGATAATGGTGGTCGGAATTTAAACTGGTAGTAGACTACTACGGGCCCAAAGGACGGTATTTCTGTCTTCGGGATTATGACGTTGGTTTCCAAAAACCAATCCAATGTCGTTCTTTACGAAATAGAATGGCTGTCAGAAACTTGCTTTAGCGGCCCCTAGCAGTGCCCCCTTTGCCCCTGGCCCTCCGCATTTGGGTCTGGGGGGCACATATGTTGCCCCCAAAACATCCATGAGGTACCTGCCACTCAGTGCAGGGATGTTTACAAACTTCCATTTTTTAAATTGGAGCTAGTGCTGTGGGCGGTTTTGGCCTGCTACACAAGCGCCCATTGAAAAATGGAAGTTTGCGACCTCATCATATGCGGTTACATCTTGATTGGGGTTGCCAGAACTCCAAACCTATGGTCGAGCGGTTCCTTACCCGAAGGTGTCGGTCTGAGGCAAGTTCGACTGCCAGCGTAATTAAGGCCTAAATGTTAATGTATTAGCTATAATGTAAAAAGATATATACCTTTAGACAAAAGCATACTTTTTTATGATAGGTATTGATGTTAAATTGTAATTTATGATATATTTGTGATGCACACAGAGATAATTCTTAGTTACAAATATATAATGTAATTTACATTAAACTAAAACATCACACACTTATATTAATTAATTATTAAAGAGATTAAACTACAGTTGAAATGTATTCAACCATCTGAAATAATGTGCAAAAATACACATCAAAAATGATGTTTTTGTAATTGTAAATAAATAAAATATAGATATAGAATCTGATTAGAAAAAGTATTCTTGCTAAAGTAAATATTTTTAAATTAGTTTATTAAATTAAAGATGCTAAAATAGCTACTAAACGTAAACTTAAGTTAATATGTAGTAACCAAAGTCAATCCAAAACTAACTAAAAAAAACAATTAAATAACAATGTTTTATTCTAACTAAAATCCTGTATAAATTTAGGAAAATGCCTAAATTGGGGAGATAAAATGTATTATGCTAACTCAAGTCTATCAAAGATTGGTGTAGGAGCGCATAATTTGGTAGGTGGTCATATTTAATATTCCAACTCCAGCCTAGCAAACACTGAGGAACGTGCATACATTGGGTTGTGGGAGTGGTCAGATTTAATATCTAACTTTAGTCTAACAAAAATTCTGGAATGTGCATTCATTGGGAGGGTCAGATTTACTATTCTAACAAACACTGGAGAAAAAACATACATTGGTTAGGAGTCGAAATACAATGGCTTTTGGCGACCGAATCGGATACAAGTCCGAACGATTAATTACGATGGAAGGAAACTGTTTGGGCTGTCTGATTCAAGACGCCGATGCAAACATGTGTTCAGAAGATATCTGGATACTCCTTCTGCTGGTTTAAACTTACGAGATTTACTAAGCAACGAGAGCCATTTCCAATCAACTAGATGAGACATGTCCTCTCATAGTTGAGATCTGAATTAAAACGGTTGAAGTACTGGCTGGCTCTAATTCACTTATAGAAGATACTAAATCGATGACTATCAACATTTAGGAATCTGTAATTGATTTGATTTGGAACATTATTCCCTTTATGACACTATTTCTGAAATAAAATACAATTGCCCAGACGAAGTCCGAAGAGCCAGCATAGACACGTTTTGGCAAAATTAGTTGGCTATTTGTATTACTGAAGAAACCCTTGATGATTTGTACCCGGTGATTGGACTGAATTGAGAATTTGAAATTGGAATAAATAAAGAAGACACGGAAAACTACAGTAATTGGAAAAGGCTGTTATTGATATGGACATTTGTATTTACTAGAGTTGCTCAGGTTAGGGATTTCTGTAGGTCAGTTCCGGTTGGCATTCAGACAGACCGAGTTGTTTGGAGCCAAGTCGTACAGCTCTATAGACACTGTTTTCGACCAAGTGATTATGATGTCAGAATCGGACAGCCATTCCAAATTGATTTGTCTTACACAAAACAGCTGTCAGAATAGTCTTTAGGGGCCCTTAGCGGTCCCCCCTTCACCCGTAGGCCTCCGGTTGGGGCCCATTGGTACCTTGTAATCGTTTGGTCGGACTTTGCAGAACCTGATTCAGTCTGAAAGGATTCCAAACCGATTAGGTCAGAAGAGTTTCGGACAACACCGTAATCGGTCCTTCAATATTTTAAATTGCAGCTAACAAACATTGGTGAAAGTGCATACATTGGAGTGGAGGTGGGTCAGTTTACTCTTTTAATTTCACGCTAATAGTGGGGAACATGCATAATTTTGGGAGCGGCAGGATAAGAGAGCAAGGGTTAATATTCTAACTCCAACCTAAAAAAAAAGAGGTAAGTGCATATGTTGTGCGGGGGTGTCAGATTTATTATTTTAATTTCAACCAAGCAAGCACTGAGCAAAGTGCATGCTTTAGTGATGCAAATGCAACACACATTAATAAAATACTTACATTTTAATTTTTTCCATAGAAGAATAAATTAATTAAAAATCCTAAATATAAGAACTAAAATAAAATGAGTCACATCTTAAAGATAACAAAATCTCAGATTAGCACTAAATTCTTTGTTAATAAATAACATTTTAAATAAACACTTTGCTGGGACCGGCCGCCAGTGGTGCGGCGGTCCCGCCCTGGAAATTTGGATGCCACCGCCACCATGGCGGTTGCATCCTCCATTCCCAGCATTGTGGCGGGCGGTGCTCACAGCACCACCTGCCACAATGCTGGGAATTCACTGCGTGCATTGTCATGCACAAGGTGACAGGCACCGTGAGGTGCCTGCCACCATGTCCATGACAATGCCGGGGGGTACCTGTGGTACCCCGAATGTGGAACCCTCATCCCCCCAATATCCTGGGGGCCAGCAACAGGTCCCCAAAAGCAGAATCTGCATGCCTTTCCGTGGCGGTAACCCTGCCACGGAAAGGCATGTTTCCACCCCCCATACTTATATCGATGGAGGTGTCTAGCAGACACCGCCACCATATTAAACCTTTTTCCGTAAAAGCGGCGTCCGGTCTTCCCCTTCACCGCGGTACCTCCGCCATACTAATATTGTGGGAGTAAATGGGTGGCGGTCGACGAAGGATGTAGGGTGGATTGCCACCGCCATGCGGGCAGTGGCGATCAGCCCTACATCATAATAACCCCTTTGCGTCAACCGCCGGCAGCAGTACCACAAAACAAAATAAAATGAAAAAAAAAACTTTTACTTCAAGTATATTGTAACCAGCGCTTTAAATTGGTTAGTACCTTCCGGTACAGAGTACCGGCACTTTTATTTATTTTAAGAGGGTGAGTACATGCTCTTCTCAAGAGTGACATAATACTTTTAATTGGAGAGTACCCGCACTTCCCTGTAAGAAGCAGGTACTCTGAACTTCTATTTTTTCATTTCAAGCACTGATTGTAGCCTTAAGTTAAATAAAACCACTACCTATCTTTCCCCAATACAACACACAAACCCACATTTTTTTAAAACATTTATAAAAATGTCAATAAATCAAATAAATAAATGTTTTAAATATTTGGCAGGTGGCACGTTTTTATTGTGCAGTTTATTGAAATACCCCAACAAACCTCACTACAAAACCCTACAAATAAAACATTTCTATACAATATAAATGTACATATAAACATTAAATAGCATCATTAATACGCTATTTAGTTATGAATAAAATAGTTTTTATTTAAAACGTGCTCAATGCCTCAATAAACTCCACAACTCAAAATTAAATCTGATTAAATAATTTATACATGTTTAAACATTCAAACAAATAAGTACAAAATGAATCAGTTAACATTAATTAATAAACAATTTAAAGACACTACCCATCCAAATACATATTTAATTCTAAAGCATGAACTAAAAATGTAATGAACAGTTAAAAAATATTAAACTTGTAAAAACATAAATAGCAAACAAAAAGCAACAAATTAGTCAGTCACAATGAATGTACATATAATTTAAAATACACTACACGTCCAATACACCCAACTACCAAAAAAAGTTCTACATTACTATAATATTGTTAAAAATAATTCAAAGTATATCTCTTAATTAAATAAATGAAACAAAAATGCAATACAGTGTAAAAATAAACAGTATTATTGTAAACTGTTTAACTTTGATAGTACTGTAAAAACAAAACAAAAAAATATTTTAGTATGTTAGACCAAAATATTATTGTGGTTATAATATTTTTAACCATGATGTTATGGTCACATAATATTTATGATTTGATATTTAGTTGGAACCTCTGTGAAGAGAGAGCAGAAAAGATGCTGTGGACAACAACATTACAGGGATAGAAAAGACCAGGGGTGAGTGTGGTAGAAGGAGAAAGAAAGTAGATCAAGGGGGAACCATAACAGATGGAGAGCACAGGACTGACAAGGCGGCCAGGACATTTAGAAAACAAACTAAGACTGAGGGGAGAAATAGGGCTGAAGGGGCATGGTGCAGAAGTCAGTGCTGTGCGGATTATAATGTGGATAGAAAAGCTTTTGTCAAGGTAGTGAGTTTGTCGTGCCAACCCAGAAATCTTCCATTTTCCCTCCACACCCAAACCCCAGTCCCAGTTTGGAATGGCAGCATTTTTCCCTCCTTTCGCAGTACATGATTGCTTTGTGATTCCTGTGTCCCATTGTGACTCTGTCATCTCAGTAGACCACTTCCTGTCTGTCCTAGAAGTCATTTATCACAAATAACTGCAATGTGTAGTAGTATTTTATGATATCAGGGATTGATAGACCTCCATCAAACACACCCCTGTGCAATTTGCCCAAAGCTGTGTGCGGGGTCCCTCTGTTCCAGAGGAGTAAAAGTAGTTCCTGTTCTATTTTTCTGAAGTACTCATAGGAAATTTTATGCTGCATTCCCCTGAGTTGCGCAGACAAATCAGTAGAAGATACTGAATGTTTTGCACCCCTGGGTATCCCTTCATAACTTACGTGGCCCCTTCTGTTTGATTTGTCTCATATCTGCACTTAAAACTGTATCCATCAAAGCTTGACTCTGTTCCCCATAATAATGTCTTAGTACCGGGTTCTCCATCTGGTGTGAGACAGTGATTCATTTCTCATTCAGGGATCTCTGGGTTATCGGTCTCCAGACCTGGTCGAGTTATGACCTGCCAGTTCTGTGTCCAAGGAAGGGATTCTGTGTTTCTTACCCCTTCCAGTTCCGACCATTCTCCTTGCCTCCAGCCAGTCCCATGCCTCAGCTGAGGAAGGAAAGTGCTGTGTACATCATCATGTATTTCAAGTCTTTGTCCCTTAATGCTTTCTTGACTGCCTCAAAGCTGCGATGCTGTCTCTCTACCGAGAGGGTGAACTTTCAAAATGTAGATCCCCGTGTGCTTATGAAGCCTCCAGGATCACCTCCCAGTCTCTGTAGTTAAACACCCTTGGTATGAACATGCATGGGGGTCACCAGGGCAAGGTGGAGGGCCCAGCACTCTATATGCCCTTTTTTTTGATTAACATGTGGACAGTCTCTTGGGGTGTAGTATTTTAAGGATAAGGTCTTCCAAAAAGAGGTCAGTACTTGGTCCCTCTGCCCCTTCAGGGACCTCCACCACACAGATGTTATGACACCTGGCCCCTCCCTCCTGATCTTCCAGATAGGCTGTGGTGATCAGATTCTGTTTGGTAAGGATTACAAATTATTCCTCCAGTGTTTTTTTTCTGGAATGTAGGGCGTTGATTTTCATTCCAGCCACTATGACTTTCTCATCAATGTTACACCCATCAGCCAGCAATAGGTTGATGTCTTTGGTGACAATATCCAACTTTGGTTCTTGGGTACCACGGAGTGCCTTTACATCCAATTTTATCTAATGGAGTGGCAGTTCTGGTGCAGTGTCTGGTTCGTGAGTGGTCCCGGTGGTCTTGCCTTCTCTCTCTGTGCCACCTGTTGTCATCATCACAACCATGTGTCTATCGAGGTTATTGGTCTGTGGAAGTGGAGGGCCCCAGTTCCTTACCATTGCCCCAATATCTTAGAGGGACACTGCGCCAGTGCAAGAGTCAGGGGCACTTGTGTCTTGCACCGCAGGCTTGCGTGCAGTCTCTTTGGCTGTGTGATTTATTAAAGTCTCAGTTCTTTCTTGAGTCCGACCATCGCAGAGAATGCCAGCAATGATACTTTACATTGCCCTGTGGCCCTGCCTCCCAGCCAGATTTCTCCCGGTGAGGATTCAGGCTGAGTGCCACGGAGATCTATACCACTGTCTTGCCCCTACGTTCCAGGATCTTGAGTTCCAGAACTTTTGTTTTGTCCATATTAACTGTCAATTTCATCCTAGTACAGCATTGATGGAACATGCTCCATTTTCTTTGCCGGCCTACCTCTGTCATGTTCATTATAACCAAGTCATCAGTGTATAAGAAGCATGGGACATGAGTGCAATTCATTTTTGGGCTTAAGCTCGTGGTTCTTTTTAAGGCTGTAGGTAAATCTGCTAAGGATTTAGAACATAACAGCGAGGCAAAAACATAGCCTTGGCGAAGACCATTCCTAATTTTTATTTTACTAGTAAGCGTACCATTAGTATCCGCAATCACCCATGCCCAGTTCTGCCTTTGTAGCTATTGGAGTATTAGAAGTAAGGCTTTTGGGAATTCATGGGTAATTAAGGTTTTCCACAACAGATCAAAGTGCACCAGATTGAATGCAGCACAGAAGTCAACAAAGCAGCAGATGAATTTCCCCCTTTGGTCTGCAAACTTTTTTTGCAGAGCCATAATCTAAAACAATGGATTAGCATTGAGTGACCCTCATTAAAGCCTCCATGTCTTATTTGTTTCTACCCAATCTTTCAACAGCTACAGCAACATTTTTGAAAATAACTTTACCCCTACAGCTAATAAACTAATCAAAGGTAGTTTTTAGCTAGTGTGGTGGCCTCTTTCTTATGAATGGGTCTTAGTATTGCCCCCTTCCAACCTTCTGGGAAAGGGCCAGATGCTAAGAGCCTTATTATGACTGTGGCGGTGCGGGAGCGAGACAACCCCACACCACCAAACCCATGTTTAAAACGCATGCCAGATTAGGAGTTTTCTCCTGTCTGGAGGGCAGTCCATTGGGGTTCCCAGGATGGTGCTTATGAAATAGGCAATGCAATGGGAACTTCAGAGGGAGCACCTGCACAGCATGGATTGCTCCAGTCCATGCCATTCAGGTACTGGTGTGCAAGCTCACAGGGGTCAGATGTTGCATTCACACAGCGTGAGGCACCAGGGGGGCCTTTGTTTCCTCACTGCCACACTTTTGATGGCAGTCGCACTGCCTTGAAAAGTGTGGTCGTGAAGAAACTCATAATATGTTTGGTGGGATGCAGCCGCCATATTGCATATTGCATATTGCATAAACCATATTGCGGCTCAAGACTGCCAGCCCTCTGCCAGGGATCTCTGATCCCTGGCGGTTGCGGTAGTCCTAGTGCAGCCCGACGGCCCTGGTCATAATCGGGCAGTCGGAATACTGCTATTGCTGTGTCCCCGTGAATCTGCCGGTCCTTCAACTGCCAGACTCATTATAGGGCTCTATGACTCCTTGGTACATCAAGTAATAACATTTTGCCAACCTGTCTACATTAGATCTGATCATGACAGCTAGGTTATCTGGGTCCGCTGATTTTGTCAGTTTTAAAGGCTTTATGATTTCTTTGATCGTCTCGATCGAATATTGTGATTGGATCTCTTTGATCACTATAAAGCTTTCCTCTCACTGCAACCATACATTTCTTCCAGAGTATTGATCCAAGTGTCTTCGCCAACCAAACATCTTACTTTGCCTGCATTCTTTCCTGTTCCATCTTATTCCATCCCATTCATTACTTGTGTTTCAATTACTTCTAACATATTTTTACAAAAAGTCCTGAAATAATCTTTTTTTTCTCATTCAATTTACTCTTATACTCTCTTTTAGCCCTACATATGTTCTCTATCCCTTAATTGTAATTTTTCTTGAGGAAATCTCCCCTTTTTGCATCTGTTGTTTCATTCTTCTACACTTCCCATCGACACAACCATTTATCTTACTAACACCTAATTGCACACTGTTCTCTTCTTGCAAATTTGCTTTGACTTCAACCTTTAAAAATTCGTCAACTTGATTTATTATTTCATAACACTAATTCAAAAAGTCGTTAGGTATCTTGTTCTACCTGAATTACTTCTTGTTGTAGCTGAAACCTGCTAAAAAGGCATAGGTGTTTGTAATGTGGTTGTGTGTTCTTCTTGCAAGGGAATAAACTTTTCCCTTTGTACTCATACCCCAAAGTTTAACGCTAATGCCTCTGGAAGACCCTTGCCACCAAGAAGACTGCAGCTCTGGGGGTCTTCCGACAATCATATTTCTTGACCGCGCGGCCAGCAGCGATATACTTTGTGACGGTCAATGGTTTTCCATATTTATTGATGCCTGTGTTTTTATTTCGTCTGCACGTCTCGTATGCACACATATGCATGATACTTGTGGAAAAATACCACCTACCTATTCCCAGAGTCTGGCCCACCTGTGAGCAGTCCAGAAAGGGGTATATGGTACAAACCTGACTTTCCTGGATATCTCTGCAAACACAGTTGCATTCTTTGGAGTAAAGATGCTTTTGTGAAGGGAGGACCTGGATAAAATGATCCATGTTACCCTTCCGACAGACAAACAGGAAAGGGGTGAGTATGCACCCCAAATCCTTCGATTCCACTGACTTGAAGCCGGCAGTCCCACCTTCTCTGTCGGCCCATCGGAAAGCCAACTTGTAATACAGACGGCAGTATACTTCTCAATACCGCCTTATGGCAGCTGCTATTGACCGACTGCAGCCAAAGTGGTCTGCATTGCTTCGCAGATGGCTAGTGGTGTCGGTGGTTTACCGGTGGCCTTTGAAAAAAGCAATCTGACAATCTTGTAATACGGTGTCGGACCGCCGAGTTCATGGATGTCGGATTGTAACCGCGGGTACTGCCATTCCCAGACAGCCAAACTCGTAATCAGACCCTACGTGCAATGTACAGTGATCACTTTCTTCAATTTTTTAAACCTTAAAGTTCTTCACTTTACAGAAGAACCATGTTTAGATAAAGATATAATCTAAAAATGTGTCTTCATCAGTATTAAATGCCCATTTACTCTAAAGAAAGTAATTGGTGCTAGAAATGCTAGTAATGCAACATATTGCGCCGTATGTGCATTATTTGGGAAACAAGGCAGATTAACTTTAGAAGCAGTTAATATAGCATTTTATAGGTCACCTTTTTGTGACTAAAATCCCCTCCTAATGATACCATATGTGAATCATATTTTGCACCTAGCCTTTCAAGGTCTTTTTTCATAAGCATTAGCTGATTCTCATAGTATTACTGTACTAGATGTCTGGATATATAGATTGCCATTTGTATGTTTTCTTACTCAGTTGGATTAAGCAAGGCAGAATCCATTAACAGGGTACTTTAAAGCCAACACTTTGTTTTTGCCAATTTCATAGAAATTATCCTCATCAGGCCCCCGAGGGAAACATGACAAAAACTGTCAATCAGCACATGCTCTTTGCACAGCTATGTTTCTTGTAAGCACTGGATATTATACATTTCCAGCAATAACTTAAATATTTTCAAGGTTAATCACTTTCTAAATCCACCTACATTCCAGGATTAAACCAACAGGCTGTGCAAAGTACCTTTCTCCTAATCCAGGTCACGCATACCGCCTGTACTCCTTCACATTAATATGTAAGGGTAGCTGATAAACATTAATAATGGTTCAACTCAAGTAGAAGAGTGAACTGTTGAGTCTGAGGTTCAGAACTAGGTAGAGGTTGCATAAAAAACAGAGATGGGTGAACACTGTAGGACAGAGGAAAGACAAGACATCAGTAGAAATCATTGGAAGGAAAGAGATGACTGGGTGGCAGATGGGTTTTTAGACAAAGACCGAAGATTTGGGAGATCGTCATGTAGGAAGAGCAGTGGGGTGATTTCTGGAACAACTGTGATAGATAGGACACAGTGCAGAGGTTGGAAGAGCAATAGGCATGTCTGGTATAGGTGTGGCACTGTAGGTAGGGCCATACATTGGGCTGATACACATAACAGAGAATCTTTACTGTCACCCGATGACAAAACGGTTTAATAGCGGACAGTTGTGCTCTTTGGTCAATAGTTAAAGAGGGCGCAATGGCTCAGTGGCAACCAAGGTAGAACTGGGGTGGGGAGAGAAGCACAATGTGGGGGGAAGAAAAATACAGAAGCTAGGAAGGAGAGCAGAGTGAGAGGGATGTCAGAACATAGTCTGAGGTGGAGAGGCAAAGCAGCAAAAAGCACTGCAAAGGCTGAGGAGGAAGGTTGGGCTGAAAAGAAGTGCAGTGTGGATACAAGTGCACCATACACAGAAGCTTCCAGCAATGTGCAACATCAAGAGGATTTTAAAAGGGCAAAATACAACTTCTATACAATTTTTCCGCTATTTACAATTCTGCCATGCCCTGGCCCCCGATCAGGACGGAATTTAGTCCGTTGGAGGCCCGAGTTTTCATGGGGGATATTGAGAATAAAAAGATATCACGCATATACAAATCCCTAGTCATACACTGTTCCTCTGATGTACAATCACTAAAGGAGACCTGGGAGGATGATGTCGGGAAACTGGAGGGGGAAGACTGGAATGAGGTGCTGGCAGGTCCAGGGGCGCGGCCATTTCGGTTCGCCTCAGGCTGATTCAGTTCAAATACCTTCACAGGGTGTACTACACATGGCGGAGGTTATGGAGGGCGGGCCTCATTACGTCCCCGGAATGTACTAGGTGTGGATGTGAGGAGGGCACTTTCTATCATACGGTGTGGAGTTGTGGAGGTTTAGATGGATTCCGGAGTGGAGTTTGGAATAGCTTGGATGAGGCGCTGGGATGGGTGCTCCCGCGCACCCCACGACTGGGATTGCTGCATGTCCTAGATGATGTGGGAGGCAACCTTTATAAAAGGCATCTATTGTTACTGGGACTCACGGTGGCCAAACGTGATATTGCGAGGGCGTGGAAGGACCCACGGGCCCCGTCTCTTGTAGCATGGAAAAGGGGCCTAGATTTTTGTATGGGGATGGAGAAGCCCATATTTCTTGCTCGAGGCTGCCCTCGCAAACACTGCAAAATTTGGAAGCGATGGGCCGACTACAGGGGTATATGGTTAGAGCCTCCGCCAGAACAAGACCTGGAGCTAGATACTTGAGCGTGCTGTGTCACTGGATGTGTGTACACAGTTGGTCGGACTTGTCAGGGACCGTGCAGGGAGGGGGATCCGGGTGGGATGGGAGTTGGGGCTATTTTGGGGGGGCGGGAGGGTGATGGGGTCATTATTTGCCATGCTATTAAACGTAAATGACAAAATGGATTGTATTGCACCTTGTATGTACCTATGACTGGCAGATACCTCTGGGGTACAGGGTTCTGCGTTTCTTGTGTGATCTATCAATAAATTCTGTTTTAAAAAAAAAATACAACTTCTACAGAGTGTCACTTGACCAAAAAAGTTGCAACTATGTTTAGAGAGCTATTCAAAAAAGAGGGTATGTAATACAGGTGACCTCCTTTCCCATGAATCTAAGTAAGAAATAAATCCAAACAAACATAAATAATTATTAAACTAATAAACCATACTAGTCACCTTCCAGCTGTGCAAAAAATAACTATTATTCCCTTCAGAATCTGTGCAATGCAAGCAAGAGTTAGTCCATGTTAAACAGCTTTCTTCCTAAAGCATTGTCTGGCTATGCCATTGTTAATGACATAAAATCCCCATTGAGCCCAGGAACTGAAATCTATCTGATGCATCTCGAGCACTACAGAAATCCCTTTCTTAATCATCTTTTCTAGGAAGTCTGAAGAACTCTATTCCTGTATGTAACATTGATCTTAACCAAACTGTAGCTGATATCTCCAATTAGCTGGAAACTGCAAGTGACATACATGTCCCGCTGAAAAAATTGAAAACTATGCGCCAATCTGACGCCCACAAATGGTTCTCCCCGAGCTTAGGGCAAAAATATTGATCGATCGTCAAAAAGAACGTGAATGGAGAAGTAACTATGACACTCTTGGAAAGTCCCGCTATCTGGTTGCTCGTTCAGTCTATAAGAAAAGCCATCTTTCTAGCCAAAGCGGAATTTTTCTCAAGTATAATTGAAATGTCCAATAAAAAAATCTAAGGACATTTTCTCCATAGTCGATAAACTTTCGAAATCCTGCAAGAATCCAGCCCAAGCCTGTAGCCACACAGGACTTCTGTAACAACCTTAATCAATATTTTCTGGACAAAATCGTGCTTAATAAATCAAGTATCCTTGTCACATCCCCTGCCTCCCCTGACCCTACTCACATCACTAGTGAATTTTCCCTTGACCACTTCCCTCTCTTGGACGCCCCGTCCTTGCTTGCCCTTATGCATAGGGGCAAGTCGGGATCCCCGCGTGATTGTTGTCCTCCCCATGTTTTAAAAAAGGTATTCACTGCTTTTCCCTCTCCAATATTAGAACTCCTTAATTCCTCTCTGAAGCAAGGTATGGTGCCCAACTCGTTTAAGGAGGCAGTGGTGGTACCCCTCCAGAAAAATACAGGTGTGGAATCCTCTACCTTATCAAACTACAGGCCAACCTCTTTGCTCCCGTATCTAGCCAAAGTATTGGAAGCACATGTAACATCTCACCTTTCCAGCTTTATTGAGCAATCCGACTATTTGGATTCTGCCCAAGCCGGATTTCGCCCGGCCCATTCGACCGAGGTGGTCATCACAGCAGTTTTGGATTCTCTACGCCATAATGCAGACTTGGGAATCCCTCAGGCCCTGGTCCTGCTTGATTTGTCGGCTGCGTTTGACACAGTCGACCATGACATCCTTCTCGACCGTGTCAAACTAGCCGGCATTTGCAGCCCTGCCCTTGATTGGATCAGGTCCTTTCTTAGTGACCGCTCCCAGCAGTCGGTCTGCCCCCTTTCTCATCTCCCAAACACCACACCACCTGTGGGGTCCCTCAGGGCTCCTCGTTGGCACCTATTTTGTTCAATATTTACATGCTTCCCCTGCTCCACTTATTAAAATCTTTTAAAGTCACTACTTTTAACTATACAGATGATTTGCAACTTACCTTCACAATTGATGACTCCCCATACTCTATCCATCAATTCCAGTCCACTATGCTCTTTATAGGTCATTGGATGGACAGCAACCAACTTAAATTGAATCCCGAGAAGACAGAACTGGTCCTTTTTGGTCAAAGTAAGCTTCTCTGGGGCCCACACTATTGGCCTTCCGAACTGGGCCTACCCCCTACCCCGTCCAGCTGGGTCAAACTCTTGGGGGTGCTTATTGATGAAGAGCTATCATTAAAGCCTCAAGTAAACTCTGTTGTTTCATCTTGCTTTTTCCAGCTCCATAAAATAAAAAAGATTAGTCGGATGCTCACCCAGCCTGCCCTGACCCAGGTGGTGATGGCCTTGGTGTTGTCACATTTAGACTACGCTAACGCCATCTACCTGGGCCTTCCTATTGCCCTCAGTAAACGCCTCCAGATGGCTCAAAATCAGGCAGCCAGGCTTATTTATCGTCTCCCGCGTTGGCAGTCTGCTAGACCCCTGCTGAAGCAGCTCCATTGGCTTCCGATCATACAGCGCGTATTCTTTAAAACTGCCTGCATGACCTTTAAGTCTCTTCATGCGCGTAGGCCGAAGTTTATCCAAAAACCTTTGCCCAGGTGCATTCCCCTTCGCAGCCTAAACTCTGCATCGCAAACCCTCCTGATTGTTTCTCGCTACAAATTCCAACGTAATGGAGGGCAGAGGTTTGCCACGCTTGCCACTAATCTGTGGAACTCTCTTACTTCGCTCTTGTACCACTCTTCTTCAGTTTAGGCGGTACCTTAAAACCTGGTTATTCGTTCAGACTTTGGCTTAACCTTCTCTCAGCAGCCTTTTGAGTTGCAGTTCTTTCAGTTTCTGTTGGTCAGCGCCATGAAACCCCCAGGTGTACGAGAGCTTTATACATTTTTGTTAAGATAGATAAGATAAGAATCATCAATGCCGATATGCCCATGACCAAAGGTCGCCAAGTCCTCAATTACCAATCTGTACTTCATGAGTGCCCTTCAAAGACTGGTTCTAACCATCAAACTATGTGACCAGTCAAAATCTCAGCTGGCCTCAGGTCGTCAAGAGTGAAACATTCTCCTCTGCTCACATGTGTGCCCAAAACTTCTTCAAACAAGCACAGTGGTACTGTTCAACCATGAAACAGACTAGGACATGAGGGGATTATTGCCACGTTTGACATAGGACACCAAATAAGAGAGTTAGGAATTATATTACATGGATGAGATTTATAATGGAGCAGTGAAGAATGCAAGCATGTAATAGCTTCTAGGGTTGGGTCTGAAATGTGGTGCCCCAATCACCTGAGGAGCAGGACTTGACTTTCAGGTTAGTGGACACTGAAGACTGTGTATGTCTGGCAACATTGGTTGTTTTGACTTCTTCAGCTGATGCTATAGTTTACCCCAATCATCTCTGCTCCCTTGCTCTTTGTTGTTCCTTTTATCAGTTCCTTCTGTTTTCTTCCTCCCCATTCCCTGTATTGATCCTTGTTTTGTCTTAGGCTGAACTTTGTTAATAACTCTGCTATAGTTTTTCTCAGACTCCTGATTTCCCCTCTGATTAGACTTTGATGAGTAAGTACCTGCATATATACCTTGTTGTGGATTTCTCCTTTTTGGTTTTGTGGCTATGATCTTAACTTCTGGTAGACAGGTGTCTCTCATAATCCATTCTCTGGCAAGTATCCTGGTTTGCCTGGGGGCTAGTTACAGTGAGACCTTCTCTCCTCTCACACTGGCTGAGCTGCAACATGCTTTTGACATTAAACGCATCTGCTATAGAATTCCTACATCGCTATTCAGTATTCTCTATCTTCTATTTTTTACTCTTGAAAATGAGCAGTATTGTAAGTCTGCAACGTTACAAGATTCTGTCACTCAGAGAGTCCAATCATGACTTCTAACCCTAATAGAAAAGAGTGTCTTGCTAGCTCTCCTGCTCTAATCCCTCACCACCACTTCACCTTTTCGAATTAGGTGATTGCTTGTGTTCCCTACTCTCCTGGAGACTACTGGAGTGAGTGGATCACCTCTAAGGTGAGAACATGAGGTGAACCTCACTATCTTTTGAGCTACACTACAAGGGTTGTGAGAAGTAAAGCTGACAAAGGCTCACTCTATTACAGCTCTCCTTCTGGATTGATGGCTCAGTAAGCACCAAAAAGGCCAAATGGATGAAAACTCACTTCCAATCCTCAATTCTTTCTTCTCCCCATGCTGATCAGTAAGACTCTCCCTCCCATCTCCTAATGCAAAAATGAATCCCATTTCCGATTCCCTTTTACCTTCCAACTGATCAAACCGCATACACAACCCACCACCACAGATATGCCACTGATCTTTGAAGGACTGAGAAGTGCATACTGTCTTCATATACCTCGTACCCATATACTGAGAGGGAATGCTGTATTTTGAATTATCTTATGGTCATAAAGGCACCAGCTGCAAAGTTACTTGTGTGCCCAGCAATTTCGAGGCAATAATACTAAGTCAAGCTAACTCTGGTGATTAATATACCTGCTGGAGAGATTGGATTTGTTCCTAGAGCAGTTTTTACTTATCATAAATGAGTGCAGATGGTTAACGTGACTGCTGCGGAGTATGTGTAAAATGCAGATCACAGAATTGTTTTTATTTAACTAGCTCAGTTGGTACTGCTTTTGTCGCAGAGATCCTTTTCTTACTTGCAGTTCCTAATTTACAGTCCATCTAGTATAGTACAGTGTACTATGAACTGGCATCAAAAAGCTGTATGCAAACTTCAAGGCACAGGTTTATAATAGTATGCCCCCCGCCCAGTCTTTCGTTACCCTAAGGTTACTAAAATGGGTCTGTTTGGGTATAAATGCATTCTTATTAGTAAAGCCAACCAATGTATTCTTTATAAAATTCAAAGTTTGGGCTTCTCCAGACCACGCATACCTAAAATATGCTGTCTACCAGCATGGATGACATAGGACTCCTACAACTTGTAACCCTCATTGTTTTATCCAACATTTCCTATATATTGATTTACACACATATGATTCATTGTCTCTTTATAATATGTGTATGATGTAAAGTGCTCTGACACCTTACTTTGGTATGACTAGTGCTATAAATCAAATTATATGCATGTGACAGCGGGCGAATGAGGGGTCCTTTGGGGGTGGTAGTGAGGGAAGGCATCCACGAGGGGTGCGAACAAAGATTGTTGCACCGGGCGCCACCAGGGCTAAAGTTGGGCCTGTGCAGATCATAGGCATCTGTCTGATGCTGTATCCCCCCTCATCTTATTGTAGTTTCCCAGATTGGCCTGGACTCCCAGGGTGATCTGGACTCAGGCTGTTCTACTGTCTTTTTCACTATATAGGTCCCCAGCCTCACCTCCGGCCGTTAACCGCAAGGCGCTTTATCTGTTAGCTCAATGCGTGATTGACTGAATGTCTCCGCCAGGGTTCCTAAGGTGATTTAACTGGATGCCGTTGCAATCCTAATGGGCAGTAGCATCATAGAGTACAAAAACCCATAACACAAGCCCAACCTGTTGTGTTCTGTGAGAATACAGACCAACTAACTGAACTCCTACACTCTTGCATGCAAGTATTCAGATCAGCTCTTTCACTGTCAGCCTTCCTGGAAGCTTCTTCAATGCCACACCTAATATGAGTCAGACAAGAGGCCACAGTTCAACCATATTTCTACATGTCATGTTTTCCCTTCTCTTCTGCACCAAGAAAAACCACCTTTTGATGTAAAGGACTGCTCTGTAGTCTTTTATACTGTGATTGTTTAGAATTTCCTTCTTACAGAGTTCTACCGATTAATCCAACATTCCAATTAAAACATGACAAAGCGCACACACATTCAAAGCAGATTAGATTACCTTAAATTGCTGTCAAAGAGTTCCAACATCCCTCAACATAAACTACAGCTTCTACAGAACACATTATACAAAACTAGTTGTCTGTCAAAGTGCCCACAACAACATTGCACAAAAGGCATAACCTTTAACAGATTATGTCAGATATAACACCTTTCTCAAATCCATAGATACCAGTGTGCCCGCAGCAACATTACCCATACCAGTCCATCATCACATGCAATCATACAATAATACATGTATACATAGGATACTTGTACAACCACCCAACACAGTCCAGATTTTTCAGCAGATGGATATCAGGGCTCTGCAGCATTACCCAATACCCTAAATAACTCACATGCATACAACCTGTCATGCAATTTACAAGCAAAGTAACTAGCCACATAAGAAACGTGGTAGGACCTTCAGCCACACCTGATAAACTAATTAACAACATTGTCAAAACCAGATAGAGAAGGTACTGAGACAGACTGATGCTGCAATTATATTGAAATGGGAGAATATTGGGTTGAAGGTTTAGCATGGAACATAGAATGGTTGGAGACGGGGATTCCAGGAGGACAGTAGGGCATAGCAATTTTGGGAAAGCTGGGTGATGCGATGTACTGGTGGCGTTGATGAAGAAAATTGAGTGATAAATATTTTACTTGTTTTCGACGTGGCGACTGTCTTCTTTTCATTGGTTTTTTAGAATTTTAGGGAAAATCTGCATTTAGTGTGATGTTTGTCTTTTTTTAAATTGCATAATAAAAATCATAAATTACAATAAATTACACTTTAAAAGAAATACTCATTAATAACACATCATAAATCAATAAATTAAACTATATCACAGAACTAATCTAGGACAGTATAAAAAGTTCTTCCTAGCATTAAAAACAGACCACAGAAAACTTAACACACCACAACAGATCTCCATAGTAGGCAATGATTGTAAGCGAAGATAGGCAGGACGCCTTTGTGTAAAGTACAATCGTTTTAAAAAGCGTATAATGTAGCATTTTCTCATGTTGCTATAAAAATGTACAGAAAAGGACTATTGCATAGTACTCTGTGCAATGAAGTCCCAGGGACAGTTTGTTAGGCTTGCAGACCAATCATTCATTTCAGGGAAACTAATCGGATGTATGTCAGCCATTAAAACGTACTCGACTTGAAAAAATCCATGATAATGGCATGGTTTAAGCCAGTGTGTTCTGATGTCCATACTTTGTGCCATATTAATATGGGTTGCAACATTATTAGATCTGTGAGAAACAAAACCCCCAGTTCAGCATGACAGACATAAATAGAGGCACTTCAATGGGTGGCAAATAAATAATTAGGAAATCATTCTATACTATCTGCAAAACTGTGCATTTAGTGTGTCCCTACATTCCCGTCTAGTATAATGCTACGCTGAGGCATTTGGATTTCTAAATCTTTATCATCTCATTGGTGGGTTTGTGCCATCTCATTGGTGGGTTTGTGCCAATTGTCTGGAAAGGTTTTGTAAGGCCGTACATGTTTTTTTTTAATTGTGAATTCCTGGAGGACTAGCATGGTTCCATGAGCCTTCTTCATCAAATAGCATACCTAAATATGAAAAACTATTTGTGAAGCCTATATTAGTGCCCTTGATTTTTATATCTCAACACATGGCAGTTCTCCTCCCACACTTCATTAAAAATGCTTTCGATTGATTGACTTACTTCCCAAGATCCTGCATATACTCAACAAAATTTGTAGGGGAGAGCCAGAACAGGGCGATGGCCCACCTGTGGAAGATCTTTAGAGATTGTATCTAACACAGCACCAACTATTTATATACAGTGATAAGAGAAATGGTGCAAGGACACAGACGTGCCTTACTCCTCTCTCCACGCTGAAAGGCTGAGTGCATTCTCCCTGGTTCTATATCCAGGGGCAGCCTTAGGCGTGTGCAAGCTGTGCACCTGCACAGGGCCACCACACCCCAGGGGCCACCACGCCAATATATATCCTTAATATAATAATCCTGTGAGGATGGATACATATTTGCGTGGCGGCCCCTAGCAGGAATTTGGTGGCCTCCGGCTCTGTTCCACTTCCAAACACCCTGACCCCACCCCCCCCTCCGCTCCTCTTCACCGGCCTCCGCACTCCGCCCAGACCCCCTATTTCGGACCCCCTACCTACGCTCCCTGCCCAGGGCCGCCATGAGCCTAGAGCCGCCCCTGCTATATCTAACCATGGCTCTGCATCCCAAGTAAAGATCTTTTTGACAACTAATAATCTGTGCCTCCACCCTCATGTCTTTCATGATTGTTGATAACTTGGCATGAATGATATACTCAAAAGCCGTGGACAAATCAACAAAAGCCAAGTAAATGTTGCCCACTTTAATCTTAGTGTTCTTTCCAATTAGCATGCTTAAGGTTGAGGCCCTGCTCTGTTGTTCCAATCTGGGAGCAGAACCTATATTGTAGGTCTGACAGGATATCATGAGTTTTCGCCCAATCTTGTAGCCTATTCAAAATAATGTGATTCGCTATCTTTGCTAAAGAATCAAACCGGGGGATAGGTGTACAACAAGCAGGGTTGTGGCGGTCTCCCTTTCTGTAGATCGGGACAATTGTTGATTCTACCAGAGTGGATAAAAAAACTACTTTACAGTATGCCCTCAGTACCAGGGTCTGGAGTGTTACCCATAGAGCAATATTGGTTTCATACAAATCCACTAGAGTAGTGTCGGGACCAGGAGCTTTGCAATCTTTACCTGCATTTATTGCTCTGATAAATTCATCCAAACTAAAAAGGGTAATAGGTGGTCTGGGGGGAGGCTTCAATTTCAATATGATTATGTTCCTGCCCTTGTTCTGATATGACAGTAGAGAAGGAGCAGATACCAGAAAAGTGCTTTATCCAATCTTCTTCCATAATCGCAACCTCAATCCTAGGGCCTTAATCTGCTCTCAATGGTGTACAATTAAGTACCTTCCAGAAAAAATTATTATCATTATTAGTACTTGCCTCATGTAAAGCTTCCCAGGCTTTCTTCCTCAGCCACGGTTTTCGTTGTTTCACCACCCGTTTGTAATCTGTTCCACATGCCTGAACCCGGATTTTGCATCTGGGGGCTTTGTGTAGGGCATCTTTTAGCCTCTTGTGGGTCTTAGTACATACTGAATCAAACCACCCTTTTCTCTATTGTCTGTGTTTTTCTCTGGCAACAAAGAGGCTTTCTTTTACTCGCTGTGTAATCGTCAAGAAAGCCTTAACAGTAGCATTGGGTGTTTTTGTTTTGTCTAGGCAAGACTCAAAGGCTTCCCTTTGCTGGCAATTCATTGTTTTAAACACTCCTCAGGAACAACCTGTGACAGTGCGGAGTATATGCATTAAGAGTTGCTAACTCAATTTCTTCTGCCTGGATAGTGATTTGACTACGCTGATGGTTAAAGAATATAACAGGGATACATTGGATACTCTGGGGAAAGTGGTCGCTTAGTGAGATGGAATGCGTATTAAAATTAAATGCATGGTTAGCACATTTATTGGACATTAAAACATAATCAATAATACTGTGGGCATTTCTCCCATTAGAAGTGCAGTTAAATGGGAAGTGTGGGGAGGAGATTTAATTAGAAAATTCCAAGTCAAACTTAAATATTAATTTGTTCATCCATATTGATTATGGCTAAAATATGCTTGGCCAATATTTCCCCCCATAAAATTATCAAATTCTTGCTACTACTGGTGTCAAGGCACGCTAAGGGCCTCATTTGTGAGAAGTGATGCATTGCTGCGTGAAAGCAGCGATGCGTCACTTTTCAGTGTGCCCTCCTTGCGACATGATGGATGCGTCATATTTACTGTATGACGCATCATGTCACAAGGAGTTACAGATATGCAGTATTTCAGGTGTATTTGTAGGCGTAAAAGTGATGATTTGCTGGAGTGTGTCACAAAAGTGACGCAACTCCAGAAGTGTGTCCTTTCACCTGGGGCAAGCCCCAGGTGAAAGGGCCTGAGTCAGTCTTACGCCTGCTGTGAGGTAGGCGTAAGATATTGCACCCTAGAAGTGGCGCAGTGAAATCTCATAGATTTAACTGCGTCACTTCTACAAGGCTTACTTACGTGGGAACGCCCACCCTGCATACATTATACCCGAAGCAGGTATAATGTAGTGCAGGGGTTTACAAAGTGATACATCTGCTTAGATGTGTCACTTTGTAAATGGGACGCAACAGGAGGCATGTTTTCGTCGCCCATGCATCACAAAAAGTGACGCAACAGAAGCACAAAGCTGTTGCAAGTCCTTATAAATAAGGCCCTATGTATTCATCCAGTTTTCGCAGGATTATTTCCCGCGTTATAGCATTGTCATAAAAATTAATTACTGCTAGTCGTGCAGCACCCAGGTCTTCACATACAATTAGGTAATTAGGATTATGTGACGCCATAGCTATTATGGAAAACTCTACACTGTTAGAAACGTAAGTGAATAGCCCACCCTTTGATCTGCCGTGGTTTGTAGGAACAGCTGGAGCATGAAGTGTTCTGCACCCATTTATATGTAGGGGGTCCGTGAGCCAGGTCTCTTGTAATGAAAAAATGAAAAATCTCTACAAACTCCAACCATTTTGCATTATTTATTTTTCTTTCAGAGGTATGTCACGTTTAAAAATGTAAATCCAAGAAGTTCAGGGAGGGCTTCAGGAAGACTACCTATTTGGTAATTATCTGAAACAACTGCGAGGTAATTTCAAATATCGGGGTACTTGGGTCACTCAGTACCTTGATGGGTTTCCCATCATCATGTCTATCCAGAAAGGTTACAGACTTTAACTCTCACTCAGACTTCACGCAATGCTCCTCATCTAGTCAGTCTAGCCCATCCAAATTTTATAGCTCTGAAAACGATTATGAGTTGGTATAAATTAGTCAGTGGTCTCAAACTAAGGGGTACATACTCATACAGGACGACTCCTGCCCACAACATGTATTTCCTTCCTCCCCACAAAAAAAACATTTTTGAAGGAAGGGAAGGTTACCCTGATGAGATCGTGATGGATAATGACATACAATTGGTGTCAAAGAAAGGAGGTTATTCCTAGATTTACATGCCATTAAACAAATTGAGACCTCCCTGTACCATCGCAGAATGAACTCATCTTGATCGAACGCTTCGACCGCAAGTTGAAGGACAAGTTGCAACTGAAAACAGTCAACAATTTTATTTGGAAGTCAGCAGTGGACGACGTTGTGGACATGTTGTGTGCATTGTTCTACAAGTGTCTCTCCTTTTGCCTTGTTAGGGGATAAGGTCCCCAGCTCAAATCTCAAGCGTGAGTGGAAGGGTCATACTCATGCTGATGATGCTAGTCTGGTAGGTGTGGTGGATGCGAGGAGGAAAGTACAGATGGAATATGGTGGTGTCGGCATAAAATCTGATTCCAGGGATTTGAGAGTGGGAAGTCGGGTTAGAATCAAGAAGCCAGGACATGTTCTCAAGGGCGATTCCAGATTTTCTGACCCCAAACAAGTGGTCAAGGTTTCTCAAAGTTCATTGTGCACCAGTGGTGACAAGGTGTGGGTCAAAGACAAGAGCTCCTTGTTATTCCTGGAATTAAAGTTGACCTGGTGCAGCCTCTTTTATGTGGGACGTTAGGGCATGAGTGTTTAAGGGGTCATCTCTTCGTTTCATTCAATTTGTGGTATGTAATGTTTTATCCATGTTTGTACGCAGTTGTGTAGTGGTTACATGCTTTATTTTTCCTTTGCATTCTGTAAGCATTTTCTCTTTTGTGGATGGGAAAGGATGTGTTGGGTTAAGGATCTAGCATAGAACATAGAATGTTTGGAGACAGGGATTGCGGTAGGACGGTTGGACATGACATTGTTGGAAAAGCTGGGTGATGCGATGTACTGGTGGCATTGATGAAAACAATTGAGGGATAAATATATTTGGCAGATTTACAATAACTGGTGCATCCCTGCATATCAGCAGGGATGTGCCAGTTATTGTGCGCCGCAGCTCCGCCACCCTGGATGCGCTGCATTTACAATGCGGCGCACCATGGGGCAAAAACGGCATAGATGCGTCACGCATCTGTGCTGTAAAAGCGGCGCATTGCTGGAGCCATAGCTCCAGAAATGCTCTGGGGGGCCCTGTCTCCACAATGCTGCACCAATCCTTACGCCTGTTTCAAGCAGGCGCAGGGTTTTGACGCAGCATGGGCCCAAATTGACTGAGTGAAATCTTATAGATTTCACTAAGCCACTTTTGGGAGGCGTTCCTGCACCGGAACGCCCCCCACTGCGATGGAACGTCTCCTTCTGGTGCAGGGCTTTACAACATGACGCATCTGGGAGATGCGTCATGTTGTAAATACCTCGCACCATGACGCATCTTTTGCGCCGCCGCTGCGTCACAAAAGTGACGCAACGGCTGCGTAAAAGAGGTGCAGGGGGCTTGTAAATCTGCCCCATTATCTTTTTTCGATGAGGCGAGGGTTTTCTTTTTAGGGAATGTGTACCATATTACTGCATGTAACATAGCAGCATATTTGAACCATTGCCTGATCGATCGATTATAAATATCTTGTTTACCAAGAAGTACGAAACAGCAAAAAAAGTATTCCATGGATTTCTATTGACAGAATATTAGTTGTATATGCATTATTTTACATACAATTAAATTATGAAGCCTTATATTTTCATTCAACGTTTCAAATGCTGGCTTCTACTGAGAAAAACATAATCTTCTAGCATTATGTGTTTATATCTCCAGAGTATTACATCACATCAACTCATTCGACTCCATCAGACTAAATTCAACTAATCTGAGGATTTCATAATTTGACTTCCCAAAAAGAATTCCCTTGGTAACAAAAGCGGCAGCCTCCCTTCAAACTAAATCAATGTTGTTCTGAAACACACACCTAACGTTAAGTACAAAACACACCCATTTCGTGATTAATCTTACATCCAGTCATACAGGTTGTTCTGGATTAGTTACACAACAAAAAGTGATTTCACAATTTAACATCTTCCGCATATTTCTGGGTTATAGTTGAAATCTCCAATCAAAGGAGAAAAAAAGAAACACATGAGCATACACACACAAGTATATACACACCGGCGCACACACTCACATACACCCTCAACTCTTTCCCTCTAATTCCCCAATTCTGCAGGGCTCTCAGACGTGTTGTGCAACCCCATTGCATCCGGCATTGTTACCTGTTGCTCAACATGCATGTCTAGTAGCATGGCTTCTATGCGATTGCTTTCTCAAACCATGTAATAAAATAAATATACCTTACTATTCACCCACATGCCAATAGTGATATGTTGAACTTCATTTGCAGCATCTTTATTGCAAGGGAAACAGATGTTCATCTTCACCATCATGATAAAATGGGTTTAACAAGACAGTGAATGACCTACCCTCATGGGCCCATATACACCGCTGCGATCAAACATCAGCGAGAAGTAGCTCAAGCTCCTCAGCGCGGCTTCCCACGGCATGTACTCTCTTTCCTTGGAGAGATACCTGGTGGTGTCCAGCGCTGACGTCGTCTCAATGTGCTTTGCTCTGAAAAGTAATTCATATACTTTAATGAATCTGAAGCATTGCCTAGCAAGTTCTCAAAATGCAATCCATGTATGGCAATTTTTCTCTTCTGAGTGGTTGGCTGAAAAATATCGTCAGGTTACAAAAATATACAGTCGCGAAGACCCCTGTTTGTCCAGGGGTCAGATTTCTGAGTTGGTGTGGTAATTACTGGGTGCATTATTTACCTTACACTTCATTAATTTGGAGAGGGCCATGGTGGAGGGGTTGCTTGGAAGAAAGCACATGGGTGTGAGAGCAGCATGGAGCGTAGGCGGCGGGATGTTTTCAGGGTGTAGTACGTGAAGGAGATACAACATAGATCTCACAGATCAGGGGTTACAGAGGGGAAAGCACACGGGGAGACCACATTCCATCACAGTCCATCACGGGAAAATAACCCTGCGACAACGTGGAATTCACAACACAGAGGTAACATGCAATAGTCTGCCAAAACCGCGGACAATGTCAACGATACAACCACCATGATGGAAACAATAACACAAACCACAACACCAAAAAACCTGCGATGGGCCCAAGCGCGATGTGGAAACCAGCGATAAGCAGCGCCAGGCCTGCAACACACACCTGGCTGGCGGGAAAAATCACCATAAAAGTAGAAAAAACACACAAGCACAAACTGACCAACACCCTAGCAGCATGGAGGCTGCCGGAGCAGGTACAGAGGACGAGTGCAACCCCCAAGCACCCCGGATGACCACACCTGGGGACAGGGAAGGGCAAGGACAAGAAGAAGAGGAAGACGAAGTTCAGTCCGCAGGTGAACAGGATCATAGGCACGGAGGTGATGCAACACCATCAACAACTGTTTGTCACCTCCAAAGAGTCATTGGGCACCAATAATGGAACATGGCGGGACAAGATGAATGCCGTTGGGGAGCACAAGAGGATAATGGACGAGGTCAAGATCCGATGGAATGACATCAAGCGGTGGACCAAGGAGAAACTCTCCGCCAACCGAAAGGCAGCAACGCAGACTGGAGGTGGGGGCCCAGTGCCACAGCTGGAGCTGGATGACATGGAGGAGCTGGTGTCGACAGTCATCAGTGTGGAGACTGTGGCCGGAGTCTGGGGATCGGACACTGCTCGACAGGACACAACACAACCGCAACAGGGTGAGTGACCACCAGGTACTGGGGGAAGGGGAGGAGAAGCGCACACTGGCACACATGCACAATCAAACACAGCACAGTGCACACCCACAATGACTCTGGGTCCTCACCCAGATCTACAGACTATCACAATGTACAATACCTTGCTGTCTGAATGTCAACATGTGCCATGTGACTACATACATGTGGACATTTCGTAATACACCATCTCCCCTTCACATCGCAGGGCCACCGTCAACACAGAGCAGTCCCAGCCACTGTTCACTGATGACGAGGAGGACAACACCACCAACCACGCCAAAGCCATCCAAGTCATCATGGACCTCATCGGCAACTCACCTCCAGGATCAGGGCAGGCCAGCTGCATCGATGAGACCCCACCCACTACCCAAACTACCCTGCAAGAGGCACCCACAGTCCCGTCAACCCCCCAAGACCCCCAGGAACAACACATGGCCTTCCAACGCCATGTGCAGGAGGGCCAGAGGGACACCGCGGAGCAGTTGCGGTTGGACTTCGGCACCATGGCAACCAAACTTGACGCTATCCTTGGGTGTGTAGCCCCACTCCATGGTCTCCAACGATTCCCAACTGACATTGCTAGAGTCATGATGCACAGAGAACACCTGTCTGCTCAGAGTGGCTCCAGCAATACCAGCGGTGAGCTGGCACACATGCGGAGGCTCATGGAGTTTAGGGTGCGGAGGGAGGTGGAAAGGATGGCAGCCACCGCTGCTCATCACCGGAATATAGCAGGGATTTACCATGCCCTGCAGATCCTCATCATGGCATTTTTGCCACAAAGCGTGGCGATGTTGAATGCATCTGCCCCCACACCATCCACATCTCTAACCCCTGGTGTGGCTATTCCTCCCTGTGTGGCAGGCCTCACCACTCCGGCACCTGAGGTGTCTGTGCCACACAGTGTGGCACAGACACCATTCCATATTCAAAAAGCTATTGATATTATCTGATTCTCTGATGTAACCACATGTGTATTAATTGTATGGTTCACCTTACATTGTGTATATTTTACCCATACACACAGAAATAAAACAGAGGACCTCATACACAGTGGCACAAACAATTTAATATTTCAATAGTACAGCCATGCTTTGACACTGGAGGACAATAGCTTGAGTAATTTGGGACTCGGAAACATATACCGTGAACATTCATTAAGCTTTCCAATTCGCGCATAATGGCACGTTTTATAATAACTGATGAGTTAGGCATGGTTAAGTTTTCATAAGGACTGGTTTATTTAAAGTTGCTTTGATGTACTCTGGGATGTAGATGGAGGTAACATAGGATCGCAAATACTAACCACACCAAGATGGCGCCCGTAGTTTTTGCGGCGAGACAGCAGTAGGACTAATGGCCACAGTCCTATGTCGATTTCACATCACCCCGTCAGGTTTAACAACACGCACATTGAGAGCGGCGAATGGCGGAGATTGGCAGCGGTTTACACCCAGCAGCGGTTCCCTTTTAACGTTTAACTCCGGTTAATACAGGTAATGAAAGCGTTGTTTTTTTCGATATATTCAGAGTTAAAAACGTTTCGCGGGAGAATTAGACACTAATATTGATCTCTCTGGTATTTTCAGATGAGATTTGGTGCAAAGATACGAGGTATGTACACAATCGAGTTGTATTCCGACGACATAACAATAATGAAGGTGATGATTACTAAGCCTTTGTAATTTGTTTTCGCAGTGGTTTAATCTCGGGAAATATACACAGGTATGTGTTATTCAAGCGCAATTGGCATATAGCAGTTGATTTAAGCATGTAATCATTACACAAGAGTCCCTATTATTTTCTTTTGACAGCAAAATAATGGTTACTCTGACATTGACGCAGTTAGAACGACTTGGAGAGGTTGTTACACTCAGGTATGATTTACTGATTAAATGCATCAGCACAGCACCCATGGGCAATACTATACAAACACTTACACTTTGAAATTATATTTTTTTACAGATTGGCCCCTGATGACGGTACCTGCAAGGTACCGAAATGCATTGGGCTCACCAAAAAGGTCTATGGTCATATTTTTTTGTACAGCTGCAAAGAGTAACTGAGAAATAACACTGTAACACAAATGTTATTGATGAAAATGTATTTTGTTTAAATATCAAAAGCATCACGAAAAATGAAATGTTGGATTAAAAATAATTAATATCAACAGTAAAGTGTGTTGAATAGATTGCACAAGTGAATAAGAGAAACTAAGGTGCGGAGCACCACGTGAATAGAGCGTGATTAGATGGGCCAGTACACCCATCATAACAGACATTCCACCTCTGGCACCTGAGTTGTCTGTGCCACACATTGTGACAGCCATTCCACCCCTGGCACCTGAGATGTCTGTGCCACACAGTGTGGTAGAAAGACCACCTCCATTACCTGAGGTGACAGTGCCACACAGTGTTGCAGCTGGTACAGCAACCCCCCCCACCCCTGGGGCAGGGCAAATATCCGGGGACGAGGGCGTGGATGGGCTTGTGATCAGAAGGGCTCAGTAGCATACATTTCCGCCACCTGGCCTGTTCCTGGTTGGTCCCGCACGTGGCCTCATGACCTTCCACTGATCCCTGATTCACTGAGATGCACTCACCTTGGACAGCGACATGGACCGCCACATCCTGTTGATGACCAATGACACCGCGACCGGACTGCGGACTGACCCCCTCCTCTTCCGCAGTACTTGTCTTCCAAAGATGGACTCTGGCTGGCCCTCCATGGGCACAGACAGTGTGGTGTATTCGGCATTGGTCTGTATCGCTACAGCTGCGGAAAAGCACTGCATGTGCAATAAACATCCAGTGACGCACTGCTGTGTCCGGTCTTTCCTCAATCATGTATGTATGTCTCGATGAATGTAGGGACAGTGATTTCCCTTGCGCCAATGATGCAGATCCTGTGGGATGGCAGTCAGAGGGGGTAACATGGCAATTTGTGTCAGGGGTCCCGTGGACACCACAACAGGGACACATGCAGCAGCCACTTTCTAGCCCAGACATGGACTGAACCACGCCCAGTGCCCATGAGTGATTTCTCAAGCCCGGCCCTGTTTTGGCGTACGGCAGGCCAGACCACTCCACTCACGCTCCCACTCACGCTCCCAGGGGGGGCCTCGTTGCTACCCATTACAGGCATACTCGCTGGTGTTGTGCAGGTCACTCGTCTAGTTGTCAACATGTGACAGCCACTCTCTGAGGGCAGGTTTGCACATACACCACACATACCTGGCACAGGCATCACAGGCCATGTGACCCCACAAATGTAAGGGGACAACGAGGTAACATACCCCTCTGGCGGTGGTGACTGGATGGCGGACCCGAGGCCTTGCGGCCAGCACGCGCCTACCACCACGTGGTGCTGACCTGGTTTGCACATGGTTTGTGGCAGTTGCTGCATTGTAGCCTGCACAGGCCTACCACCATGTGGCTCAAACTGAGTTTCCACAGGGTTTGTGGCAGTCGCTGCGGAGCAGCCTACACAGGCACCCCACCTCGGGACGCTGACTGGGGTGGACAGGGTTTGTGGCAGACGCTGCATTGCAGCCTGCACAGTCAGCCCGCTTCGGGACACTGACTGTGGTTGGACAGGATTTGTGGCAGATGCTACATTGTGGCCGGCACAGGCACCGCGCCACAGGACAGTGACTTAGGGTGTACTGGCACCTTGAGCTGCTGAGCAGGTGTGCAGCCTGAGATGATGGCCCATCCTGGTGGTCCGGACTGCCTAGGATTTCTTTACTTTTTGCTGGACCGCAGTGTAGGCCGCACCAGCGTCCTGCGCAGGCCTACTGCAACGTGGCCCCGCTTCCGGGGTCACAGAGTTAGTGGCACCCATTGGGCTGAGCAGCTGTGCAGGCTGCGATGTTGCTGGGTGCCCTGATTCATACCATACAACTTGAACACAATGTCCTGAAAGGTGAAAGTCAGTAGACAATTATATATAGCATGCACATAGCATTACTTGGGTGGGCAAGAAGGAGATTACTCATTTTTTAAGTCAAAAGGTAATCATTCATCTTTATGTGGTAACATTCGTTTCATGGTCGGATATACACAGTTAAGAACAGCACTGCATAGAATGTAATGACAACCACATGGAACTTGGTGCAACAAACGTGAATAAATAGTGCAGGTGGCGACGCAAGTGAAAGGTGAACAGCGTAGTTGGCGCACTGTGCATAAGGTGCAGACTATTTACAGTGAGTGGCTAAAACGGCGCATGTGACATTGTGATATCACAGTGGGCACAATTGATTTGGTTCGAGTCTAAAGCCACTAGGGAGAAGTGCGCCTATTAGTCAGGCTGTTAGGTCGACTGGGTTTCGATCCGGAGCATTTCGGATCATCATCAGGACTGGTTGTCTGATTTAGGAAGTGCTTCGAGGGATCCTACAGGAATGGAATCCTTGTAACCAAACAGAAGGGGATGACTTAAGGCAGCCTGGTCGGTCACCAGTTAATTGGCGTCTGGGCTGCTTAGTAGAGCTCGCTGGAAAACTTCAGCGCTCGTGACGGCTCTGTGAGTAAGCCGTACTCAGTATGTAGATGCCGGGAAACTCAGTGTTGTAGCCGGCCGTGTCAATCAGCCGTGCTGTATGTGCGCTGATTAGATCAGCGCGTCTGTCCGTATATCGGCGAAGGCAGTTGTGATTCATACCATGCCATGGTGTAATATGGTCCCAGCACCAGACATATTACCTAGTAGCCAGCGCAGCATGGATGCATGGTGCGGAGGGTGCCATGTCTGCGGGGCCCCTGCCTTGTGGCTTGCAGCAGCACGTGGTGGGACCTGCAGTCTACACGCCAGTGGTGGAAGGTGAGCAGTGAGGCCAGTGTGTGCATGGGCGGGCATGCTCCGATGGGCGGCGGGAGGGACTGGGATGCCTCTGGCTGGGTGTGCATGGGGGCGGGCGAAGTTGTCTTGTGCAAGTGTGTGTACTGTGCCAGTCATGTCTCTGGACTCTGCTTTTGATGACAGCTCTGTCTCAGATGTTTGACCTGGTGTGCACCTCAGCGTACCGGCAAGTGGTTGGAGATACACCGGTGGCAGCAGGTGAGCGGTGTGGCCTGGGTGCGCCCGGTCGGCTCTCTCTCTCACCCTTCTCTCGCTCTCTCTCTCTCACCCTTCTCTCTCTCTCTCTCTCTCTCTCCCCCCTTTCTTCTCTCTCTCTCTCTCTCTTCTTCTCTCTCTCTCCTCCGCTCTCTCTCTGTCTTTTGATGTGCGCAGAACACTCCTTCTCATCATGTTTTTTCTCTTGCAGGCTGTGCCCTACGGAATGTGTCGAGGGGAGCCGCCATGTGTCTTAATGTGATTTCTGTGTTGTTTCAATAAAGTTTAATTGCTTGTTTCATTAGTGAATTTGTGATGGTCATTTCGGTCCCGACACATGCATATCACCAGTTGGGATTGTTCGATATCAGGCAGATTATTTGGTACATGTTTAGGTGTAGCTGAAGTAGCATGTCTTTGCCTGGAGGGTCCAGGGGGGGGGGGGGTCCTGGGCGTGGTGGCGGGTGGTGTTGTGGCCCTCTTGGGTGTCTGGTGGGGATGATCAGTAGCTCCATGGCATCTGTTGTCCTTCTGGTGGGCACTGGGCTGGGCTCCCTATTGTGGTGCAGGCTGCTGTCTGACTTTACACCAGGTCAGAGCAGGTGTAAAATTCATGCTGCTAATTCAGCCTATTGAGTGTTTTGTGTTCTTATCGCCGATCTGTCTGGTCATTGTGAATGTTGAGGTGTGGTGTTGTTGCGACTTTTGTCATGGGAACGCCTACTCTGCATCTCATTAGCTATAGTTGCGGGGGTCCAATGTTGTTTGCGGCTGCTATCACGAGAAAAGTGGTGCTGTGGGCTGTTAGCACCAGCTTGTGAATGGTGGGGTAAATTTATCCCGACTTTGGCTGCGATAAGGTGCTGTTAATTCTGCGATGGCTCCTTGTGAATATGCACCTTAGGGTTGTGTAAACGACAATCCTCCAATTTGAAGGACACTTTAAATACAAAGTTAAAATAATCGGTTGATTTTGTTTTTTTCAAAACACCATGCCTTTTAATGGATGGAAAGCAGCTGCTGGATTACCCTTGATATGTGGAGTTTGGGTCCTGAAATTGAAGTATTGTACATTTAATGCGAGTAAATACATTTTCATTAAATTCAAGATTAATTTGAAATATATTTGGCAAGTTAAAAAGACCCATGATTTCTTGATGGACACTTAGGAAATAATGGCACATTTGAAGCAAAGTAACCCAACTGGTGCTCTCACCTGGCTAAGTTAAAGGCATCATCAATGATCTGTGCCCGGTTCATAACTGGAATGGCCTGAAATACAGAAATACATTTTACGTAAACCAAGGCATGCCATTTGTTGAAACTCTTTTTGATATGATACACTTTCATTGCAAACACAGCAATTTAGTGGAATACGTAAGAATTATGTACATAGTATGATTTGGTTTCATAGATATGACCAAGGAAAGCAATAGGAAATGTTTTATGAATATGGTTACAAAAACAGATGCTGCCTCCAAATTAACTAAAGAGAAATTGCAAACAAACAGAATACGCATCATGTATTGCAACATTCTCCTGATGGCTCTAGAGAACTGGGTATGAGTGAAATTCCTTTATAGTCCAGATGGTATTTATGTAAATAGCACTGGGATTTGCTAATGTGCATTTTTTTCTGCAAGCATGGATGCTCTACTTATCTTCCAGGCGTGTCTTAATTAAATAAATCAAATGGAGCTAATAGACTGCACTCTCCTCGACTGGTGACATTTAGCAGAATCATGCACCAGTACTCTTAATTCCTTTATTAATGGTGGCATACTTGGTGCAAGGTGTTCGCACCAGGAATCTTTAACTCAGAAATTTAGATACCAATCCGATCTATTTCTGTTCTGGAAAAATGTAAAAGACCTTACTCGAAACCTTTGTCTCTGTTCTTAATCCTTTTATTGAACTGAGGTATCATCCGAATTTTCAGTCCTCAGGAACACACAAAGAAAAATAAAATAAATGCGTAAATAAAACAGAACGTGCTCAGAAAGTTTGTCTTTGTAATTTTGACAAATTTGTACATGTGCCTGTGAAGGTTTGTCCTTCTAACAGAAAAAGAAGTAAAGACGCTAAAGCATAAGCACTGTTTTATGGGTGTGAGTTGTTTTTAAATGCCAGCCAGCATGTGGATCGGTTGAGTCGGTGTGTGTGCATATACATATGTTAGGTACTCGCTGACAGTCCTTGAAGGTCAGAAACAATGGGTGTTTCCGGATTTCCCCATTGAAAATGCATCATCTTCTTTAACTATATTTATTCATTATGTAGGTAACTCTCACTGACGTACGGGCATATACTCCATAAATGGGTCTGAATGGAGAGTTATTTCTTTATTCTTTGGTTATACTGAAAGTGTTGCTGTAGCTGTAGAGACCAATAATGAGTAGCCAGTGCATACATTTGGGTGTTATACCACCGTATAGTGGTTGCAATATCAACCCACAGATATGCTGTGATCTTAACTATTGACTCCCAAAATATCGTCCCGGAGGAGTTTGAAATAGTAAAACCACACTAGTAATATTTTTAGGTTGAGCCTGGATAGGGCATGTGAGCCATGCTGGATTGGAGTATATATTTCTCATTGGCTTCTGTCATTGTCCTTCGTAAATGCTGGCTTCTAATTCATTAATAGGCTTGTAAGTCCCTCATTAGTACCGCCTTGTCTTAATTCGTAACCTATAGAGAAAAAGGTTATGCTTTTCCTATGAAAAGAGAGTCGGACAAAGGGAATCTAAGCCATCCCAACCGAGGTGGTTCAAAGTTGGGAATCCATTTATTGGATAATAACGCCCTCATACACCCAGTAGGGTGTCATGCTTCATCATCCGGCTGTTCCTTGTCAGGTAGGCGGTACAATACCTGACGGGCTCTCTATATTAGGGGCACTTTAGCAGAGATCTTTTTCCAACAGCCGTAAGGTGAAGTAGAGGTGAGGGGCCTAGTGTGTGTAGATGAATGTTTTGAGTGAATGTAAAATAGGGTTGGGAGTACCAGCGACCACAACTTTATTCAATGGGTGTCCTACCCTAAGTAAAAGCATCAATAAGGGCTAGGCTAAGCTTATATCTTAGGTTAAGCATTCTTATTGGTGACAGGTCAACATGTTTCATGCCATGTGTATAGTCTATGGGCAATTCGTCAGGACCAGAAAATAAATCTATCTACAACTCAAAAACTAACATGTTGATGTGGCTACATACTCACATCAACCATACAACTAACTATTTGAGTACCTGGTAGTACTGGAACTACCTGTGGAGGGAGAAAATGTGAGACTGGTTAAAATAGTACAATTTCAGATGTGTGCATATTCTCATTTCCCTTGTGAAACTGACTCTCACAATTCAGTGGTGAACATAAAATCAGTTAAAACCAATTTAAAAAAAATTGCCACACGTTGAGTGCACAAGGTGAACTAACGTGAACTTCAGCCCTTGTGGCACAAAACAAAGTGGCAGAGAAACTGTGGGGACTCTCCCAATATTTAGGACTAACCAGGCTTCAACAGTACCCGGTAAGTCATACACGAGGAGTTCCTCATGTACTGGAGCGAGTGAGTTGGGAGAAATGAATAGATATTCGCATTAGTAACAAGTGTCATGCATGTACTGTGCAATAATGACCATTCTGCATAGTATAACCGACTTATTCAACATCAAACATCCATATTCTGGACCCATGTAAAAGTTGGGTGAGTTAACTGCAACTTATCACACTTCTCTCAAAAATTATGAAAAACAAACTTTGTGTAGCAGGGGCGAAAGTTTAAATTGCATGGGTCATGCTCCAGCTTCTCATGTGTGTAGCACTAACACGCTGCCTGGAAACATGTGGCTATCCCATACACCACCACATATTGTCACTTTCAACAACACACAAACCAGCATGGCCTCGAGTGCGGTGGTCGGGCAGGGGGGTGTCTGGGGAGGGGGGGTTGGTTTGCCACTATGGTTCAATAGGTGTTTAAATTGACGTGCATCTCTCGAGTTGGTAGGCGATAAAATTTCAAATGTACAGAGCGCGGGGCATATTGTCACTGTCAATAACACACAAACATTGCCTGGTGTGCGGTGGTTGGGCGGGGGGGGGGGGGCGCCGCTCAGGTTCAATAGGTGTTCAAATAAACGTGCAGCCCTCGAAATGGTAGGAGATAAAATTTACAGAGGGCGGGTAAAATTATCCAAGGCGTGGGGTAAATTGCTTTGCGTAGGTCGTACTGCAGATACTCATGTGTGTGCCAGTAGCACGCCACCTGGAGACCTACCCACTCCTACCGGGTCTGGGTGGTGGAGTGGTGGAGTGGTCTGAGGTCGCGTTGTATTAATTAGTGCGGATTGGTGCTTCTGGGAGGCAGAATGCGCCTGACCGAAAACGCTAGTGCGAGTATAGTAGCTCACAATAGGTGGTCATGTTGGGGAGGTGTTTCTGCTTAAGGTATGACTAGGCGGCGATACTAGAGGGGTGTACACTAGGATGGTTACAAAAGCGCAGCGCTCCTAATATCAGGTAAATGTATGCTAATTCTCTTGCTAAAATATTTTAAAGTGATCCCTAAACTTTTTTAAATAGCGTGTGTGCATCCCATCATTGCAAAACGATCAGACTGTGTTACCTGTGGTGGTAGGGCCCTAGGCCCACATGCTGGAGTAAAGGACTGACGCAGACACCAGTTAGATAGTATAACTATGGCCACTAGCACGTGCGCTCGGCCCCTTTTATTAGCAGCGTCACCTGACCCAGTGACGTCTGTGGTGGGTGGGTGATCAGTGTAGTACAGTGCTAGAACAACTAGACTGTGTCCTTTGCAGAACACTACATCCCTCCCAAAGTTCAGGGAAAAGAAAACAAAATGTCCAACCTGCAAGAAAATAGAATAATACCAAATTACATCCCCAACAGGTTTTCTTCAGACTATCGGCTGGGAGAATGTTGAAGATAGTTCCTGGATTACAAAGTCCGTCAGATGAGCTTCACCTCAGCGGTGTACTTCAGATCATCCTTGTCTTGCTGCACTTATGTACATTGTTCAACACTTGGGGTTGTCTGGAGCAGAATAGGGTTTGACCCTTGAGGGGTCTCGCAGGTGTTCCTAGTCCAGTGGATGACAACGCTTGTTGGTTGATGGAGATGACTGCGGCACGAGAGGTCTTTCTTTGGATTTGCTGATCTTGACGCTTTCACACCTCCTGCCGGCCAAGTAACTTCCGACTTGCCTGTCTAGCCGGACTCCTCTCTCACTGGAGCCTTGAATATTGGCCTCTCCTGCTTGGACTCTTCTCTCACTAGAGACGCTGGGAGGACCCTCTTGCCGGACACGATGGGACCGGGTGGACCATGCGGGGCTTTGCATGAGCCACGCAAAGGCGTCGCTGAGGAACTGCCAACGGACTCACCGCCAAGTCTTTCATGATGTCGTCGGGGGTGTTGATGTCATCCGCCAGGATGTTCTTGCCGTTGAGACATGGGTTCAGTGTTTTCGCCAGACCGTTTCTCGTGCCAGGTGTTTACCTGAGGCCTTCATGCTTCCTGTTGCCTGTCGTGGAGCTGCCGCTGCTGCACCTCTCCCATCCGGATTCCTCTCTCAAAGGACATGCGGCCGAGGCCCTTGTCCCCTGGACTGCCACTAGATCGCGTGGGCTATGCGGGTCGCTGCGGAACTTCGGACATGGCCACAGTCGAGTCTTGTGTAGTCCACAAGGGTTGATTGTCTAGTGCTCGGGTATGCTCTGCTTCGGCAAGCTTCAGGTTCACGGGGCACCCATGCGGTTCTTCGGTGGTTGGTCTCCTCAGGTGCGAGTTGTCGGGATTACTGGGATCCACACGGATGTTGTTCTTCGGACAGCACCGATGTTCGTGTGTGCTTATTGTTGCAATGCTCCTTGGACAGCACCGATGTTCCTATGTGCTGACTGTTGGTCTCTCTCCTTCTGTGGAGTGATGTTGTGTTACTCCAGTCTTCCTCTTCATTCTCTTCCTCGACGCGGTCAAGTCTTCTTTCTTGCTTGCTCGTGCTAACCAGGCTTCTCCATGTAGCGGGCCCTCTACATGTCGTCCCCTTGGTCTTGTCCATGTGGTAGGACACTGTCTTCCCCTTACTTGTTGACTAGACCTGTCGTCGTATCTTCCTGGTACTTGATCACTTCTGTTGTCTTCAATCAGGATACCCTTCTTTGGTCAATTCCATCATGACCCTCCTGTCTCGTCGGGTTCCTTGGGCTCTACTGTTCTTCCTTCCTTTTCTTTCTGGCGTCGCGCCCTTCCTTTCCATGTTCCTTCTTGCGACGTGGTCTGGTCCTCTTGCTGTCGTTGGCCTTCCCGACCAGTCTTCCCCAGGCGGCGTGCACTCCGCCTGTTTCTTTCTGGTCTGGGCATAGCTCTCCAGCATGGTGTTCTTCTCTTCACTGACTGGACCGTTTGTCGCAATCTTCTCTGTCGTTGCTTTTCTTTCCTTGGCGACCAGACTGGGTGGTCGGCTTTCAGCTTGGGCATGAGTTGTCATGCTGTGCTATTTGCTTGGTGGTCGCTGTTCACCGTCACGGTGATTTGGCGTTGGCGCGCTTTGACTGCGCAGAGGAGGGTTGCGTCACCGCTCCTGGTGCATCTCTGGTGCATGCCGCCATGCGTGCTGACGATGGCATTCTGGTTGCTGCAAGATGTCGCTGTTTTTCTTGGGGACCTTTGTGCGCTGTCCCGTGGCGTTGGCGTGTCGCTGTGCAGCGTCACTCTGGTGCTCCTGGCACGTTCCGGCGCAGTGCTGCGCGGTCCTGTCGTGCGGGTGTGGAGTTCTTGCGCCATGTGGCGCGTTATGCACGCTTACTGTTCAGGGTTCTTGGACGCATGTTGCGAGTCGTTGGGTACTTGCTGTTTTGGCTGTTGTCAGGGACTTGCTGCTTTGGACCGTTGGCGGGAGTAGTTGAGGCTGCGGTGAACACCTGTGGCCACAAGGCGTCACTGCTCTCTCCGTCGTTGGATCTCGGCACTCGTTTTCCCTGGACGTTCTTCCAGTGCTTGGCAGGCGTTTCCCTCCAGACGTTCTGTCAGTGCTTGGATGCTTGGTGAGGCGTTCGTGCCTCTTTCCCACGTCGCGCTGGAAGTGGCATCTACAGACCCTTTGCTGGTGTGTGTGGGTGTCTTCTGCGTGGTTGCGCACTTACTTGCTGCTTGGTATTGGATGCTTTCCTTGGGGCGTTACTCAGTCTGTTGCCCCTTGCTGCTGTTGACCCATCGTGGGTTTGTGCAATGCTTGTTTTTTTTTTTTTTTTTTTTTTAGTGGGTCACAGTAACCTGGGACTGTCTCTGCCTGATTGTCCCTGAATGCTTTAGTCCGTACTCGTTCTGTGGTACGTGTCTTTATTGTGGGGTGCAGTTGCTCAAAAGTGCCACCAGATGGCAGTGCTGCATAGATCCTGTTGGTAGTCTGCGTCTTTGTGTGCTGCTCTGGGGCTTCGTTCGGATTTTGTTTCAGATGGAGCTGAGCTGCCAGTGCTGGGCTGCGTGGACGACAGGTAGGTCCTTTTTACTACTTATTACTTAATTTTCAGGAGGCGGGCCGGCACAGGCATTTCCTTTGCAATGGCACCCGGGGGGAAAGCATTTCTGTGAGGTGAAGGGCACTGTTGGCAGTCACTTTTCCCCGGTCCCTGCCCCTCGCAGCAGGCAAAAGTGTTCACGGGCTGCGGGGGAGGAGTCACTCTGATCGGCCTCGTAGGGGGTGGCTGGCATGTGTCTGGGAGCCACTCGCTGTTCTCTCTCCTTTTGTTTTCCTCACCCCCACCGCAGCAGCCTTCAGCAGTTCACACGCTGCGGGGGTGAGGGTTTGTATTCTATTCCCCTCTTGGTGGTGGTGCAAAGCAAGTCGGCACAGTGTAATCGCGGGTGGGCTCCGCTTTCACTACTCAGAGCCCCGCAGCTTTCCTCACGCTGCAGGCTCGTTTGCCGTGAGGCTCCCTCACCCGGCCACCGCAGTTTCACTGTTCTCACACTGCGCGGCCGGCGGGGAAAGTTAGTGCGGGCTCGGACCGGGTGCAGCGAGGTAGGCTCTCGCTGGCTTCGGGGTACTTGCAAGCAGCCACGATGACCCATAGACTCTGTTCCTGCTACAGCGGGTGGGCTCCGTTTTAATTAATCGGCGCCCTGCAGCTCTCCACACGCTGCGGGCGCACTTCGGTGCAGTTTTTTTTTTTACCCCTCCGCCGCACTTCACACACGCGGCAGGGGAAGCGCTGCAGGCAGGCTGCGGGTGGGCTCCGCTGGCCTTGCTTATTTGCACAGTTTATTGTCGGCGCTCGGCAGGGCGCCACGGCCATGCGGGTGGGCACCGCTTATGATAAGGTCACGGGGGTCGCTCTAGGCTGGTGCGGCCCCCTCCGCTCACCTTCGGCTGGCTGGCTTGATGCTCTGTCGCGGTCGTGGCGGGTGGGCTCCGTCCGGTCCACTACACTCTCGCCTCGCGCAGGGAGGCTCACTATGTGCACAGAGGTGCGGGGTGGACTCCCGGACACCTCCTCATGGATCTTCAGGCCCGGGGCACAGCACACGCCCCGTGGGCCTCTCGGCGGCCGGCGCCGCTTCCCCAGAGGGGTGCCCTGCACATGGGCACTTCCCTTCTTTTTCCCGGGGATTGTTCAGCTTCGGCACGCGTGGCATTGCGTTACCGCCTCGTCGCCAATGTGGTGGTAGGGCCCTAGGCCCACATGCTGGAGTAAAGGACTGACGCAGACACCAGTTAGATAGTATAACTATGGCCACGAGCACGTGCGCTCGGCCCCTTTTATTAGCAGCGTCACCTGACCCAGTGACGTCTGTGGTGGGTGGGTGATCAGTGTGGTACAGGGCTAGAACAACTAGACTGTGTCCTTTGCAGAACACTACATTACCCACTCAAAGCACTTAGCTGTACGTCTACATTGGCATTCGTAACCTCCCATGAGGACTTGCACATTTACTTGGGTTGCTAAACGGTATGTATTATTTAGTCTGTAAGCATTATTTTCAGTAAATAGTTTCCTACTGCAGGCATGACATGCTTTCCTAAAACAGTCAACAGCGCCATGCACACTTTCACTTTCACTTTCTAAGCAGCCCGGGATAATGGTGACCACTTCTTTGAAGTGAAATAGGTCTTGCATTTACAAAAGTTTGAGCTATTGGCATTGTGCATGACAATGCCTTTAATTTATGTGTTAATTATCAAAAACATATTAATAAAAGGTATTGTCAATTATAATGCCAATAGCTTAAACTCTTGCAAATGTGAGACCTATTGCATTACACATGCTTGCTGGAGTTGTTATGGCCACAATAGATCTGTAGATTAATACTTCTGCCTTGAGATTGTGACATACAACAATATATTTGCAAATGTAGGTGGTCTCAGAATTGCTTTGCTCCTGCTTGGCCACAGCAGGTGAAGAGTCACCCACATCTATGTACAAATCTGGCCCTGTTATTTCATAAACTATATTAGATACAGCTGTTCTTGTACAGTAAAGCGACCATAAATATCCAACGAAAGTTGCAACATGAAAGCCTTTTATTGGTGGGCCGATTCATCCTTGACCTCTAGACTCTCATCCAAAGACTGGAAAAGAAAGCAGAGAAACGTACCTAGAACCCTTCTTTTTTCTTTAGATGGCTCATTTCAAGGCACAGTTGTGGAAGCTGAAATATTAAATCCTGAAGACGATCAGATCCACGCTGTGAATAATATTTTTAAATAAAGCATAAATTAACCGGATTTTCTGCTGCATAAAACCAAGGAGTGGAAGAAATGTGTTTCTTTTGTCCAGCGAGGTTACGCTTTGGGTGATTGGCTTGGCAGGCTTGTCCCAGTCCTCTGAAGGTCATGGAGCTCAAAAAGTTGCTAAGTTCTAGCTTTTCAGAGGAGATTAGAGAAGGCTAGTTAGACACAGCCAAGGATCCCATGACCCCAGGAACAGCACTTAAGCGCCATGACTAGATGTGTGTGAAATTTGTGTCATTTTCTTTCACATAATTATAAATATTTGTCACAAGGACACCTAGAAACAAAAGCATCCCTAAGAACAGTTGTTCTCTTGTTCCACTGCATTTGCTTTATATTTCTACAGTTAAAGGTGCAAAATAATACAAAGTTGTGTAATGACGTAGTTTGGGGAATTTCTCAAAACAAGCATAATCCAAATCCCAAAATTATTTGAATTAAACTGTCATAATCTAAGTTTCCCCCAGGCTTAGTTGAAACTCTCTCCAGCAGAGGCCATAAGCAGGGCGGTACTGGTACTGGTCACCCGGGCAATTCAGCTTGTTGTGGCCCTATAGCTTACACAAGAAGTGAACTGACTGACCCTTTGTGTCCATTTATGTATCATGGGTACAATTGGGAGCAGGTCCAGCCCTAAAGGTCTCCTCACGGGTCTCAAATAGGAGGTGCTGTCCTTCATCTTTTCATCCACAGGTTAAGAGTGTTCTGAAGAATGTGCTGTGGGGTGCTGCATTTATACTGGACACTAGTTAGTTGTTGGGTGTGACTTCTGGCCCCTACCTTAACAATTTGGTAAAAGCTCCCAGGGCTATCCCTATCTATTGTAGTGGCAGTTCCTATTTGCCTTATTGCAATCAATCATCAAGTGTCCCTCATTCCATACATCCCAGATGAAGAAATCCTTTCTAGTGCAGAGCCTGTTGGACCACTCCGAGGTGTGGCCACGGTAATAAGCAGTCCCTTCTTCCTAGTCATTCTAAACTTTTTTAGGGAGCTGCTTTCCCTCACATGGTTTGGTGCCTGTGTTACTGGTAGGACAAAAGAAAGGCTCTGCTCAAGTGTCAGCTGACATTTGTTTGTAACACGGTTGACCCTGGTAAATAAATTACGTTTCTGTGCCCACCCCAATTATTCTTCCTACCAGCGGAACAAAACACCTCACACCCTCATGCCTTTGTCACTGCTCTGTGATCAGTGTTCACATCTCATCAGAGTTATTCTCCCACTGTGCTACAGCTGGAGAGCTAATGCAAATTATCATTCAGGTGGGGAAAAGGCAACCCTTTTAAATGTTACTTGTTATTAATATTTATTAAAAAGCCAACTTCACTATTGAGTTGAGCTTCTATTAAATATCAAATATAGTTGTTTAATCCTTGTTCAAGCTGGTCCCTGTTGACCCATCAGCCTTGGGGTTTATCTTGCCCCAAGGTTTTGCCTACTTTGCCTTACATATTGTTTTTCTGTTTTGTTGACCTTAGGAATCTGGGCACTTTATCACTGCTATCCATTGCTAAAGTGCATGTGCTCACTCCATTAAAACATGGTAATATTGGTGTATCCACAATTGGCATATATAATTTACTTTTAAGTCCCTAGTAAAGTGCACTGTATGTGCCCAGGGCCTGTAAACTAAATGCTAGTAGTGGGCCTGCAGCATTGATTGTGCCAACCACTTTGGTAGCCAGTCAAACAATTCTCAGGCCGGCCAATGCAGAGCCTGTAAGTGCAGTTTCACTGCCACATCGACTTGGCATTTAAAACTCCTTGCCGAGCCTTAAACTCCCCATTCTTTGCCTTTTATTATATATACATCACCCCTAATGTAACCCTCGATAGCTCATAGGGTAGGGTGCGGTGTATGCAAAAGGCAAGACATAAACACTTTAGTCCTATTAATGAAAAACTCCAAAATTCGTTTTTCACTACAGTGAGACCTACCCCTCAAATAGGCTAACATTTGAGATTACTTACTACACCTATTAAGTATAGTTCCTAGTTGAGAAGTAGTGGGCTAGTAGTGTTTATTACTTAGGACTTAAGTCCTCTTTAATGGTAAAGTTGGATCTGTGATTATAATTTTAAAAATGCAATTTTCTGAAATTTGGCATTTTTCTTCTCATTAAGCTTGTTTCTTCCCCTTTGCCTGCCTCCAATCAAACAAATGGGTTGGGTGACAGCTGGGCGCTGTGCATTCCCTCTAGACAGGTACACACAAAAGGAGCTGAGGTGTGTCATTCACATCCTGATGGCCAATCACCAGGCTGATGGGCCTTCCTGAGATAAATGGGTGGGAGGAGATGACACTTGCACCTGAATAGGACTGTGCCTGTTCCACACACAAACACCTGCATACTCCCCTGAAGTATGGCTGGACCTGGGAATGAAAGGGAGAACCTTGGTGCACTTCAAATGACCCTTCCAGAATCTTCTTCCACCTTCCAGAACCAAGGCACCAAATTATAAATACTGGACCTCTGGCTCCACCTTTTTAGTACACTTATGAACAGGTGGATACTCTGCCAGGAAAAAAGACTGCTGTGCTGCTGAAGTACTGCTACTCTGTGGGACTGCTGCTCTGAGAGAACAGCTTTCCTGCCTGCTGCTCCATGCCTGGGTGAAAAGAACTGGACTTTCACCACTTGAACCAAGAGTGACTCAAAGAGCTTGACTGCTTGCCTCATGTTTTGCGGTGTCAGGGACATCAATGACTGCCTGCAACTCTCCATCCAGCACATGCACTCAGCCATCTGTGAGTCCTACACTTGTCTGAGGTGCCCCTTTAGTCCAGGGCCTCAGAAGTGGGTTTCTGTTCTGTTAATGCATTTGCCATCGACCACAACACAGCAAATTCATCTCCGAGGCTCGATGACAATGCAGAATCTCCAGCGCGGCAGGATGATGACACATTACCTTCATTACCGAAGCTCAATGATGACTCAGGCACCGAACTGCACAGTTCAGTGCCTACACATCGCCTCCTTTGCTCCTCGCAAGCCTTTCGGTGACGCTTGTTCTTTTACAAGGTACTGTTTCAGCGGGCTCTGTGTGGCTTTTGCATCTAACCCACGCTCCTTTGCGGTGGGATTGTCATTTCATATTTCACCCGGTCCACTGCAACCTCAAGTAACCCCTTAGTGCTATTGACTTTTAAGCACTAGATGTTCAAGATATTCTTCAAAAATTCATAACTCCAGTTCTATTTATCGAATTTGTGGCCTTTTTGATCCTGTTTTGTTCCATAAATCAAGCTCTATTTTTGTGTGCTGTCTTTCACTATTTTACTGTAGTAAGTGTTGCACAAATACTTTACACATTGCTTCTTAAGTCAAGCCTGCCTGATCTGTGCCAAACTACCAGAGAGTGAGCACAGATTATTTTCGGGAGCTTATATGACTTATCCAGTTGGTTCCTACTTGTACAGGGTGCATACCTCTGCTAACTAGAGAACCCATTTCTGGAAGTACTTAACTGGAGATAGCAGAATACATATTAATTATTGCTCCCAGTGTTTCTGTAGGGGCCCGCTAGCCTTCCTATTGTTAAAATAGGTTTTGAGTGCTAGGCATTGTAAGGACATGTTAACTTTACATTTCTACATGTTCTACCTTCAAACACCATGCTCCCTGCATTGTGGGCAACACGGCCTACATAGAAGTGGCTTAATTATATCTAAAAGAAAAGTTTTCTCCTGTAAAAAAGGGTTATGTAGTCGGGTCATGCTGCAGGCTTTTTTTCAACCTGCAGCAGCTGGACTACAGTGATAGGCCTGGAGTCATGTTTGCCTGGTCACACTAGTGGATGGCCCAACAGTGCTATATTATATAGGTGACATTTAACTTTCCATGCCATGGTTGTATTTTGAGTACCATCTACTATGGCCTACAGGTAGGTTAAATATCTCAAATGGGGTTAAGCCAATTTGTACATGTTTCAGGGGTATGAGCACATACACTATGCACTGGACAGCAGTGTGTGGATTCTAAAAACCAGCAATAAAAATGAAGCAAAAAAATGGGGATGACCCCCGCATGGAGGAGCATTTTCTTACATTGTCAAACAGCAATACCATCTAAGATAGGTTAATTTATTCAGGGAATATTTGAGTTACCAGTCATTACTCAATTCATTGTGTGACAGCACCAGAGAATGAGCATTAGATTTGCAATTCCTCTCTCCGACACCTTGTTTGTGCCCGCCCACGCGCTCTGCACGTCATACGCTGGGATAGCGAGGAAGCAGGCAGCAAGGAAGTAGGGCCACGGACAGCTGCTGAGGCATTTCTTTTTTCCACTCCTCATCGCTTTTTTCACATCACCACCTAGGCTGCCGGCTAAGCTAAGCTAATAAACTCTCCAGTTCATGTTTAAGGGCTGGGGGTAAATGCATGTTAGGTAATGCATGTTGCATATTACATTACTAGTGCCATCAACCCTGCCACTGCCAGCACTCTAGTTATACCCGCCACTGCCGCCACCCCCATCACTGCGCTTGCTCCTCTTGTGAGGTGAAAGGACTTGGGTGTGCAGCAGGGTAGGTGATAGGGCAGTGTGTTGCAACTCCTGGTTTGCAGGTTCTTATCTTCTATCTTTGGAGTAAAAGCTAGGAAAACGTGATTGCATTCTATGATTTTGGTGCCCCCCCCTATTTCTAGCCTTCTTCTGGCTCCTAGCTTCGGTCTCTGATATTGGTCCTTGCCATACTCTGGGTAACCTTACGTTTTGAGGGCAATGTGTCATGGGTGAAGCAAACACCTCCCGGACTTGCTTGAGACCCCTTCCCAGTCACATCAAGCACTCAGCATGTAGCTCTCTCCGGCCTCAGCCTTTGCCATTCTCTGAAGTCTGTTATGTGATGTCTAGAAACTGAAGACTGCAACTTGGTTGAGGTTCAGCTGTGTGTGGTGGCAGCTGCCATAAGACCAGGGTGAGGTAAGTGGACGCTCCTTCTGGACACTGTGTGCTGCAATCTGTGACTTGTTGCAAACCTTGTGCGTTTAAAGGACTTGTCCTTTTTTCTTCTGAACTTGACATTTAGATAGTGTTGGATAACTCTTTTTGGTGATTGGAAGTGCTGGCCAGGAGGGAGCCTGGCGGGAGCTAGCGAAAGTCTGGTGTTATCTCTCAGACATTGACGATTGACTACTGGCTTTGCAGCGCACAGGGACAGTGAGGTTGAACCTAGGTTGTGTTGGTTTTTCCCATTGCCTTTGCCCTCTGCTTCTACATCATCACCTGGATTTTGGTAAATTATGGGTAAAAAGAAAGCTGCAAGGGAGAAGGGTACAGCACCCTCCTTACAGGCCAAAGGATCAACAACTTTGGACATGTTTTTGGTCTGAACAGTAAGTGTCGTCTCAAAGGAGATTGAGCTGTCGGAGAGGCGATAATCATGGGACTTTGGTATTGCTGCAGGTAGTTCTTTAGTGCCATCAAACTCCAGAGCATTCTGCCGATGTATATAGTGCACCTCCTCCAAGTCTCTTTGAACCAACTTGTGATTAACTCTGTGTTGTACCAGTGGCTCAGTCTGGTGTTAGTCAAACTAGCAGCTCTTGTGAACTCTGTGATGACATGACATATATCGTCAATGGTTCTTGAGCCAAGAGGAATCAGCTAATGAAGCATGGGAGTTGTGCACCTTCGTGTGTTAGGCCTAAACTGGGTGGTTCCCCCACTAAGTTAAAGAACACCTCCCTTCGCTGACTCCAAACGATTCACAACTTATCATTTGGGATGCCATTTTAACTCATTCAAGCTATTTGTTCAAAAATCTGTTTCCTATCTGATGGAAAAGCTACATGCATTGGAGCTGACTGTAAGTCAGGGGGCTTTGCAAGCAAGCTATGCTGTGGTTTAAAAGACACCTGTGCAAGCTCAACAACCCGAGTTTGATCCTGGTTCTAACTGTGAGAGGTGGCTTATCAACCTTGGTGAAGATGGTTTAGGCCACTCCCTACATGCGTTGGATGGCACTCCTCATCCTAGGACGAATATGGCAGGTGTATGTGGGCATGGAGGGCAGACTTTGGTTGATGGTTAAAGAAATAGTTCTACGAGCAGAGCTGCTAGTAATGTTCTACAAAGAGCCATCTCCTTATCAAAAAATGTCTCCCACCAGGCACAAGCCCGGCTAGACCTTCCTCCTGAATGTTGTCATACAAAGCTATCCTTACTGGAGCCCTCCTCCCCAGGACGCAGAGAACCGTATGTTGACCTTAAAAATAAAGTCAATCATTGGATGAATTGTAATACCAGCTTTAGCCTATTGGAATATGATGACATTTTGCTAGTTAGGACAGTGGGTTGGATCGGCTCGAGGGCAAAGAGTATTGTTGGGGACAGTGTCATCGTTAATTGTAGGAGCCCTGGTTTAGCACAACAGCTGATGACCTATGCAAAGGAAACCCACATGAAGAAGGATAGTATTAAATTGGTCCCTGTTGTTTTTTTTTAGCGCCACCCCAGTTCGAGCAGTTGCCAAATTCAGGCACCCTGTCTCTAAGGGTCAACAGTGGAAAAACACACATGGTTGGTCCTGACTTCCAACAATCAACAGTTTGGATGATCAAAATTGGCACTTAGCACCAGCCAGTAGTGACAGCACTCTTTTAGTTATTGAGCCTGAGAGGGTGGGGAGGGAGGTTGAGTTTGAGGTTAATAGTTGCTGACCATCCTTAGGTATTAATTATTAGCTTTGTGCATGCGTCTTGAGGCTTGTGTCCATTGGAATCTATGACAAAATATCGACTACAAAAATATCTACCTACAAAAATATCGCAACAAAAATATCGATTACATTAATATCGAGATCCTATCTCTAACAAGGTAAGTACAAAAATATCGAGAAAAAAATATTGATGTCAAAAATATTGTTTTTTACAAATATCGTTTTTTTTAAATTAAAAAAATGTAATATTAACAAAATAATACTTATAAATGTAATAAATATAGTTAAAATATATTATAATATTTAAAATTAATAAATAATGTAATAAAAACTAATAATAATAAAGTTATAATACATAGTATATACTTCATTATTATTACCTCTAATAAATTATTTTAATAACTTATAAATAAATTAAAATATGATAAATTACAAATAAATGTATATACATCAAATAATAATATAAATAACAATTAATAAAAATGTAATACAAATAAAACAAATTAAATAAATGTTGGATAGCGTACGGGTAAAAATTACTATTCCCACTCCAGAGAGTGCAACAGTAGGGTAAGTCTTGGTTAGCGTAGGGGTACCAATTACTATTTCAACTCCAGAGAGTGCAACAGTAGGGAAAGTGTTGGATAGCGTAGGGGTAAAAATAACATACTTATAAATACATGTATTTTTTTAAATAATAAAAAACTTAACTATTAAATAAATATAAACCATTTACAAATACCAATACATAATTATTAAAAACATGATTAGCAAAATATATTTAACTTAAAAAAATTAATAACAAATACCATTTAATAATATTTAATTACCAATTAATAATTAATTAACAATTATATAATTAACAAAACAATTAATTAAAAACATTTTTACCTAATTACATTTAAATTACTTCCCACCCTATTCCCCTATACACCCACAATCCGCTACAGAACATAATTATCAATTAATCAATTATTTAAAATTAATTACCAATTAATTAAAAATAATTATCAATTATTTAAAATTAATTTATAATGCCTACTAATTATTAATTAATTTAACATAATTAAATTACTTCCCACCCTATTCCCCTATAAACCCACAACCCGCTACAAAACATAATTATCAATTAATCAATTAATTAAAATTAATTACCAATTATTTAAAAATAATTAAAAATTAATTAAAATTAATTTATAATTCCTACTAATTAATAATTAATTTAACATAATCAAATTACTTCCCACCCTATTCCAATATAAACCCACAACCCGCTACAGTACTAAAATATCAAATTTAATTACATTACATAAAAATACATTAAAAACATAATAAATGCATAATAATATACATAAAAATAATTTAAAAATCGATATTAGTAACATCAAAATTATTAACATCGATATTACTAACATCGATATTTAAAACTTCAATATTACTAATATCGATATTAAATCTATCGATATTACTTACTTTCTATTTTATGTCCCTTCGATATTTAAACTTCAATATTATTGTATATCGATATTTAAATATAGATATTTTGTCTGCATACCGTCCATTGCCATCTATATATGAGTTCTTCCCTATAACCCCATTGAATGCATTGGAACATGTTGAACCGAGTGTTTCTTCTCTCCCAAACAGTAGCCGTACTCCTTAGTCTCCTGGAATGTTGATGGCTTACTCTCAAGGCCTCTTGTCCCAGATGAGGTGCTTTTAAAGACACATTTGATATTAGTGGTTTCCAAGAAACATGGGCACTGGCCCCACAATACCATGCAAGGTATGTGAATATATCTGTGCCTGTTACCACCTCAGCGAAAGGTAGACCATGGAGGTGGGGGGGGGGGTCTAAGTATGGGTGAGGACTTCTCTATGTTGTAAGTCTAAGGTTGTCCCTTTGAAAAGTGTAGATGCAACATGTATTGCTTTATCATTCCCCTCTAGTGGTTTGTACTGTTTATATAATGTATATTGTAGGACTTGCAGTAGTGGAGCTGAGCCCCAGGTAATTGATCTGCCGGCTTGCCCTATGACTGACCTGCAGACAAATTATATTAAAATAGTTGTGGGGAATCTTAATTGTAGATATGAACCTTTGACAGCCTCTCAAGAAGATCTTTGTAATGAAGAAAAACAAGTTTGGGGTATTCCGGAAACTACACCCTCTCCTGTAAAGCCGTGGTCTCCTGCAGTATTGCAATTGAATGTATTTACTCTCAGAAGCGGCCTTCGGGAATGCATAGAAGATCCAAATCAGACAGGGTTGGGAGAGTTACGTATAATTGTCTTCATCACTCCAGCCTTATCAATTTCATTCTCATGGATATTAGACTGTGGCCAGCCTTGGTAGATATGGCAGTAATTCAGCGATCATAATGCTCTTAGCCTATCACTGGTAGCCCTGGGTGACTCTCTCCCTTCAACACCAAAGAGGCCCTAGATTGAAGATTAGTGCCCACCAATAACCGGAGGAGGCTCAAGTGGAGTGTGGTGGCTGAGTCAGAAGAAACTCTCAAGAAGGTGCTAGAGATTGTAACTGTAGGGCAGAGGTCAGTGGCAGGTATGATTGTGGACAGTAATAACCTAGACCCTTTGCAGAATTGACATGCAATGCATAATTTTATGTTCGCCTCGCTCAGGGCACTAGTACTTACAAAGGACGCCCAGGGGGCAAGGAAAAGGAAAAAGGAGGCCTCATGGTATTCTAAACCTTGCCAAGAAGTCAGATTTGCCTTGCTAGGGTCCATAAGAGCAGGGCATAGAGATGCCATATGGTCACCCAGGGTACATTATAAAGCCACCATACTAAAAGCTAAAATAAAGTGGGAATGTGACAATTAGTATATGATGTTAGATTTCATTAAAAGAAAATATATTTGTACCTTTTGGTGTTTAGTTGCAGGAGCCCCATTTGATAACAATATTGTGGCGAGTGCTTGGGTCAAGCATTTTTCCAATTTGTATGCTCAAGTAGAAATTCAGGGACCATCCACTTAAAATCTGTCAGGTAGCCGCCAGAACCCAACTGCAGGAGCAGCAGAATCTCAGGTTACAGCTGACATTGCGAAGGTGTTGTTGCTTCTGGCCTTGTTATCGATCAACCACACTTAGATATCCCCCACATAACAGAGATAGGGTTTTCAAATGCCCTTCACTTGATTGCACCCAACAAGGCACCAGGCTTGGACAAAGTGCCTCGTGATGTGTTTAGGATGTTTAAAGATATATTGTGTCCATATTTTGGCCTCTTTTTTAATGCCTGCTGTCAAGGTGCTCCCATACCCCCAACTTGAGCTGGGGCAGAGCTTATACCAATTTTTTAAAAAAGGTTGCAGTTCATCCCCTGCCAATTACAGATCTATAACCCTTATCAATAGTGCCCAAAAATACTTTTATCGTATCATCCTGAATAGACCGAGTGAGTGGATGATAGAGACATAAGTCTTGACTGCAGTGCAGGCTGGAATCAGAGAAGGAATTCACACCATAGACTAGGTCTTTCTACTATAGATATTGTATTGGAAGTGTGTGCCTTTGAAGGAGTGTCGACTGTATGTAATTTTTGTAGATTTCTGATTTGCCTTTATTCTAGTCCCAAGAGAGTCACTATGAAGTGCTATGGCAGAGATGGAATGTGCCTGCCTATCTTTTGAAAAGTAACATCAAGATACATACCAAAAGCCTTGCACAGGTCATATGTGAACCCATGGGTGGGTTGACTGATCCTATACCTGTAGCTAGGGGGGTGAGGCACCAGTGCGTGCTGACCCCAACCCTCTTATCCTTTGTATGAATAGCCTAGTCTTACAGCTGGAGAAGTGTGAGGGTGATGCTCCACCTCTTGCCTGGGTGAAGGTCCCGGCCCTGCTGTTTGCAGATGACACCCTTTTGCTATCCAAATCTCCTTTGTGCATTCAAAAGTTCTGGCATGGCTTTGGGGTCTTCTGCGTACAGAGGGGCCAGGAGATCAACCTTGTGCAAGACTAAAGACATGGTCTTTAATACCTGTGCCACAATCTGCTGGAATCCCACTCTCAACCGTAAAGGTTTGGAGCGTGTTAGAGTGTTTGATTATTTGGGGGTGATCTTATTGGATTACTTTGACTGGTCATTCCAAATTCATAAGCAAAAAATTAAGCTTGAGCAGTACTGTGAGGGTGTTTTAAGGGTCCAGTGCATATCAGCATATGACCAATTACCCCTGCTTAAGAGATCCATAGATGTCAATCACGGCCTGCACTGTATGGCGCTGAATCATAGGGTATTTGTGATGCTAGGCCCCTTGTAATAGAAGAAAATACATTTTCAATAGGCTTGAACAAACTCTTAGCAAGAACACCTCTACACCCTCTATGACTAATGGATTAAAATGAGTTAAGGATGTAGTGGGGCTTAAATCTTTATTGTATTGGCGAAGACTTTGGTCAGCCCCCGAACTTATACTTCTCAGAGGAGCCTTGGAAAAAGTAATTGGGGTCCATGGCTTAGGGTGGCTTAGGGTGGTAAGGGATTGGTTGAGACAGATTGGCTTTGACTATTGCTGGTCAACTCAAACTAATGTTGCATTGGTCTCCAAGCAGGCATTGAAAAGAGCATCTCGGCAAAATATGGACCAAAACACTGCAAGTTCTTATAGAGTGGACTCCCTCACTGTCTCTTTCTTGGAGTTCAAAATAGAATACTGCGTTGAACCATTTTTGGATGAGGTGGAACCCCCCCCTATGCCAGAATCCTCTTCTTAACGTTTCATCTAGGGATCCTCCCAATTCAAGCCTTCACCACTAGATCGGGGTCTAGGAACATGCCCTTTCTGCTTGGGGTGGTCGAAGTGGTTAAACAAGTAATTATATTTTGCACAGCCTATCATGGTCCTAGGAAAAATTGTATTCTGCAACTTTCTCGTAATTGGGTCTGAGGAATAACAGCATTGCCCTTAGAATACTCAGAAGTAACACAAGCCTGCTCATTGTCTTTGCATTTCAAGAAATCTGATGTTTATGTGGCGGTTAAGATAGAAAAAGGTGTCCCTCCAACTCTGCTGTGTGCTAAGCGTTTTCACATATTTTATGCTGCTTTTACTTTATCATATCTAGTTGTTTCTCTCTTCTCTCTTTTTATATGCTTGTATTTTATTTATTTTTATATAATCTATATTTATGTATGTATCTTGTGCATTTATGGCCCTTTAATATCAAATTAAGACATTATTGATTGATTGAATGATCATTAGGAAATCGATTAAAACAACAAGATTGACAGTAATATGAACATACATTGTGAGGAGTGCATTTCATTCTTCCAGAACCATGTTATTAATCTATGAGGCTGACATATGTATATAGAAATACAGTTACAGTATATAAATGAAATATAAGATAATTTGAGAAGTATTCTGTAAATAACTGTATTCTAAAAACATAATTGGATAAAACCGTTCACCCAGCCATAGAACTATTAGATATTATATTATTACATCACTATAGATGGTTGGTATCCTCTCCCAATAAAAAGCTTGATTTGCAGATATCATATAATTTATTATTTTTCCATTTGGCAGCAACAGGAAACAGTAGAACCTGATATGGGTATTATGAATATTTGGTCTCCATGGTACGCAGTGCTCTAACTGAATTGCAAGTCACTCAGAAAGACTCATTTTAATAAATTCTTATCTGCTGGATTTGACCTTTTTGCAGGGTCATCCCCAAACCTTTTGCCTTAACCCTCCTGTTTTCTGAACTATTGTTTTTGCTTTTTGGACTCTTCACACTTTATCAATGCTAACCAATGCTAAATGATTTTGGTCTCTCCATTTAACATGGTGAAATTGGCCTTCAACCAATTGGAACATTTAATTTATATGTACGTCCCTAGTGGAGTGGTACTACATGTACCCAAGGGGTCTCCTGTAAATTAAATCCTACTAGTGGGTCTACAGCACTGATTGTGCCACCCTCTTAAGTAGCCCTTTAAATGTGTCTCTGGTCTGCCATTGCAGCCTGTGTGTACATCTTTAAACTGCCATTTTGACCTGGCAAAATAAACCTTTTTACATTTCTTACATATAGGACTCCCCCAGGGTATACCCTACAGACCGTGAGACAGGGTACAGTGTTTTAAAAAGGTTGGTCATGTAAGTTTTACATGATCTGGTAGTGAAAAACTCATAAACTCACTTTTCACTACTGCAAGGCCTGCCTTTCCCGTAGGCTAACATTAGGTACCCAATTACACTTAACAGGTGATAACTTTCAATTGGGAACAGACTGGAATATCGAGTTTGGTGTCAAAAGAATTGTAATTTAAAACTGGCATCAATGGTAAAGTTGGATTTTAAGTCAAATCCTGAAACTGCCACTTTTAGAAAGTGTACCCTTTCTTGTACCAACCATTTGGTACCTCCCGCCTGTATCCTGAGTCACATGGCTAGGTGTAGCTGGCAGTTGGTCTTTGTGTGTTGCTCCCAGATTGTGAGACAAAAGGGGAGGGATATTGGCAGGATGTGCCGTCTCTAACTTAATGAGAAGAAGGAGCTGTCACCTATCACACTTGCGCATCACAAAGACTTTGCCCAGCACACTCACAAAGGGCTTTTACACTAGTTATTTGTGACCCTAGAGCAGCTTGAGCCAGGGCTGTGAGGCAGGACATTTCACAAACCTCTGAGGTTGGAACCCTCCAGAACCTTCTCCTACTTCAAAGTGGGCACCAGATATAAATAGTGAACCCTCAGACCCATCTCTTCAGTACACCCTTGGACCTGTCAATACTAAAGAAGAAGGACTGCTGTGCAGCTTTGCTGTCAGAAGGTCTGCTTCTCTGCTGCCCTGTTTATTTAGAAGGGCGATTGGATTTGCACCCATCATACCAGGCTGAAGTGACTCCAGAAGCCAGCTAACTGACCTCCTGTACTGAGCTACATGGGCCTAACAAGATCCAGAGGCTCCCTGCATCTACCCAACTGGCCTGCTGCCTGGACCTGCCTGAGTCTTGCTGGCCTCTAATGTAGTGGGTACCTGATCCCCAAGAAGTACTCCTTAGCTGCTGGGCCTCTGGTGTGTCATCAGTTGAGCTCCCTCTGCCAGAAATGAGAACTCCTGATGTTTTGGGCTCTTTTCGACCACAAATGGGTCTGTTTCTGCCACGATCTTGTCATTCGCACCACACGCCAACTTTAAGTTCCGGTGAACTTTCGCATCACAGAGACTGAGATCTGCCATTTGCGCTACAGCATCAACAGCCCATGGTGACCACCAACACAAACCTCCTGCAATGACCGTTCACGAAGCCCAACCAAATCTTTGGGCTACAGCAAAGATCATCTGCGATGCCTGGCCCGCTCTTCTTGCTACATTGGTGATAATCTGCGACTCTCTCCCTACTTCTTGCAACATCCCCCACTGTAAATGGTACTCTTCATGCTGAGCTTTAGAAGAAAACTCAGCTGGGCTATCCTGGTCCCTGTATCAAACCTGTGCTCCAGTGTGGTTGGCCTGAGTTGTGACTTTCACCCAGTCTCCCACAACCAGATAATCACGAGCTGCTCTTTGTGCTTTTCGGAGCTATACATACCATAAACCTTTAAAATTGCAAATCTTTGATTCTGCTACTTGAATTTTTTTTGTTTTGGTGTCAAATAATTTATACAATTCTGCTCTGTTTTCTTAAGGTTGTGTTGGATTTTTCTTGTGTTGTGTTTTTATTGTATTACTATTTGAAGAGCTGCATAAATACTTTACACATGGCCTCTAAGTTGAGTCGGACTGCTTTTGTGCTAAGCTACCAAAGTGTTAAGCACAGGTTAATTTGGGACGGCTTGTGACTTCACCCTGACAGGAATTGTGGCTTCTGCTTGGGGAGTATTTCATCCCCCTCAGCTATTTACCCAATTTCCAACAATATACGTATTGAATGGTTCATGACTTTTCCCCAAATTCACTGAACATACTCAACATCTGAAGAAAGTGTTCTCTATATTAAAGACACATATGGTGCAATTGAGCAAGTAAAACATGTCCATCTGAGACATGCAGTAATCACAAAGATAATTTTTGACAAATAGGAACCTAAGCCCAGAAGCTGCTAGGGCACTCATGTATAAATGATATAGTGCATGCAAAGTGCATGTAAAGACAAGTATCTGTAGATCAGATGATTTTTATGTTCTTTCGTTTCGCAAGTACTTTGATTAGCATCTGCAAGAAGGCACAGGGAATGTTGAACAATATAGGTAGCAACAGTGAGAGAAGTTTTCATTGACAGGTTTAAGAGACATCACCAATTACTACTGAGCCGTTACTATAAAAAAGACTGATCCCTGTCTTGAACCAAAGATTGCTGCTGGAAGATGGAACCTGAAAAAAACAAAAACTCCTGTGAAAGTTGTGCTCTTGGCATTTAAGAAATGACTAAGGTACAACTGCTTTCTCTGGACTGAAAGGCAATATAAGTATCACATGGCCCGATTTCCTAGAAGCCATTCAGGTGAGTCTGCCTGAGGCATTGGAGCCTGCTGGCCCATGTACCCAAGCTGTGGATGTGCCAGATGGCCTTTTGTTGTCTCAGGGACTTAAGGTACAGGAAGGACCTCTTTCCAGAAGAACCAGTCGACTAAATTTTAGTATGGCACTGTCCAAACACCGCCATTGAGCTTGCCTTCTGTGTCCTGTGCCATCTACTATCAGGCTCCTCATCATTTTTTAGATATAGGACGGGTATGCAGGTACTCTGGGCAGATTTTCCGCCTTTCGTTCCAGTAATTTTTATATGAGTCAACCTTATGCCATACATAATATAGGTTTCCTATCAATATCTTTTTCATCTGTATCATTTGCTGAAAGCAATATTAACATTTGTGCGTCAGTAACTAGCCCGAATTGAATTCCGATAAACATAGAGGTATGTGAGTAAGTTACCACAAACCCAATCGGCTAATATTGTAGTAAGAAATGTCATAAGAAATGTCCATAGTCCCAATCGGCTAATAACAGTTTGACCTACTTGTAATTGTAAATATTTTTGTTTCATTTTATAATAGGGCATTACAAATATTAAGTTAAAAGTCCTGAAGATGGTCTCAGAGATACATACATAGGAGACCGAAACGTCGACCTTCATCCTTATCCTACCCAATTGACAATAGTTGTAAATAGGAGAGGTTTGATCAGGACCTACAGAGTTCAAGATTGATGCATTATTGTTCTTCCTGTAGGCCTGTTTATATATTGGTACCTCAAAATCTTTATGCCTCTTAATTCTTTTGATAAAATCTAAGATTTTCCTATACACCTTTTCTGTCTCTGTTTCTTGTCATATGTGTTTCATGTTTAAAAATTGATTTTTATTATTGACTAAATTATATAACTATTGATTGACTCTATTAGAGGACCATTGATTTGTCCTGTAGAGAATTTTTCTAATTATTCAAAAAGATTTCTGGAACTAATTCCCTTGGAGGCATCTCGTGCCCTTTCATACATTTACCCAAGCCCTCAAGGGTATATCGGGTTGCTCACTGTTGTATACCCAAGATGAGAAAGGGCCACTCAATGCAGTCAACTGCCTTTGTGCCATCTAGCGAGAGAGCAATTCTCTCCTCTCTGGCATATTAAGGGAGAGCCACAGGATGCAGGAGAGGGTGTGTGGATGGTTGTGGGACGTCCTGCCAGGCACAAAGCCCACCTGGGAGTTGTGAATCGGGGTCAGGGATACTCATTTAAGCCGGGCCACCAATATTGCAGCTGGTATCTGGGGGTGAATGTTTGATTCATTCCGCATTCAGTCAATCATTTGTTGCTGCAGCACTTTTTGCCCTAAGTGTTATGGGTATGTCCAGACATGGGACTCTTGCTCACTGTACCACTGGGTTCAAGCTAGGCTGGCTGATGAGGGGTGTCACCCCAAAGTTGGTCCCAGGATGCTTGTTTCCGGTCCAGGGAGGATCTGCCTTGGCAGTTCGGGTTGGACTGTTCCCATGAGGAACGGGGTCAAGACTGATTTGCATATGACAACTACACCATATAAAAAACAACTTAGCCCCATGGAAACCTTAGAGGCCATAGGGGCACATGCATCATTGTAGGTTTTTGCGATTCCTTAATTGTGATTATTTTGGAATCGCAATTAAGAAAGCGCAAAATCCCTTAAAAAAATAGCGATTCCCAAACATTCCTTAATTAAGGAATGGCTTCCCATTCATTCATAAGGGCCTACAGGCCCATAGGAATGATTGGAAATTTCATGCACAATTTGCGAGTACACAATAGGTACTCGCAAATTGCGTATGCAATTTCAAGGGTGCCAAAAAGGACACCCTGTTGCAACCCTGAAATTGCAATGTGCACACATGTAGTGCACACACATGCCCCAGGGGCATGTGTGTGTGTAACATGCAACTTTGAAAAATGCATTTTAGTGCATTTTTCAAAGTTTTTGCTATTTACCACCTGGCATTATTTTTAGCGGATCCTAATAGCGAAATTTCTATTTTAAATAGCATCTTGCATTGCATTTTAGGAATCACAATTTACGATTCCTTAAATGTAATTGTAATTTCCGATTTTTGCATTTGCGATGATGCATCCCAAATCCAAGAATACTGGTCGCAAAGGGACAGAACCTGCCCTTTTGCGACCGGTTTTTGCCTTGATGCATCTGCCCCCTAGTGTCTTACCTTCTCAGTTGGAGAATTTTAACACCCACTTTAATGACTTAGGACCTTCTTTTGTGATGATGGGGCAGGTGCATAGCTATAAATTGGCGGTGCCAATAATATAGTTATTATGGAATAACTTTGTAAAACATTGTTTTTATTTTGTTCAGTTTTTAGGCCCCTGAAGAAGGGCCCTACGGGCTCGAAATGCATTGGGCATTAACTGAAATCGTCATGTTGCTTATTTCTTTTATATGTCAATTGAAAAAAATTTAAAGAATTTCAAGTGGTGATGTAACCAATTCAATCACAGGATTAAGTTTGCAATTTGTGTTTAATCAAGAATTTTCATATGCTTGTGAAATAAATTGTACTGTTTAACCGATAACTGTTGGTTTTTCAAAAAGTTACTGCAACGTAAACGTTTCAAATTCTGACAAAGAGTTTCTGAAGTACAATGTAAAGCAAAACATCAGCAACAGTGCGCGGGGGTCGAGTACCATAAACTCGAAATAGGAGGCGTTCTTGTTAGGGACGGTTCAGGACAAACGTGCTACCTCTGCAGCACGCTTGCTTATATAAAATAAAATCATCAATAGAAATTAGTTTAGAAGTGAGTGCTTCTCTAAATTCCTAAAACATGGTGCTCGTACTCTGCCAAACTTGACTTTTCTTTGCCTCATCTGATAGCAGAGTCTCTGTTGGTTCCACCACAAGAAATACTTAACCTAGCAGCTGTATAGTACACGGGTGTGAGGTGACAGTGGCAGTAGCCCCTCCCTATTGGAGCGACAGCCACTGATTTTCGCCTCCCAGGACTGCCATACAATGCATGGTTGTCCCTGAAAGGAAAACACCATTGGCAGTTGTCCTATAATTTTCATTAATAAACCCCAGCAGTGAAAGTTTGTTGCAGAAAAGCAAAAGAGATTGCCATGTGAGTCAAAATACCACAGTGGGTCACTGGGCATATGACTGTCTTGAAATGAAATCTGCCACACATCACTCTAGTTCTCCTTCTCTAATTTCCACCCAAATGGTGTTGCATTTTTGATGAGATCTACCTCTTTTTACTAAATTGATTTCAAAATTTGTATTGGATTTCTTGTATTTCAAATCGTTTAGCAAATCTTTAAATACATAAAAATATTACTTTGGTGGGATTTCATACTTTACTACCCTCCTCCCCAAATAATGCCTAATCTCTGCTGATGACAGATAATAATCTAGAAACACGTGTCCAGAGATGGCCAGCACTAATCTGCACCCACCTGGTGAAACACTTTGAAGACTTTGCAAGTGTACTCGCTTGTCAGACTGCATCTACCATGATGCTTAGGGGCGACCCTGCTGGGAGGTGAAAGCAGTGTGCTCCCACACCAATTTTCTACCCTCCTTATACTAATTTGGGATCTCATGATAACACACAGTTTACACGTTTAGGGGACAGAAAATATGTGAGTAAATTAACCCATGACCACACGCCATCCCACAATATGAAACTCTAAGTGAATACCAGAATCGCCCTATTTTCGTACAAGAAGGAGAGTGCTGATGGCCAACATTTTCTAAAAAGGCCTGTGTAGTGACTGATATTTTGGTAAATATGACCATTGCCCACCACCATCTCAGCATATTGTAGATACTTAGACAGCACTGACTATTGCTTATGTTATGCTTTGACATCATCACACAACATAGGGATGTGTAGGCCAGAAGTTCTCTCTATATTTCTGACTATATCTTGCTTAGTGTTTGCCTATTGGCTTTGGCATGATCGTATGCCTTCTTTCTATGGTTTTTGCTCTTTTTAGGGCCTAAAGGCCTATGCTCAAGCGATGCCATGTTCTTTTCTGACACCATCTTGCTGAGCCTCTTTAGGTGAGAGGCCAAGTTTTAATTTTGAGGTGTTGTTCGCTCTTTGCAAACTGGAAGAGACTGGTTCTTGTCAGTGGAATGTGCTCACCCTGCGCTGTAGTCATAAGAAAGGTCTGATCAGCCTGAGCTGTGACCCTGGCACAGGCTGGCACAGGAATCTGATGAGAGGCTGGGCGCTTGCTAGAAGCTTCGACGAAAGGTTTCCACTTGTTATTAGAGGAGGTGTCTGGTCTCTGGTCAGTGAGTCAGTTGGTCGGGCAGTCTGGAGAAGCATCATGGTGCAGATGTGCAGACATGTTTGTGGAACAGAGAGTCCTGGTCCAACCAGAGAGGGACAGAGAGAGAGAGAGTTGGACCCTTCCCCAGCTTACAGATGCCTAAAAATAGGGTGAGGTGCTCTAAGAATGTTTTCATTATACCTGTTTATGCCTAATCACTTTTTCCTTTTCAGCTTCCTATATGTATGTATGTGTTGGTGATTACTCATTTCTTCTTCCTTGTCATTCTATCATTGTGTAATAAAGAGACCCCAATGTGCATTAGTTTCATTTGTCTGTTGTCTCTGAAAGAGAGTGTGGGTACTTCTTAGCCAGGTGCTGACGTACAGAAGGATGTGTGATTCCCTTCTTACAGGTAACTGATGACAGGATGGTGCGCTGCTTTTAATCAGGGATGGCAACAAGTGTAATTTGTATTTCATACTTCTTGTGAGGGAAGGTCAGGCCCCTTTCCAAGGTAAGGGAAATTGGCTCCCATCAAGAACGTCCAAATTATAGGTGTTGCTGATTTGCACCAGGGTGAGTTGCTGATTCGCACCAGGGCACGTTGCTCGCATAGATGCGCGTTGTTCGCCAGGAGACGTTGCTGATTTCGCACCAGGGTGCATTGCTGATTCGCACCAGGGTGCGTTGCTCGTGTAGATGCGCATTGTACACCGGAAGGTGTTGGTTTGTTGCATTATTGTACAGATTCCCTAAGACTTTGGCTCTAGATCTTTGGTTTTTCTAGTTGTATATATGTTAGTTGTTAGTATTATTCCTTTCTCAGACAGGTATTCTAAAAGTGTTGTGTTTTCAGGCATTCTGGGAAGGGATGGTGCATGTAATGTCCTGATAGTTGGCAGAAGCCCAGAGCTTCTATGCAGAAATACAGGATTTTCAGGTCATTACAGCCTAGAACATTAGAGCAAGCTGAGCGAATTGCTAACACAGTTGCAAGAATTATATGAAGTTCTAGAGGGAGCTGAAGACTGTTTTGCTTCTCTATGCCTTTCAAGCTAACATAGTGAATATTTAGTGTATAATAAGAATTTAAATAAATAATATCTTTACAACACACTGCAAATTGACAAAACCCTTTTCTGTCATATCCTCTGCAGCACCAGAAGTTATGAATGGTCTATTCTCCTTAGCTGTTTGAGGAAGAACACTCCCTTGGTTATTGTGGGGCAGCAGGAATTTTAATGCTGCTGACTGGATGGTGTAAAGTACCTGCCTAGTCTACACTTAGGGGCCTACAGACATAGGTAAACTTAGTCATAAACAGATGTTCATGGCCAGATGTATTTTTTTATGCCTGCCGGGAATTTGCATAGAACGGGTGCAAAGATCTACACGATTGTAAATCCAGCTCAAGGGGTGGGAAGTGAGCGCTACTTGGAAGCATATGCATTTATGGGCATTCCCGCTATCTGTTCTGACCACTTAAAACACTATGAAATGGTTAGATATATTTACACCAGTTAAGTATTGACATAATTCCTCTTCCAGTGTAGTGTTCGAAGAGAGAAAGATTACTCCTTAACCTGGTGGGCCTGCAGGGGAAGGGGGTGCTTCATGGAGAATAATATTTCCAACCAGGAGAATAAAAGAAATTCAAACGTTTGCGTTTGCACAGGGGATCCTCTTTCCCCTATGAGGACTTCTCCACTACGGAAATAGCAGCCAAGTGGAAAAGTCACATAACCATCCCAGAAACTCCTGCACTTCGGGCAGCTTTCCAATCATATTACTGGGAATGTTGGTGAAAGGTTGTAAACATATGTGCAGAAGGAAGCAGAGAGCTCCATCCTCGCCTTTCTGTGTTCTTTTGTCAATAGGCCCTTGTTCATATCAATATCTTGTATCTCCTCCTTATCTAACTACACAGTCCTTCTTGCCAGCTATCGTAAATGTTAAAAGCAATTGATGGAAACGGTTAGAAAAAGATGAGAGGGGATATGTACATGGTTATAGACTGATATGAATAAAGGTAGGGTAAGTTGGGCTATAAAGTGATCCACCCAAACTCATCAATGTAGCTAAGTTGGAGGTGGACCTTCAGCATTATAAACTACATGACTGGTTATGTTTAGGACCTTTTCAAATGGTTGAATGTATTGTGTCGGAGGCCTAAGATGAGGTTGATTCAATACGGCTATTTGCTTACCAATTAACCCACTGCCTTGTGTCTGGTCTGTTTACTTATGGAAATTGTATGCCAATTGTCAAAGTAAGTTGTACATAACAGAAAACTTACTGTATGATCTGAAGCTAACTGCTGAAGAAGCCTGTCCCAGTTCTCTTGGTTGTAGTTAACTCTGAAATACACAGTGACGTTGAGGTTGGCCAGGACCCAATCAGAGCTTCCAGTGGACAGTTTAAATGCATTGTTGACAGCTAAAATGAAATGAGAAGTCTTTTATATTATTTCCCCCCATTTGCATAGATACAGAAGAAAAATAACTTTCAAAGAAGCCTAACAAAAAATACTCAAGTTGTCACAGTTAGCCAATAATCTTGGTAATATCTCAAACAATGGCAAAGAGGGAAACATGGGAAAACCTCTTCTACTAGGTTAAAACAGAAAAATAGAAGGGATATGCTGGTATTGAACCAATTGTAAACACAATGTTCTCTGTAAGAATGAAGCCTACGCTTGTATGATGTTTCAACGCATGCTTTTACAACGCATGTCATTACGACGCAACTTTTACATCGCAAGTCGTTACAACGACTTGTGTTGGGGGCGCTGGATAGTGAATAGTTTAATTTACTATTCCAACTCCAGTCCCCGTAGATAGTAGGGAAGGTGTTGGATAGTAATTGAACTATTCCCTATCCTAGAGCGCCCTCCAGCGCAATTCGTTGTAATGACTAGTGTTGTAAAAGTTGCGCCGTAATGGTAGTGCGTTGTAAAAGTTGCATTGTAAAGGATGTTTCCCCTCTTGAGTAGTATACATCCAGCTTCATTGAGGCAACTTGAATTGATGATCAACTATTATACTCATGGGTCAACAGAGACCAATTTAGATCCTAAGATGGTAAAAGAGGAGACACATCCTGGGATCAACATTCGGAAACCCAGACACAGAAAGTTACCAGATACCAGACTTCTTATCATTGGCATTAGCAGCATAGACATGAGAGCCCTAGCGAAGTAAGCGGTATACACTGGCCGTGTCCTGTGGAAATGGCAATGAAATATGCTGAGCCCTCATTAACTTTGGTCTAATGAGGCTCCTTTTTTTAACACGTAAAAGGGACAAACCATTTATGGAAACACTCACTTACCTAGCTCTAATGCAATCTTTCCTTACACCAATAGACAACACGCTACTGCAGTATGGACCTTATTATGTCTCTATCACATACAACACCATTACCGTTCAAGTAGAAGGACTAGGTTCACTAATCGGATTTCTCTTGCTGGGAAAGATTCCCTGAGAGTATGAGGGTGAAAAAGGCATCCAGTTTGTCAGTCTAGAAGTTGAATGTTTCCTTGCTTAACCCTTGGTAGCTTGGCAAACGAGCAATCAGGCTTTAATTAGTAGACAGGTATGTGTAGAGCACTTAATATCACCAAAATTGTCAATACGTAAAAGACACAACACAATTAAAATTTAACACCAAGTTATAACAATAGAAAATATGTTTTATCTTTAAAATTACACCAAAACAACAAACATCCAATGTAGGGAATAGGAGATATGAATTTTTAAAGGTTAAATCAAAAATGTTGCATTCTAGTGCCAAAAAACGCTAAAGCAGCTATCTGGTGGCTCTGGACAAAGTCAAAGTTTTAGCCGACTGCGATGGAGTGCGGGTCGGATAGGCTGAGTGCAATGTACTGGTCAAAAGTTTAACTTCTGACCTAGTCTTTTTCTCTGAGCTTTTCTGTCGTTGGCGGGTCCTCAGAATTCTCAGATCTGAAGTTTGATGTGACGAAGGCAGTTTGTTGCAGCGCGATGCCTCGCTGAGTCTCTGGCAGTCTGGATTGCCTCTTGGAGTCCAGGACACAATTTCCCACAATGCACCTCAGCAGTCTTGAAAAAATCCAGTTGTAACTCCCCAGACGCCTTCCCCACCCTGGCTTCTCTAGGAAGCAAATCTCCACGAACCAAATGACTGTAGTGTTTCAGCCCCAGGCCTCATCTACCTACTCAGAGAGAAGCTTGGCTCAGGCTTCCTAAAGCTGGACAATCAGAAGTGGCTGCTATCGTGCTGCTTTAGGTAACTTAAGGATATTAAGTTCTAAAACAACTTTCCCGTAAAAGTTACATTAAATCCAACCTTGGAAGGTTGTTGTATTTCATATGATAATTAATTTGTTAGTTTGAACGATATTACTAGCTCACTCCAAAGCAATGATAGACTTTATAAAGTTTAATAAAGCCTTCCCCATTTTAGCCGATGGGGTTAGCAGCATTACAATAGGGAAAAACGATGTTGGCTGTTTTTCTTTACCAAGGTATATTAAACATCTTTTATATTGTCCCTTCTTTTGATACCAATGCCACGTACCCTTGGGCCCTAAGGCAGACCTCATGGGTGACTTATAAGTAATAAAAAGGTAATATTGGACTTTGGAAGTACTTTTAATTCCAAAGTCAAATTTGAACATAGTGTTTTTAAAACCCAGCCTGCAAAGAAGGCCTGGCTTTAAAATGGTGCCAGAAACCACAGCAGTGCATACTTATGTGCACTATATCCACTGGGTGCTCCCTACACCTACATGCCCCACCGTATACTAGGGACATACAGGTAGGTTGTCTTGACAAATTAGAAATATGACAATTTGACTTTAGAGGACAGACCCTTGGCCCTGGGCCTGGTCAGCAGAGTCCAGGGCATTTTAGGAGTCAATAACCACCAGCATCAGTCAAAAAATGGGGTTGATCAGGGCAATAAGAATGGCTTTCCTACGCAAACCAATTGCACACTACAGAATTCCTAAACGAAACAACACAAAACATGTAAACCAACAACTCAGTCACACGAGAGATAAAAATTATCAGCTACCTAAAGCGTTCATGGTGTCTAGACATACGTCCTCTCCTGAATAGTGCACTTGCTACTGTCATCTCTGCCGGCGAATATGGAGACTTTACCTCCCTGTCAGAATTCTCACCTTCTCACCACATCCACCCCAGAAGCATTTTCTCTCTTGGAGCCAGCAAGCAAATCCTGGACCTTTACAAGCTTGGAGCAAGTCCACGATGTCTCCCATTCACTCTCACCAAACTATCACAAACCTTATCCACCACCAACGGCTCACAAATGCTACAAGTCCCCTTAAACATATGTCCATTTTTTATGGCACACAACAACCCCAATCTCCTCAGTTTATATTGTGTTACTTTCACCTTGAATCCATTAGTAATGTCCTCAACAGGGCACTCCCCACTAACACCTACCACTGCTACATCCAGACTAGAATTAGTTGTGGCATTTGTTTTCTCCCCTATGTCATTGAAAAGCAGGAACTACTGTAATTGAAAGCAGTGTACTGTGATAGAACCACAGCATGGTCCTAACTGCACTGATCCTATCACACGTATTCTCTAATGCTCATTGTATACATTCTCCCACCACATGCGTTATCTTCTCAACAACTGGATTGCAGTTAGTAAAAATAACTCTTAAGATTTTTCACACCCACAAACATTAGGAAACCTTCAATTTCCTGACTAAGGCAAACCCAATGACACACTCTTCATCAGCAGTATTCTGTGTAAGTGCAGCACTTAGTCCAGCATTGTAGGCATCTAAGGTGACCATATGAAGCAGAGCAGGATCATAGGGTCTGTGGGCCGTCGCACCAGTCTGCCCTTCCTTAACTTAATAAAAGGCCTCCTCACACTGTGCATCCCACTTAAACTGAACATCTCTCCGCAATATGTTAGTAAGGCAGCAAACATGAGGCTTGCTCGGGTACAAACCAGAAGTAACATTTGCACCACCTAAGAAAAGCTTTGCCTAAATCAGCATGTGTATTCATGAGTGCCTCAATCAATCAATTAATCTATCAAATAAGTAGTAAATATGAAGTGTGGAAAATAAACTGTAAGGGTCTCAAGGCGCTGGAGATGCTAGTTGCTTCAATGTGCTCTGTTGATTTGAACAGTCAGGTCTTTAGTCCTTTCCTGAATTCCTAGAGCAATGTGGCCGTCCTAAGGTTCAATGGAAGGCTTTGGCTGACAGGTGTGAGAAGAAGCATCCTCTTCTGTTGCCTCAGCGAATCTAGGGGTGTCTGTGAGGAAGAGAGAAATGGATCGTAGGCATTTGGTTGGTTGGTGGAAGGTCATGCGTTTGTTGACGTATGCTGGTCCTTCATTGTGCAGAGCTTTGTATGCATGGGTCAACATCTTGAACTGGCATCTCTTCTGAATCGGGAGCCAATGTATCTTCTTGGGGTGTGGTATTATGCTGTTTCATCTGGGCAGATTTAGGATGAGACTTACCACTCTTTTTGTGTGTTTTCAGTAGTGCTTCAGGAGGCATGCACTGATTTCTACATAGAATGTGTTCCAATGGTCTAGTCTGCTGGTGATGAAGGCCTGCATGACGGTCCTTCTTGTGTTGATTGGTAGCCACCTGAAGATCTTGCGGAGCATGAGTAGGGTTTGCAAGAAGGTGGATGAGAATACTTTAACCTGTTTCTTCATAGCTAGGTCGCTGCCCAAGATGATGGTGAGGTTGCAGGCAGGGTCTGTCGATGTGGGGAATGAGCTGAGTTTAACAAACCACCAAGAGTCATTCCATGGCAAGTTATTGTCCCCAAAGATGAGGACTTCTGTCGTGTACGAATTGAGCTTCATCCAGTCGGTGACGATCAGCAAATGTGGAAGATGGCTGTGCTGCTGGAGGGGTCTTTTGACAGTGAGAGGATGAGCTGGGTGTCATTGACATAGGATATGATGTTGGGTCCGTGCGATCTGATGGTGTTGGGCAGAGGGGTAATGTACGTTTTGAGGGTGGGGCTGTGTGGCGATCCTTGTGGGAAGCCGGAGACAATCTTCTTGGGTTCAGAGGTGAATGGTTGGAGAAAGATTCTCTGGGTTTTTCCGGGGAGGTATGAGGCAATAAATGTGAGGGCATCTCCCAGAAGTCCATTTTTGTGGAGTCTGTTGATCAGGGTGTGATCGTAGACGGTGTCGAAGACGGCTGGCAGGTTCAAGAGGATGAGGGCTGCCATTTCATGAGGTCAAGGAGGACCCTGATGTCGTTGGTGGCTACATTCAGGGCTGTCTCTGTGCTGTGGTTGGCTCACATCTGGATTGAGAGGGGTCGAGGTGGTTGTTATGTTCCTGGTGTTCGTAGAGTTGCTGGTTGATTGTCTTCTCGATAACCTTTGCTGGAAAGGTAAGAAATGAGATGGGCTAGTAGTTCTTCAGCTCTGCTTGGCCGTCAAATAGTTTCCCATCACGTCCTGTGAGAATACACAACCCAAGTAAGCTGTTGCTTCACGATCTAACCTTTCTCCTTCTTGAGCACTACCTGTTAATCTGTCAAACACCTGGAATTCACTCTAACATCCTAAGAGGTTCCTCCTGAGTCTGGGCAAAGATTAACACATCATTTTGAAACACAATGACACCTTCAATATTCTCAAACATGTAAATGTAATGTAAATGTACATGTATTTATATAGCGCAAATCACCGACCCGGTATCTAAGCGCTTGCTTAGGGAACCCGTCCTGGTATTCCCCTGTGAGATAACCCCGGCAGGGTATCCACAAGGTGAAAGCCAGGCATCCCACCGCGAGGGGCCGTTGTGGAGATTAAGCAAGCTATTGCCCAGAGTCGCAGAGTGTGAACCTGTGAATCGAGTAGGCACCGGAGCGAGAATTGTCGAGTCCGTGGACAATTTAGGACTCAAGACCCCGCCGAACCGGAAATTGAACCCTGGTCCCGGGCTGACCTTTGCTTCCAGGTCTGCCTCCTCTAACCAGTGAGCCACACTTCTCCACATCTCATCAGTGAGCCTCTGAAAGGAAACAATGTGGCTGCTGAAGCCAACTGAATCAGAATGCAATAAGGCTGGTAAGAGCCAAATGGCAAAACAAAAGCAGTTCAACAAAGGAGGGTGCTGAACTGTTCCTAAAGAAGACTAATCAGACTGGCTTGACCGAAGGTGTGTGTTACACCTTTGGGCATCCATTATGTTGGACGTGTTTGCCTCACAAACCCGAAAGGGTGTCATGCTTCATCATAGGCGTTGCTCCTCGTCGGGGAGGCGGTGCAATCCCCGACAGGCTCACCTCAGAGAGGGGCTCTTTGGCGGAGATCTTTTTGTCCAACAGCCTATTGGTGAAGTGCGGGTATGTGGATCTGGGCAATCAGTATCCTGAAGAAAGAGTGATTTAAAATGTAGCAGAGGGTGCCGGAAAACACTTTATTCTGGGGTTTCCCCTACTGCAGTTAAAAAGTGGAATTAGCTCGCTGGGTGACAGCAGATTAGGTAGCGTAACCCTAAACGAGACTAAAGTGAGAGTTGGTCAACATGTTTCTCGCCTGGGAAGTTCCCGCGATTAGTCAGGACCTAGTGAAGGTGAAATTTAAAAAGGAAGAAAGGAAACCATGCTGGTGTCATGTGTCTCGTGTGATTTACCTCAGGGGTTAATCCTATGCCTAAACAATGGAGAAAAAGGAACAAGGTTAAAAATTCTCTTGTAAAGGTATCATCGGTCACAGTCAAGACAACAACAAAGTGCAGTGAAGTAGCGGTAGTGTGTGGATATTCACACGACCAAAACATGCCAGTGTTGTCGTCCGGTGTAGTGTATAGTGAACACTCTTCCACACTTTGTACGTGAGGGGACTAGTGTGGTGTGAATTAAAACCAGTGTTATTAAAAAAGCCGCAGCAGCAATCTCAAGGAGAATATCATGGCTATAGAGGAGTGAGTGCCAACAGTGGTGGTGGTATGATGTTGACTCACAACTCACTTAAAGGTCTTGGACTAATTACCAGCTGAGTAGTCGGCAGGTCGGTACAACAGGGTTGTGCCTACAGTTCAGGCTGGGGGAGAAGAAGGAACTGTTAGCTTGGGATGGTATAAATAAAGGAAACCCCTGATTGAGGTTGAGGATATGTTGACTCCGGCACCAAGTTTTGCCAGGGGTAGGAGTAGGATAGGACGGGACTGTCTTACCTCAAGTTTCCCGTGTCCGTGCGGAGTCACCTACCCATCACCGCCGAGCTCGAATAGGTAAAGACGCTCGGGGGCGTGTACTATTTATAGGTGACCTCATCATAGGGTTGCGCCAGTAGACGCCCACTGTGTGGATCACGTGTTAACTGGTGAGGTGTAGACGACCATAGTTGAGTGGTGGTAATTAGAGTTGAACTATGTAGCCCGATTACATTGGGTCAGCAATATTCAAGGTATTTAAAGGAGGCAGAGAAAACTCACAGGAATTGGTATAAGGAATGTAATTTACAGTATGGAATTAAAACGTTGTCGTAAACCAGAAGGTGGATGGGACAAATAGTGGCTAGTTTATAACGAGTGCCAGTGAATATCTTCATTGAGTCCTTGTTTGTCTGTGGAGAGGCGGTGGACCCATCTTTGTTCTTTACGGAACAGGGCATTCTTGGGGCAGTTAGGGCTGGATTCGAGAACCACCCACCGGATTGAGTCCGCGTTGTGGTTGTTTTCCACATAATGCTTACACATTTTGGTGTGTGTTTTCTTACACCGAAAATTGCTGCGGTGTTCAATGATTCGTGTTTTGATTGGGCGGGTTGTCATCCCAATGTATTGAAGACCGCATGGGCATGTTAGCATGTATATGCAGTTGGTGGTATTGCAATTAGTGTGGCCCCGGATTTCCCACTTAAAGGTTTCAGAAAGTTGGATTGTCTTTTGGGGTGTGGTGTATTTACATACCCCGCAGGTGCCGCATGGGTAATGGCCGGTGACCGGAGGTAAGTTCCATAGGGTCTGTTGGGAGCATTTCTTAGTCGTTTTGGGTCTGGTGTTAATGAGAATGTCTTTCACGTTTTGTGACCTTTTAAATGCGAACCTGGGTTGTTCAAAGTTTATCTCACCTGTGTTAAGGATCCCCCAGTGGCGTTTGATTGTGCTCTTGATTCTGTTTGATATGGGGGTGAAAGTGGTGACACAGGTGATAGGCTGGTTCTCGGTAGGTGTTTTATCCCGTCCCTCTAGTAGGGCTTCTCTGTTATTGTTTCTGGCCCGCTTGTTAGCTTTTGTGACCTCTCTTTTTGGGTAACCTCTGTCGAGTAGATTCCTAGACAGGATGGTGGACTCTTTTTTGTAGTCTGCAATGTCACTGCAGTTACTCCTGATTCGGAAGAATTACCCAAAGGGTAAATTCGAGCGTAAAGCTTTAGGGTGGTGGCTTTCGTAATGTAGCAAGCTATTACGAACAGTGGGCTTCCTGAAAATTGTGGTGTGAAGTCTACCCTACAGCAATTTTATCGTCAGGCCAAGGAAGGCAATCTCATTTGCTGAGGAAGACATAGTAAAATGCAGGTATGGGTTGAGTGTGTTGACCCATTGAAAGAAAGCCTCATGCGAGTTGGGTGGGCCCATCCATAGGATGAGGAAATCGTCTATGAAACGTCTCCACATTTTGATATTGTCTGAGAAGGGATTCGATTGATGGTGAATGTGTTTCTCTTCGAAGTCGGCCATGTACAGACATGCCACTGACGGGGCAAAAGTGCTGCCCATCGAAGTCCCTTGGGTCTGGTGAAAATATTTGCCCTTGAACTCAAAGAAATTTTCCGTGAGCGCCAGGGTGGCACACTCCATGATAAATGATGGTGGGGTGTTTGAGTTCCATTCCTCCAGTCTCAGTCGTGACTCAATTACCTCTAGTGTGGCCCTCTGGGGGATGTTGGTATAGAGGGCCTCAACATCTAGAGTAATCAGGAGATCAATGTGCCCAATGTCTTGGAGTGAGTTTAGAAGGCGTAAGACATCGGTGGTGTCCTGGATGTAGGAGGGAATGCGTTTCACAAGCGGTTGCAAAAAGTGATCGCAAAACTGCGAGAGTGGTTCCAATACAGAATCAATACCTGAGACTATGGGTCTCCCAGGGACTGGTCTTGTTCCCTTATGAATTTTGGGCAGTATGTAAAAATATGGTACCCTTGGATCTTTTTTCGTCAGGAATTCTGCCTCCTTCTTGCTGATCCATTGCTCGCATTCTGCAGTCTCCACTAAGCCTGTGATAGTAGTTAGGAGGCGTGGGGTAGGGTCACTGGGAATGGGAGTGTAATACCGATGGTCATTCAGTTGCCTTGAACATTCAAGTTCATAATCTGTAGTGTTCATCAGAACTGTGGCGCCTCCCTTGTCAGCTTGTTTTATAGTGATCAGGGGGTCGTCTGACAGTGATTTCAACACCTCCATCTCATTGCGAGAAATATTGGAGTGTTTAGTTTGTCGGTCAAGAGAATCAATGTCTTTGAGTACTGCTTGCTCAAATGTTAGGACCTCATTAGGAACCATCCCATTATGGGGTGTGAAGGTAGATGGGTTATGTAGACCCGAGTCTTCTGTTGGTTCATAGGGCCTACCATCAAAAAAGGCCTTGAGTCTTATTTTTCTAAAGAAGGACTGGATTTCCCTGGTCTGGTTGAATAGGTCAATTCTGGGCGTGGGAACAAAACCAAGCCCTTTTTGGAGGACTTTTTCCTCACTTTCTGTAAGGAGGCGATCCGAAAGGTTGACGACAAGGCTCATTTTGGTCCTGACATGCTCCTGCTCCTTGTGTCCATTCCCTGGGGGCGTGTGTCCTCCCATTGCACTCTCTTCCCTGAGGCGTTGCCTCGCTTTCGTCCGCGCCCTCTGCCCCAACCTCTGCCTAAAAAAGGGGGGCGTGTAGAACCTTGAGGTGCGAAGAAGGGTGGGTATTGTGGGGCAAAGGGTGGTTGAAAGTGTGGAAATTGCGGGTATTGCCAAAACGGGGGGCCCATGGGTTGCCCCTGTTGGGGGAAGTTGGGGAAATTACGGAAATTCTGTTAACCCCGACCCCTGCCCCTTTTGGCCTTTGGTGGTATGTTGGACATATCATTTTCGTCGCTATTCTCAGATCCACTGTTAGAACCCCTCCTGGATGAGGTTGTACTCGAGTCCGAGTTATAATTAGTTCCTGGGGGGACATAGTCTTCTTTGAGGTAAGGATAGACCTTTTCTTTCGAGAACCTATTGATGTCTTTTTGGAGTTTAGCCACTTTTTGGTTCATGAGGTACTCTTTATGGTCTGCCATTTCTTTATTCAATTCGGCCAATTTGGTCTTGAAACCTGTGTTCTGGGCCGCAGTCTTCAAAGCAGCCTCGGCCGCCTGAATGCGGACTAGGAGGGCATCTGCTAGTCGTTTTGCAGTGTTCACGATGAGGATCAGTAACCCTGCTATCTTGCCAATGCATAAAAAATATGATCATGGTAATTCTAGTACCAGAATCAAGAAGTAACATCCAGCAGAGCTTCTGGGTGACCCAACGCTCAAACGAAGCTAGTCACTAAAAATAAGGCCAATGCGTATGAGTTGAATGACAGAAGCCAGATTAACTTGCTGGTTTGTTACAAGATATATTGCAGCAAAACAGGACACCTTGCATGTGCAGAGATTGCATGTAATCCACTAATAGTTATCATTTCAAACACTGCATTCAAAAGCTCACAACAAATTCTAGAACCCGAATGTGGCATACCAATAGGATGTTGAACACACACACACAGATGTTAAAACAAAGTATCTTGTTTTTCACATGTACAGGGGATACACCATACATATAAACATTCACTTACACAGTTCCGATACATTCTAAACCTTACACAGGTACCCACTACAGTGAGCACCCTACTTCGAGCTCTATTACATACACCATTAGTGTTCAAATTGCAGGGCTAGGTTCAAGTAGGCCTCTCCACACTAGCACAGTTTGATGGCTAACGGGCAAGTGGGTTTATGACAAAAACAATCTCCTGCTTCACTTGGACTCCCAGGTTTTCAGAGCCAGGACAAATAATGAGCATCCCAGGACCCAGTAACTTTCTATATCTCGAGTCCTTATTATCCGTACGTAAGGTGTCTCCTCTTTTACCACCAGGGGCCCACATCTGATTCCTGCTGATCCAGAGAATTGCCATCACACAGGCCATGAAATCAATACCTTATTGTTTATGATTGTTTCACAATTCGTTACAATATTTGAACAACGACTACAAAAAAATAGACACATTCTTACAAGTGGCAAGAGATAAAATGTAAACATGTTTGATTGTGTAAAAATAGCAGCACATGTTTTCTGTACATTGCAAATGCGTTAAAGCAGTTAATTTGTAGTTACTCTTAATCAAAATTGTTTGAGCGGCTATTAAAAAGGAGCAACACATTATTCATTGTTACGATAACACAGGTATAATGCAAAATTCTTTAAACTACATTTGTGGTTGATGTTATAAGGAAAAAAAAACAAAATTGTGCCTGAAAGCGCAAGGGATTGATGAAAATGTATACATATGCAATGTGGTGGCAACCTAGTCTGGCATGTTATTCAATTATAATAAAAAATAAAGCAGCATGGAGGGCGTAAATATCAATGTGATTTCAGTAAGGTGCAAATACTATGGTGTGGGATGATTTTTCACAAAATTCAGTTATAGATAAAAACAGCAGAAAGATTGTGAAATGTAGCAGCATGTGAGTTCGTTAAGGTGCATATAGTACAAAACTGCTGAGTTGTATGTTGGTTTACTATAAAAACAGCTAACTGGGAAAAGATCTGCATACATTTTCAATAAAGTGCAAATGCTATTGGCCTAATCTATTACATCATTCAATTGTGGACTAGCAGGTTGGGCTTTAATTGTAGCAGCATGAAGTTCCAGTTAAATTCACATGTTGTATAACAACTGATCTTTTACAGATAATCGACTCAAACACAACTAAAAGTGTCTTGGGCCTAGATTGCTAAAACAGCATTTTACACCCCCTGGGTTATAGTTGAAAACGACAGGGTGTCTTTAATTACAAGCAGCATGGGATGCCAATAAAGTGCAAGTACTAGGGAGCAACTCGTTTTTACAGGCAGTCAGCTCTAAAGAATGCAAGGAAAACAATATCCTAGACTGGGATTACAGGGGACAGCCTTTTGAACCCCGTGCCGGTTGAATGTATTGGCTGCTGCGGTGACAAACCTTGTATAAAAGATATTCAGCACCATGTTGTCTGGGTTCAAACAGGCAATGATGGCCAGCCAGCAGGTACGGACACCCAGTGTGTTCCATTGTCTTCGTAAGCTGGCCCTGCGTTCTTTAAGCAAATGCTGGACAAAGACCTACCGCATGATTCCTTGCAGGTTATGCACTCACTAGGGCAATGCCCACTGGCTATATGGTTATGGAAGGGCGACTCTCCTAGCCTGAGGGCCATGAATCTTGTTTTCCAATAAAGGGCATTAGATCTGAGCAAATAAGATGCTGTGGTGGCTGCTTGGTACCTGACAAGGATTGACCAGGCATGTTGGCGTTTGGCATTTTGTGCCCTATCTGAGTGAAATGACCAGAGATGGGTGCTCCTCGATATACACATTTTGAAACTTTGTCTAATTTGATTACTTTCCCGAAGATCTTTTGCTTCCAGGAGATGCAAGCAGTCTTCTAGATGCCGATTATGTGTTGGACCTGGTTGGCTATGGCTAATTTCAAGCCATAGGAATGCCTCTAAGCTGCCAGGCCTAGCCCTTCAAAACATGTTGCACAAATTGAAGTAAGCACCAGCCCCTGCCACCTGCTGGTCTGAAAGGCCACATTCAAGCCTGACCTGGGAAGGGAATGAAGATTTCAGTAATCGGAATACTTGCTTACATATTTTTACAATTAGTTTGTTCAACAAGTTGGAGTCTTTTCCTAGCATAACATCTCGGCCTTAGGTTTAGGAGGGAAGCATTTTAGCCCTCATGACTACTGTTAAAGGAAGCATCCTTGGGCCCAAAACCTGTCGTTTTTTTTGGATCTGATCTTCTACCTCCGTTATAGATCCGATGTATTATAGCACCTCGCCATGAGTGTAGTCTAAGTGAGATAGTATGACAGTAGTCAAACAAAGTTGCAAACCGTTCTGTCCAGAACAAAATGTATTGTTTATATAGTGCCGTTTGTTATGACGCGCACATTTCGAGTTATAATATTGTCTGGCACTGCTGTCCATATATATGTATTCTTCCTTGACGACAGTCGTGTTTGGCAGAGGCAGTACTTGACAAAGGAAACCCGTCCGAATAGTGAGACCCGTTCTTGCTAAATTGATTTCAAGGCTAACTTCTGAGAGAGCGCAAAAATGTGTTAGAAATTGTAGGGATGCACCATATTCACGAGTAATCAACACCCGCATATATAGAGGATTATAATCATGTTTAAATGTGACACAAAGCGAGGAACCCATGTGCTAGAACTTACATAGCTGTAAAGAAAAGCGCTTTTGAAAATACTAATGTCATGTTAACTTAGAAATGTTTGTAGAGTAATATTAATTCAGTTAAAGGATGCTTAAATAGGCATTGATGTATTTAAATGCATGTTTAGAAATTCACTATTGTATTCATGTAACGACATAGAAGTGTTTAGTTAGAGAATGTATTCCTTTTGCTATAATGATGTAGGCCTAATGAGCGAAAAATGTTTGCCAATGTTAGGGGGTGACAGCCCGAAACGTGCAGAGGCCCAGGTGGGGAGGAAGGCCGTGTAGGCCGAACTAAGAATGTTTCACATTACATTAAACCATGGAAGTGTCTTTCCTAGAAGGTTGCTTTAGAAAATTAATTGCAAGTAGCATGGTATATGTGAATCGATTTATGTGCTTTCCTTTGCAGGTGCAAGGTTAACTAGAGATAATAGAGAAGGGCCCATTGTATAGGAGCGTTAGGATGGTAGTCCCAGACATGGAGGAGTGGCTGCGGAATTTAGGGAAGCAACTTCAAGAGGAGAAAACTCTGGGACCCAAGAACGTTTTTCAACGAACAAAGATGAAGATCTCGTGATGAATTTTGTTTGAAAGTTAATACCTCAGAGAGGAGCGTACCTCAGGGCATGTCGCCCATATTGTGGGGTTTGTATTAGGGACAGCACCCCGGTAGGAGAGCAGAGCAGATGCGAACGAGGGCAAAGAAAGATGCTGGGTAGGCAGAGAGCTTTGCTATGCGAGATGAGTTCATAGGCTAAGTCCAAACTAAGTGAGTGAACTTCTTTGGAAGTCACCACGGCTGACACCTTTGTTAGGAGGGAATTTGTTAAGTAGGTTGTCACTTAGTATAGTGTAGGGACAGATTAATCTGGATGTATTTCTTCTTTTCTTCGATGCCTACCAAGACCCAGATTATAGCAATTCTTGCAAGTCTAGTGGTTTTGGAAATTATACTTGTGTTGTTTCTTAGTCGACTGAGACTTTTCCGTAGGATCATGTTTGTATTAGTGCCTGCATATCTCCTGAATCTTTTACTGAGGTGTTTATATACACAACTGCTTTTGGCTTTATAATAAATCTTCAAACTTGACTTTTTGTCAGTGGTTCTTTGGGGACGGCGATGGAGGTAGTTCGAATTGATATGTTGTAAAAGATTGCCTTCTACACTCTATGACAGGTAAAAAGGTCTAGTCGACCTGTGGCGGGATTCTAGAATTCTGGTTCTGATTCTAGAGTGAAAATCCCTCCTTTCCACTTCCTTCTCTGTTGCTTCAAAGTGGATGAATAAAAAGGATGACGATTCTTCTTCTGAAATCTTGGCAATAACCTGGCCTTTTTGGACATTCATTTAATGTTCACGAGGTACCAAAAACACCTTGACCTGGAGTTCTTACTGGCATGAAGTAATTTTAACCAGAATTCCTCTGAGCGTTTATCTTTCTCTGCCAGTACTGCCTGCCTGAAGGCAGCACTCGCAGAGAAAGGGGCAGCATGACGATTAACATTACAGGTTGCTTCCTTGAAGCCCAATTTACACTATTCAAGTAGACTTCAATAATCTCGTGCTTAGTTATATGGGGGCATATTATCAACGGCGTTAAAATTATCGCCGCTTTAGCGGCAGGAAACTGCTGCTAAAGCGGCAATAATGGGCTTGATAATATGCCCTTGAGAATTCCAATAGAACCCCATGTTCTGGGATGAACAAGAGCTTCTATTGGAATTCTCAAGGGAATCCATTATCGCCGTTTTAGCGGCAGTTTCCTGCCGCTAAAGCAGCAATAATTTTAACGCTGTTCCTTGATAATATGCCCCTTTGTGATTTGACTGCTGCTAACCATCTGTGGACAACACGTACTTCAAATACAACTGCAATGTTTGGGCTGTTATCGTGATATATATATAATTGAAAACAATATTGCCCCTTGACAATTATTCCCTGAAATTTGTGTTTTATATGCTTTCAGATGGTGGATAAATAATTAAAAAGCAAAAACATGAATAAGTCATTGTAATATAATGTTGTCTTTCACAATATCTCTGGATAACAATAGACACAGACAGTGAAAGAATCTAGGGGGATATTTACGTTTTGCATCACCCTGTGACATGCAGGGTGATGCAGGGTGGCAGAAAATCTACAATGAGATTCATCAAGTCACGCAAGTCCATCCTGGGTGTCTTGGTAAATCTAGTGCAACGCAAGGCAGTGTAAGTCGCCACCTTGGATTACACTTCGTGTTAAGGGCACTACATGGGTAGAGCGCATCCATCCATGTATTCTGATGAATACCCAGATTAACCAAGAGAGTAGACTTGGGAATGGATTTAAATTGAACACCTCACCACCAGAGGTGATATGAGGAGAAATATCCTTATTTCTCCTCACTGTTTTCTCTTTCTAAGTGTGGCACGTTCTGCAGCACACTTAAAAAGAGAAAAAACCCTCGGAGGATTGTTTTTTGTGCAAGAAGGTGCCAGCCAGCAGAGATAGAAAGCAGAAATGCGCAGTATAATGTTAAATATTAAATGCAACACATTCCTGCCTTCTTCTCACGGCACATTGTTGTAAGGTGGGTTTCTGTGTTGAGCTGGGCCATGTGAAAGTTTGTCAAATATGCCCCATAACCCCTTCGCTGCGGCGGCAATTCCGCCTCAGCGCTAGGGGGGGGGGGGCGAGCGGCGCTCACATGCTCGTGACGTCACGAGCCGTGGTTGCGCTGTGCTCATGACGGAGCGATTCCGTCATGGCCCCGCCTGCTTAATAGAACGCGCCGCGCAGGCGCGGTGGCAGGGCCATGACGGAACCGCTTCGTCATGAGCACAGCGCAACCGCGGCTCATGACGGAGCGGCTTCGTCATGAGCATACAAAGGGTTAATGTTTGAGTGTTGTCCTCTTAGTGATCCCCCATGAGCAGCAACGTCTGAGATCTGGACAGCTTATGTTCATCTACTGATAGGTGAGTCACAAGTAGATTTATGAAAAATGACAAATGCTAATTTTTCTTAATACAAACTGCTATTGTAAATGTGCTCCTTTTGTATTTGTCTGACATATCAGTAGCATTAGCAAAGTTTAAAGCATATGTTCCACTAATAGTCCTTGAGCACTACATACATATTTGATACGATAGATGATGCCAGTATTTGTCTACTCAGTTCGTAGGGGCACAGTGACTGTGCATTGGGTTTTAGGTGGGTTTAGTATCATAACCTCTAGGTAGTAATTAATCATACAGAAATAGAGTTTTTGTTTTTGCACATAATTAATATCAGCGTACAAAAATGAATACCTGATTTGCCATTGAGCCAGAAAGTAGACTGGGCATTTCCGGTTTTCATCCATGTAATAGGTACAATCCACGTGTAACTGCAAAAAGTATAATGTAAATGTCTTTAACAGGTATGCTGCTCTCAATTAATATATAAAAGACAATACATTGATATTATACGAGTGCATTGAGCTGCCCCTACCAATCACTGTGGATGTTTGAACAATTTAATCATCATGAAAATACAATGTGTCAAATGAACCTATATTGCTTTGGGATAATGAGTCAATGTAGGTATTTGTTACCTGAATACCTGCAGTAGTTCACTGTAGTAACTGTAATAGTCCAAGACCTAGAGACCCCTTGCTTGAGAATATCTGATTGTTTGCTAACATAGAAAAGGTTAACAGAACTTTCGCACAACAAAGTATTATTTCAATCTGAACTGAACTGAATGTGAAGATTGGCAAATACCCTTAGATCAGCCTAGTACACACATTCTTTTCTGGTGCCCCCAAATTATTCATATTGGTCATAGGTTACTAATCTGTAACCAGTAGGGGTATAGTGGTTAGTTTTCCTGGATTAGGCAGGGATGTAGGACTAAGAATAGATGCTCATCCTACCTCGTCTTCTTCTTCCAAGCTATTGACCGACCAACTCTGCTCCCATATAGGCAACTCCAATGTATGGTATGAACCATACGTATGGTGTGGATAATTAAAGAGAACATACATTTAATAGATCTGTGAAGAACATGCAGATTGAGACTTGGAATATTGGCAGGTGGCAAATTAACTGGGGATTCAACTTAATCAGTGAACTATTGTATGTATAACTGTCACACAGGCTTTTTGGAATATTCCAAAGCATACACACTATCAAGGTAAAGAAATAAAATGGAAGGTGCACTCAAATAAAGTCAGTAACAAAAGTAATTTGTAGTTATCCTCTTTATTCAAAAGGTATTCATGAAGCAAAGGCACAGCCAATGCGTTTCGTTCCCATTTTTTGCCTTAAGGAACTTCCTCAGGGCGAGTTAATATTCCTAAGGGGCAGTACTCATAAGTCAACCAAAGTAAGTGAACCAGAAATAACAGCGTGCTTGCTAGGTCAAAGTTTGTCACCTTAATAGGGAAAATTCAGCCCTAGTAAAGAAGGTCACGAGTAGTTCCAGATGGTGCGGTAAAGTCGAGTATGTTGCAGATGCTATTATTAACCCCAAGTAGGAAACAATCCAAGAAGGACGGATCGTGACGTCTTAGTTCTCGTTTTAAGACGACAGCCCGATGTAAATATTCCAATGTTATCAGAGGTCCATGGTATGTGTCCCACTAACGTAGCATGCACGCTAAGGGTCAGGTAGTGACCCAAATCAAGAAGTGAAGAAGCAATGCCGCACCTGTGATAGGGTCCCGGCTCCAAAAACCGTTGTAGTGTAGTTCCTAGTTTCCCACTAGGCCCTGCGCATTGGAATAACATAAACAGTAGTATCGACGTGGAACTGCGTATATTCCAGGCCTCCACTGACTATGCTAAACTTAATTGGGTGTGTTACCAACTAGCTCAGAGGTCACTGGAAACTTTCTTCTCTGCATAGGAAGTGATCAGCTTCCCTGGCACAGACAAGAAGGGATTCAGCTTTCCAACAACCGTGCAACATGACAACTTTACTCCTCAGATCAAGAGTCAATCTCTAGGGTCGTGTGAAACAATAGACAGGTATTTCACTCAGTCAGGTTAGTGCAGTTTACTTTCACGAGATGTAGAGAATAGAGAGACGGGCGTTTGTCAATAAAGGGTTAACATTTATTGAACAGTCTTTCTTCTCGTACAAGAGAAATGTATTGCCACAATTGCAAGGCTTGTTATTATAAAAAGTACGTACAGTAAGATAAGTATTGCGAAATAATACTGTAAAAGCATTGATATGGTTTCTTAGCCATACAATGGTTTAAAAGTAATAAAACATATATACAGTCATATATACATTAGGCTAAAATACTCAACTGGTGCTTCTAACTACGCCTACCCCAGTGTGCCTGACCTAAGCCTAACACGTGGAAGGGGAGTAAGTAAGGAGCTTTAAGTTAAGTTGGTTTTGCCAAGGTTTGCTTCAAGAATTCTCTTCTAAGGGTTTAGTCAACACCATACCTCTGAATAGAATGATGGAAGTCTGGTATTTCCTTCAGGAGGCACTCAATATCCCAGTCACCCGCGAGGGCAGACCAGAAACGCTGGAGCTGGATTTCTCTGCAGGAGAAAGGCAGCGGCTCTCTTCTCAGCGCGTCGGGAGGAGGAGGCGGGGGACAGCGTCCGCGGGCCGCTTGGCATCTGCTGGGCTCTTCGCAGAGGGACGGCTGTTCAGCTCCTAAGCTTACCACACCATCGTTCGCGCTCTAGCAGCGATAATGGTATCAGTAGCTTCACCACCAAGGGGACAGCAGCAGTAGCGTACTGCATGCAGCATACAACAGCAACGGGATGCACAACAGGGTGCACGACAGCAATTGCTTAAGGCAACGTTGGTAGTATTTATACCTGACAGGTGCCGGGTTTGACGCAAATTTGCTGGACATAAGACGTCAATTAAAGATGTCACTAGGAAGTGATAGCTATCAGTTGCTCATTAGAGTTCCATTACTAATCAAAACACAGCAAGCGGGGATTTCCAGTTTTGCTGAGTTTTTATCTTGTTGAAGAACTCGGAGTGTTAATCTAGGAATATCAGATAGTGACTTCTGCTCTGTCATTGCACTAATTGGTTGCAAAGGAAGTGGCAGAGAACTATGCTGGAATGTGGCTCTGTTCGTGTGAGGCCAGAGATGGCTTTTCTGAATATCGCACTTGAACGGTTATGCCAATATAGGGAATACATGGATTTATAGCCGAATAGGGGCATAAGGTCGCAGTATCGATCAGGAACCTAGATAAACACGCAACACCCACTCCACGTTTTCATGTCCATCAAATTACTAAAACTAGAGCAATTGGATGCATGTGTAACATTGCCCACCCCAAAATACATAAATGCATTCGAAATAGGCGTATATTGTAATACGTGAAATTTAGGTACTGTACGTTTTTGAAGCATAGAAATCATTCAAAAATTATTGCATATGAAATCAATGAACGATTATGCAAAAAGAATTACACATGAAATATCTCTTAACAGAAGAAGGGCGAGATAAATCATCACATATAAATGCATTGCAATAAATGTGCTAGAGACTGATGTAAGTTTGTTATGTCTCTAGATGTGTTTAGAAATAGAAGTGTGAAGCTTCTGTTCTCTAAGAATAGTTTTTACCTTAAGCAAAGAATTGTTCATGCCAAAAAAGGTCAATATTAAAAAATGTTCAATTCAAAAGAATTATTGCTTGAACGGGGAAATAGAGTTCCAACACTTTTAGCAGTTTTTGTTGATCAAAACTGAAGGCCGAATCCAGAGTTCATGGGAACGCTGTGTGTCGGAAAGCTTCTCAAAAGTTATTGTTTCTGTACGGGTGAGAACATAGTATCAGACAGGCTCTCAAAGAATTGGTCTACAAAATCAGGTGACAGTTCAACCAAATTCGATAGCGCTGTAGCTTGGCAGGTGTGAGAATGATTGCTGTCATCGTAGTCAGGAGCAGCAATGCTCACAGAAGGCCGTACCTGGGTGATGTTGCTTTTGTCACTCACTCCACTGTTACCACCTAGTCGTAGTACAGGTGTCTCAACGAATGCCGTCATCAGGATTGGTAGCCGCTGGGGACAACACAATGCGTGAGCCGTTATTGGACTGAGCAAAGTATCGACGTCCATTGGTACTGCTGATGGAAGTGAAAGACAGATGTCCAACACGCATTCATCTCCGCAAAGCATACATCTTAGTACCGGTAAGATACAGTTCTGCCATATAGGTCTGAATGAAAGGAACCAGGTCATGTTTAGATCTCTCAGCCTGGCCAATCCAAGGACGTTAGTTATCCTGTCCCGGTAGAGCATTGCTAGGATTGTTTCTTCCATTCCCATGGGAGCTATGTCTGAGTTTCGGCTTGCCATAACGAAGCAGGAGGGTCAAAAATAAAATCCCTGCGACGAGTCCCAAAAATAATGGTATGCCGCCAAAAACAGAGTGGACAAAGTTAGGAACGATTCCCAAAATTGCCTGAAAAGGTGTTAGCAGTCCCGTAAAGACTGTCTTAAATATGCCTGGGATGCTTGTGGCACTAGACATGTTAAGGAGTTGGCTCAGCATTTCTACGAAATGCACGGGGCAATTTGTTGATAAAAGGTCATAAACTTCAGTAGCTGTCTTTGCAACTAGAAGATCATACGTCTCTTTTGATGATGTTATAGGCACTGTTGTCTGTAAAAGTACAGATTTCATTTTGCTTAAAGTATCAATTCGTATAGAATAGAGATTCAGACGAGGCCAGATGGGAGTCACTGTGTCTGCAGGCCCACTCGGGAACAATGCTTGCATACAGCATTTGACCATGGATGTTACGCTTACTAGATAACTTTTCCCTGGCACAAGGCCACAACATCTGTGATCCGTTCTAAGAATGTAACTCCCGTTTGCAAGTTGCATAAAGAAAGGCTCTATCTGAGTTGCAGGTGTGACTAGCTGGTGGCATGAAAGGTTGTTAGAATTTCCATCACATGCTCCGTGTAAATTAAAACCCTGACACAAAAGTATACCGCTTAGTGAATGTTTACAGTTGTCACCACTAAGAAATACATTTTTGTCGCTGTCACTATAGCAAGAATGTGTGTATGGTAATTTCCATTCAGATTTTACATATCCTTTACCCAATTGTTCATACTGGCCAGCAGGTATGTACTCAAGGCACTTTTTAAATCGGAAAGTTGTTATCGGAATGGTGATAATTCCGTGTATTATCCATTCAATGACAGGACTCTCTGACATTGTCAATGGTAATCTCTCAAGTTTTTCGATGCTCAGGATTGTATAGTCTGCTCCTTTCTGTGCCAAACTGATCTGTTTATCAGTAAGGTTAAAAATGGAAAATAATGACGTTGTGTTGATTAAACGCCAAGGCACATAGCCTGAACGAAGATTTTGCAGCGTCCAGCCTAATTGTATAATAGAACGTAATTGAGATTGGCCATGTTGTAACATTAGCAAGTCTCTGTCTATCACATCAAAGGCAGATGATACAATATTGTCCAACGAATATATTCTGGAAGACAGAGTCATTAACCCATTGTCTACTACAGAAAGTGATTTTTCCAAATGAATACGATCAATTTCTCGTATTTTTTCAGCTGTTTCAATTTGTTTGACTTTCCAAGCCTCGTTGTACGCAGCATAGATACTGGTCGCTATGAAACGCTTTTGACGCTGTTTGCGTGGTCCAAGAATGAAATCGCGCAAATCAGCACCATCTTTTAGTAAAGACAAGTGTTGCTTAATTTCAGCCAGTGTGGATGATGTTAGCCATTCAAGGCAGAGTTTCCCTACACTGTATGTTGTTATTATCCCTGGATGTTGTCTCTGGGAATATCTCGGGTCTAGTCTGGTCATTTTTAACCCCTGTGTTTTATTCAGGAATCTATCTTGACAGCTGTTTGTGTCAGTAGGCCAGATTAACCACTTTTTCCAATCAGGATGTGATCTGTTAAAATGTAAAATTTGTGACACGTCTAACTCAATATCTGTAGTTATATTTTCAGGTATTGGCTTTGGAATATACGCAGTTCCACGTCGATACTACTGTTTATGTTATTCCAATGCGCAGGGCCTAGTGGGAAACTAGGAACTACACTACACTACCCTGTGGGAGTCGACAGAATTTTTTCTGTGACCCAAATGCAGAGAAAGCGGTCAAATATCTGCTTTCTGGTGCAATGTTTTGACAAAAGAAACCATTAGATATGTCTAATGTCGTTTAATATTTTTTCCTAACTATGTTATTCATTAGGGCTGCACTATGCGAGTTTTGTACTGCAAAAGTTTTGCAAAATGTATTAAGATGTCTGTAGTCCAAAACTAGACGATATGAATTGTCTGGCTTGGAGACAGGAAACAAAGGATTGTTCATTTGAGAGGTGCATGTTTCAATCACCCCCTGGTATTCAAGTTGATCTAAAATCTCCCTGACTTGTTTTTTAGCTTCTTGCTTTATGGGATACTGCCGTTGGGCAGTTGGTTCACTTTTTAGTTGGATTTTGTGAGGAGTTGAGTCCTCATCCCATCCTACATGATTTTTATATAATGCAGGCGCCTGGGCCACTGCCCATTTCCTTGCATAAGTATATTTTTTGTGAATCGGAATGTGATTCGAGAAGGCAGGCATAATCACTTCTTCGCCACGAGGGCACTCCCTGACAAACTCTGGGGGCCAATCTTTTTCAGCTAACAGGATATCATAGCCTTTTGAGAGCTTATCCCAAAATAGACCTCTAATTTTCCTAGTCTTATCACCCTCTATACGCAATGTTATTTCGTATATTTTATGGGGCTCGCTAAGTCTGGTGTCTGCAGTTTCAACCTGAATGTATTCATTCGTGTCCACTGTCTCCAGATGACTCATCAAGATCTTGAGCGCTATACTGATTTCTGCTGCACTGTCCAACATTGTCAATGCCCACTCCCCGTTTTTCAACTGTGTCCTCAGTATTCTCGGCATGATTGATTACTCTAATACTGGCTACCTTCTTTTCTGAAATTGAGATTTTTTACTCTGAGCCGGTTCCTTGTCTTTGGACTTGGTGTGCTCTCCTGGGTCTGACCGTCCTCTTCTTTCCGAATTCTGTGGAAAAGATCAAGAGGGACGTGTATCAATACTTTGATATCTATCAGGTTTTTTTCAGATTATCCCAATTTCTAAGGTTATATCTTTTCTCAGAGGGCTCCCGCTGGGGAGACTGGCGTTCTCGAGTCGGAGTTCTTTCCCTCCGTCGAGGAGACCTTCCTCTGGACTGGAAAACTTTTTCCTTGGGAGTGGATTGTTTATTTCCATCCCAGCTCTTTTTAGGAGTGTTTGAATTATTTTTAATAAATAATTTTTCAGGATTTTCGAGCAGTTGGGCTTTACTGGTTTCCCACCCAAGCTGTCTCTACCTAATTCCTCATAGCATTTCTCTATGATTTTGGCAAGCTCAACAGGATCTTCTATAACTGTTTCCTTCAACTTCTGGCGGATCGCCACAGATGCTGCTTCTCCCTTTATATTGGCTAATAATATAGCCGAGACCTGCTTGAAGTCTTTCAGTAATTCCATACCTAGATTTAAAGCGGGCTCTGGACCGTATTCATTTTGAATCTGTTTTAGCACTTCTGGTATTACCGCCATAGACGGAACACCGTGTGTTTTTGTGTAAATGGAAGCAAAGACTGTACCCTAAGTGTCGCAGTCCTCCACGTGTGGTGCGATTCCCATAGGAAGGCAGATGGTCAAGATTCTGTGTTTTTCTATAGGGGTAGTATCAGGAAATACTGCCTCTATTTGAGTGATTTTCTGTGCTAACCAGAAAGGAATTTGTTCCCGTTTTACGGGTGTTTTACCAAGACACGACTGTATGTTCTGTGGTGTAATTTCATTAGTGTTCCCCTGATGAGGGGTCAGCTGTGGTACATTAACAGCTGGCTGGACTGTTGCAGTCCGCATTACATATTGGACTAATTGCCTATGTATTTTTATTAGTGTTTTTAGCTGTACTAACAGCTCTTCCTTTGACATTTTTGCAATGTCCGGATGTGGTGTGTAGCTGGCTAGAACCGGCCACGTTGCTCCTGGTCTACCTAGTGGACCGAGCCTGGTTATGTGATCTTTATGTTTTAGGGCGCCATTAAACCAGAGCAGGTGCTCTTGAAATTTAAGTGGAATTTCAATCTCCTCGAAAGGAGCGTACTCTTCCGGAGGTTCCTCTATTTTGTAATAGTGAAACTCTTTTGTTGTAGCGTTTGCCGCTGGAAAGTTTATCCATGAATAGAATACCTCTGTCTGCCGATACTCGTGAGCCTCTATCACAAAAATTACTGTACCACCTTGAGGTGTCAGTCGTTTTCTATAAGTTTTAACGTTATAGATTTTCTTAAGTGGACCGGGATGATAATAGCACCCGGGTCTGTGTGTTCGGGACCTTGCTGAGTCGCATCTGCTGCGGCCCCAGTGGTTCCGTTTTCTCCTGGCATTGTTAAAATGCAAGGTTTGCAGAGTTGGTCTCCAAGGAGACAAAGATTAGGTGCACAATATTTCGGAACACTGTATCCTTCAACGTTGAATAAATCAGAGCTTTACATAGGAATCTCTTCCTACTGAGTTCGGGCGGATTTTAACCTTTCACCCACTCCAGACGTCTATTGGAGTATTTACGGGATAAAGGGGTCTGTGTGAAATATGCACGACTGAGTTACTCTAACGTCTTGCGTTAGTTTATCGCCTTACCAAACGTTTGGGCGCCATGTAGTGTAGTTCCTAGTTTCCCACTAGGCCCTGCGCATTGGAATAACATAAACAGTAGTATCGACGTGGAACTGCGTATATTCCAGGCCTCCACTGACTATGCTAAACTTAATTGGGTGTGTTACCAACTAGCTCAGAGGTCACTGGAAACTTTCTTCTCTGCATAGGAAGTGATCAGCTTCCCTGGCACAGACAAGAAGGGATTCAGCTTTCCAACAACCGTGCAACATGACAACTTTGCTCCTCAGATCAAGAGTCAATCTCTAGGGTCGTGTGAAACAATAGACAGGTATTTCACTCAGTCAGGTTAGTGCAGTTTACTTTCACGAGATGTAGAGAATAGAGAGACGGGCGTTTGTCAATAAAGGGTTAACATTTATTGAACAGTCTTTCTTCTCGTACAAGAGAAATGTATTGCCACAATTGCAAGACTTGTTATTATAAAAAGTACGTACAGTAAGATAAGTATTGCGAAATAATACTGTAAAAGCATTGATATGGTTTCTTAGCCATACAATGGTTTAAAAGTAATAAAACATATATACAGTCATATATACATTAGGCTAAAATACTCAACTGGTGCTTCTAACTACGCCTACCCCAGTGTGCCTGACCTAAGCCTAACACGTGGAAGGGGAGTAAGTAAGGAGCTTTAAGTTAAGTTGGTTTTGCCAAGGTTTGCTTCAAGAATTCTCTTCTAAGGGTTTAGTCAACACCATACCTCTGAATAGAATGATGGAAGTCTGGTATTTCCTTCAGGAGGCACTCAATATCCCAGTCACCCGCGAGGGCAGACCAGAAACGGTGGAGCTGGATTTCTCTGCAGGAGAAAGGCAGCGGCTCTCTTCTCAGTGCGTCGGGAGGAGGAGGCGGGGACAGCGTCCGCGGGCAGCTTGGCATCTGCTGGGCTCTTCGCAGAGGGACGGCTGTTCAGCTCCTAAGCTTACCACACCATCGTTCGCGCTCTAGCAGCGATAATGGTATCAGTAGCTTCACCACCAAGGGGACAGCAGCAGTAGCGTACTGCATGCAGCATACAACAGCAACGGGATGCACAACAGGGTGCACGACAGCAATTGCTTAAGGCAACGTTGGTAGTATTTATACCTGACAGGTGCCGGGTTTGACGCAAGTTTGCTGGACATAAGACGTCAATTAAAGATGTCACTAGGAAGTGATAGCTATCAGTTGCTCATTAGAGTTCCATTACTAATCAAAACACAGCAAGCGGGGATTTCCAGGTTTGCTGAGTTTTTATCTTGTTGAAGAACTCGGAGTGTTAATCTAGGAATATCAGATAGTGACTTCTGCTCTGTCATTGCACTAATTGGTTGCAAAGGAAGTGGCAGAGAACTATGCTGGAATGTGGCTCTGTTCGTGTGAGGCCAGAGATGGCTTTTCTGAATATCGCACTTGAACGGTTATGCCAATATAAGGAATAAATGGATTTATAGCCGAATAGGGGCATAAGGTCGCAGTATCGATCAGGAACCTAGATAAACATGCAATACCATCAGCGGAAGAGGCGTCCTGCAAAGTTTGCAGGACGCCTCTTCCGCTGACGGTTTTTGGAGCCGGGACCCTATCACAGGTGCGGCATTGCTTCTTCACTTCTTAAAACGAGAACTAAGACGTCACGATCCCTCCTTTTTGGATTGTTACTAGGGCTGAATTTTCCCTATTGAGGTGACAAACTTTGACCTAGCGAGCACGCTGCTATTTCCGGTTCACTTACTTTGGTTGACTTATGAGTACTGCCCCTTAGGAATATTAACTCACCCTGACGAAGTTCCTTAAGGCAAAAAATGGGAACGAAACGCGTTGGCTGTGCCTTTGCTTCATGAATACCTTTTGAATAAAGAAGAAGATGATTACAAATTACTTTTGTTACTGACTTCATTTGAGTGCACCTTCCATTTTGTTTCTTTGCATTGTGGTAAATAGTACATCCTACGGCAGTGGGTGTTGGAAGTGATTGCACCATCCTAACCTGAAGAACTTTAAGATCCGTTGTGCTTGACCTTGTCTGCTGCCTTTTGTCTTTTGGTTATATACACACTATCAAGGTAGGGAGACAGCTCTCTGTGGAAAAGTGTGCTATGGAAAAATAGGGATAATATTTCAAGCTGCTAAAATATGCAAGAGCCCTAGCCCTAGCCCTAGGTGCCGTAAATTCCAGAGTGCACGCTTGGTTGTCCTTCTCCCTGTTTAGCTCTCAGCACTGTCCTGACACTCTGCTGGTGGTGCAGCCCACAGTCCCGGAGAAGAGTGTGGATGGAAGTCCTTTTCAGCAGATTTCCTGGATACAAGTCCCTTGCTATGTGCTGCTGTGATGCCAGATCTGTGAGGGGGTGAAGCGGTGGTGGTCGAGGTCTGCAGACTCAGCCTTGTCGTATGGCAGAAAAAGCCAGAGGATGCAACATCCTCTATCGAGTGGCTACCTCAGAAGCTAGCCTGTCCAGAAGACCATCTGTGGTGGTGTGCAAGGACCCCAATAAGTACAAGGAGTGCAATGGAAACAAGTGCAGAGAGAAACTGCCTCAGGACACTGAAACAGCAGATGTTGATGCTGGAGACAAGCAAACGATTATGCCAATGGATGTTCCTGTTAAAGGGTATTCCACTAAAGTGACTCGGGTAAAGCCACAAATAAACCTACTGCTAATAATGATGTTCAGTTTGACACAGTGGTTGCTCAGAGGACTCTGAGTGACTTCTTTGGTGGTCAGGCCACAAGCACCAGTGATATTTCCAGTGGGGATGACTAGGGAAGATTTGGTCTTACCCAAGGATATGGAACAAGATAATAATTCACTACAAAAGATGGATTCAGTCCTGAGTGCTCTGTAAGGTTGGAGTCTGTTTCCATGGATTTATGGACATTTTGAAGTGAGCAGCTTGGCTCCACAGATGGACAAGGCTGATTGGGGTCCTAGTGACAACACAGAGGCGGGGGTGCAGAAAATATTTAATTGGGACTATAGCATGGGCATTCTATCTAGCTTCCAAATGCCTGGAAAGCATGTTGGAGAGTCACTGTTCTCTGGCATCTTGAGTAAAGCTGCAAATAGTTATGTACTGAGCGCAGCATATGCTCTATTGGAGAGTCTAAGGGTGGAAGGACAGGTAATACATAAATCTCTAGATGCTTATTTTTTCTTGATCAGAGTGCTCAGAGGATCGCAGCCTCTCATGCACCTTGGAGTCTGAATCAGAGCTCGACAGTGATGGTGGGTCAGGTGACAAACCAACAAGCACAATAAAGTGTCCTGGTCCATTGCAACAATCTAAACACAATCTTAAGGCTGGGATCCAGAGAAGCCAGCCTCAGAAGTCTGGCACTGCAACTCAAAATCAACTCATCACTATTGAGGACCTGGAGGATGGTTGCAATACATGTGATGTGATATAAGCTAGATCCACAAAACATGAGAAGCTAGCTTGGGATCCCGAGGGCATTGAGCTAACCCCTACTGAGGTGCAGAAGCCTGTGTGATAAATCTTTTCTTCTGCCATCTGACCTCCATTGTATTATACTCTATTCCCTCTATATTTGTACTGATGCCCCCTCTCAGTGAAGAGCTAACTAACATCTCTAGAGCAGGTTGAGGAGGGAGAACTGAACTCAGTTGTCTATAAAAGGGTTAAGCAGGCGATAAGACGGTCCCTTCACTTTTCGCTATTTACAAATTTTTACAGCTGCATGGGATGAAGACAGGAAAGATTCTGTCTGTATAACAGCATCACATCCCAAGACTCAGGTAATATTGCAGAAACTGTTGAAAAATATGGATATACCTTATAGTGGTTTGAAAAATCGTGTTATCCAACCTGCAAGTTTACTGGAGTAAACCAGGGCAATGATAATTCAAGTGGGCCAACAGGAAGTCAAAGAACATGGACATACTCTATGCTTGTTGCAGCAATGTTGAGAACCAATCTCAAAGTTTGCTGGAGTCTACCAGAGCAATGCAAACTCAAGTGGGCTGACACAAGGTCAGATTGAGGAAGATGGGCCATAGGGTTGAGGACATGAAACATCATATGCATAGGAACAACCTTAGGGTGTCAGGTATATGGGAAGGTAATGAGGGCAATGACCCAAACACATATGTGATTCATTGGATTAAGTAAGCTTTTTCTCATTTAAGTGACTGGGATATTGATTTTCAAGTTCAGAGAACTCATAGGTTTCCCTTTCAAAAGCCGGACAAGAATAATTTATCTCAATATCCACTGCTATTTTGATCTTTTTGAGGAATTTCATATTCAAAAGGGGCCTCTCTGTGAATAACCCTTTTGTTTCCACTATTATTTCTTGAAGCCACATAACCTCTGGGTGTGCACCATCTACACTGACAGTCCATTGTCCATATTCCAGGTTTTAATCCCATAAGGATTATTTCTGTTTTGGCAGTGAGTTATTATTTTTCTATCATTACATTCCAGGTGTCCCATATTATCCTGTCCTAGTGAGACCCCTCAATTGAAAGCCTAAAACTGGTCCTAGGATGCTTGTTTCCAGTCCAGAAAGGACCTGGCCTGGCTGTTCGGGCTGGACTGTTCCCATTGGGTGTAGGGTCAAGACTGATTTGCGTATGGCTGGGTCCAAACTGGAATGGCATGGTGAGCAAAAAAATGATGGATTTAGGCCAAGATCTCTCTGTACTGGGGTGAATGTATGACATTGTTCTGCATTCTGTCCATCAATTGTTCTTTTTACATTTGTTCTTTTTGCATTTGAGACCCCTCAATTACTCTTGCGGTCGAAACGCAGTTGACATGTATCACAAATGAATCACTTTTGCAGCCTTTATTATTGTATTAGAGGATTGTAAATTCATTTAGTACACTTACCTGTGGTCATTTTGTATAATTTTGAAACCTATGTGTATATGTAACCAGTTGTCACTTCTTGTGTTTAGGTTTAAGCTCACTTGGGACACTGAGCACACTGTTTGTCCCGATTATATGTAAGCATGGACGAATTTTGCGAATTCGCAATCCGCAAAATTCGCGAATTTGTGCGAATTTGCAGATTTTTTTTATTTTTGCGAGTTCGCGGGTGTTCGCGGGGCACTTTGTGTGTTCGCAGGTGTTCGCGGGGCGCTTTGCGTGTTCGCGGGTTTTTTTTTTTGCCTGGTTAATCACTGCCACCCTCTCGTTTTTTATGCCCTTCTGCCCTCTGTACCACTCGTTTTGTGCCCTTCTGCCCTCTGCCCCACTCATTTTTATCCCCTTCTGCCATCTGTCCCACTTTTGTGCCCTTCTGTCCTCAGCCCCACTTAGAATGGCGCCGGCAAGCTGCCAGCGCCATTCTAAAATAGCTACCAAGAGCTTCAACAGGAAGCTCTAATAGATAAAGTAAAGCAGGTGCTCGAGTTGGAGGTCAAATTAAGTTACACAATCATTATTCACCCCAAGTTTGGGGTGATTATTGATTGTGTAACTGAATTTGACCTTCAACTCGAGCACCTGCTTTACTTTATCTATTAGAGCTTCCTGTTGAAGCTGACTTTTGTAACTCTTTTAGAATGGCTCTGGCAGCTTGCCGGCGCCATTCTAAAAGAGTTACAAAAGTCAGCTTGAACTTTTGACCCAATCTGTTCCGCTTGCGGATTTTGCGCGAAATTCGCGAATCTCGCGAATTGCGAATTCACCGAAAATACGCAAAATCCGCCAGCGGAACGGATTTTCCGCCCATGCTTAATTATATGATACAAAGAGTAAAAGCTTAGTAAATACACTATTGATAACTTCTGATGTGCGTGATTGTGATTCCTCCCGTTACATCCCATCCCAACGAATATATGTCATTGAGCACATAACTATCATAAATTATTTACATTGACCGCAGGAACCATTGTTTCTTGTTACACATTAGCTACCCTGGTTCCTTGTGAGTAGGGTGTCCCTTGTTTTTTGATACACACATATAACATAATTATGGCTTAAATACATTTCCTGTTTTGTTCTTAGACTAACAGGGAACATGGGGAGAGAGCTATTGCCTCTGGTTGGGTTATTCCTGAACTATTAACTCATTGACCGGATGGTAATTCTGCACAAATGTCCCATAGACACTGATTATTTCAAACCTACTAGATTCAAGACTTTAATAGTTATTCATAAAATATGGCTTATTATTAGGAGACTCCGTAATATATCTCGGTTTGTTTTTTAAATAATCCGGAAATGCCAGGGTGTATACAGGATAGATATTTAACTTGTTGGTGGAACTTACGACTGAAGACTATAGGACACATGGATCGCCTTGGTACTTGAAGATTTGCAGAAGGAGTATACAATGCCAAAAAAAGGCTTATTTAGATATTTGCAACTTAGAAGTTTTGGGGATTCTTTGCCATCTTTTGATCCCAATTATTATTATTATTATGCTTAGTTAATGTTTATGATGTGTTTTCTCAAAACACCAAGGAAAAGAGTTAATGGCACAGCCTACAAAATATTACATTTTTATTGGCAAAATGGAGAGTGTTGCCTCTAAGCAGACGAGGTGTTTGGGCTGCGGTTTTCCTGTTGATAACATCCAACAATATGCTCTCACAATCTGCTCTCGTCTTAGTGCCAACCAAATGAAACTATTGAAAGATATCTACTACAACCCTCTTCAGCTCCATAAAAGAGGTCTTAGACTAACCTCAGAATGTTTTCAGTCGCATGCTAGGGAGGCTGACAGGAACCCCATTTTTGTCTCATATACACTAGGATGAAGTGTTCTGCTATCTTAGTACATACTCTTGAGTGAGGTCCTACGATGATTATATTAAGCCATTCAAATAGTATTCCTGTGGCAATTGCATGTTTGGGAATCACAAATGAGTGGCTTCAGAAGTATCCACCCAATGGAAGGATGGGGCTGCAGGAGTTTATATCTCTAGATGGCATGGACATTTCTCTATTCCAGCGTAATCCATGGCAAGATAAATTGCAAAAATCTGCCATCCTATTGTAGATTGGGTGACTTTCTGTGTTCTGGTTATGATAATGCGCTGTCAAAACAATGAATTTGAGTTATATTTTGTGTGCTATTTACAGTATGCGGGACCAAGCAGATGTGTTTACGCAGACATGGGCTCCCTTCCTACAGGATGCCCCCTGAAGTGGGAGTTCCCACTATTGCCTTCCCTCTCGTTACTCATCCACTATGCTGTGGCTGCCATACTAGAGAGTTGGGTAGACGACCCTTAGTGATTCCTTCAGAGGCCTCAAGCCCGGGCGCTCCGGTCAAGACATCCGTGTACTGCTGTCCTGTACTCCTAGCCACAACCTCTGCCTCCTCTACCCGTTCCGACCTCCTTTCTCCCTGCCCCCTTGCCTCCTCTACCCACAACCATTCCCTCCCCATTCTTTCTCCCCCTCACCACTCAAGCCCCCCAACCTCCTCCTATACCCTCCCCAGTTGTTCACCATCTCCCCACGTTTCTGTTGTGACTTGTGATTTGGAACATTGGGAGTTGACACATTAACTGAGTATTCACATTAATCAGTGAAATTTCCATTGTGCTTCCTCCCCATCTAGATTTGGCCATCTTCAACCCCTTCCCCTACCACTACCTCCCCCACACGCCTCATGGACACACAGGCACGCAGATCCCCCCTCTGCATGGGCAGCCATCATCACGACCCAGTGCCTCTTGAGCAGCCCCCACCGGGGACCCCTTTCATCCCTCTCTGTCGGCAGGCGATGGCCCACCCGGTCCAACTCTGCAGGACCCGCACACCCCTGATAAGCACCCCTTACATGATACACAGAGAAGACTGGGACCCGGATTCTATTCCACCCTGCAACGTGGTCAGCAACGTCTCGCTCCTACTCCCCCATGCCACGGACTGCTTGGACTTCTCCCCCTCTCCCCCCCTCTGCTCGGAGCCATGGCCCACAGGACCTATGCCCGCTACTGCCCCGGAGGGGGGTCACCAGGCACCCAGTGCCCAGCTGTCTGGCTAACCACACTGACTCTATATCTGCCATTTTTTGGGTGCCCCCTCCCATTCCCCTCTCCCCTCCTTTTTTCTGTTTCTCCCTTTCCCACCCACTGTATTGTATAGTACCAATTGTTCCATTCTATGCAATACTGTTTTTGTTGTGTATTTTGTTTCAATAAAAAATGACGACACAAAAAAAGAAATATATTTTTTGTAAATTTGCTGGTTTGGTGTTTAAATTCCTAGTTTTATCACCATGTATCTTGTATGATACACTGTGCTCTTTGTATCTTTTTTTTAAAATTAGAAATCTACGTATGTCAATGATGTTCTGATATTTTTTTTAAAAATAATAGGCACGTGCAGGTTTAGTTCATTCATGGCCATCGGCAATATGTTGATGAACAATGTCTATGGGCCAGATGTATGTAATCACATATTACTGATTCCTAAATACCGAATGTTACCGATTCAGTATTTAGGAATCGGTAAATGTGATGTCGATAATGAATCAGTAACTTTTACAGAATCGGTAATATTCAGTATTACCAATTCGGTATTTACCGATTCGGTAATTCCCATTCATTCCTATGGGCCTGTGGGCCTATAGGAATGAATGGGAAGCCATTCACTATTACCGATTCGCTAAATACTGAATCGATAATAGGGGGAACATATTTAAGGTGGCAGGGTGTCACAATGACACACGGATGCACCCCTGAATCGTGCAAGTGTGCACATGTGGGACACATGCATGCTTATTGTGAGTGGCACTGTTACTGGCAGAAAATGTATTTGACGCCTAAACAGCTTTAGTTTGAGCAATAAGAAATCTGATGACCTGCTAATCTGACAGCACTTAAAGAAGGATTCAGATACAAAGTTCAAAGAACTATCTTATTCATATAAATATTCTAAAATACTTCTGAGAAAGGGGTGATAGAGTCTTAAAATAATTGTGCCTTAGGAAAAATTGTTCAATGTCTACTATAACAGAGATGCTGCAGTTCAGTTATGTCCCTTTCTGATTTCTCACGCTTGATGAATGCAGCTTTCTTTGTCACAAGAAAATAATGCAAGTGTGTCCAAAAATGACAGCCAAAACATGTAAAATAACATTTTAAGCCATGAAAATGATGGAATTGCAAACCAAGGGAACACAATCAAAATGTTGTATGACTACCAGATTCTTCATTCAAAACATTTAATGCATGAATGGCTATTGCATTAATCACTGTCAAACAGGGTGTCTGTAACTTTACTTGAAGGTTACATTTGACTAGGTCAGCAACAGAGGAAAAAACATCAGATGCATGGGAAAAGCAAGTGCTTGTGTTTCTTAGTCCATTGATCAACCTTTTTGTACATATTCTTGCATTTGTTTATGGTAGTTGTTAGACCTGTCACCATTGGTGTGGGTCTCCCTTCCATTGTTTGCTGTTGCCTCATGTATTTTTTTCTGGTGTTAGATGCTTTGGGTACTGTGCCACTCCTTTTCAGTGCCACAGTGCAAATGGTCCCTATTGTAAATTGATGTATTAATCAGTGGTTCCATGTTTGGCTATTTGGTTTACTTGTCAGACCCTAGTCTAGTGCACTGAGTGTGCCCAGGGCCTGTAAATCCAAATGCTGCTGGTGGGTCTGCAGCACTGGTTGTGCTGTTGTGCCACCCACAGAAGCAGCCCTGTAAAATGTGTCTAATGTCTGCCATTGCAGAGCTTGTGTGCTGTCTGGCACTGTCATGCTGACTTGGCAAGTGCACCCACTACCCAGTCCCTAAACCTTCCCCTTTCTTCATATCAGTCACCCCTATGGTAGGCCCAAGGGCAGGGTGCATTGTAAGTATAAGGTAGGACAAGCCCTGATGTGTGTGACATGTCCTAATAGTGAATTACAGCGATTTTCGTTTTTTCAATATTGCAAGGCTACCTATTCTTCATAGGCGAGAATGGGTTGATAGAGTTATTACATTTTGTAATCCTAACTGTCTCAGAGAACATGGTAGAAAAATTCGAGTTTAGTATGCCTGATCTCAGAATATTAAAATACATCTTTTAGTAAAGTTTATTTTATTAATCTGTGTTTGCAAATACCACTTTTAGAAAGTAGGTATTTGCTTGCCTAACCATTCAAACCTCCCTCTGCTAGGTTGTGTATTCCTATGTCTGGTTTTGTGAGTGACATGGCTGGGGAATTCCAGGAGACAGGCTTAGTCACCCAGTGGTGGATAGAGAGATCTGCATCTAGACGGGAGGGAGGAGTTGCACCTGAACTTTGAATAGGGCCACAATGCTGGCTCCACCTCCTGTGGGGCGTCTGATGTGCCTGCCCTGCACTGTGAAAGGAAAGGAGAAGTCTGGTAAACAGAGTGCTTCAGAACTGGTTTGGACTGGGCAAAGGCCCCTCTCCCCTCATAGAGCAAAGGATTTTGGGGTATAAATATTGGGACCCTGATCCCATGAAATTAGATCACTTTGGACTACAAGAAGAAACCTTTACTGAGGAGAGGAACCTAAAGAAACTGAGGAGAGACTATTCCCAAGCTGAAGTGCTGCTTGGGGGATTGGCATTCAGTGGTTGCCTTACTGCCAAAGGAAGGAGAAAGGAACTTTGTGTACTTTGCTTTCAACTTGTGAAGGATCTCCAAGGGCTTGGAAAAGAGCTTGCCTCCTGCTGAAGTCTCAGGGACAACAGACTTCACCCCCCAGCTCCCCAGAGTTCTTGTGGAAGTGCCTGCTGCTGTTTTAGGCCTTCTAAGGAACTGCGTGTCGCAAGGAGCTGGAAGCACGATTCAACAAGAAGAAGTGTGTCGCCTTCGCTAGGCCTGCCATCTCAACTCCGAAGGAGGGTGTCGCTGCTGGAACTGTTGCACTGCACCGCATTGGAAAGAAGCGTGCCGCATTAAGAGGAAGCGTGTCGCCGTCACTGCTGCTGCCGTCGCAACTCCAAAGGAGGGTGTCGCCGCTGTAGTTGTCGCACTGCACCGCATGGGGAGAAGAATCTCGCAACAAGGTCGGAGCGTGTCGCCGCCGCTGTGCCTGCCGTCGCAACTCCGAAGGAGGGTGTCGCTGCTGGAACGGTCGCACTGCACCGCATCGATCAAGAGCACCTCGCATCCCCGAGAAGCGCGACGCCATCGGATATGCTGCCATGGCATCTTGGATGTCGCCGCTGTAGTTGTTGCATTGAGCGGAAGCTTCATGCATCGTGGGAGAAGAGTGACGCCGCTGGAGCTGTTGCCATCGTATTGTAAGGGTGTCGTTGCTGCAGTCCACGCATCGAACCGAAGACTTCTCGCATCCCCGAGAAGCGTGCCGCATCGGAAAGATCTTCACATCTTTATTTCTTTGTATCTGAACTTGGCCGCATTTCCCATCGCTGCGACATTGCTTATCGTGGAAGCGCATCGCAACTGAAGGTACATTGACGCAGAGTGTCGCATCTAAGAACTGAACTGAACTAAGCTTAAATCTACCATCTTACAGTAATCATAGTGTGTATTTTTGTAGTTTATGGTCTTGTGGTAACTTTATATAAAGTCTACTTATTTTTTATATAAAACCTGTGTTGTGTCCATTTGTAGTGTTATCACTGGGTTACTGCATGTGGTCACAACTACTTAACTTACACGCCTCTGAAATAAGCCTTGATTGCTCGCGCCCACTACCTAGAGTGTGAGCAGGGGTTATTTTAGGAGTGTAATCCCCTTATTCTGACTAGAGGACAGGGTCCCTATTTGTCACAAGTACCTACCTGTGCCAACTAGAGACCCCCAAATCTGACAGTAGTGTTGGTAAATGGTTCTCTCTGAAGGGTCACCTCAAATTGTTTACCTTCCTCCTACTATTTTTCGGACCTTCTTTTTGTTGGCTTTAGGACTCTGAGTACTTTGCCACTGCTGATCAGTGCTAAAGTGCATGTTCTTCTCCTCTAAACATGGTGACATTGGTGTACACCCACTTGGCTTATTTAGTTTACTTATAAGTCCCTTGTACAGTGGTATACCAGTGCTTGTAATCTCAATGCTAGTAATGGGCCTGCATCACTAATTTTGTAACCCATACAAGTAGCCTGCTGTGCTACAAGGAATGCCACTCTGTCTGAATTTGCTCTGAAAGAACAGTTTCTGCTTTGCTAAGATACCCTGTTGCCTGCTGATCTCTGCCCTGCTGAGGACAAAGACTGGACCCATCTCACTTGAACCGAGAGTGACTCCAAGGGCTTGCCCCATGTTCTGAAGTATCAGGGTCATCAAAGACGTCCTTCAACAGCACTGGAACTCTGCCATCTGTGCGTCCTGTCCTGCCAAATGGTGCCAATCCAGTCCTGGGCACTTGTAAGGTGATGTCCGTCAAAATGGATGCATGGAAAAATATTTTTAATTAAATGAATTAGAACACTTTTCACAGGTGTGATCCAAGTGATATGATATTGTCATAATGTTTTATTGTTTGCACAATTGCGGCAAGAAATACATGTCTATTTGATTAAAATATAAAGTATGCATATATTAATGAGGATAAATAAATAAATTTGTAAGAAAGTATTTTGCTTTCTGGGCTGCATATGTACTTCTATGAGTGTTGAGTTGTCGAACTGAATTGATAGGTTGGTGGGGGAAGTTTTTTCTAATTATATCAGAACATCACAAATCCAGTACTGGAACCAGAGATATGAATTTTCAAAAATTTAATAAAAATAGTACCAAAAAGTGAAAAGAGCAAACTACGAGCAACAGGCAGCTCTAGATCAAGAGAAAGGTAAGGTTTGAGCCTGAGTGCAATGGAACAAAGAGGACAAGGTTAGAAGTTAGATTCCTCAGTGGGAAAAGGCTGTAGACTGAAAATTTGTGGAGTTTGCTCAAAGGGAGCCATCAATGTCAATTAGATGCTGCTAGATGTCGGACCCAGTGAAGATTTCTACCTTTGGACATTGACTCTTTTCTGGTAGTCAGATTTCCTCAGCCAGGCAAGGCTGCAGCCTGTAGCCACACTGAGTTTGATGTCAATGGATACCAGTTTGAGTTGGGCCCACTGAATTGGATTTACTGGAGAGAAGATCAAAATAGCGGGCGCTATGGCGAAGTGATACCCGCAGCGGTATACCCATTGTTAGATGTGCTTGACAGTTTGGTCCCAGTCTTCTGGTGGTTCTCCAGGCAAAAACCCTTGAAAAAGTTTCTCAATTCTAGGTTTAGGGTTAGGCAGGAGGAGTATCCACTGACACTAGCCAAGGGCTCTAGCATCTCATGAGTAGCACTTAGTAGCCAGGGCTCAATCCAACATAAGCCTCTGGCAGGGTCTAAGGAAGTCCTAATGAAAACAACCCAGCTAAACACTTTCAGGTAGATGCTCCTGTGGTAACCTGTGCCAAAAAATACGAGTATCAACATATTCCTATGACAGAGGAGGAAGGTATAAGTTAAATTAACTCTGAATGTAGAGGTTTAAGGAGTGGGTCTGGAATGACTATACATTGATGTGCGTGTTTCATTTGTCCTCAGTTTAGAAAGAACAAAGATTACACATTGCCACATCTTGGGGACTGATGTAGCAACCCCTAAGTGGAAGTAGATATGATGTCCTAATAAATGTAAAAAAGAGCGAATACCTTGCTGGAAGCAGAATATCTGGACATTGAATCTACTATACAGAATTGGATACTTGAGTAATTAGAAATAATAGGTTTCCGGTTCCAATAATCTTTGCATCTGAAGTAATGAAAAGGGATGTTTCTTACTCCCTCCACATATACAATGTTGGAAATAACTAAGAGAAATAGGGGCATGAGCTGCTATGGGGATGAATTGTCACTAATATATATTAAAGTTTTATTTATAAAGATGTGGAATATGGGCCCGAAAAAAACAAATTTGAAATTGAATTTGATTCTTTTGTCTTTTAGATATTGTATAATTACATAGAAGGTGGGTGAACCATTCTGTATACCACCAAAACATTTTGTTGACAAATAATATACCTTTTTGTTATAAGCGTTTTAATATGTTTTAATAATGCATGAATTCAAATAATGTGTTGTTGAAACTGAGATACAGAAATAAGATATTTTAAAGAGATAATAAGGGGTTTGGATTTTGTATTAAATGTGGAGAATTGGTGTTAGTCTGTAGATGAGTGTTTTTCAAAAGAATATGATCTTAACCTCACAGCAATAAATAAAAAATGTAATGTATTTTTAACATATGTAGTAAAATTTGTCATATTGCTTAATGCAATATTAGTGCTTCTTAAAAATCTTTTAAATAGCAATCTCATACCCCAGTAATGGTGCAGCACAAAAGGGAGTTTTCCTTTGTAGCATTATACTTACCTTGTTCTTTTGGTATTTAAGGGTGTCTCTCCATGGTTTGTGAAGAATTGTATATTTTCCTGACTAGAAAGCATCAGCTGCATCATGTTTCATATCTTTGGAATGGTAATGATAAATTCTCTATACTGGTAAAGTTGGATTTAACATTCCTGTTTTAGAAATGCCACGTTAGGAAAGGGGACATTTCTATGCTCTTAGTGCTCTGTGTGTCTTGCAGCCTGTCTCCAATACATGTCTGAGGTGGGTGACAGCTACACTTTGAGCATTCCTTCTAGACAGCCACAAACACAGAAAGGGTGGGTGTAACAGAGAACTCCCCTGTATGAGAACTTAACCGCTAAGGTGAGATATGACTCTGCAGGGAAAACATCAAACACTTTCCCACTAGCTAGATGAGTGCTCCAAGGATGCATTTTGCCTTCTCTATTGTTTATATAAATAATTTGAGTTTGCATCTGTCCAATGTACCCACTGATGTCCAAAGCATAGCAAACCTGCTTGTTCTTGCATTAGTTTACACATATGATGTTGTTTTGGCCAAGAATCCTAGTGCTTTATGTAGGATGGTGGAGCCATTTGCGTCCTTTATGAGTAGCCTCAACTTGAGTGCCAAATTTGGGAAGTCCCATATCATGGCAAGTGGCCCGGGGGAAAAAGGGGCCTCCTCGTTACAACTTAACAGTCAATCCCTGCAAAGTATGAATAGTCTTGTGTTATCTTGGTGTAATGTTTGACTTGTCAGGATCCTGGCAGCCACAGGTTACCTCTGTGTGCTTTAAACTAAGCAGATCGGCTGGGGTTCTTTTGAATCTTTCCCAGGTTGTAGGAAAGAGATCAATTGTACCATATTTAAATAAGTGTGTGCATATGGCCTTTTACAGGGCATGGGTTTGGGCTATTTTAATATCACTCCCTTACAGCTTGAGGAGAATCGTATCTGTAGGAACCTCCTCCATCTCCCTCCCACAAGCTCCCATTTTATTATACACTCAGAATTTAATCTAACATTTATCTCAGATCAAATTAAGCTGGCCCCACTTTTACACTGGGTCAATGTTTGGACTATCACTGAGACTAGCCTGTGTAGGGATATCATTCTAGACTGTCTTAAATTAGATAGAGGCCATTCTAAGCCCGGGTTGAGCAATGTCTTTAAATTATTTTGCGAACTAGGGGGCATATTACCAACAAAGTGGCAAAGAGAGGTGTTAGCCGCCTTGGCTTGACGCCTCTCTTCGCCACTTCGGAAACGCTAGGCTGCACCATATTACTAAGGCTATGGTGCAGCCTAGCATTCCCCCCTGCGATGGCGATACGTTTTACAACTTAACGCCAGCGCAGGCAGGGAAGGTTTGTTTATGTACAGGAAGGTGTTCCTTCCTGCACAGAAACAAAGCTTAAATGCCATTTTGTAACTTACATGTGTGCTGCTTCATGCAGCACACATGTAAGTTACAAATTGGCATTTTTAAAAAGAGGTTTGTTTATATTCAGGAAGGGATACTTTCCTGTACATAAACAAACCTTGGCATTTTGCTTTTTCCATGTGTGCTGATAATAGGTGGCAGCGTCGAAGTGAATGGGTGTTGCGGTGGAATGCCCACTGCAACACCGACTGCACGCCCCCTTTCACAATGAGTTTATCATGAAAGGGGCCCTATTACCAAGGCAGCGTCAAGTCAATTTACGTGGCTTTAAGCTACTTTCATTGACTAAACGCTGCCTTGATAATAGGGCAATGCAAATATCGTCGCGTTATCGGCAGAAAAGTGGCGATGATGCGGCGACAAGGGGCTTGATAATATGCCCCAAGATTTGTCCGATATGTTTTATGCACAAAGCACTTTAATTACCTCTGTCATGATGGTGGTCAAGGCTATATTTAATGATTTTTGCCACTCAGTTTATGGTCTGAGTCCAATAAAAGCTCTGTCAAGGAGTATATTATGCTTAGGATGCCCGAGTTGTCAGCAGTTTATTTATTCCTACCCCTTCACGATAGAAGAGATTGTATAATTCCGTTTAAGGGCTTGCAAGGTATGTTATTTTATGTTATGTTATGTTATAACGCTCTTGTATAGCGCACGGCTACTCGAAAAGAGTGTCCCGGCGCTTTCCACCTGCAACTCAGAATAAAAATAACACAACACAGCAAAAAGAATAGGAAAAGAACTGAAACTGAAACAGTAAGAACAGCCTAAAGATTAAAAAGCCAGGTCTTCAGGCTCTTCCTGAATTGGAACAAATTGGCAGTGCTGCGCAGCGAAAGAGGAAGCGAGTTCCACAGCTGGGGAGCTTTGCAGCTGAAAGAGCGCCCTCCCGTGCGGGCCTTCCTCACCAGAGGGACCACCGCTTTGTAAAGGGATTCCGAACGCAAGGAGCGGACTGGTCGATAAAAGGCCAGTCTCCGCCGCAGGTATCCAGCCCCTGATCCAAACAAGGCTTTGTGCATCAAGGTCAGGGATTTAAACTGGATCCGCTTCCGGATAGGCAGCCAGTGTAGCGCTTGTAGCAGCCCGGAGGCTCGGGCTTGTCTACGCAGGCCAAAGATAGCCCGGGCGGCATAGTTCTGTACCACCTGTAGGCGCTGAACTAGGTAATCAGGGAGGCCTAGAAAGAGGGCATTAGCATAGTCTAGCCTAGAGCCGACGAGAGCCTGCACAGTCATACGCCTGTGCTCCTCAGACAACAGGGGCAGGAATTTACGGAGCATTTTCAAAATTCCATAACAAGTGCCAGCCAGACCCAGAATATGTGTTCGCAGCGACAGCTGGTTGTCCAGCTTGACACCCAGATTTTTAGCCACCAAGGAAGACTGTGCAGGAGGGCTCATGTCGGACGGCCACCAGTGCTGCCACTCCGGATCGGCAACGGAACCGAAGAATAGGACCTCGGACTTGCTTGAGTTGGCCCTTAGACTGTTCCGTTGGAACCAGTCAAAGACCAATGTGAGACAGTCCCGAATTCTCCCTCCATCAAACTCCTGGTCTTTCCCGCATGTGAAGAGGAGTTGCGTGTCGTCGGCGTAGGAGACGATCTGGGCCCCATATGCTTTCACCAAGGCCGCCAAAGGGGACATAAAGATGTTAAACAACGTGGGGCTCAACACAGAACCCTGTGGAACCCCAACTCCCAGTGGCGGCATCTCGGCAGAGCTCTGGGAAACCCAGACCGTCTGGCGGCGGCCTTCAAGGAAAGATGTGAACCACCTGAGCGCCGTCCCCCTAAGGCCGATGTCATAAAGCCTCGCTAAGAGCGCCCTATGGGGGACGGTGTCGAAGGCCGCCGATAGGTCTAACATGACCAACATGGCCCTCCCGCCGACATCCAGAGTCTCCCTGATGATCTCAGTGACCTCTAGCAATGCCGTTTCCGTACTAAAATTAGGACGGAAACCGGATTGGGATGGGTGGAGCAGATTGTTGGCTTCCAGAAAGCTCGACAGGACACCGTGGACGTGTTTTTCCGTGATCTTCGCGAGGGCCGGAAGAAGTGAAATTGGCCTATAATTGGCCAGAACCTCTGCGTCGAGACCCGGTTTCTTTAGGAGGGGGATCACCATCGCTCTTTTCCAAAAGCTAGGGACCCTCCCCTCTCTCAAAGAGGCGTTGAGGATGGGATTAACCAGCGGGTTCACCACCGCCGCCATCCCAGCCAAAAATTTGGCGGGGCAGGGGTCAAGTGGGGAGCCAGATTTCAGATTGGCCAGCAGCTGCCTGGACACATCGCTGGAAACAGCAGGAAAATCAGACAGCACCGCCGCCGGTGTGTGCGGAGATCCGCACCCAGCCCCGGTGACGCCGCTTCCATCCTCCGGTCCTTCCACAAAGGAGGCCTGAATCGCCTTGATCTTATTAGTAAAGAAGCCGGCAAGATCACATGCCCACGTATCCGGAGAAACTAAAGGGGGCGATTGGGAGCTAGGGGTCGTGAACTCCTTCACAACGGTGAAGATCTCCTTACAGGAGTTCGCAGATGCCTCGATCCTCCTAGCCAAATAGTCCCTCTTAGCTCCCAGGATGTCCCGATGGTAGGCCTTCACCGCCGCCTTATAGGCGAGTTTAGCCTCCCCATCATACAGACGGCGCCAGGCCCTCTCGGCCACCTTGCATTGGCTGCGAGCCACACGAAGCGCCTCCGTAAACCACGGTGCAGATTGCCGTGCTGCCGTGGACCGGGGGGCTGCCTTGGGGGCCAGATCGTCCAGCCTATCAATGAGCCATAGCTGCAAAGCCTCAGTGTCGCTATCCAGATCGCCCGAAAGGTGGCATGGGTGATCCAGAAGCGCCTGTTCCAGCATATCAGGTGTCACTCTGTGCAGCGCTCTCGAGGCCGGTCTAGACAAGACAGAGGCACTGTTGTCCGGCCGCGCACTCTCCAGCACCGAAAATCTGATCAGCCTGTGATCGGTCCAGAGCACCGGCAGGGTGTCAACCTCCATAAGAGGGACAGATGAAAACACCTGATCCAGGGTATGCCCCTTCTCATGAGTTGGCCCCGACACGAACGGTATAAGACCCAGTGGAGATGTAATATCCAACAGTTTGACCGCATCCGGGTCGTCCGCTACGTCAAGGTGGAAGTTGAAATCACCGGCCACGACGCAGTGCTGAGAGGTCAGCACCAACTCAGAGACAGCTGTCTGCAGATCTTCCAGGAAGGAACCCACAGGGCCTGGTGGTCTATAAACCAACAACCCCTTCAGAGCCTGGCCCGGGGACAGTCTGAGCGTGAAGGCGAGCGACTCAGCGCTCCTGATGGAATTCAGGGGAAGCACAGAGCAGGAAACGCTCTTTTTCACCACTACCGCCACTCCCCCACCTCTACCCTTCTGGCAACTCTTTTGCTTTTCTGAAGGCTATAACCTTCCAAAAGTGAACAGGCCCATCCTTGTGATAGCCTGTCCACTCAAACCTTTGCTGCAGTTTATGTTTTTTTTTAAACATTTTATAGATCATTCTTTCTATTTTACTCAAAACCAATTTTAAGTCATCTTGAATTTTGGAAGTGTATAGAAGCACTATTTTATCTCCAGCTTTTATGTAGTTCTTATGTGTGTTTCAAAGTTAGTTATTTTCTTAAAATGACAGCTAGATGTAGGAAATTCATAGTGAGTTGACCTAAGGGTCTATCCTCTGTTTGGAGTGTATGGCCTGTGCAGCTAGGATTCTACTTTTCATGTGATCTTTAGGAGTTATTTTGTCATTGTTTCTGCTGCACCTTTGCCTAGTGTAATTAAATGTCTCTCTGTGGATTTAGGGTTGAATTATAGTCACTGCAGTATTCATTTTTTTCTGGTTGCGAACAATGAAAATCTGTATTTTAAAATGTATCTATGAAGACCGTTTTGTAAGTGTGTTTTGTTTTGCAAGTCATTGCTTTGTCTTTTATGTTTTTTCTTCAGAAAATTGAATAAAGATGATTTGACTCACTCTTTTATGCTAAATACCCTTCCTTACTCTATGGTCTCTTAGACAACAACTCCTGATCACCAGAACACTCCTGAAGTTATCAACACCTGGACGAACCTTTGTCACACGCTTGCAAGAATGGAAATTTGAACATCTGCCTTGTTGGAGCTTTGCGCCCCAACTATCGCAAGACTAGGCACTCTGTATACGGCTTATACGTTCCTTGGCCTTGTATGTGAAAAAAGGCACTCTCGCAAGATCTCCAAGTCTCTGCGGCTATTTCAGCTCTCAAGATTTTAAAACCCCCGCCCCTTGGATCTCTGACGCTTCACATTTAGAATCCGGTTTGAGAGCACAGAGAAACTCAGTGCTTCAGAACCTGAGTTCTCAACTGTTTTGTTTAGCCATTCCATTTCATACTGCTTGAGCTATTGTAAAGAGGAACAAATAAATATGTGAAACCATAGTCTTCAACTACTGGAGGTTTAATGCCAAGTATTCAGTATGTTTATTGAATATGCAATGACTAAAGACTTTGTTGCTAGTAGGTAAAAACCAAAGTGCATATTAGTCAAGCCAAAAAATATTAAGTGCCTATGCTAGTTAACAGGTTTTTTGCAGAAACATATAAACAAGGGAATTCCTACCAAGAGTCCACTGAACATTTTAAACAAGGGATTCCTTCCTAGTCATAGATATGTGCACATAACAATATTCCATACGACAAAACTTCCCTATGCCTTGTCTAAAGAAACAAGGGCCAGATGTAGGTGGCCGTTTGAGGCCATTTACCGAGCGGTAACGGCCGATTTTGGCCGTTACCAGTCGGTAAATGGGTGACAGGTATATAGGGGGCATTATTTTACCGAATCGGTAAAATTACCGATTCGGTAATTTTACCGATTCGGTAAAATAAAAATTCAGTAATTTTACCGATTCTGAGGCACCCAGATGTAGGTGGGACTCTTCAGAGTCCCAGAGGCCTTACCGAATCGGTATTTTACCATCAAATCCAATTTGATGGTAAAATACCGATTCCGGTGTGCATGCACATGTGTGCATGCACACCTATGCCAAGTGACAGGCAGACCTGCCCTTAGGGCATGTATGCCTGCCACATGGCACCCGAGCCTGTTTTGGGGGTGCGAGAGGGTGTCAAAGTGACACCCCCTGCACCCTTGTGAAAATCGGTATTTACCGATTCGGTAAATACCGAATCAGTAATGCCCATTCATTCCTATGGGCTTCTAAGCCCATAGGAATGAATGGGCATTACCGATTCGGTAGGTAAATACCGAATTCTTCCGAATCGGTATTCCAGCACATCTGGAATACCTACATATCCACCCCTTAGATTTACCGATTTTTAATGACCGAATCGGTAAAATTCGGTAATTTAAAATCAGTAAATCTATTTTACCTACATCTGGCCCCAAGTTCACTACTCTGTGGAACTAGCAAGCTTAGTGATGAAACTAAGTTTACAATATGATTTTGTTAAGTTGGAACTGTAGTGAAACCAGCCGGGGAATTGCAATTGGCACTCAGACACTCTCGAACCCCATCATCCCACCAGCATCCTTGTCGGGGTACTTTGCTACTATCCAACCTGAGGGAAAATAAATTCAACAGAAATTCTCCAGTAGAAGCCTGAAAGACATTGGTCACCAGGTAAGGTTTAGTTCCCTTACGGCGTGGGAACAAAACAGGGAGGTCTAGGGAGTAAGGTGTGTATTACCTGGAGCACAAATTCCGAGGTGAACCAGACTGTCTCTCTTTTAATATTTAGGTTTATTATTTGGTTCTGACCATATTCTCCTTGGGTTCATCACTTGGCCACCGATTAAGATAACAAACTTCTGTGGCAGTTCTATGAGCCTGAGGTTCCATGTACCCTCCACAATACAAGATCTGACAGTCAAACACTTCTTAGACCTAAGAAGGTGTGACATCCTGCCAGAGTGGAAATAGCCTTTTAGGCATTTTTTTTTTACTGTAAGGACATATTTAGCATTACATTTTACATGTTCTATTGTTAAATACCATGCACCCAGCCTTATCGACACTTAAAGCTAAATTAAGGGTGACTTATTAATATTTAAAAGAAGGGTATAGGACAGTCAAAAGGGGTTATTTTGACAGGTTGAATTTGCACTTTAATCCTGCACAGCTACAACAATGGTGGCAGGTCTGCAGTCATGGTTTGCATTGTCACCGTAGTGGTGGCACAATATGTGATGCAGTCCACTGATGACCTTTAGCTCATGGGCCCTGGGTACACTTTGTATCATACAGTAGGAGCCTACAGGACAGTAAATATGCCAATTAGAGGTATAGCCAATTTTGACATATTTGTGTGGGTCAGAGAACATGCACTGGGGCCTAGTTAGCACAGTCCCAGTTTACAGAGTTAAAAAACAACCATCAGCATCAGTCCAAAACATTGGGAGTGATCATTCAAAAAGATTCATTTTCCTACATGCTGTTCCCCCTCCAGACGAAATTTGAGGAGCAACTCAGCTATTTCGTTGCCAGGTTTCATCGTCTAAGTGGGAGAACCTGTAAAAGCCATGTACATTTACGTGGTCACTCCCAGGTCTGTGCTCCACTGTACAGTCCATACCCTGCAGGGAGATGGACTACCTTAACAGTTTTGGGTTTTCTCCTCTTATTTGCATTAGACATCTGAGAGCCATATGAACGTTGTAGTGAATCTCAAACAAGCATGTTCTTAGCTTCTTCAGTGACCAAACCACAACAAAAGGCTTCCTTCTCTATGGCACTCAAATGTTGCTCTTTAAGGAGTAATTGCCTGCTACATAAGGCAATAGGTTGATCTTAACCCAAATCATTTAGCTGCAATAACACTGCCCCAATCCCATGTTCTGAAGCTTTTGTTTGGACCACAAACTTCTTGCTGGAATCACGTGCTTTGAGAACAGATGTGTACAGGGGTTCCTTCAGGGTATCTCAGGCCTTCCTGCACTCCTCAGTACTTATGAACTTCTGTTGTTGCTTTTTTAAAGTCTGCTCTGTCAGGATTTCAAAAGTGATACCATAATCCTTTACAAACATTCTGTTCTAACCTGTTAGAACCAGGAAAGCCCTGACCTGAGTATGAGACTTGGGAAATCCCCAAGCCATGACTGTTGGACGTTTGGGCAGTAGAGGCTGCACATGTCCCCTACCAAATTGATGGGACAGGTATACCGCAGACCTCTGACATTTCTGGCACTTGCTGTCCTTGAGAGCCAGTCCTCCCTGTTGCAGAGCCTGAAGCAGTTCCCCGAGGTGAGTCAAGTGGTCCTGCCAGATGGAGCTAGAGACAGCAGTATCATCTAGATATTCTTCACTAAAGCTCTCTAGCTCGCAAAATATCCTGATCACCAGTCCCTGGAAGATGGTGGGTGCAATTCATCAATCCAAAGGGCATTACTTTAAATTGGAAGTGATCCTCAGGAGTTGAAAAATGCTGATCTTTCCTCTTCTTCATCAATCATGACAATCTGCCATTATTCAGAAGTTTAATAAAATGTGCTGAGATACTTTGCAGCTCTGAACTGGTATTTGAGCTCATCAGCTGTGGGAATAAGGTCTGCATCCATTGGTGATGGCATACAGTCCTCTGTAGTCCACGCAGGACCTGAGTTCTGGGGTCTCACCTTCAGGGTTGTTCTTGGGCACCAGTACTACTGGGCTGGCCCGGAGACTACTAGAAGGCTCAGCAATTCCTAGGGACAATATTTTGGACATTTGTACCTTGACGCTAGCCTGTACATTTGTTTGACAACCTGTAGATTTTGTTTTTGACAAATATGATGTCACCAGTGTCAATGGCCTAACACTCCACTGGATCTTTCCTAGTGTGTCAGGGGGATAAGCCCTGCAAACTGCCCCAACAAGTGATGACAGTCTCCCTCCTGCTGCTATGTCAGTGTTGGGAAGAGCATTACTCAATCAATCAATCAATCAGTGACACTTATAAAGCGCGCTACATACCCGTGGGGTCTCAAGGCGCTGGGGGGGGGGGGGAGCCGCTACTGCTCGAACAGCCAGGTCTTCAGCTTCTTCCTGAAGGAGAGGTGGTCTTGGGTCAGGCGCAGGTCGGTCGGGAGGGAGTTCCAGGTCTTGGCGGCCAGGTGGGAGAAGGACCTTCCTCCTGTAGTCGCTCTTCGGATGCGGGGGACGGCGGCGAGGGCGTGGTTGGCTGATCGGAGGTGGCGTTTGGGAGCGTAGAAGTTGACTCGGCTGTTGAGGTAGCTGTTGAGGTAGCTCGGGCCTTGGTCGTAAGCGGCCCACTTAACAATCCTTGGCATCGTAGGAGGGGGATCCGGGAGAGGCTTACTCTCCTCTTGCTCTCCTACATCAGTGACTTTAAGCATTGTCATGTCTGCCTTGTCGAAGAAGAGATTCAGATGGTTGACATGGATCACCCTCTTAAGGTGTCGGGGGTACTGAGGTCCACAAGGGAGGTGGCTTCACCCATCTTTTACAATACAATGTAGAGCCGGCCCATTTGGCCTGGAGGACCCTGGAAGCCAGAGGCTCTACAATCCACACTTTTTAACCACCTGGTTGATATTATACTAAGGTTGCTTTTTGGTCATACAGTGTTTAACAAGCTCATTGTGGCCTCCAGGTTCATGTTATTCTCCATCATGTACTCAGCTATGCAGGAGCAAAGGCCCAGCACATAGTACACAGTGTTCTGTTTAGGTTCCTTGAAAGGTTTTTTCCTCCCTTCTCAGACCAACCAGATTTAAGGGACCTTTCACAGGGTACCTATACAAATTCTCAAAGGGGCTAAAGCCCACTCCCTTTTGTGGTACCTCCCTGTAGCCAAATATAAGGCATGGGAGCAGGACATCACACTCCCTGCAGAGTTTCTCAGACAATCACATAGTATATATTTTAAGGTCTCGTTGCATCTCTCCACAAGACCATTGGTCTGGGAGTGATAAGGGGTGGTGAGCTTGTAAATCACCCCACACTCATCTCATATAGCCCTGAATAACGCAGACATGAAGTTTTTCTCCCTATCTGAGATTACCTCTTTTGGAAACCTCAGTCTGGTGAAAATCTGAAATAGGGACATTGCTACCATGAGAGCGGCTACTGTCCTTAGAGGTATATGTTGGAAATGGCCAAAAGCACAACTGCCAATTACACCCAATCATGTGACCAGAAACAGGCCAAAGGCACTAAATGGCTAAGGCACAAAAATATCAATTTTCTAAATGTGGCATTTTCAGAATTGTAATTTAAAGTCCAACTTCAACATAAGTCTGGATTTTAAATGAGAATTCCAGAGACACCAAGCATGAAGCTCTGATATCTTCCCATTTTTAAAGTATGCTTATAACATGTAATAATGTAATTCCCAATGTTATCCTATGAGAGATATGGGCCTTGCAGTAGCGAAAAATAAATTGAAGAGCTTTTCACCACCAGGACATGTAAAACTCAAAAGTACATGTCCTGCTTTTTAAATTCATTGCAGCCTGAGCCTATGCTATTGGTGACTTATATGTATTAAAAATGAAGGTTTGTGCCTGGCATGAAGTTTAACTTATTAGGGCAACATGGCAGTTTAAAAGTGCATGCATATGCACTGCAATGGCAGCCCTGCGCTATGTTTAAAAGGGTACTGAAGTGTGTGGCACAATCAATGTTATAAGTACACTAGTAGCATTTAATTTACAGGCCCTGGTCATAGGTAGTGCACACTACTAGCGACTTATACGTACATTTATTATGCCAATTGTGGATAAGCCAAAATTACCACATTACATGGAGTGCACACAAGCACTTTAGTACCGGTTAGTAGTGTACAGAGTCCTAAGGCCAACAACAATTAATTCAGTGAAATGGGAAATTGGAACGCAAAATGTTTGAGGGTGACACTGCAGAAAGTATAATTTCCAACACAATCGACCTCCAACCTAAAGCCAGGTTAGACTAATCAATACCTTGATGGACTTCCCTGCTTAGGCAATAGAACACGGACCATGACTGGCCCTCTCCTGCAGGGGCACTTGCCAGTTCTGTGCCTCTCTGAACTTAGTTGGCTTCCTCTGTCTCTATTCTCCTGAGCCACTAAACTGGGCCAAGGGGTCCCTTCTTGTCGCCCATGGACTCCATCTGTGCAGCACCTAACTTTAGTTTGCTCACAGATGCATCCCAGTAAGCAGATAGTATCACCATGGCCAACAAAGTGACGTGGCTCATTTCACCCCTTGTGTCTGGCTTCTGTTCCCAACTCAAAGAAAACTCTGTTCACAAGCACAACATCCAGCAGAGACCACTGACACCTATCATTGTCCGAAGCCAGGCCTCAGGCCATCTAAAGGTCTCTAACTCTGTGGTCTCTCAAAGTTGGGGAAGTAGCCCAAGGTGTCTTGCCCCCTTTTTCCACTCCACCTCCCACCAATTCAGGGTGGGGTAGTATTCCGAAACTGGCCCTTCAATCCAGGGTCTGCACCATTAGGCTGAACATGTGCCTGATGAGCCAGGACTTCCAGGGGAGTACCAATACCCCCTCAAGGGAGATATACTCTGTATGTGTCATGCAAGAGTCTGCCTACCACTGGTCCTCGGCCCTGTGTCCTATGACAGTGCATGGAGCCCCTCCTGGCCAGGAATCACCAGGATCAGACTTGGGATGCTCTGTTCTCAGAACTGGCAACCCCTGACCCACTGATCCTCCCACTATGAACTGTTTTACTTCCTGCCCCTCCATCTGGGCCTCTGCATCCTATGCTGGGGAGTAGTACCCCCATAAAACAGAACTTTTTAGGTGCCTGTGGTGGCCACCCCTCCCAGTTCTCCTCACATTGTGCGGCTCCTATCAGTGGACTGTATCTTTGTACAGACCAGGTCCCCCTGCTTTTGCCTCTTCTGGGAGAAACCCAAGATCTGGGAGCGGAAATAGGGCACCCTGGGCATTTTCCCACCAAAATGTCCCCTTCTACGCTTAGAAGGGATATGGAACACCTTTTCCTTCTTACCATAGTGGGACCTGTCTCGGTCACTGTGTACCTTACCCTCACTCTGATGGGGGACCCTGAGCCACCACCATAGGATCACTCCCCAATGCCTTCCCAGAGACTCTGGTACTCACCGAGAGGTCTGCCTCCTCTGCAAGCTCCCTGGAGGTCAGTCAACTTACAATCAACCAGATGCTAGCATAGCTCTGCTAAACAGTAACGGATCATGCGCTCACTAGCAATCAAATTGTACAGCTCCTCAAAAATATGTACCTTATTTTATTTTTTTATTTTATTTTATTGCTTATAGAGCGCCCGAATCACCCCATGAGAGTATCTCTGCGCTAGGACCACTTAAGGAGCTGGTGAAGGATGACTAAAACAATGATGTTTTCAGCAGTTTTCGGAATGCTAGGTAGTCCGGCATTGACGCAGGTTCAAGGAGAGTTTGTTCCAGTAGAGTGGGGCAAGATGGTAGAAGGCCTTACCACTGTGACGTGTTTTTTGAAGCACGGGACTTGGAGCAGGGCTTTGGCTCCGGAGCGGAGGGGTCTGGAGGGAACATAGTTAACAAATGTATCATTTAGGTAGCTCGGGCCTAGTCTGCTTTGCATGCCATTAAATTTGAGCCTTTTCTGTATCGGTAGCCAGTGTAGTTTTTGAAGCAAAGGGAGGGAAGCGGTTCTTGAAGGGGGCATTGGTCAGCAGTCGGGCCACGGTGTTCTGGACCATTTGGAGTCTGTTTATGGCACTTTCATTAGCTGAAATCAGTAGCACATTACAGTAATCCAGGCAACTTAGCATAAGTGCCTGGATCAAAGTTTTCCCGGTTGATGATGGCAGGAACGGGAAGACTCTTCTGAGCATGCTGATGTTATGAAAGCAGGCTCCAACTGTGAAAGACACATGGTCTCCCAGCGTGAGATTGTGGTCCAGTCGAACCCCAAGGTTTTTTACCGCTTGATTGGGGCAAGGGGTAGGACCTAATTCCTCTGGCCACTAGCTCGGAGACCATTTCAAGGTGGCTTCACCAAATAGCATTATCTCCGACTTAGCTGTATTGAGTTGGAGAAAAGTGACTTTCATCCACTCCGCTATGACCTTCATTCCTTCGGTGAAGAAGTTCTGAATATTGGAGTTGGCTTTGTCAAATGAGAGGAGTAGTTGGGTGTCATCCGCGTAGGATATGGGGATGAATCCCAGTTTCCTCAGCAGTCTCGCCAGGGAGTAACCTAAATGTTAAACAAGATGGGGCTCAGGCATGAGCCCTGCAGTACTCCCTTGGTCACCTTGGTTGTTTGTGAATGGAATTGGCCTAGGTTGACGGTCTGTGTTCTGTCGGACAGAAATTTGGACAACCATTTTATTGCATTTCCTGTGAAGCCTATGTCTCCCAGTCTTCTGAGTAGAGTTTGGTGGGAAATGGTGTCCAATGCTGCGGAAAGGTCCAGCAGCACCAAAAGAACCGCTTGACCCTTATTCAGCAGCATCCTGATGTTGTCTGTGACTGCCACCAGTGCAGATTCAGTGCTGTAACTGGGACAGAAACCTGATTGTGAGGGGTCTAGGCAGGTATTGGATTCAGTGAAGTCTGAGACATGTTTGTTAATGTGTTTTTCCAAAATTTTGGTGTGAAGGGGAAGAAGAGAAATGGGGCAATAGTTGGTTACGTCTTCAGTAGAAATTTAGGGTTCTTTCTAATTGGAAGAATCTGCCCAGCTTTCCAATCCAGGGTGAGGACCCCTTCCTGCAGGGAACTGTTTAAAATAGACCAGATGAGGTCGGCTAGTTGTTTGGACAGAGTAGCTGCTATTTTTGCAGGTATGAGGTCAAGTGGGGATCCGGATTTTGTGCACCTTAGTAGCGCTTCTGTCCCTTCTTTGGTGGGTAATGGGAAGTTTTCTAGCATAAGAGAGATGGGAAAGATAGGTGGGAGAGTAATTTCCAAATAAGTTTGAGAATCTTTCGTAGAGGTGATTTTATTATGGATCGTGTCAATTTTCTGAGTTAGATGGCTAGCTATTTTGTTGCACAGTATTTTGGATGGGGCCGATACAATGTTGTAGGCCTTAGGTTTTTACGATCTGATGGAGAATTTTCTGAGAGCTCCCTGCTTGTTCTAGTATGGATGCAATGTGAGTTTTCCTAGCGTTTTTTAAATTACTGTGGTAGTGCAATAAAGCATGCTTACATTTTTCTTTATCTGTCAGGTCCTCTGAGCACCGCCACAGGCATACAAGTTTTTTACATATACCTTTTTCTAACCACAGTGGAGAAGAGTACCAGGGTGCCTGTCATCGTTTTGTGTTCGTGGGGGAAGTTTCAGTAGGGCTAAGCTGTCTATGGTTGAAAGTATGCTGTCATTGAAGGAGGCTAGGCGTTTTTCTATATTTTCCACTTGTGAATGTTGAAGTGGGCAAAAGGCGGCTGCAAAGTTTGCTGGCTTTATTTTGTGCCAGTGTCTGCAATTTCTATTTGTATAGCATTTGGGGGCAGGCTGTGCTTCAGGGCAATTGATTCGGAGCTCGACCATAGAGTGGTCCGACCATGCCAGGGGGAGTGCCGCTACATAGCATATATTGGGGGAATTTGTAAGTATTATATCCAGAGTGTGACCAGCTTGGTGGGTGGGGGCTTTATTTATTATGGTTAGATTGGGTGCAGACAGTTCTGTCAAAAGAGACGAAGCCTCTAGGTTGTCTAGGATTTCAGTGGGGTTGTTAAAGTCTCCAAAAAGTAGAAAATTCCTGGCAAATAAGACGTGTGGCGCAATGAGTTCCATTAGCTGTGCAGTAGTGTTGGTTAGTGGTCCCAGTGGGCGATATGCTACAGCTCCTTTACAGCTAAGATTATGGTGTAAGTACATTTTAAAGACCAGAATTTCCAGCTGGTCGTTGCTTACTTGGTCTAGAATGGAGAATGTGATGGGGTCTTTGTAAATTATGGCTACTCCTCCTCCTGTCCTGTGTGGTCTGTCTAGTCTTTGTATGTGGTAGCCATCAGGGAGTGCTACTGCAATGGCTGGGTTAGAATGAGGTTTGGTCCAGGTTTCTGTTAGGAACTCTATATTAGTGGAGGACAGCAGGTCCCATGTGTTAACTTCATGCTTTGGTAGAGACCTTACATTTGCTAGGAAGCAGTTCCAGCCTTCACTGTTATTTGAACTGGAAGGATACATACTATCTGTGCAATGGTGCTCAGATCTAAAGTCCTGCTTAGTTACTGTGTTGCTTCTCTGAGGTTGGGCTAGTATGCTTTGGTATTTGCAGTTGTTGCATGAAAATGGTCCCATTACTTCAGTGAGTGTGGGGCATGGCTTAGTACCTGTTTCTCTGTTTGTGTGGCTGTTCTTAATCTCAACCAACTCTCTGCTAGAATAGGTGTGATGAGTTCTCACCTTCTTGGTCTGAGTTTGGGCAAAACCAGCATGGGTTTCTGCTCCTGGTGATGTCCGGGCACGGACGGTCGCAGAAGAGCGTGCGTCCACTGCGTGTCTGTTCTGGCATGAGATTTATACTGAGGTAAGCTAGACTGCTATCCTCCCATCCGGAATGAGTGGGAAGTGGTAGAGCCTCACTTCCGGTCTGTGGACAGTGGTGCCTCCTTTCAAACAACTGGAACCATCCGTGCTGGACTGAGGAGGACGCCGTTTTCAAGGTGCAGGAGGTAAGTTAACTTGAATAAGTGGGGGAGTTTAAAAATACTTTGTGCAAATACAGCGATATTGAAAGCAGTGGGACAGTAGAATAAACAATCAAATAAAATAATTTCGAGCCCTTTCCCAGGCGCTCTCCTTGTGCAATATAAAATGCTAAACTCTGTACAATTTAAACCGGATACGCACTCTCGATAGGAGTCCTTTCCCAGGCACTCCACATTAGCTCATCAATCACATTATGTCAGCCTAAGCACATCCGCTGCGCATCTGTTCTAGCATGAGATTTATACTGAGATCAGCTAGACTGCTAACCTCCCATCCAGAATCAGTGAGAAGTGGAAGAGCCTCACTTCCAGTCTGTGGTCTGTTGCACCTCCCTCCAACATCCTCCCTCGGAACCATCCGTGCTGGACTGGGGAGGACGTTGATTTAAAGGTGCAGGAGGTAAGTTTACTTTGTGCAAATACGGCGATAATAAAAGCAGTGGAACAGTAGAATAAACAATCAAATAAAAGAATTTCAAGCCCTTACCCAGGCGCTCTCCTTGTGCAGTATAAAATGCTAAACTCTGTACAATTTAAACTGGATAAGCACTCTCGATAGGAGTCCTTTCCCAGGCACTCCGCATTAGCTCAACAATCACCTTATGTCAGCCCAAGGGCGAAAACCGTTTACCCAACCATCCAGTGCCTTTCAAAAGTAACCCACAAAATCCCCCCAGGGCTGGTGAGAATGTTTCTACCTGTACCTGAATTTCAACGCTGCTGGTTCTTGGGTGAGTCCATATCTCTTGGCAAGGGTCTCCTTCATGGTGGAATTACTGGGCCTGTACCCCTTCTACAGGGCAAGTAGGGTGTCCCTACCGTCACCAGGAATATGCCTCCACAGGCCAGATCCCCAATCCTCCTCAGGGATGCTGTACACCTTTAGAGTGACCTCATATTCTTCAAACCCCCTGTCTGTGGCATCCCCCTCCTCGAAGTCAGGCGCCAAGTCCATGGGTATGTGGATCCTTCCTTCACCACTGGACACTGTAGTTTTGCTGCCACCATTCTTGCCAGACTCAAACAGTTGTTTGGCTTCTATTCCTGCTCCTTAAGACTCAGTTGATGAGCCAGCAAGATCTTTTTCTCTTCTCAGCCGCCTCAGCCTACCTTTTTTGTGCTTCCATTGCAGGTTTTCCCTGGCTAAGGCTCACTCAACCTCAGCCCTCCTATAATCCGCTAGGGCTGTGTAACCTCAGCTCTTCTCTCCTCTGCAGCCAGTTTGGCTGGCTGCAGCCTCAGGTTCCTCTCAGCCTGCCTCTCCTTTAACTGTTCAGAAGGGAGGGTTTTGAAGGAGACACTGCTTCCTACATTGTATCCAGCAGGGGGCTCCCTCTCTTTGGACTATCCACTCTATTCTGGAGCCTTTGCTAAGTCCTTTTCCTCCTGCTCCCCATCCTTCTCAGGAGCATTGCACTCTTGTGGCTCTGGATTTATATCCTCCAGGTAGTACCAGGGCTCTGCTGTCTCCAGACTGGTGAAATAGTCCTCCTTAGACTCTACCCTAGAGACTTCCCTCCCATGGTTGGAACTTCTAGCAAGCATGCTTTCTCATACAAGGGTGCCTGGAGATCATGCCTGATGGATCTTATCCTTACAGCCAGACCCCCTCATTGAATATATCCTTCAGCTTCTTCATTTGTAGAATAAAAAGCAGCTGATATCCAGGGTTATCCCCATTCTGTCACAGTATCACTGGTGCAACAAGAGTCCCAAGTTGATTGAAATTAAGCAGGAGTCAAATGTAGAAAAAGGAGAATTTAAAAACTCATAATGGTCTGAGATATGGGATGGTAGTGCACACCAAATTACTGTATGGCACTGCAAAAACACAAGTCTTATCCTTACCACTGATCACCAATGTTAGACATTGGATTTTTTGTTGACTGGAGTGTGAGCCCTGGTCAAGCAGCATCCACAATCCTAGTTATGGTAAGGCACAAGCAAACCCCAAATGAACCTGTGCTCACCCTCTGGTAGCTTGGCACAGAGCATTACATGGGAAACAATGTATAAAGTATTTGGGCAATACTTTAAACAATAAAAACACTGAAAAGACCACACAAAATGACCCCACACCAGGTTTAGAAAAATAGAGTATATTTTAACAAATAAAACCAGACTAAAACTTTAACATATAATATCTCTACTGTTAGAACTGGGGGTCTCTAGTTGGCAGAGGTAGGTACCACTGTCCAAATAAGGACCCTTGCTTCTAGTCAGGGTAAGAAGGAAACACTCTTTAGATAACCCCTATTCACCCCCTTGGTAGCTTGGCATGAGCAGTCAGGCTTATCAAAGGCAATGTGTAAAGTATTTGTACCAACACTCACAGTAACACAGTGAAAACACCACAAACGGAAAAAAAGAAAGGTATTTAATGTAAACTACTGAAGACCAAAACAACAAAAATCCAACATACACAGTTCAAGAATATGGTTGCAAAAGAGTTCTTAATGTTAGCGTTGAAATAATCCACAGGTGCATGAAAAGTTCACAGTTGTGTCACGTTTAGCCAACAGTACCTTTAGTTGCGACAAAGTTCCAAAGCAGAAGCTGGTGCGGTGAAAAACAAACGATGAGTTGCTCCTGAGACCCTGGGGAGGCGACAACCCCACTGCAGCAGCGGGCGTGTTGCGAGGAATCCGGTCTGTATGGGGAGGAAAGCCACTTGTATAGATTCCGGTGCGTAGGTTCTGTAGGAAGTTTGTTCTCGCAAAGGCACGATGTGATGATCCGGTAGGGGCTGCGACAATCTCCGGGGTGACGATGTGCGATCCAGCAGCGATCTTCCTCTCTCAGCTCCTCGATGCAATGGCTCTGCGATGATGCTCGCAGCGAAGTGATGTGGTCCGCAAGCAATCGGTGCGACAAATCCACCCAGCGGCGACAGGCTCTGCGACGAAGCTCGCAGCAATGGTGATCTTCCCGCAAGCGAAGGGTGCGACATCTTAGGCAGCAGCAACAGGCGCTGCGACGATCTCGACCTCCGTAGCGGCGGGAATTTCCTCGCACTGTCGGGGATGAGCTCCGCAGCGAGCGATGCGATAACTATTCTGTAACAAAGTCTCTCAAATCTTGGTTTCCAGCTTCCCAACACAGGTAAAACTTCCAGAGCCACCACAACTGGCCCGAGCACTCTAGGAAGGACAGAACTCTCTCATCAGAGTTCAGGGAAGCTGGGTGAAGTCCTTTTTTTCCTGAGACTTCAAAAACAGAGAGCCAGCTCTTCTCAGGCACTTGGAGATTCCTTCAAGCAAGGGGACACAGCACAAAGCAAAGTCCTTCCCCTCTCCTTGGCAGCAAAGCAACAGCAGGGAAATCCAGCATCACACAGCAGGACAGTCTTCCTTCTTCAGCTTTCTTCTTGGCAGAGGTTCCTTCTTGATTCCAGGATGATCCAATTTTCTGTTGTCAGGGGTCCTGTATTTATACCCCTAAGAGTCTTTGTTCTCTTTGTGCAAGTGGGCCCTGAGCCGGTCTGAACCAGTTCTGGGCGTTTCTTGAGCACTTTGTTTTCCTGGCTTCTCCTTTTCTTTCAGAGTGAGGGGCAAAGTCGTTAGCCACCCAGCAGGAGGTGGAGCCAGCATTGTGGAAGGCAGGCACAGTCCTATTCAGGCCCAGGTGCTATCTCCTCCCACCACTCAAGTGGAAAATGCAGTCATTCAGCCTAGGACTGACCCAGCCATACTCCTGGGGGCTCCCCAGCCCCTGTCACTCTCAAACCAGAGAGTCAATTCACAAACAGGCCAAGGCACACAGAAAGGCCAGACAAGAGAACAGCTATATTCTAAAAATGCTGTTCTCAAACACAGGATTTAAAAACAACCTTTCCTAAAATATGTGTTATTAAATTCTGAGTTCAGGGATACCAGACTTGTATGTCCTATCTTGTTCCTATGGGAAGATATGCAGGTAGTCACTGTAGCCAGCATCCCCCATGGTAGCCTATGGAGCAAGATAGCCTTGCAGCAGTGAAACACGAATTTGGCTGTAATTCACTACCAGAGCATGTCACCTGCACCAGTACATGCTCTACCTTTCACATACACTGCACCTTGCCAAGGGGGTACCTTGGGCCTTCCATAGTGGTGACCAATGTGGACAGAAAGGGAAGGGTTAGGCCCGGTCAGTGGGGACACTGACCAGGAGGACATGGCAGTTCACAGACTGCACCCAGACACTGCGGTGGCAGGCCTGAGACACCATTTTAGGGTTACTCATGTGGGTGGCACAATCAGTGCTGCAGGCCTACTAGCAGCATTTGATATCACCAGCCCTGGCACACTCAGTGCACTTTACTAGGGACTTCTGGGTGATACAAATATACCAATCAGGTATATCCAATCACAATAACAATTTACACAGAGAGCATATACACTTTAGCACTGATCAGCAGTGGTAAAGTGCCCAGAGTCCTATTGCCAACAGTCACGAGTCAGGAAAAATAAGGGAGGAAGAAGAAAAAAGTTTGGGGATGAACCTGCAAGAAGGGCCAGTTCCAATATCCGGGTTCCGTGATTGGATTGTTGTCATTTTGGATTGTTGTATGTCTTTGTGTGTTCCCAAGAATAACTACCTGTATTCCTGAGGTTTGAGATCAGCTTTATACACCAGGGCTTTGTTCATGTGAGTCAGCTACCCACTCTTCTAGAGTCAGTAGTGTACCCCTTCCCAGTGTTATTAATAACTCCCACAGTAATACTTCCCAGTGCTGTTGAACCACCCTGCGTGTTCTCAATGCTCTTTCATAGAAAAAATAAACATTTGTTAATGTCGTCCTCTACTACAAAACTAGGCACAATATCCTTGGGCAAGTGAGTAGTTTGTCGCCCCTTTGTAAACACTTCACCATTGTTGCCACCATCTTCACTGGGTATCCATCCCAGCCTGGCCTTCTTTTCCTCCAAGGCCAATTTATTTTCCTCCAGTGCTTTGGCTACCAATTTGGTTGGCACCTCCGTTTCTAATACTCTGTCACTGTGCTCCAACTAATGGATTGGAAATGAATGAAGGCCACAATGACCTAATCAATGTAGATAAGGTAAAGCTTACTATGCACAAGCTTGATATGCTCTAATGGAATATTCATGGGGTTAATAACTTAAGTAACCAAGACATTTTTAGGAATATCATTACTCTAATGAGATTCTGTGTTTTCAGGAGACATGGCTACATGTGGACCCTCGTCCCAAACCCCGATAGATGTTTTTTACAGGTATTTCTGAAGGCAACACAAAATTCATCTGGTTGCCAATCCGGTGGCATTCAGACATTAATATAAACCAAGGTGGTGACAAAGTTATGGGAGATCAGCACAAAAAGTAATTGGATCTTAGCTTGTGGTTCATGGTTTCATGAGAGTATGTAATTTCACTGATTGTTGTAAATGTTTACTTACACTTGGTGGGTTGTTTAGAATAGTATATGAAAATGGAGATTTTTAGAGAGGAGCTTACTAGAATCTTCACTACGTACTCAATGCAATTTATTATACTGTTGAGAGACTTTAATCGTTGACTTACTACACATTGAACTGTTATCGGCATGTAATATTTTCCTCACAAAATATCCAGCTACATTGTTACAGCAAGGGACACATCATTGGTAAACTTCCCTGCTTCTAATGGATTGGTTAGTTTAAATGAATGGTTTCCATCTGACAACCCATCTAGGAAAACCTTTATATATGGCAACCAACATTAGCCCATCGGTTATGCTTTTTTGCTCGTTTGGGATTTTAAATATGTGGCACAATCAGAAGTGTTGCGAATTGAAGGTAGTGACCATTGCCCACTGCACATAGCAGCAAGTATTGGGACCAAGCTAAGCAATAAGCAAGTGCTTCCCCTGAAAATGGATTATCCAAGATGTCTTAGAATGAGGTTAACAGAGAAAAGGAAAAGAATTAAAAAGTGTGATAACCATTTATGCTTTGATGCTGAATGTAGACATTTAAAAAAAGTAAATAAGAAAATTGGAAAATTCTATAAGACTTTCCAGGAACAATTAGTGTGTAGAAGAGCTCACCGTAGAATGAAAAGACAAAAGAATACTAAAGTTTAATATCGAACAAGAAGAGGATACATCAAGAAAAATGCTGGAAAGCCAGGTTTGAAGTAATTGAGGCAAATAAAATAAGAAGGTTTGGGTGCTGGTACAAAAGGGGATTGGAAAGAAACAGGGAACATTGAGATGTTTAACACCTTAGCTGCGTGTAAACATTTCTCCCCAGTGCTGCGCTGTCCATTAGAACTAGTGCTGAATGGACGTTCAATGGTCGTGCGCAGCACTGGGGAGGTAGCGCTGCTGACGACCATTGGCCGTCAGCAGCACTTAAGGGGTTAATGGGAGAAGATTCATGGGTATGGTATTTGTAGGAATTACCTAAATATAGGGTGCCGAATCACTCACCCTAGCTATATTTAAAATAGATGAAGCAATAAGGATGCAATTTTCAATGGGAACTATAAACAAAACAATAGCCACATTAAAACTGACAAGAGCAACTGGCCCAGATATTCTACCTGTGGGAGTAGTTAAAACAAATATTAATTGGTGGTCCAGCTTGTCCTATATATGTTTTCACATAATTATAAAGATGGACATACTTAAGGGCACAGTAGAAAAAAAATACATAAAGAAGGGTATGCTTCTTTACCTCAAAATTACAGTCAGATCAAATGAATAGATGCGTGTGGCAAATTAGTTTCAACAATTCTACTGGGGTTGCTTAAATAGTGGATTGAGCTCAACTCAATAATTCCGATAGAGCAAGGTTGGTTAAATGAGAGACACTTGACTAAGAATCATTGTTCTGGTCTGTGGACTATAAGTCAGAAATCCTTGGAGAAAAGAGGAAGCCTGTTTTGTGGACCTTTGTGCGCCATCTGCTTCTGTAGATCGAAAACTGATGTGTGAAGCCCTAAGTAAATATGGAATACCGGAGGACTTCTGCTTGTTATTAATTAAAAGAAATGCATAGAGGAACTTGGAAACAGGTGGAAAATGATACCCAGGTGTCACTCTCGCTATAAGTACATATGATGAATGGCCTAAGACAAGGAAGGCTGTGTCTTGGCCCTGCTTTTATTTTCACTGTAGCATATTTACTCAGTTTATTAGGAAAAGGACATGGTTTTAGCCCTAAGATGAATGTCATTCACTTTAGTTGTCTTCTTTATGCTGACAACTTGTCATTTTGAGCTTAACGGAAATCGATTTGCAGAGGATATTAGAAGATTTCTCAAAATATTGTAAAAGAAAAAATGTTGACTATTAACGTGTAAAACTGAGGTGTTGTCATTGGGTAATAATTATTATAAATGTAAGTGGTTCCTTGACAGTGCAATAGTTGAGGTTGTCAATAGACCCTGTTGACTATAAGTGGTCTCAAGCAATTTAGAAGAGAGTATAGAGGGCCCTCCTTAATATCTATTTTGATAGTTCATCAAGCTATCGTTTGGCCTCAATTTAAATATGGCGTGGAGCTGCTCTGCCTAAGCTATACATTTAATTGAGATCTGAAGGAGAATAGATGCTTAAAAAGACTTCTATCTTTACTGCCATCTGTCATAATTCAAGCTGTAAGGGCGGAAACATGTCTAATAGCTTGGAGCTACCTAGCTTTTGCTAAGTTAATTAGATTTTGGAAACATTTAGAGCAGGTTAATGCTATTAAAATGTCCATTTTATGCCCAAGATAAATTTAGGATATTTAATTAAAATGTGTCATATCTGTAAGAAGAAGTATCACTGGTATATGTAATACATTATATATATAAAACATATAACCTGTGCCAATGATTAAGAAAAAGCAAAAGTGAACTTCGAGCGCTAGCAGAAAATATGTATAGGAAAACAATATGAGATAGATGGCTATACATATATAATTCTTGTATTATCCAGATAAGATTATCTTGGATGGAGGAACCAACATTCCTATATTTAGAAAATGCATTAGCTCAGTTAGTCAGCAATACTTTATCCTATAATTTTATAACCATATAAATACCAAAATACAAAGCATATTAAAAATAATAAAATAAAAAAAACAATTAAACAAATACATTTATAAAAACTCCCATATCATTAAATAATACTTATTAAGAACAAGTGCCATATTACAAGCTATTAACACAAATCCTTGTGGGAACTCCTTCACAGTCATTAAACAAACATTACCTCGGCAGAGCTAAAAAATAGGTACTCCACTCCTACTTTAATGAAACCAACCTGTCTGACTATCACATAAACAGTCACACCTGGGCTCGGTCAAAAAACTTGCAATGCCAAAAGTAACCATGGGAGGACAACACTATTAGCAAGTATATCCTCACTGGTTTAGCTTGTTGAAACAGTGGCAAAAAAAAACACTTCGTGAATGGCAAATATAAACCACAACAAGAATAAAGTGCATGGATTCCTGGCAAGGGGCCAGGTCTTCAATTTTATAAAAATCCTTTTAGGGCAGCCAGGAACCAATAGATCCTATTAAACCTAAACCTCGTCAATAAAAACCTATGAGGTGGGTTATTACCTGTCATCAAATACGGCTCAATTGCAGGGCACCACGCTGCGTCAGTTTCAAAGCTCAAGGATGCAACATATTTACAGCAACATGTCACATCTTTATGCCTTTCCCCACGCTGGCGCACAAATTGCTGCCATGCGCTGGTGCAGGCACCCTTGCACCATGGTGCAAGGATGCCTCTGTCGTGGGGAGATTGTTTTTGTGCAGGAAGGAGCATTTTCCTGCACAAAAACAATCAATTGATGTGATTTCCTCTTCTAATGCATGCTGTAGAATGCAGCCAGGGCTGGATATAGGATTTTTGGGGCCCTGGGCCGAGAGGGACAGTGTGAGGCCTACTAATTTGCATAGAGTTGACCCAGCTCCTCCCTCCCAGCCACTTTCAAGCACCTCTCAACAGCTCATCAAGGCTGAAGGTGAGAGGGTTGCTGCCAAGGAGCTAACAACAGCAGGGCAATAGCCATCCCGCTGAGCCTCAGTGTGGGTGGGGGGTGCAGACCTAATTGCAGGACAAACCTGAGTTTGAAACTGTGAATGGGGAAGGGGCCCCCTCCCCATGGGTTCCCCTTGCTACAGCGAAAACAGTGAGGCCAGTGGAGGGGGCTTTTTAAGGTGTCACCTTTCATGCCGTGGTCTGACTGTCGCACTGGTGTGGGGCCCCACGGTGGGGGGCTGACTACGGGGCCCTGGGCAGCTGCCCACACTGCCCATGCCTAGCTTTGGCCCTAAATACAGCACGCATTGAAAGAGGAAAAAATGAGGAGAAATGAAAACATTTCTCCTTGTTGAGCCTTGTTAGGCCACCCCTGAGGCATTTCTAGGTTTACAATTGCTTGTAAATCTGGAAATGCATCAGTAGACATGGGTGTTGTGTAGGAACAACCACAGCAACACCCATATCACACCCCTAACACGCAATGTTTTGCGTGAAATGTAACAATATTTATGAACACACGTAATGCCATGCAGGGTGGCTTTATGTGTGCTTGTAATTTTTACGTAGCATGTTGCGCCGTCACTGCGTCACGCTACATGCGCACCGATGGCGGAAGGGGCTCATAAATAAGCCCCAAAGTGTTTTAACTACTTTTAATTTGATGCCTGAAATATTTTAAGGAAGAAGATCCAAATAAACTTTGATTTGCTTGACTATTCTTGTTTGGTCAAGTAAAGGTTTTAGTCATTTAAACCTCAGTTCAGCCACTAGTAACTGTGGCACAGAGCAGACAGGCCTAATCTAAGGAAATGTGTAAAGAATTTAGAATTAACAAAACAGTAAAAACTTCAAATACCCCAACAAAATGCAAATCCTATTCAATTTATAAAAAAGGGAATATTTTAATGAGCAAAATGGCACCAAAACTACAGCAATCAAATAGGAGGAACTGGAGATATTACTATACAAGTTTCAAATAAAAATAGAGGCAACAAATTCCAAGAGCCAAACACAGGTGACTAGTAGCACTAGACCATTACAAGACTAATGTTGGAGGCTGACAGTGATGGAACAAAGGTTGCATAGGAGGATCGGGTTGGTCCTTGTCAAAGAGTTACCTTCGGATTTAACATTTTTCAAGGTGGTAGAATCCTCAGAGAGGCAAGCCTTCTGTCTGTATTTGAAGGTGAGCTTGTCTATGACCTGTTGATGAAGGACGAGTTGTCGGTGAAGCTGGTGACTAGGTGGGACATATTCTGAGCAGGAAAAGTCTAAGGGAAGTAATAAACTCCAATCCGCCAACAGAGTTTGAGATGTTTTGCCCACTGTGCTCTCTGCCTGGAACACGGAGTTCTGGAAAAGCTGTGCAAATTTGCTGCATGCAGAGTTTTTTTCATGCGTGGCTCACCAAGGTTAACTTGCAGAGCGTGAGCAAAAACAATTCAATGCTAGGATGAGTCCTTGCACAATTTCTCAATGCGGGCGTTCATGGCAGATTGCTACGATTCGCATTGAGAAAGATGCTGCTCGAGTAGAAAATCTACTTGAGAGGCAGAAAGAAGGAGTTCCCTCTGGCACGGTGTGTGGTGCCGTTCGTGTTGATTTTACTGCACAGAACAAGCTCCTGGTGCTAAAATTTAACCCAAGCAGCGCAACATGGCGAAATTCATCCGCTCACGGAACTCCGCGGAATCTCGCTCAGGTTTTATGTAACCACAAAGAATTCCATGGAGTAAAACTCCACGAGTTCCACCTACCCCTAGAAACATCCAAAGTGGGTGTCCAGTAAGCAATTGACATCAATTAAATGCTGCTCAGCACTGGGCCCGGTGAAGATTTCTACCTTTCGACTTAGACTCTTTTCTGGAACTCAGATCTTCTGAACAAGGGAAGGCTGCATGCTGTAGCATATGCCGGTCGGCGTTAGCCCATTAAGCCGACTTTACTGCTGTGGAGCATAATGTAGTGGGAGCTGCAGTGAAGCCAGGCCCACCTGTGATACACCCTTGGTGAACCAGCTGTGCAGATTTGTCCAAGTCTTCTGTCAGTTCTCCAGGAACAACATCTTGAGAGAGTTTTTACATTTCTGATTTAATGTTAAGCAGGAGGGGTACCCTCTGGCACAACCAAGGAATAGGAGACCTCAGGAAGAGCAATTGGATGTTAGAACTCTCTCTTTTAGAAGCCACCAGCAGGGTTCAGGGCAGAACCATGTGAAAGTGGTCAGCTGGGCTCTTTCAGGAAAGCGGGCTACTAACAGCTTTTGTGTCCCTGTAGCTTAACAGGTGGACACCCTACTTTCCCTTGAAGTCTGCTTCTCCGTTATGGGTACAAATAGGAGCAGGTCTAGCCCTTAGGGTTCTCCTCATAGGCCTCGACAGCAGATGCAGTCCTTTTTCCTTCGCCAACAGGTCTAGGAGTGTTCTGAAGAGGGTGCCACCTCTATGCCTGGCACTAACCTGTGGATGAGTCTGACTCCTTGTGCCTCCCTGACCAATAGGGAAAATGTTCTGCAAGCCCCTGCAGCACAAAAGGGACATTGACTTTTCAGGGGTTCCATCAATGGGCACCCATTTAACACAAGGCCATTGAATATCTGTAAGATATGAGAGACTCAGGGTCCCATATTCACAATCTCCAGGGGGTGGGGGGGAGGTTTGCATTGTGCCACTCTGTAGCCATTGGTCGATTGACTGCCAAGCCACTGGGGTGGAAGAGGTCCCAACTCTATCTGCTGAGTCTGTCTTGCCTGATGATGCAATTTTTGTTTTTCAGAAATACACTTTAAAAAACAGGTGTTTCTTTCTAAAACAACTAATATCTGTGAGTTCTCTCCCTTGCCTATCAGAAGCCCTTTCCTATTAAGTCGGAGTGGCCTATAGGGCAGCGGGGCAGTGCCAGAGGGTCTAGCTTGATTGGCAGTGTGTGGGACGTTTTTGGGGCTGTTTTATGGTTTAGTGAGCCAGGTTATACAGTTATTTTCCCTGATGCATCCACAAGAATTGCCTGTAGCAAGCACATATGCATGCAGTTCCTGAAAACATCTATAGAACAATGCGGGCAACTTTTTAGCTATCTGATTCGCTAATGGAGGGGGCAATTTTATTCCTATTTTCTGTTCTCAGTCCCATTCTCTAAGGAGGCCTCTTATTGTACCCGTGGTCAATGACCTGCTGGCATGTGCTTAGCGTTAGCCTAACCAGCTAATGCATCTCTGTCTGAAACTATGGGCTTATTGACAAGCCCCATGCACTGCGGATACCTCACTTTTTCCCATATTAAAAGTGACGCACTGGCAGAGCAAGGGGCTTGTAAATAAGCCCATAGGTATTCCCTCAATTGTTATATGAGGCAAGGAAGGAAACCGCGTGGGGCGCAATGGTGGGTGAATGTAGCATCTGATATATTGTAGCGGCTATCTAATTGTTGCCTTAAAAGCTAAAAAATACCTGAACACTTTGACGATTTCCAAAATAATTTATTACAAAGCAGATGGGGCACTAAACGCAACACAGACTTCTTACATGCATTATATAGTTCATGCGACTTTGTCTTTTTTCTCTACAAAATCGGTTGTACTCTACATTTTATGTATTATTCCTATTTTATTAAGTAGATTTAATATTAAAATCGATCCTCTATAATGCGTGATTAAGTCATATTTCCCGTCCCGCCCCTGATTTTTAACTCGGGGCCTTCTGTCGCAGCCTGTGGGTGTCCCGGAAATTCCTAGTGAGATAGAATAACGCCACTTGTTGGTTGTGCTACATTTGACAACAAGCATCAATTTGCAATTTGCCATTGTGCAAATGAAAACACATTTAGAAATGTCAAAGACGAAAAGTGTCTCCTTATGCATTTTTTCCATCTTAAATGGCTACATATTCACAGAAAGGCCGCATAAAAAAGCCTGCAATAACTAAAGAAGCATTTTTCATGTTCATACAGGGCCTTATTTATGAGGCCTTGCGTCAGTTTTGCCCTGTGACGCAATGGCAGCGTAAAACATGCCCACTGTTGCGTCCTATTTACAAAATGACGCATCTAATCAGATGCATCACTTTGTAAACCCCTGCGCTACATCATACCTGTGTCAGGTATAATGTCTGCAGGGGGGCGTTTCCACGCAAGTAAGCGTCGTAGAAGTGACGCAGTGAAATCCATGAGATTTAATTCCGTCAAATCCTTACGCCTGCCTCACAGCATGTGTAAGACTGAATGGGGTTGCGTCTCTTTTGAGACACACTCCAGCAACGCGTCATTTTTGCGCCTACTGATACGTCAGAAATACTGATGTGTCTGTAACTCCTAGCGACGTGATCCGTCATACTGTAAATATGACGCATTCAGCATGTCGCAAGGAGGGCGCAACGAAAAGTGCTGCATCACTGTTTTCATGCAGTGATGAGTCACTTTTCATAAATGAGGTCCACAATACTTACTTAAATTCTGATGGACGAGTGACGTTTGATTCAGGATCCAGGAGAAAGTGCTGCTGGGTGATTTCCCCTGTGGAAGTGTTGATTGTGATAACGGGGAACCCCATCTGGAGCACCCACCTGTCCATGATGGTCTTGACGCTGTGGGGTAGCTGTACTGACGTCTGGTTATCCACAGCCTGCGCAGAAAAGAGGCTGCATTAGTTTAACTTCTTTGCAGCGTGAATTGACATACCCCACTTTAACAATTTATTTCTTTTTAATCTATAGATACAGTGCTAATGATGAGCAACTGTGATGCATGAAACGAAGAAAACAGCGATGGCATTAATCTTAGCATTAATCTTAGCATGTTACCGCAACAATGCCTTACTGTCTCCGTTTCTGGGGAGAGAGCTGGCTGTTGCAGCTTCAAAATACCCATACTAGAGTTCAGAAGGTGTGTGGGCAATAAAGAAGCCTTTACATTTTAAAAATATCTTGTCACAGTTGCTGTGGTTCAAAGACAGAGGTCAAATGTTGGTCCATGTCTTATGGCAAATTGTTGCTTACACATTTAACATGGAAATGGGTTAATTTATTACAAAGTTAGAGGATTTTCTAAAGTGAAACTATCTGAGAATCTTGCAAAGGAACAGGGGGTGAGAAGGGAAAGGCTGCAAAATGTAAATACCTGTATATGAACCATAGCAATATTTCGAATCATAGCAGTAGTTAGAAAACCAGAAGTGAAGCATACTTTTTGTAATTCTGAAGTGTGATGGCATGAAAGGTTTTATAGGATCAAAACAAACCAACACTTTACTTGGTGATGTGTCAATGATGTATATTTGCTGAAACCCAATTCCTACACATTATCGTTTGTGCACTATATAGTTTTGGCTGTAAAACTGCATGTCAGTTCTAATTTTGTGGCTATTGTAGCAGAAAATGTGGTCTCTGTAAATAATACTATGGTACCGCACCATGTTTGAGTAATATATTTACAGCAGTGTAGTCCAAAATGCACCGCTGGCCACATGCCACACATTTACCACTCTCTCAGGGAATGGTGGTGGCTCAATATCTATACCTGTTCTTTGTGAAACGCTTCTATTTTTCAGAATCCCTAGGACTTGGGTGATGTAACTAGGATGGCAGCACCCCGACTCTGAAAATCCTTCCAGCATCACTGCCCGAGTGCCCCTCTAGTGTCATCACCTGCTCTACGACCCTCCAAGATTACCTTCTATTGTTCTTCTAAGCTTTCATAGTACATTGACAAGTATAACACCTTTATAGTTCATTAAGGCCTTCTGTGTGTCCAAGAGACCAGTCACAGCCTGATCCCTACTCAATTATACAAATTATAATATTATAATACCCAGTTGGGATAGCTCCTGATTGAAGCACTAATCTGTGGACTTTTAAAATAATATTTGTGACATATACTATCCTTTCCATATGCCTGTCAAGGTCACATAAGTACATTTGTTGACAGTAGTTATATTTGTAGCATGAAAAAACACTCATACCATTGACTTGGTCACAGATGACACACACAGGCACAGTAGATGCAGAGTGCAGAAGAAGCAGACAAATGTTGGACAGCTATGATGGACAGCTGGCTATAACAGACAGCTTGGTGATCAGTTTGTTTAGCACACTGGTCATCTTTGAAATGAAAAGAAGCTTGGTTTTAGAAAGCTTACTGTAGGGCACTATTGGAAATGGCACTTTTTACAGGGTCTTTGACCAATTATTTTGCCTTCCTCCTCTACTTTTCTTGACTCATTTTTGCTGGTACTAGGACTCTGAGTGCATTACCACTGCTAATCAGTGCTAAAGTCCATGTGGTCTCTTTCAGAAAACATGGTACACTGGCTCATTCCCATTTGGCATATTTAATTTACTTATAAGACACTAGTAAAGTGCACTATATGTGCCCAGGGCCAGTATATTAAATGCTACTAGTGAACCTGCAGCACTGCTTGTGACACCCACTTAAATTGCCCTCTAACTATGTCTCAGGCATGCCTTCCCAGTGTGTATGTGTGCAGTTTACACTGTCATCTCGACCTAGCAGGATAAACCTTCTGCCAGGCCCAAACTTTCCCCTCCTAAAACATATAAGTCTGCCCTAAGGTAGGCCCTGGAGAACCTAGAGGGCAGGGTGCCATGTAGTGAAAAGGCAGGGCATGTTATATGTTTTACATGTCCTGATAGTGAAACCCCTCAAATTAGTTTTTCACTAATGTAAGGCCTATCTCTCTAATAGGATATCATTGGGATTACCTTATTCCACTGTCTAGAGGCCTGATTCCGATCTCGTTCGGAAACCATCCCAACTAAATTGAATCTGAAATGCTTTCGTATGACTCAGGGCTCTGAAGTCCGACCGAGTGAGTATGATGCATCTAGATGCTGACGGACCCGGTTCGCTTGGACTCCCATTGAACTCTATGGGGGCATGTATACCGAACACATACACAAGCTCTAATAGCAAAAATGGGTGGGTGGAGAAAAGAGTACAACCTGTGTTGGGCACCCCACACTGTTCATGTTTGGATCGGGGGGACCCACAGGCACCGCCCCGTGACTGATTCAGAGAGCCCTGGGTGAAGAGTGGCCTGCCATGGCCCTCCGACGTCCAATTTCCACTGCTGTTTTGTCTTGCTGAGACCAAGTCGATGCGGATGTCTGAGTGCATCGTACTCGTTAGTTCGGATCCGGCTCTGTTGCGTGGCACGATTCAGCTGTGAACGAGTCATAGGGAAAGGGTCGGGTTCGGAAATGGTTTGGTCGAAACGGATGAGATCTTCGCATCGTACTTGGTCGTTCATAACTGTGTGCGATTCGGTGGGAAACAAGGGCGACTAATCAGATCCGGGAAAGCCGAGTACGATTCAGAGGCATTCCAACTGACATCGGAATCGGGACCTTAGTTTAATTCCCAATTGTAAAGCTATTGACTTTCCAAGTTTGGTGTCCTTGGTAGTACAGTTTAAAATCCAAATGTATGTTGAAGTCGGATTTTAAATTGCAGTTATGAAAATGCCACTTTTAGAACATTTTCTTACTTTAGTAATTTGAGGCCAGATGTGCTAACATTATGAATACCAATTTCCTGATTGCAGTTCTCTCCGAATTCTTTGTATATGTGCCCTGGGTGTCTCTGATTATATGACTGTGATGGGTGACAGTTGAGCTGTGTGTATTCCCCTAGACAACCACACACAATGGGAGCTTAGGTGTGACTTGATGGGTCAACCTGGCAGGATGGGAGGGAGGAGCTGCACCCAGCCTCGCTTACACCTGAATAGGCTGTGTCCTGTCCCCACACAAAGAGGTGCATACCCCCCTGTAGTGAGTCTGGAGCCAGGACAGGACAGGAAGGGAGGACCTCTTTGCACATCAAAGGCATATCTTTGAAGTCTCCCGTAGTTCAAAGGCACAACTTGGTATAGATACTAGACCTCAGACCCCTCCACCTCAGTACACTTCTGGACCTGTGAATACTCTGCCAGGAATATGGACTGGTGTGCTGCTGAAGCCTGTCACTTTGGACCACAAGGCTGGACTGCTCCTTTGTTGGACTCCTGCCTTGTTGCGCTGCCTGCTGTCCCCCTGCCTGGGTGAGAAGGACTGGACTTGCATCAGTTGAAACCAGAGTGACTCCAAAGGGTAGCAGACTAGCCTGCTGATCTGAAGTCTCAGGGACATAAAAGACTTCCAACTACCCTACTTCTGCACCTGGACTCTACCATCTGTGAATGTGCCCTTCCAAGCAGAGAGTACCACTTACCAGCAAACGCCGCCACCGCCGAGAGTCTTTCAGGGGGCAGAGAATTCCTTGTGGACAAACGCCGACACCGCCAAGAGTCACCGGAACACCTGACTCCGCGCCGCCGCTCCGGGGGACCACAACTCCCGGCAGGCCTCGCGGCGGCGTGTTCAGAGCGACGCGGAAGGCGCCAGTGAGCGCAAAAGGACCGGATAAAGCCGGCTGCACGCCGGCAGAGCGGGGGAGAGAGTACCACTTACCAGCAAACGCCGCCACCGCCGAGAGTCTTTCAGGGGGCAGAGAATTCCTTGTGGACAAACGCCGACACCGCCAAGAGTCACCGGAACACCTGACTCCGCGCCGCCGCTCCGGGGGACCACAACTCCCGGCAGGCCTCGCGGCGGCACGTTCAGAGCGACGCGGAAGGCGCCAGTGAGCGCAAAAGGACCGGATAAAGCCGGCTGCACCCCCGCGTTGCGGGACGCGAGCGGGACGCCCGGGGCGAAGCCCGGGCAAAGGGCGGGCCCTCTACGGCCCTCATCGGCACAAAACGGCTAGGCTAGGCCACCCCTCTAATATTATATCCTTGTGCACCAGGAAACCATTGTGTGAGTGATCATATCAAGCAGTGGCGTTCCAGACGTTGATTGTCCGCCTTCTTTGCGCACAGGCTATCCAGACGGGGGTCGGTAAGCAGGCCATACAGCTTCTATCGAATCGCCCAGGAGCCTGGCTTAGGAAGGGGGTCCACGTGAAACGCCATTACACTGACGAATGCGGAAAGGAGTCAGCTTGATATCTGCACAAGTTTGAAGTAAGACTTTTTTGTTTTAATCTTGGGAGTGACATTTTGTCAATTATCTGAACAGTGGGCATAAGACTTTCATACACCTTGCAAAATTATGCGCAAAAAAAATACACACACGGCACTCGAAGTACCAAAGAACACCATGGAAAATTACCTTGTCCAAGTGGTTAGCAAAATAAACAGCGAACGAAGACAATCGTTAGGTCTGTCCCAGTCCCCTATTCTTCCTCCTATGAGCCCACCCACTTCCTCGCAAATCAATGAGTCACTGCTGCTAGACTCTAACAACGATTTACATGCACCAGCCTCCCCAGTCACTATCAACACTGATGTCAGTACAGTGAATGTGGGGGACACTGAACAACATGCGGTAATTGACTCAGATGCACAGCTAGTCATTGAGGATGAAGAAAACAATGATAAAGAAGATACGGAGGATGATCCACCGGCCAAGCAGTCCTCAAGGGCAGTCAGAGCCAGTCGTAGATTGCAAAGCAAACGTGGGGGGGGCACGTTCTGGAAAAAACAAGACTATATTACCACTAAAGGACAAAAACATTTGCCAGATCAAGGAGGTTAATAATTTGAGGGACTTTTTGGACGAGGACCTAATGTCAAAAATAGCGGAGCTGTTAGAAATAAAAATACAGACAATTGTTAAGCCACTTATTAGCAAGATTGACAAACTTTCTGCAGAGATAAAGAAACTTGGAAGCACTCAAAATGTTTTAGTAGATGCAATAGGTAATGCCTTAAGTAATGTCAATAAAGGCAATGATCCCCCAGGGAATGATAGTGAATCCAGGGTAACATCAGATGTCATTCCTCCAGGGGTAACCCCTGCAGAAGACCCACAAACTTCTAGTCAAAATATTAATAACCTGCCATTAGATGCCCCAACTGTCCGACAAATTGATTCAACACACGCTACAGTGCCCACTAGTCTGGATGAAAACCAGACACAATTTGTAGTTGAAGCTGCACCGTTAGTGCTAGTTTTAGCCAATACACCAACCCTATTACCGGACCAAACTGAGTCAGCCTCATCACTTAAAAGTAAGGCATTATATTGGCTTTCAAATAATATGAGGCTAGCACAGGGGGGTGAACAGAGGTTAGCTGATGAAATCAAAACAGCAAGGAGGGTAGGTTGGATAGGAAAAAAACAAAAAAATGGAAGGGCGACTGTGTGATATTAAATTTCTCGACCGCAGCTGCTCTTCCTGATATCTTGCAAAATATCCTTCCACCACAAAAAAGAAGTAGCTCTATAATCCCTCTCACATTAGAATTTTTCTATACTGATTCACAAAAAGCCAATAACCAAAAACCCCGGAAGCCTGTTTGGTCATTGCGAGATCATGGTTGGGGAGGGGGTCCATCAGCTCCTGACATGAATTACGCTCCTCAAAGTAGGGCAGGCCCATGGCTACCATACCACCACAATATTTCTCAAAACATTACCCCAGGGCAAAATTGGAATCAAATGGGCAGACGAGGGCCTGGTATTATAACTAATAACTGTGGGCCTACAGGAAATGCTAAATATAATGGAGGATGGCCAGGCATGCAGCAGAATGTACTGTATCCTAATACCCCAGCACCCATAGGTAATACTGACTTTAACGGAGGATGGTTGGGCCCTTTTCAGAACCCACCCCTTCCCATTACCCCTGCACCTAGATGGAATGCCCCCACAAATGGTTGGGGCTTTGGGGCTCCATCCTACAACTTGGGAGTTAGCACGTCGAATAGGTTTGCAGCTCTAGCTGGTTTAGCTGACTGCGACTGACTTGAGGGTAGGGCCCTGACAACGCCAAGCAGCATCAACCACACATACCCTAGTTCATGTCTTGAAACCAATTCAAAGCATATTGCACCTAATATAATCTTGCAACAGCCACTACATCTTGTTGAAACAACAACACAACAACTGCTCCCAGAGATACCTAGGGCAACTCCACCTTGCCAGGTAGCAGAAACAGAAGGGGCTTTAGGAAGCATAAAAATCATCTGCTGGAATATTGCAGGTCTGAAAAAAAACCTTTTAGACCCATCCTGGCACGACTACATTTCAGGTGGGGATATCATTATGTTCCAGGAGACATGGGGGCTCGAAAACTACTATAAGGTGAACTATAAATCTTTCTTTATACCCGCAGTAAACACAAACGGGGGGAGACCCTCTGGCGGACTAACAATTTGGGTGAAAATCACAGGTGGCCTATCCATTAAGCAAATTGACATTAATAATCCCGACATTTTATTGCTCGAGTTAAAAGACACAAAGGGTCGCTGCACTTACGTGATCAATGTTTACAATAGACCACATCGATCATGTAAAGAATCAATTATTGTAACCCAGCTGAGCAACCTTGTGGCGGGATTTGATCAAAATGCACAAATGATTATAGGCGGTGATTTTAACAGAGGCTTTGAACCCATAATAGGACTGGAAGACATCCATAGGGATGAGGATATGGTAAACAACATTCCCTTAGTAGATACAAAGTACAAAGCACCCTGCTCAGTGAGCGCCTTACAAATACTGAACTTGACATTAGAATCAGGCTTACGTGCATGTAATGGGCGGTTGCCCTCAGACTGTCCCAGTAGACCGACGTTTATTAGAGGGGCACACTCCAGCCACTTAGATTATTTATTAGTCTCTCTGAATTTGTGGCCTATGACTATCGATCTACTGGTAGACGATCGCACGGAAAGCGACCACTATCCTCTGATTTTATCTGTCAAAACCCAGACTTTTAAAACCCCTGATAAAAGCGCTAATAGTACAATGTCCTTGCCACAAGATTCTCTAGTGGCAAACAATCGCAGATCCCTGAAATGGCCAATAGTACTAGACAATTCCAAAATCATTAGCCAAATTTATAATGTTTTTGTGAATCATATGTCCTCTCTCTTAGGTAATAGCACGGTCACTAAAAATCTTAGTTTGATAGAATCCCATGAACATTTAACTAACCAACTTGGCGGGATCCTGACCAGGGCAATAAAAAGACCACACAATGCCCAAAAGAACAAACAAACCGGGGCTACCTGGTACAACCAGGACTGCCGGAAAGCCAAGACAGATTTAATTATAGCAGTCAGGGGGGGTTCAACGGACATCGTAAGAACTAAGAGAGCACAGTACAAAAGAATTTTATCAAAGGCCAAGAAGGAATGGGACGAAAGGGTTTGGTCCGATTTACTGGATGCATGCAAATGCAAAGATCAGACCACTTTTTGGAGCCTCATTGCTAGAGGCACGAGGGGAGTGACAGAATGTAAAGATAAATTTTTAGAGGAAAAGATATGGGTCGAGCACTTCACTATGCTATATTCTTGTACAAGCTCAGGTGAAAGTGGAGGATGGGATAGTTTGCAGGCCCCCTTGGTAGCGCATGATGTACCTCTTGTATTCTCTTTAACAGAAACTATCTCTGCAATTAAGGCAGTTAAGTCAGGGAAAGCACCAGGCCCTGACAGAATACCAGGTGATCTTTGGAAACACGAAAACTACATCTGGGCCCCTTACATCAATTTATTATCCAACAAAATCGCTCAAGGAGCTGCTATTCCGGAAACCTGGAAGGGTGCAGAGATTGTGGCTCTGTTCAAGAAGGGTGATAGGTCAAATCCCTCGCATTACCGACCTATCAGCCTTATTGACGTGTTACAAAAAATCTTTGCACGACAGGTTCTTGGTCGGCTTACCTCCTGGATTGAAGAGCACTCTATTTTTACAAAATATCAGGCAGGTTTTAGATGTAAGATAAGTACTGTTGACCAGGTTTTTAGATTTTTATGTTTAGTCTGGAAATATACCATTATAAGGAGTTCCCATATATACGTGGCTTTTGTTGATTTGAAGGCAGCTTTTGATATGGTTCCTAGGGCAGCCCTATGGAAGACATTAAATAAAATGGGTGTCCCTGGAAATATCCTTCAAATTTTAATTAGACTCCATGAGAACAATTATGCACGTGTAAGATGGGGACCGAATGGAGAAGTCACTGAGAAAATAAAGATAGCAAAAGGGGTAAGGCAAGGGTGCGTAATGGCACCTACCTTATTTTCTCTATATGTCAATGACATCCCTGATACTCTTTTGGGCTGCGAGCATGACTCTCCCAAATTGAGTGGGCAAGCCGTTCCGGCACTATTATTCGCAGACGACACAATTTTAATCTCTCAGACACCTAGGGGGCTCCAAAACCTTTTAAATACATTCAGTTTGTATTGTCATGATAAAGAATTAGAAATTAATTCCTCAAAAACTAAAATCATGACAATCAACCCCCACAAAGGTTTTAATAAGGTTTTTAAAATAAACAACGAACCTATTGAAGAAGTCCCTAATTTTAAATACCTGGGCATTATTTTAGACAGTGACGTCACATGGAAAACGCAATTGGAGAATTCAAAACTAAGGCTAACCCAAAATCAGGCACCAATCTTAAGGAAACACAAGAATAGCCATTACAAAGCGGTCTCACCAGCTATTGAATTATTCAAATATAAAGTGCAATCTTCCTCACTTTATGGTGCGGACCTTTGGGCTTATGCTTTAAAGGATACCTTCCGAGTGTGAGAAAATTCCTTTATTAGGCAACTCCTAGGGATACCTGGGTCAACTCCAATGACGCCCATATTATGGGACCTTAATTTTAGGCGTACTGATGATTATGCTTCTCTTCGCCCGCTACTCTATTGGGTCCGTCTATGGTCCACGGAGGAGCTGGCTGTCTATAGAGAAGCTTTGCAAGAGATATTGGCAATAAAGAACATCACGCCTTTGCCATGGCTAGAGTACGTCAAAAAATGGTTCGAAAAATTAGGGTTAAGCGATTTCTGGTTTGACCCCGATTCCCTTACAAGTAGTTCAAAGCACATCTTGAAGCAAAGGTACTGGGACTATATTAGAGACTCAGTGCTTGCAAATCCCAGAACAGGGACTCTAACTTCAAAATTTTTTGAAATTAAAATGAACATGCAACTAGAGCCCTTCATGGACGAAATCCACCCTCCATTGGCTAAAAGCCTATACCTAAAATTCCGCTATGGCATTTTACCATTAAAAGATAGAACAACTGGCTGGAATTGTAATAAGGGATTGACTGGGGTTGCGGGCTCTAACATATGTGAGTCATGCGAAATGGGGGTGAAAGAAGATGAGTCCCATGTTTTATTTATATGCCCAGCATACCTTAAAGCAAGGAAAAAATGGCTCAAGCCGATTTGTAATAGGCTAGGCCTTAGACAAACCAAGGTTGGTCTAAGAATATTTAAAGGTGATACTGCACAACCGATTGTGTTTAGCCTAAGTCGTTTTTTCCTATGTGTTGCCTTGATTAGGAAAAAGAAAAATCAGAGAATTTAAATATAAAGGGGCTATGTTATTGATTTTCTGTTAGTATAATGCTGCCTGTCTTATTGTTATGGTGTATATCACTTTTTAAACATAACAGATATTTAATTTATTATTTTACCTCTGTGTATAATTAGTTAGTGTTCCTTATAGAAAGGGGACCGACCAGGAACTAGTGGATGACTTTTGCGTATTTTGCACAAACAAGATGTGATGATAAATTTTTACCCACTGCTGCTATTTACTATGTATTATAATGATGTACCGTGATTTTTTATGTATTGTATCTTACAAGGTTTTTTAAACCGAATAAAGATTGAAATGAAATGAAACCAGAGTGACTCCAAAGGGTAGCAGACTAGCCGGCTGATCTGAAGTCTCAGGGACATAAAAGACTTCCAACTACCCTACTTCTGCACCTGGACTCTGCCATCTGTGAATGTGCCCTTCCAAGCAGTGCCATTCCAGTTCTGGACCCTTGAAAGTGGACCTAAAATGCTTGTTCCAATGGAACTGAAGTAACCGCTGTCCAACCAACACATGGCTCAAATCCGACGCATCTCCTCTGTTGTGTGTATCAGAACCGGCACATCACTTCTGCTGCATGGCTCAGCTCCAACTTTTCACCTCTGCTGCGTGGATAAAATCTGGTGATTGCCTTTGGAAACACCACTCTTCCTGGCGCAAGGTCCTTGCATCTCCGTCAAAGACAACCTCGACGACGACTCTGAACCTCTGCATCACAGCTTACCACTCATAGTAGCGGACGCATCACAAATGCTGTGCGGATCAGGACCAGCCCATTGTCGTTGCTGCATGGATAGGCACTGGCGCATCGCTTCAACGGCACCCTAAATCTACGACATCCACTCTGCTGGGATTAAGGTACTTTTGTTCAGCGGTCCTCACTGTGTTCCTGTATCAAAGTGTTCAAAAATGTATTTGTATTGGTTAATTTAAACCATTACAACGTATTAAAACCTGTGCAACAACTAAGCAATTCATTTGGATCCACTGGTTGCGAGAAAAACAAATAAGTATGTGTTCATGAAGTAGGAGCACTTTAAAAAACCGTGTCTGGGATTGATATGTTATTATAAAGTGCAAGTGTGTTTATCTTAAGATGCGCTATGGCTTTTTCGGGGGTGCGGTTATTGTCAAAAGCGGCTGTGCTGTGTGAAATGATCTCAAAATACATTTTTGTGTAAATAAAACTGGTTAATCTTATATCTGCGGGTTCATGACTTGAGTTTGTTAGGACTCATGTTCTGCATTTGTTCCTGAAATGGAGCAGTTCCAGTGGCAGGCTTTTGTGTCCGCTTCCTGAAGAAGTTTGTGTACTTGTGTGAGGAATTTTACACCACGGCAAGTCAGGATGTTGGATGTACCCTCCATACAGCGTATCACTGCCTGTCTGCATGTTCGAATTTTTAGGATGTTAAAAAAAGGTTTTAAAAGAATCTTCCTTAGGTCACTTAGGTCACTGACGCTTGGGCATACGCACAGCAAATGCGTTAATGTTTCATTAAAATGGCAGCACAGATGGCAGTTTAATGATTGTGGTTTTCGGTTCCATGTTAGCAGGATATCCTTCGAGCGTTCCTAGTCGGTATTTGATGAAAATCCTTTTAATTTCTGTACCAAAGTATGAAGACAGGTAGGCTTGAGGCTTTGGGTATGTATATGAATTTAACACTGTCCATGCGTGGCATTTGCTTCTTTACATAGTTGTTGCAGGACTTGTTAAATACTGCCATGTCATTCTCCTTATCCCAAAGCTCTCAGATGTCTAGCTCCTACACGGATTTACTTAAGTGGGCGCCCCATGAGATTGGAGGTTTTTGGGCCATTTGCGCCTGGATCTCAGCCCAACATATGCTGTTCAGTGAGCCTGGTTCAGAGGCGCGAAGCTTCCAGGACAGCTTCACAAGGGCATTCATGCTTCGAAACTTCTGATTCAGGAGGCCAACTTCTACATGGACCTGGGCTGGTGATGCGTATTTGGGGAGGCAAAGAACAACCTTGTACACCTTAGTCTGAAGCTTGTTCGGCAAATCGGTTTCCTTACCACACCATGTTTCCATACCATATGATAAGGTTGGCAGTGTTTGTGCTGACATCACTTTCAAGAGGTGGCTATAATGGGGGCAGCAACGTTTTTTGTTCAACAATTTGTATTAAAAAATTAGTGATTGAGCTTTTGCTCTCCTGTATCTGGCCCAGGCTCCATCACGGTCAGCTTGTACTTTTGACTTTGTACAAAATAAGTGCTTATTGCTATTAAGCCCTATTTTATTGTCTATTCTTTAAAATGTAATATCTCAAATTCTGCATATTGGATTATTGTTGTTTTGTTTTTCTAACCAGCTGTGGATTTTCTAGTGTGGTGTTTTTTTCACGGTTTGAAGTGTTGCACAAATACTTTACAGATTGACTCTAAAGTTAAGCCTGACTGCTCTCTGCCAAGCTACTAGAGGGTGAGCACGGGTTAACTTAGGGTTTGGCATTGTGATTGCTGCTTGACTAGGGCTCAAACCCCAGTCAACCTACAATCCAAATAGTATGTCCCTGATAACGGCCGGCCTAGAAATAGGAATTGCATTGGTTTCATATTTATTGGGTGCACAATTGTGAGTAATTATACTTTGGGCACCTTTTAGACTTTCATAAAATGTGTAATTACCACATGTCATTCCCCAATCTGACATCTGAAAACAGTACCAGTTGAACTTTACCTGCATGATTTGCAACACTTTTCACATGCCATATTTTGCCTAGGGAATTGCCACTTCCGTTTGTAATAAGAGTTTGGTGTGCACTGGAAGATTTGCAGCCAATGTGGAATTGCCTCTACCTCCAGTGGCGTAACAAAACTTAAAGGAGACCCCTGCCAAGTGCACAGATGCCCTTCCCTCAGCCCATCACCTACCACTTTGGTTGAGGAGCCCCCTGGAGCTTGGTACCCCCCACACCGTGGGGGCTGCTGGGGCTTATTTTAAACCACTGATTACCTTACCAATTTGGATTAGAGCCTCAGAATAGTCTCAATGCATCGATTGAGGCACAGAATACTATGTAGCCTTGTGATTTTTTTTTTAGGATGTGGAGGATTTACTAAAACAGAACAATAAACATGCCAATCAATAAGTATTTATTCAAACAACTTGTCCAACCTGTTAAAAAAGTCAAAATAGTATCCATGTGTAAAATGGATAAACAAATGATACATAGTTATTTAAAGAAATCAATATTTAAGTTCAAAATTTAGATATCAAAAACTATTCATAAGCAATCACCAAGAGTCAGGTGAGTTGTAGGCTAACATAGACCTATTAAACTACTTCGCACAGCTCTTAAGTTAAATCAACAGCATTTACAGTGGTCACTGTCTTCTCTGATGAGAGTTTGTATAAATGACACAGCACTTGCTATAGGATGGTGAAGAGATGAGAAGGTGAAGGACACTGTGGTAGAGATACTTGTAATCGTTGAATAATACATGGATCCTGACAACCTTGCTTGACTGCTTCCATGTAGGTTGTGCTTTCACATTGATGCTGTGAGTGTCTGAAAAATCACCCAACTCAGGACATTCCTCTGGGTTCCAGGAGACTGTGAAAGGCCTACATTACATATATTAATCAGGCAGGTCACAATTTGCAAACCACTTGGAATGGAAGCCATCACAGTGATGGTGGCCTACTGAGGTCACCGGACCATCATAGCTGTGATTGCTTTTGGATAAAGTAAAATGTGATGCATTTAAAAAGAAATGAAAAGTTTAAGTTTCATTTGTACAAACAAGAGTTAGGTTTATACTGCTAAAAATACTTTAAAACGTAGAAGGCTATTACTGTCCTTCATGTGCACACAGACCATATGGTGCATCCCAGAGAGTGGTGCCCCTGATTGAGAATGGACAAGCTGGAGCAGCTGATACAATGCAATGATTGAATGAATGAAAATTAGTTTGTAAAGTTCGATTGCTGCTAAAAAGAAAAAAAAAGCAGGACTGCCATTACATCTTGTGGAACAGAGCAATGGAGGACTTGGCTCTTAGAATGGAGGCTGGGCAGCTGCTGGAGGCACCCTCCAATTGTGAATTGAGAGGACATCTCTGAAATTAAAGTGGATCTGGACCCTTAAATAGACACACTATGCTCTCGCATTGACCATCTGGTATAAAGGAGCAGGGCTAAAGGATGAGATAAGTGTATCTACTACTTGGAAAATGTGCACTCCTTTGGAAAAGCTCCCACTGTTAATATTTTCCCACTCTGCCTGAGAGAGAGCATTAAGATAAGGCCTTTCTTCAACTCACATTTATTGTTAGTGGAGACTTTCATAGTCACAAATGAGAGATTTAAACCATATGTGCGAGGAGAGGACAGTCACCTTGATATTGATCTCTCAGTGTTCGATGTTAGGTCTTTCCACCCTCCCACTCTTTATCTTTCCAACGAGAAATGTTTGGAATGAAACCATACTTTTGTAAGGAAGTCTAATGTTTAGATCTCCCTATAAAGGGACAGGTGTAGTGGTTGAATTTTAATTCAATTTAATTCGGATTTAGGTTGCAGACAAAGATGTGAGGTTCAGTGCATTGTTTCTAATCCTTAGGGACACAGTCAAATTGACAGTTGCTGACCGTGTCATTGGATATATCAGGGATATTAACTTAAGCTTGCCTCTCAGCTCTTAGCACTTGGAGTCTTGCTTTCACATGGATTATTAACGTTGTCTGTCTGAACGCAAAGGGGCGTAATGCCCTTAAATAAAGAGTAAGAATCTGGTGGTCAATGGTAGAGCGTAATTACAGCATTGACTCTCCAAGAAACCCATTGGAATAGCAGTTACCAAAGATGCATGAGGCACAAGTGCTACCCTTTGGATTTTTGTTCCTCTTCTAGTACAAAGCGTACTGAGGAGGCAATATTTTTTAATGGGCGCCTATCCATATGGGTGCATAAAAGCTAGAACGACAAAAATGCTGTGTTCCTATATGTTGTTGGCAGTCTGCTGTATAGGGTGGTGATCTTGAATATGGTCTATGCCCCTAATGTAGGGCAGGATGGGCTCAAGAAGATCTTTTTTCACACCCTTACGGGTTTTGCAGAAGAAGACCTCATGGTGAATGGGATTTCAATCTTGTTTTGGAGAGAGACAGGAAAACGTCTGAGACTGTGAGTCTGTACTCAGGAGCATACTCAAACAGTTTTAAATACACCCTGTGGGATTGGAACTTTATGATTTGTGAAAGGAATTTAATGAGGATATTCAGGATTAAACTACCTCCTTCATTCCCACCGGCACTACTGTAGGACAAACTATATTTTGGCTAGTAATGGTCAGAGTGGGGATGTTGGCAATGATTCTGTCGTACTGATTACAATATTTGACCATTCCACACTAACCGTGGAACTTACAATGCTGAACAGAACACCTCAATATGTTGGAAGAAAATTTCATCCAGGCCAGCTACTTGATGACGTCTCTTGCTCTGAGATGAAAACCCAGATAAAATAATATTTTGAACTCAACTACATAGCTGAGACTGATGAATGTCTTACTTTAATGCAGTTTGAGAGAATAATGCATAGACCTAAAGGCCAACGTGAAAAAGCTGAGAAGGCAGGACATAAAAAGGCATGATTGACACAATCAGTCAAAGACTATAGAGCCAAACCTTCCCTATTTCATCTGAGGAAGATGATGACCTAGAGGAGCAAATTCGTGTGATAACCACTAGTAGATAGGAATAGACCCTCCTCCATTTGAAAGAATCACCTTATTAAAAATGAAATAAGGTAGAAATCCTATTGGCAAGCCTCCTGATGAGACTGAATGCAAATGTAAGTGTACCATGCATACCTTCTTCTCAAGGTAACCCCCTAATAACAGAGGAGGAGAATTCAAAGGAGTTACATCATAATTACACTTATATGCTCAGTGCATTAAGATTACCTTAGGGACACTTATATGGTCTACATTTTTCTTGAACAGCAGAGACATCTATAGACTCCTATATTGATGTCTGAACCAATGGCCACTATCAAAACACTGAAGATTGGGAAGGACTGGTGGTTAAGTGTCTTTGTATGGGGTTAATAACAAATCCTTCCAAATAGCCTCACTCTCAGGAAGGTCTAGATATTTACTGTTTTGCATAGAAAATAAGGACTACTAAAAGTAGGGGGCCACAAATATAACACTTATCCCTAAACCCCAGAAAGATCCAAGAGAATGCCCATCATACAAGCCTAAAGCACTGATGAAAACAGATGCTTAGCTATTTACAATCAATATAACTATATGGCTTGAGCTCCTCTTGCCAGACTTAATCCATACCAACCAATCAGGGTTCATCCCGGGCCACCTGAAATATCATTATGTATGGAGGGCTGTCCACCTAATGGAAATGTCTAAAGGACCCCCCATGCTGGTGATCTCAGTAACCATGGATGCATAAAATGCCTTTGAATGGGTGGACCGGAGCTTTCTTAAATCAGTGCTATTCAAAATTGACATGGGCCAGAGGTTCTTGTCCATGATAATGCTTCCATTTCTAACGATAATGGCATTACTCCTAGTCCTACTCCCTCGCCTTCCTTCAGTACAATTGAGGCCCCGCCTCCCACCCAGACCCACCCCCAGCATAAAAACTCTGCCCGCTCCCACCTCCACCTGTACATAAACAAGCCGAGCTAGCACTCAGTTGAACCGCACCGGGAGGGAGGGAGGGTCCTTGAAGGAAGGCGAGGGAGTAGGACTAGGAGTAATGCCATTATCGTTAGAAATGGAAGCATTACCTCCCGTCCCTCCCTCGCCTTCCTTCAGTACAATTGAGGACATAGCAAGCAGAAGAAAACAGGGACGGACAACTGAGTGACAAAGAACACAAAACAGTGCCCAAAACACAGCAGAACAACATCCCCGGCCTCGCAAAGAGGACAAGACCCTGAGGCCCGAACCCCCAAAGGAGGAACCACCCCCACAAGAGGAAGAGCCATCAAGAACGCGGACCAAAACCCACAACCAGAGTTGGACCACAGCGAATAGACAAAGAGACCCCCACCCGGAAGGACTCCACAACCAGCAGGCCCCACAGCAAAAGATGCCGGACAGCCAAACCGAGCAAACAAGACTCCACAGCCAAGAAAGGAGCAGGACAGAACACAGGCAAAAGCAACCTGTAACAGAGCCAAAACGCCGAGCCACCGGAAGGGACAAAGAAAGGAACCGGACCCAAAAGCAACAGAGTCGAACAGCCCAGACAGAAAGGAAACATCCAAAAACAGGGCCCAGAACAACCCCAAGCGCCCCGCAGGGGCGATGGCAACCAAAAAACAAGGCCCAAAGGCAAAAGCCGCAACCCAAGACCCCCAAGGGGCCCAAAGGGAGGACCGGACAGGACATCCAACACCAGCAGCAAAGACCCCGAAGGGAAGGACCCGACAGGCCAGGGAACAAACACCCAGACCCGGAAAAAAAAAGAACCAGGCAACAGACCCCAGGCAACACGCAAGGAAGCCAGGAGCACCAAGAAGCTGGAAAGCAACACACCGCACTCGCAGAGGGGCCACCGACAACCCCAGCAGGACCCCAGCCGGAGGGAACCTCCACACCAAAAGGAGGCCAGCACCACAGGCACAACACCCAGAGCAGAACAGCAGGACCAAAAAAGGCCAGCAAACACCAAGCAGAGGACAGCCAAGAGGAGGACCGAGGGGAAGCCAGCAAGCCACCGCCAACGAAACAGGACCCCCCAACACAGCCAAGACCAGCTGCACAACAGCCAGGCAGCAGGGCAAACCCCGCACAGAACCCAGGGGAAGGACACGAAACTCCAAAGGGCACGAAGCCACCAGAAGGAACCTCCACCGAGCGACACACAACCCGGACAGGAGAGGAAAACAAGGAGCCCAAGGCCAACGGGGGGCAACCAACAATCCCCGAGCACAGACCCACAGCGCCCGCACCAGAAAGGCCCAAGCAACGTAAAAGGCAGGGCAGGGAAAGGCACACCGAAGAGCCAGAGGCCCAGGAGAGGGCCAGACGCCCCCCCAAGACCCGGGACCCCAGCCCAGAGACCCTAACCGGGCCACCCAGGCCGACCGCGGCGCCACAAACAGGACCACCACAGGGAGGCCCCAAAGACCCACCAACAGTACAGACACAGGGAAGGAAGGACCCAGCAAAACAGAACTGCCAGCCCACAGGACACCCACAGAGGCAGAGAGCCGACAGCCCCAGCACCCAGACCAGAGTCCCCAGAAACAGGACGCAGGCAACCAAGGAACAAGGACCAGAACCTGGACCCACCCAGGACGCGGCAAAGGACAACGCCACCAGAGCGTCAGACGGAGCCAACACGCACAGACCCGCAGAGAGCCCCGAAAGGGCACCAGGGCAAGGCCAAAAAGGCCGCAACAGCAACCAGCAAGCGGACCCCCGGGAGAGCAGCAGGAACCAGAACAGGAACCCGAACCCAGCCAAGCCCGAACAGGCCGGCAACCGAAGCCACCACAAGTGGAGCCAGAGGAGCCAGCGAACACCGAGCCAGAAGGCAACAGCGGCCGAGCCACTAGGAGAGCCCACCCCCCGTGGACCGACCGACAAGGGAAGCAGGGACAACAGACCCCGAAGACCAACCCAACAGGAGCCAGAGGGACAGGCCGAGAAGAAGAAAACAAGCCCAGGGAACACCGCAGAAGCCAGGCACCCCGGCACAAGCAGCCACAGGACAAGCCGGAGGAGCCCCCGGGGCCACAAGGCCCGAACCCAAGAAGGAAGAGAGGCCAGGCAACCGCCGGACAAAGGAACGGGGCCGAGCACAGACTGAACGAGAGCCACCTAATAGCGCCCGGACATGCGGGAAGACCCAAGGCGAAGGCCCGAGGCTGAAGAGGAAGGAAGCAGAAACGGGCATACCCCACATAGAACTGCAGGAAAAGCAGAAAAGAAGCAGAGACCGGGAAGTGGAGAGAAGCGACCCCAAAATACAGGGCATGCCACAAACCACCAGGCAGGGCCCGCGGAAAGGCAGCCCGAAGGGCCAACACACGGAAGGGCACCAGCTAAATCCAGGAGCAGACCCCCAGGAGAACCAGGACAGGCACAAAGCCGCCGGACACCCCAGCACCCGAAAGGAGCGGGCCCAAGACCCAAGCCCCACCGACAGGAACCCAGCAGACGGAACACATGGCAAGCAAACAGGACACCCAGTCCAGCAGAGCCACCCAGCAGGAACCGTAGACAGGCACCGGAGACAGCCAAACCCTCACCAAACCGGTGGAACCCGCACCAAGCCGACCCAGCACCCAAGAACAAACAGCAGTGACAGGAACCCAACAGGGCAAGGCACTCCGACCAAGAGGCAGTCAGCCAGGGCAAAAGAAACGGTCAAAACCGCGCCCACCCGAAAGACAGAGGAGAAACCCACAGCAGGGACCACGGAGAGGCCCCAGTGCAAGGCACGTGAGAAAGGCAGGACGCCCCAACTAAGGCAAGGCAAGCAGAGGGCCCAAGGTGGCGACATGCAGCCACCCCGAACCGCCACCGCAAACTCCACGAAACCCAGCACCAAGGAGGGCACAGAAGAAGCAGAGAACAGGCCAGCCAGTGCCACGGCAGCAGCCAAGCAGAACAACAGGCCCACCAAGCAGCGCGGCCAGGACAGAGGACAACTGCACAACTGGAGGAAAGGGGCGACCCCCACCAAGAAGCACAGCCACAGGAGGAAGACAGGGACACGCAGCCCAGAAGCCAACGCCCCAGCGCAAACCGAGCGTGCAGAGAAACCTGAAACCAATCAGGACCAACACAGTGCAGAAGGAAGAAGGAGGGCTGGGAAGAGACCGCCAACGGCAGGCCGCACAGGAAACCGCCAATCAACTGGAAGCAGGGCAGTACCACAGCGGACAAAGCCACACGCACCACGCACATACAACAAGTATGAGCAACGCACGCCACACACAGCACCAACCCCCACCCTGGCACAAAGGGGCAAGCCCAACCAGGAGGGCCGGGGACACCATGGAAAGAAACCCACAGGCCCCGACCAGCAGGAAAGAGGAAAACTCTGCCAACTAGTACAGGAGACCAGCGACCCACGTCCCAAACGCCCACCACCCCGGAGCCACAGGCAGCACCAGCGGCGGGAGGAGGACCCACGACACCCAAAGATGCCAGAAGGGAACCAGCTATCCACAGGAACAGCAGGACGAAGAGGGGACGCAGAAGGCAGCAACAGAACCCCTGAGAATAGGACAGAGCAGCCACCACCAAGTCCAGCACCATCCACGGACATGAGAGGCAGAACAACCCCCACGGAGCCCAGGACACCAGGGCACCCCAGGGGGACCGGAGACCCTGACACTAGCAACAACCCCACGCGACCCAGAGGAAGACGACCGCCAAGGCCATCACCAAAGGAATCACGGAGCGCAGGCAGGAAACGAACCCCAGCCAGCGAACACAGCGCCAACAAAGGCACCAGAACAGCCGCCGAAGTACAGCCCCAAGGCCAGTACCACAGGGCAAGAGAAACGCCCAAGCATGTCCTCGAGGAGCACGCACACTGCTGGACACGAAGGGCTGTAGGGTCGCATCCGCCCCAGAAGCCTATGCGGAAGTGCAGCCGGGCATGTCCCAAAACATCAACTCAGCCCGACCGCTTTTGCAATCGACATCCAGGAGAGCGGACAACCGCGTTCCACAGGACCAGCAGCTAGCCCTCTCGTGTCGCCCAGCATGGACAAGGCCAAGGGGATGTTCAAGGCCAACCGGAATGGAAAAGAAACAAAAAACGGGCAAAAACCCGTCCTACCTGGCCTCCGAGAACACAGCATACCGGGAGGAGGCAGCCACGCAGCCCGACCCGGAAACACAGCCCCAGCCACAGGAGGACCGCCAAAGCACCGCTGTGGATTCCTGAGCCACCGCTCCGCCCCCACACCACGAGGGAGACGAGGAGAGGAGGCGCCGCCGGGAGAACTCAGCAGAGGGCACCGCCACAGCAGAGAGCAAAACCGAAGACTCCCCGGCACCGCCACAGGGAGGAACTGAAAGGGTGAGTCTCACCAGTGAGACAGAAAAAAACAGGTGGAGGTGGGGGCGGGCAGAGTTTTTATGCTGGGGGTGGGTCTGGGTGGGAGGCGGGGCCTCAATTGTACTGAAGGAAGGCGAGGGAGGGACGGGAGGTAATGGCGGAGTACGAAAAGAGTTTACTTTGGACCAAATTCTCCAAAAATCACCCTATTAACAGAGATTTAACTAATCCTTCAATTCAAGGAGTAATAACACAATTGCAACAACTTGAAGTTGTAGCAGGACAGAAGATTAATTTGAACATATCTGAAATTCTTAACTAACACATAGATAGTTTACAGCCAAAGTCAGTGAATAGGCACCCTTTCGTTGGTCAGAAAAATACATTAAATATTTGTAGTTATACTTAACCTCTTACCTAACCAACAAATATACAGCTAACTTCCCAAGGCTTCTGAAGGCCATTAAGGCAAACATGAGAAAATGGTCCCCTCTTTATTTATTGTGGTATAAAGAATAAAGATTAATATTTTATTGTGCATCTTCCAGCTCTGTTCAATGACAGAGGTTTTTTTTAGTGACCTCAAACAGATTCTCCTCAAATTTACATAGCTAGGATCGGAGCCATGGTTGCTTAACATATGCTCTATACACTTAGAGATAAAGGTGGACTGGCCATTCCAAACCTTTCTATATTATAAAGCCACACAGCTACAGGTACCGGTTGATTGGTAACTAAGGAAGGCAGAGGAAATACGGCTATAGATGGGCCATCTACTATGCATTGGTAAGAGGGGATCTGTGGGATTAACCCTGGTAGCCCAGGAAAGACTGCTCACCAAATGTCCACCTTGGTGCTCTGGTAGGCACAACTATAAAGATATGGGACAGTGCATCACAAAGCCTGTGGAAGATGATTATCTGTTCCCTTTACACTCACCAATTTTAACACTGTATTCTCTTCTGTGCCATCAACTACAAAGAAGGATGGCTGTAATATGTCGATCTGAAATGTTTGTGGGGGGAACATTAAGTCCTTAAAAGCCTATAAAGTGGGACCATTGGTAATTAAGATACTGGATGATTCATCTCACCCCCCCATAGAAATTATGAATGTAGTAGAACCTTCAAAAGGCAGTATGGACAATGATTAGACAAACACTCACAAACAATTGCCATCATGTAGGCCACTAGGAGCAGTGTTTGGCAAGTGAGATAGAAGACACGAAACGGGGAAGAATATGGCCAAACCAAGTACTGAGGAATTTAAATATAGATTTCAGGGAAGCTCAATATAAAGCCACATTTGAGTCATTTAGTTTGCCCAGAAAAATTGCTACAATACTATTATGAAATCTCCTGTCCAAACATGTCAAAAATCCACAATAAAAAGTGAATTTTTGGCAAAAATCCCTAAACCATTACTCTGAAGATGAAAATGAATACACAGCACCCATGCACTCCAAAAATCCAAGCACTCCTGCTGGAGACTCAAAAAGACATGGAGGAGCAACTAAAACCCAAGAAACAAGCCCCGCCTCCAGACCAGACACCACAGCACACCTTAAATAAATGCTATGCAAAATTGATATGGACCAGCAGTCCATGTCAAATCCACAAAATGAGAAAGTCCTCCAAGACAGAATCCTCACCATGCCCACAACACCAAAGAACTCTTCTCCATCATCAAGGAATTTGCCAAACCCTGAAGTGAAACAACAGACGACCCACCCTCCCAAGATCTATGCAACAGACTCAGTACCTTTTTTCACCTCAAGATTAAAGTGATATATGACAACTTCGACAACCAAGACCTCCACACTGCCCCAGTTCTCCCCCCGTGATGCCACCCAACAGGCCCTGCTAACTTGGAACCCAATCAAAACAGAAGACACCTTAAAGACCATTAAGATCATCCACTCTGGAGCACCCTCAGTCCACTGCCCACCCCACATCTTCCACAGAGCTGCCATGGCCATTGCACCCAAACTAGGCCAAACTGAAAACACGCTGAATTCAACCCCCTCATTAAGAAACCCTCAGCAGACCTGATGGACTTCAAAAACGTCAAGCCTATCTCCCTTCTTCCATCCATTATCAGCCAAGATCTTTGAAAAAGCCGCCAACACCCAGCTAGCAAATTTAATCGAAACCAACATCATCCTGGACATCTCCCAATCTGATTCCGCAGCAACGACAGCAAAGAAACTGCCCTACTTGCCGACACTGATGATATCTGCTCCCTCCTCGACCAGGACCAAATGGCAACCTTCAGCCTCGTCCCATAATGCTTTGCAGGGACTTTGGTTGGGATTGTTTTTTTGCCAATAACTGTGCTTGGGGTGGTCATAAGAGGATGGGACTACCACTGAAGTTCAACAAAATGTGCTTTTTGTTTATGCTCTTTGTGTTCAAAGCATCTGATTGGTCCTCCCCCTAGGTTAGGGGGGACCCCAAAATCATCAGCTCTCTCATTGCCTAATGTTTTCATTGTAAATGTTCACTTTTGTGAATTGGTCATATGTTTTTACGCATGTAAAATTGCTTTTTCAAAGCATCGGAGGATGTTGTTGATTTAGCTTCAATGCTACATGATTAAGCACAGTGTTGACACTGCACTATGTGCAATTTGCGAAGTGCGAATTAGTACAAACTTTGCATGCTCCGTTAGCGTAACGTAGTATTATGCCCAGGGTTAATATACAGTATATCTTCAGGATGTATCTCTGGTGGGACAGTCCATTGGGGAAAAGGTTGTTTTTGGGGGTGCATCACAAGGGACCGGGTTTAGTGGTGTGGTCTCTTACATTGTCTTCTCTGTATCTCAGAATTCTAGGATTTAGGACTGAAGGGTCAACATTCCAGGAGCAAGTGCTTCCCAGTGTGGGAATTCAAGTGGGCAGGTCTGATTAATTTCCAACTATTCTTGCACAGGTGTGCAGGAATGCATTTTTACTGTGCTTCTCCTTTCCAAGTCTTTGACACATGTGTTCACAAACCAGAAAGCTAAGAAGCTAAAAGAAAATCACATTGAGTGCAAAAAGGACCTTGTATTGCAGCAGGAACTTTCCTGCTGCTGTCTACGGCAAACAGAGCCACTTCCCTTGCTTTTCAATAATAAACATTACTTTTAACCTGTGAACGTGCCAGTCATATATATTTACATACATGGACCTATTGTATGCATATTTGATATGTATCTACATTTATAGATGTTTCAGAGTATGAACTCGGTTAATATTTTGTTGTTTATATGATCACTCAAAAGCCCCCACTTTTTGCTCCAATGCTATTGGTTATGACTCTGAAAGGCCCAGTTCCAGTGTTCTCTTCCTGAAACTGATACATGTAAATTGGCAATCCCAATTGACAAAGACTTTACCCCCGTATAACTCCCTAGAATATGGCACCAGTGGTGCCCAGGTTATCTGTGTTAAAAGGGTCACCAGTAAGGGTGGGCGGAACTCACGGGGTTGCACTGTGCAAAATGCTGCAGAGTTACATTTAAACTCCAGTAACTCTGCGGAAATCTGCTGAGTACCGTCTATGCCTTTTTTTATATTGGCCTTTCTCCCCAGGGCCCATGTGACATTCTGGCTTATGTGCTATTATGCCCTAGCATGTCAAGCTGCGTGAAGTGAAGCAGTTGTTGTCTCTAGCTCACAGGCTGCTAGAAGACTTACTAATGTGATCCGAGGCCTTCACGGATGCTGCGGTGCACAGCACAGTGGCATAGGTGGTTTGGAAAGGAGTCTGTTCTACGGCAACCATCATTCATTTTATGGGAGCAGACGGCGCTGTAAATAAGGACTAGAGGGTGCATCTGTATTGGTTGAAAGCTGCATATGGGTGTCAATGTAGGCTCTATGCATGGGCGGATTTTGCGGATTGGCAATCCGCGAATTTGCGGATTTGCGAATTTGCGGATTGCGAAAATCCGCAAAATCCGCGAATCCTCGCGGATTTTTTTTTTTGTGTTCGCACGGGTTTCTGCAAATTCGCGAGGGTTTTGTACAATTTCGCAAATTGCGAAATTGTACAAAACGCTCGCGAACTTGCAGAAACCTGTGCGAACACAATGTGCCTGCTCATGTATGTGCCTCTTGCGTGTATAAAAGGTCAGAGAAAGATCAGTTCAGCAGATGAAGAGAAAGAAGCTCCTGGTCACAGGAACAGCACAGGTATTGCGCTCGTGAAAGTCAAGGATGCAAAGTCTATCCAGCATCACAGCTGATTTTCCACGGTAGATTTCGGAAGAAGGCACATCTGTCCAGCCTCGACGACGCTCACGATTGTTTTTGGGCTAATGAATGAGTCACTGAATTTGAGCATCAACTAGTTCGAGCGACCATGTGTGTGTTACTATGCAATCGCCCCGGGCGCAGGGGTCCCTTGAGTGAGCTGTAACTATTTTACAATGGCGCCAGCAAGCAGCCAGCGCCGTTGTAAAATAGTAACAAAGTTAGCTTGCACAGGAAGCACTTAGATAAAATAAAGCAGCACCTGCTTCGTTTTATCTAGTGGTTCCTGTGCAAGCTAACTTTGTAACTATTTTACAACGGCGCTGGCAGCTTGCTGGCGCCATTGTAAAATAGTTACATGAGTGGGGGTTCAACTTTTCAACCCGTTACGTCCGCTGATTTTTATTTGCGGATTTTGCAGGAAATCCGCAAAATTTGCGGATTGCGGACTTCCCAAAAATCCGCAAAATCTGCGGGCATAACGGATTTCCCACTCATGCCTAGTAGGCTCATAAGTTACACTTATGACTCTTCGGTATCGATCTCTCAGCAGGAGGGATGCTGAGCTTCACAAGCCGGCATGTAAAAAGGAGCGGGACTCGACTATGCCTTGACTACATCACCATAGAAGCCACTGGTGTTCTTTGTTAGGCATCTCAGTTCTGAGCATGGCTTTCAGGCTCTAATGTTCCCAAATATACACTGACACACATCGTGAGTGAAATTTACTTTTAGGTATGCCCCAGAAACCTTGGAACACACACACATACTGTACATACCATTCTGTACACATGCTCCTGCATTATGATTATGCTATCCTGTTTTAAGTTTTAACCTATAGTAACTGATAAAAACCCACAGAAAGGAAAATAGCTCTTACCAGTGTAAAAACATAAACACTGAAAAAACACCTTCGTAACCAGAAACTAAATGCCATTCCAAGAACTGAAAAGGAGAGTGAAAGAGTAATTTGTATTTCTTCTTGAAGAGGCCAATACAATATAACTTTGTCATACAAGTCAGCAGCAAGATAGACTGGGCTAACATTCTGCCACGGATGTCACTAAAATATTGTTTCTTCCTTTTGCTTTTTTCAGTTTTTGTGGTCTTTGGTATAAAGATGCAGGGTTTAGAATCATGTTTAAGTCTTATTTAATTGTGTTATAAACTGTAGAGAATCAGGAAATATCAAAATCATATTTGATATTTTGGCAACCTTTGATTCTTTCACTGATAGGTAAAATGGCTGGTTTCAAAAGAATCTTTCCCAACATGTACCATCACATTTACCCACAGACAAAGAAAGGCTGAAACCCTATGATACATCAGCCCCCTTTTCTAGTGAGTCAGTATTGATAGTAGGTGAACTGTCAAACACCATTGGCTTTAAACATTCAGTGCAAGGTGTAGTGACAGATATATCTGAAAAGTGTGCTGTCAGCAAGCCTCTGAGATAGTGGTAAAAACATTACACCAAATGTTTGGCAATTACGGAACGCAGTGCCACTTGGAATGCTGCTGCAAAATGTTCTTACCAAGTCACAACACAGATTAAAGTGATATTACTTGTATTTGCAGTAATTCAGCTAAGTATATGAAAAAGTTGCGTGATGACCTGTCAAAATCGATTCCTGAGCTGAAATGTTTCCCTGTAAGAGATCCTTGACACTTGCTAGATGGTACGCTGAAAGCATCTTTACAATGAAGAATGAAGAATGCTATTGACTTTGTAATCCATTCTGGTACACAGTTTCATCATGTGTGGGAACTAAAATGCAAATATTTCTCATTTTGCGCTTTGTGTGGCATCAAACAAAGAGTATTGCCAACTGTGTCATCTAACCACTGATTCTCAGTCTTAGATGTTCTGTATGGTATATTATCCATGTGGTGACCTTTTACAGAATACTTGATGAGTGATGATGCCAAAGGAAAGAAATAGGAGTATCTTTGGTCGCATATTGATAGTGATGTAAAAAAAAAAGTACACACTACTGTATTCTTAGATTTTTACAGGAAAACAAGTCTGCTTTAGTGGACATAATCAAATAACTAGAGTCTAAAAACACCCTTGTCAACCAAGTGTTCAGGGTAATTGGTGTAGATGTGAAACATCTACTTCAGAGTAGGCCGGGTAACACGTTTAGTGACTTTGGCACTGTAACATGTTCCATGTTAGAATTCTTGCTACTTGGTAAGCAAAGAAATGTTGAGGAGCAATTCGGGACATTTTAGTTTGCAGCATAGAGACACATCTGTAAGGGTAACTGCACAAAGGGACATTTAATTCGCTCGGGTGTAATCGAGCAAAGTGACGTTGTTTTGCTTTGGAAGCATCTTTCTCTTATTTGGCCTTCACGACCGTTCCATTTGTAGATCCCAACTTGCTTGTTAGACAATTCCAGTGTGAAAACTTTTCAAGTCAGATGACTCAGCAGCATACGAGCGAGCGCAGTACGTAATTAGTTTTCCAACCAACCGATTTTCACATTGCTTGGCAAGACCCTTTTCTACGTCTAGGAGGGTTCGGCCAATATAAAGATATTAGTGCTCCCAGAAACACCTCCCCAGTCCACTCATCCACCACCACAAACTGGAGGTTCTGCGCAGGTTCAAAGAGGTTCATGTTTAATTATTTACATAGCCTGTATTGCACCTATTGGCCCATAGTTTTAGAATAGCCAATCATTGCTGACATGATATTTGTCAATGTTCCCTTAGTTCGCCTACCAACCAGAATAAGTCCCGGCTCTGTGAAGTTGGAGGAGAGGAAGAAGGCGTGCTGGTGGAGAGGTAAACAACAGTGAGTGTGCCATGAAATTGGTATTTTTGATGTCCTGTAACTCAATCAAGTAATCAATCAAAGCATTTATATAGCGCGCTACTCACCCAGAGGGTCTCAAGGCGCTAGGGGAGGTGGGTCCGCTACTGCTCGAACAGCCAGGTCTTGAGTTGCTTCCTGAAGGCCAGGTGGTCCTGGGTCAGGCGGAGGTGGGTCGGGGGGGAGTTCCATGTCTTGGCGGCGAGGTAGGAGAAGGACCGTCCCCCTGTGGTGGCTCTTCGAGTGCGGGGGACGGCGGCGAGGGCCTGGCCGGTCGATCGAAGCTGGCGTTTGGGAGCGTAGAAGTTAAGGCGGCTGTTGAGGTATCCTGGGCCTTGGTTGTGTAGGGCTTGAGGAGTCGGAAGGTGATTCTCTTGTTGACCTGGAGCCAGTGCAGGTCTCTCAGGTGTCCGGAGATGTGGCTGCGACGGGGGATGTCCAGGATGAGTCGTGCTGAGGCGTTCTGGATCCGCTTGAGTCTCTTCTGGAGTTTGGCGGTGGTTCCGGCGTAGAGGGAGTTGCCGTAGTCCAGCCGGCTGGTGACGAGGGCCTGGGTGACCGTCTTCCTGGTCTCGGTGGGGATCCACCAGAAGATCTTACGTAGCATGCGCAGGATGTTGAAGCACGACGAGGAGACGGCGTTGACTTGTCTGGTCATGGAGAGGGAGGAGTCCAGGATGAAGCCCAGGTTGCGTGCATGGTCTGTTGGTTTGGATGCGCTGCCTAGGGCGGAGGGCCACCAGGAGTCGTCCCAGGCGGAGGGTGAGGATCCCAGGATGAGGACTTCCGCCTTGTCAGAGTTCAGTTTCAGGCGGCTGTTCTTCATCCATTCGGCTACCTCTTTCATCCCTTCGTGAAGGTTGGCTCTGGCGGTGGCGGGGTCGTTGGTGAGGGAGAGGATCAGCTGGGTGTCGTCGGCGTAGGAGATGATGTTGAGGTTGTGCTGGCGTGCGATGTCTGCGAGGGGGCTCATGTAGACGTTGAAGAGGGTTGGACTGAGCGAAGAGCCTTGAGTAACGCCGCAGATGACTTCGGTGGCTTCAGATCTGAACGGAGGGAGGCGGACTCTCTGTGTCCTTCCGGCGAGGAAGGAGATGATCCACTCCAGTGCCTTCTCCTGGACTCCGACGTTGCTGAGGCGCTGTACTAGGGTACGGTGGCAGACAGTGTCGAAGGCCACGGAGAGGTCTAGGAGGATGAGGGCTGCTGTTTCTCCGTTGTCGAGCAGAGCTCGGATGTCATCGGTGGCTGCAATCAGGGCGGTCTCGGTGCTGTGGTTGGCCCGGAAGCCAGACTGCGAGGGGTCGAGGGATCCGTTCGTCTCGAGGAAGGCGGCCAGCTGCTTGTTGACGGTCTTCTTGATGACTTTTGCAGGAAACGGGAGAAGCGAGATGGGCCGGTAGTTCTTGAGGTCGGTGGGGTCGGCTGATGGCTTCTTGAGTAGGGCGCTGAGTTTGGCGTGCTTCCAGCTCTCCGGGAAGGTAGTGGTGTCGAAGGAGGTGTTGATGATGTCCCGCAGGTGGGGTGCGATGACAGCGTTGGCTTTGTTGAAGACGTGGTGAGGGCAGGGGTCGGTCGGAGATCCGGAGTGAATGGAGTTCCACGTGCGGACGGTGTCTTCGGTGCTGATCAGAGTCCAGGCGCGGAGGATGGTGGTGGGGGGCGGTGATTCGGTCGTGGCGTGCGTCGGTTGAGTGCTGAAGCTGTTGTGTATGTCCGCAATCTTGTTGTGGAAGTAGGAGGCGAGGGAGTTGCAGAGGTCTTGCGAAGGGGTGATGTCGTTGTTTCCGGCGTTGGGGTTGGAGAGCTCTTTGACGATGTTGAAGAGTTCCTTGCTGTTGTGTACGTTGTTGTCCAGTCGTTCCTTGAATGCGGCTTTCTTGGTGGCGTGGATGAATTGGTGGTGCTATCGGGTGGCAAGCTTGAGGGCAGCCATGTTGTCCGGAGTTGGGTCTCTGCGCCAGGTTCTCTCGAGGGCTCGGCAGTTCTTCTTGGAGCTCTTGAGTTCGTCGGTGAACCATGGGGCTTTCTTGCTACCGGGTCTGCTCGGCGGAGTCCTCAGAGGTGCGAGTTTGTCTGCGCAGTCGTTGATCCACTTCGTGAGGTTGGTGGCCGCCTGGCTTGGGTTCGTTGTGCTGGTGGGAGGGTTCATGCTCAGGGAAGTCACGAGCTGGTCGGCTGTGATCTTGTTCCAGTTTCTGCGAGCAACCTGTTGCTGGTGGTGGTGGATCGTGGTCCTTCCGAAGCTGAAGTGGACGCAGCTGTGGTCCGTCCAGTGGAGTCCGGTGGCGTGGCTGAAGGCGATGTCCTTGCTGGATGAGAAGACGGGGTCGAGTGTGTGTCCGGCGTAGTGGGTGGGAGTGGTCACCAGCTGCTTGAGAACGAGGTTGGCGAGGTTGTCCAGCAGGGTGGTGGTGTTGTGGTCGTTGTTGTTCTCCAGGTGGAAGTTGAGGTCCCCGAGGAGGATGTAGTCAGCGGAGCAGAAGGCGTGCGGGCTGATGAAGTCGGCGATGTCTTCGCTGAATTGTGTGCGTGGTCCCGGGGGTCTGTAGATGAGGGTGCCTCTGAGGGTAGTCTTGGGGTTGATGTGGACCTGGAAGTGCAGGTGCTCGGCGGGTGCGAGGGTGTTGTCGGTGTTGGTCGTGATGCGGATAGTGTTCCTGTGGACAATGGCGATGCCTCTTCCGGTGTGGTTGATGCGGTCCCTTCGGATGATCTTGTAGCCGTCTGGGATGGCCATGGCGATGTCGGGCGCTGAAGAGGCGTTCATCCAGGTTTCCGTGAGGAAGGCAACGTCTGGTGAGGTTGTGTCGAGCAGGTTCCAGAGCTCAATGGCGTGTCTGTGGACGGAGCGGGTGTTGAGCAGGATGCATTTCAGGTGGCTGCTGGTGTTGCTCGTCATGGTCTTGGTCGGTGCAGGAGTAGTGCAGGTCCGGATGCAGGTGAACTTGCAGGCGTTGCAGCAGAAGGGTCCGTGGGTGCGTCTCGGGGTGGCTCGGTAGCATCCTGGGATTCGGCCGGCGTTGAGTGCGTAGAGTTCGGTGGCGTCGTAGGTCCGGTGGGTGGGCTGGGGTCTGCGGGGGCCAGGGGTCCTGGCACTGGGCGTGGTCCAGGCGCAGACGGGCTTACCTTTGGCGCACCTTCGGCGCTCAGTCGGCGCTCCCGCTGCGCGCGTCCACTGCGCGCATCCGCTGTGCGGTCGCTCTGGGGGCGTCATAAGTAAGGAGCCGGGTGGGCGGGTCAGCTGGGTGGCGGGAGCGGGGCGGCCAATGGGCTGGTGGTGGGCGGGGCCGCAGGGAGGCAGCGGCGGGACCTCTGGACGGCGGGCTGTAGGGACGCGCTACCGGGGTCAAGCGTGGGAGGCGGGGTATATCCGGGCGGCCCAGCGGCGGCTGGGTCGCTCACAACACAGAGGCCGGCAGCGGCAGGCAAGAGGGCGGGAGGAGAGGTCCGGGCGGTCCAGCGGCGGCTGGGTCGCACTATCCAGGCACAGGAGGCAGGAGCGGCAGGCGTGGGGAGCGAAGGGGGTGACCCGGCCTCGTTAAAGGCACAGCGGTCATGAGCTACATGTGCACGTGGTGTTCCCTTTGCATCATCTCCAGGCTCTCAATCTGCTTAATATCAAAACTCCGCCTGCCTTTGTGAGTTCATTCATTTATTGCATTTGGCTCTGTAAACTATGAATTTTTTATTGGAAAAAACGCTTCACGTGCAAGGAATATATTATTTTCATTTAGTAGGCGCAGACCGATATCCAAATGAAACAAACAGCTTATGATGCAGTATGAACAGTAGGGCTTGCTTTTTTGCCTCGCTATTTCAAATGGCTGCCTGCTTGGCAATTACGCAGAAGAGGTGTTATTTGCTATCTACCTTATAACTTATTGACCAAGAGCCTTTCTGCCCTACCCTTCTACTCTGAAAGGGAAACACTGCAGCCATTTTTTCTCAGTCAGACAATGACATGCTATATTTGCAAATTAAACACCCACTGCAAGTGTACGTTTTGCACGTGTTCACTGGAATCTGGAGCTCACCATGAGTTGACTGTATTAAAAAAAAATGATAGGCAGGAAGGCGGCTGCTCCGGTCGAAGGTTGTGCAGAGTAGACTGCATCGCAATTGTCAGATGACAGCCAGGTCTCACTCCAGCTCTTTAAAAGCAGTGCCCCATGAAGGTGGCCTGACCGTTGTTGTTGTGAGCTTTTGGATAGGAGAGTAACGATTAGCGCCCATCCAGGCACAGACAATAACTTTAATAAGGCGATGAGAGACACCATGAGTAAACAGCTGCTTCGCTCAGTAGGAGGAAGCTAAGTAGATGGTTGTGCTAAATTAGGTCCTGCAGTGTTTAATTAATAGCAGGCGGCAAACTCCAATACGCGGTGGAGTTGAGTTATTTGTAGAACTCAGCATTCCAAGTGGAGCGCAGAGTGCACAAAACTCAGAGAATTGCACCTGCGGAGCGGAGTATACTACCCACCCGTCGTCATCAGGGCCTGAGGTGATCCAAGTAAACAGATGACAGCAGTACTGCCATGTTAGACTACTGGAGCAGGGCAAATGGCTGGAACTCGACTTTGCCCAAACCATCTGTGGCAACGTTAATGCACTATTTTAATATAGGCCAGTCACCCTTCAGGAAGGCCTCCTGAGCCCAGGGGGCAGGGTGCAAAATATTAAAGTCGGGGACATATAAATCTAGTGCAAGGGAAACACAAAAAAGTTTTTTAAAATAACCCTCACTCACCAACCTGGTTGGTGACATGCTTCATCCCAGACCAATTGGAGCTTAAAAAACTAGTGTGATTCACAACATGGGTCCAAGGGGGAGGGGGGGACGGGGGGGGGACACTACTGGTACGATTTCCATTTATGCAGAGTCCCTCCGAACGCCTATCTGTGCATGCCTTGGCCCCAGTGTGCACAGATAGGAGTTCGGAGGGACTCTGCGTAAATGGAAATCGTACCAGCAGTTTCCCCCCGGTAGAACCGTCAGTTTTACTGCTGTAGGACTCCATAGGTCAGGGTACGCCTTAGCGCGCGATAACCCGCCGTGGATTGTCACAAGGTCCTGATGAATGCTAGGCACAATTAGCACCAAAAAGCAGAAACATGTCGACCAAATACCACTTTATCTGAAAATTGGATCTTCCTAGCTACACTTATCAGCTAGCATATGTCCGTCACTTGTTTTTAATAGTAACCAGTTTACCTGGAATAAATCATTCAAGAGGTTTAATTTGGCTACTTTTTAACCTGCACCACCCCCAACAAAACCTGCTCCGCTGTAACTTCAGGCGTTGAAGCACACCAGGGAAGCACTCGGCCTCTCTGGTGGGGACCCGATGAAGAAGCATGTCACCAACCAGAATGGTGAGTGAGGGTTCTTTTAAAAAACTTTTTTTGTGTTTCCCTTGCACTTCTTTTTTCCAATGGTTGCATAGTCACTCTTTCGTTGTTATCCTAGTTTATTATCAGGGGGTTCAAGAGTGCCTCTCTCATTCTCTATCACTTTGTTGTTATAGACATATAAATGCAAACATATATGTCCCTATAGTGGCCTTTTCCATTAAGGGCTACTATAAGTGCTCAGAGGTGCATAGAATAACATGGGCTGGCACACGGGCAAACTCAAGGTTGCCAGCTCCATTATCGTCCCACCACTATATGTCCTGTGTGGTATCAAGCAACATGACTCAATACCCCTGACACAAATCTCATGTGGCGGATGATGCGGCATGCGCCCAGGTGGCTATTTTAGAGGTTGCTAACCTGGTTGCCCCAGCCTTTCCTGTGCTGTGGCTGCTGGCCTGCAGCTGCTGCCGCTAACACAGGAATCTGAACCCCTACCAGGAGGTGTAAACTCTCCCAGGAGACAGAAACAATAGCCTGGAAGGAATGGAGGCCACACCATTCTCCCATACAAGATGCCTAGTAAAGTGGCACATCAAGGTGGTGAGCTTTAAAGCCTTTACCACCACGTTATATGCACCTAGACTGCCTCCCGAAGGATGAAATAGCCTGCCCCAGGCAAATGTGCATTGGGGCAGGTGGGAAAATTAGGTATTCGGGAGGTGTACACCCCCAGAAGGCTGGCTACACCTTTAGGGTGGGCCACCTGGTCAGTAAAGCTAAGAAAGGTTTCTGCCATTTTTAAAAGTAGCAGAGGTAGAGGATTTTGATGTGAAAAGTTGACACACACCCCTGGATGTGGTACCCTCAGGAGCGGATTAGCCACTGGGGCTAATCTGCCAAGTGATATGTACCAAATGACAGCTTTCACAATTTAAGTTTAATCCTGTTCTAAATCAGATCGCAGCCTCTGTTGTTTGATGGTTTTGCGCATCTGTACACAAGAATGATCTGCATACCACATCTTCATCTCAGGGAGAAGGGCAATGTTTCTAGATATGCCTTTTTGTGAACCCATCAGATTCATCAGCAGTGATGCTTGCATATTCATGGTGTGCTCACTTCATGGGTGATCCTCTGCAGGCTATAGGTTATTAGTGCTGATTACTACATTAGGGCCCTAGCACTTACCTTTTGCAAGCTGGACCACAGGTCATCAGCAACGGTGTTGTTGTATTCATTGGTACGTAGGTACACCTGTGAAAATAATAATGAGATAGTCATAAAAATAAGTTTTCAGTTTCTTATAGGTTTTACATTTGTTTATCATTGCTACCATTAAATGGTGAATGTAATCTGTGAAAATATTAACAACAGGTAAGGACTGAGATATATCTCATAATCATATGGAAGCGATGATGAAAACAAGAGAATAATTATCTTTTATTATGATAGTGAGACCACTGGTTGAAGAATTAAAAAGACATTTACTCAATTGTTTTCAGTAATAGCCATAAAACGACATAAAGCATGAGATAAAATAACAAGTGCATTCACCTCAGTAACAATGAAGGCAGGGAGGAACATTGATTTACAACAGCCCTGTTTCTATGCATGGGTCTAAGTTACAAGTCTAGTTAAGACACCCTTTGTGAGCCTTGCAATGGGCTTTCTAACAAGCTTAGAACTGTAGCTAATAAGTATTGCAGTTTCACAATATACTAAACTTTAACAAAAAAACAGGTGAAATACTTAATCAATCTTACCCAATAGGAATTACACCCAGTCCCTCTTTTTCCCCACTATGACACTATTGACAGACCAACCAAATACAAATCGAACAACCCAGCTTTAGTAGGTACAGTTCAGTTTGAAGTGCCTGGACAGGCCCCATCCAGATGGGAACTTTCTAGAGAGGACCTGGCCAGTTTCTAAAAGTCAAGCACACAATTGAAAGTTACTTTAAAAATCCAACCATGTTTTCTTTCCCTAATATGGAATAACATTTAATAGAACGGTGAAAAACAAACCGACGTTTTCTACTGACAGATGCTTACCCTTAGCCCTTCCTTGAACAGTTCCTCTGATAAAATTTCAGACAACATTCGCATAATGGATGCTCCCTAGAAAACAGTGTGATAAAATAACACACATCAGTTTTACAAAGCGTTAATAGGTGCAGAAGTGTAAATATAAAGGTACAAGAAACGTAGTGTTATGGGAGAGGTATGTCTACAGAAAGACCCACTATGGTAAAAAGCTGTCAACAAAGTATTGGCGTAGGTACACCATGGGGCATTTGTGTACACAAAATGTATGTCCATTGGTACGAGTATGATACTTACATTTATTTAGACTCCAACTTGGTGCCCTATCTTTCGTATAATAAAACAAAAGTAGAACCAATGCAGCATTTTTGTTTTACAGTGGTCTAATCTTTACAATACATTGTAAAAGTATAAAGACAAATTTATTATTTTGTAGGGTAGAAGTAAGTGATACACCATAAATTATGTGTGATTCAAGTCCTCTACAAGATGAATGGTGCAACAGTCGGCACCTTCCTTTCGCATCATATCACAGAAGTAGTAATTTAAGAAATAATTATGCTAATAATTAAACTGGGATCTGGACATATAATCAAGCAATGGCAAAGCCAGCAGGTAATACATAATTTTAATGGTGCATTAAGAGTGCTTCCCAGCAGGTAGGCGGACTTTAACAGAAATAGAATCCCTGTGTGGTTTTAATGCACATGACAGGAAAATATAAGTTCTATTGTTGCACAGCAAAGGTGCTATTGGCTTTGCATTGCTGTAACTTGAAGACATTGTTTAAACAAGAAAATAGTTACAAAAAAAGATAAAGAATAGCATAATGAAATTGATAGTAAAGTATCAGTCCATCAGCCATGCCACTTACTCACAGTGCTAGAGAGCCAGTGTCTTAATTGGCTGATCTATTGCCTCATTTTGTATGCTGTGAATGACAGTTGAACATACCACCAGATGAAAAGTGCTAACAGTAACCCTATCTATAACTTTTTATAGCTATATCTATAAATACATATATATAGATAGTGATGTCCCTGAACATGCCATGAGTGATTTAATATGTGAGAATATAAGCAGTGCATCAGGGGAGCAAATTATAGTTAGCTCAGCTAACCATAACTGCTGAATTTCTCCGGTTTTGTAGGAGTGAAATGTCAGGATAAGTATAACGTCCCCTTTAATCTTTTTTTCACTACATTTCTAAGGTTATTTTAATTCCATTTCCTAACTATAACGTCCCTGGAACCTTTGTTTTTTCAGTGAATTTCTACGTTTTTTAAAATGCTGAATCCTCACTATAACATCCCTGTAACCCTTCATTTTTACAGGGAATTTGTAATTTTTTTTTAAATTCTAGTTCCCAAATATAATGCCCAAGTAACCTATGATTTGTTTTTTAATTTTTAAGGAATTGTATTTTCTATATAAAATTGCTCTATAAGTGATATTTTTGTAATCTTGTATTCTCTCTCAGTAGATTAATAATTGTTATTTTTCTGTACATTTTTTATATTCGTGACAACATCGCAATACCTGTCCCAAAAATGGAAAACGAAAGAAGAGATTCAATGACCATCACCACATCAAAAAATACTGGGTAAAAAAATCCATTCTGAACATTACCCTACACATATTAATATATACCTACTTCTTTAAAAACATGTTTCAACTCATGTTTTTGTACTAAGTTTCTTTAAAATCAATCTTTCAGATCTATATTCCATTTTTGCGGTTATTCGGGATGTCAGAATGGTGTCTTTAACAGTGATGATTGCGCCTTTTCCATAAAGTGTAAAACATATATAGCCACACATACCACAGTATTTTGCACACAAAAGGTTTCTTACAGTATTCTTTTAAATCATGTTTTCTATAGAAAACCATCCCTAAAACCTATTCTTTCTTTTCGCTGTGACTCCGTACACCGCAATGATGTCGGTAATTGCAATCCCCCTGGATACATCACAAAAACAGAAAACAAAAGCAGACATTCAATGACCACCAAAAATCAAAAAATATTATGTAAAAAAATCCATACTGTACATTGCCCAACTCAGATTACTAGATACAAACTTCTTTCAAAGCTTGTTTAAAATCATACATTTTTACAAATGTTTTTTATAAACCATCTTTCAGACCTATTTTCCATTTTTGTGGTTATTCGGGATGTCGTGGTGACGTTAACTGCGATGATCACACCATTTTCATAAAGTGAAAAAACATATATGCACACATATTACAGTATTTTACCCACTGGGGGTTTATTAGAATACACTTCAAACTCATGTTTTTCAAGAACACCATCTCTAAACCTATTTTCTGTTTTTGCGGTGAGGCCAGAGATCACAATGACGTTGGTAATCATGATCCCTGCGGTTAAGTCGGGCAAGCAGAAAGCAAAAGCCTGAATTTAATAGCCAAAACCACATTGAAAAAAGACTTCTCCATTGGAAATGGTGCAGGAAGTACTGTCTCCTCCCAAACCCAGTCCCCTGAGGACCTCAAGGATTGACAAGCTGAGTGGGACCTGTGGCTGCAGCTAGCCCAGCTGGATGTATACAGGAGAAAAGTTGAGGCTCAGAGAGCATTGGAAGAGCTTTTGTGTTTTTTTAACTTCAATTTTTATGTTTTTTTTCTCCAACAGTTAAATTATGATTATTTCAAAAGTACACATTTGTGGGGGTCTATGAGTGTACAACCTGAGAACAGTAGAAGGAAAAATGATATCACAAAATACATTTCTACAGCAACAAACATGTACAATTTCACACAGTGAGTATTCATCTCACTCAAATCTTCACAGGCTGTTGGAATTGTAATGACTGCAGCTTCTGATGGTTCTCCCAAGGGTGCTGTACAAGTGGAATATTCTGCTGCACCTAGTTTCTCCTGCGTCATTCAGTTGTACACCCTTTCATGGATTTTTTCTAAGTGCTTACAATTAGAACTTGTCCCATGTGAATACTTCTAGGCAGGGCTGCTGTGTAACAGTATCCCTTAAATATTAAACTGCACATATTTCACTGTAATCTTCTTTTCCTGTTAAGGTATTCTAAAATGCTTGCAGACATCACTTTCTTTTGAGCACAAAACTGCATTTGTAAATAGTTAAATAAGTTGTGTTATGTTTATTTGTAGTGAGTGTAATGCACAGTGTTCCTTAATTGCAATGAGATTTTGTGCAGTTTTTCTCTACAATCTTTATGATTGTTTTTCCCAACTGCTCAATGATAATTGCTTAAAAAGTACATCATTTACGGTGTATGAGTACAAATGATTATTTATATTCATACATACCTTCGCAGTATTACATGTTTCTCGTTATTTCTTTGAATTATGTGTTCATGCAGTGTTGAAATTGTAAGTTACTTTTGTAAATCTATTAATTGCAATTCTAATAATACATATTTCAGTTTTTTCTTTTTATACAGATCAATGGCAGCATCTATTGGAGTAATGTACTTTACTAATTAGTTCTTGCAGTTTTGTTCCATAACTTTAGATTTTTAGGGTGCACATCGGAGCACAGATTGCTACAGTTACTAAGACATCTAGGCACACATCAGTACAACAACTCACATAACCAGCTACATACAGATACAGGTACTCACATACACAGGCTCACACTGATACAGCCACTGACACATTTAGACACACATCAATACAGTCACTGACACACAGAACCACACAACAATACAGGCACTGATAAATCCAGCTAAACATTAAAGCAACCAATAACTCACCCAGGGACTTACCAATGAAGACACTGACACACCCAGGCATACATCAGTGTAGACACTGACACAGCCAGCCAAACACTAATGAATCCATTTACACACCTAGGCACACACTGAGACACCCAGAGACTTAACAATGCAGACACTGACACACCCATCCAAACACTAATGCATCTGATAAGGCATCTAGGCACACAGTGATGCATACACTGACCCACCCAGTGTTGGAAGGGTGATTATTGGTAGGGCTAAGTATGCACCTATCACTAGTAATAAGGCCACCAACACAATATGAGGTCCAGTCAGGATCTCAATACATTAGGGCCTGACTCAACCCTTGGTAGCTGGCAGCAAGCAGGCAGGCTTAACTCAGGAGACAGGTGTGTGAAGCATTTAAAAACACCAATACATTAAATAAGTAAGACAAAGCACAAAAATATTGAACAACCAATTTATGAGCATAGGAAATACCTTTATGATTAAAATGACAATAAAATGACAAAATCCAATATCAGGAATCGGAGATATGAATTTTTAAATAATAAAAACTTTGAGGTGCTTAAAAATGTATAGCACCACCTTGGGACATCTGATCGCGCTTGACCAGGACAAAGCCAAAGTTTGAGGCCAACTGTGATAGAACCCGAGCCAAACACACTAAAGAGGAGGCATCAGTCTAAATTTTGCCTTCGCATATTGAAACCTTTCTGACGGATTTTCTCTCTTTGTCGAGCAAGGCTCTTCTTCAGGATGGGATTTGAGTCGATGTTAATGACTTGACTCAACCGAGGCGTCTGTGAAATCCTGGAACTCTTGCGCTCCAGAGCCTTCAGCAGGACGGACCTGAAATCCATGCCGGGTGTCGTGGATTGACGTTGACGGCTTGACTCTCATCGACGGGTCGGTGACCGTTTGGACTTTTTTCCAAAATGTGCTCTTTACTTTTCCAAACTTCTGGAACTTCTTCCTGAAATTCTTCTTGAGGGCTCAAAGTGTTCAAAATAAAAAACTTTTGGTCTAGAAGCTCTGAGATTCTTCTTGGGAGTTTGGGACTACAATTCCCACAATGCGCCTGACCAAACCCTTAAAAGTCCATTGGACGCACTCGAGGTTCGGGGCTTCTTGAGAGAGATGGGACAGGTCAGCTCTGTGAACCTGTTTCTTTTAGGGAGTCCACTCATGAATCTTTTTTGAGGCAAGGCAAAGTCCTCAGGACTGTAGACCAAGTGTGCAGCAGGAGCAGACCTTCAGAGTGCAAACCTTTGGGGTGCAGACCAGGGTTCCAGCAGGGCAGTCCTTTCCTGTGTCGTTTCAAGCATCAGATCTGAGTTGCTGGTTATCTGTCACATATTTGTATCAAATGTTCTGAGTTGACAAGTAGAGGGGCACATATTTCACTGTAATCTTCCAATGGTTCTGGGGGGCATATTTGTATCCCACAAAGTACTGTACTTTAAAATTCAAGAGGGATAATCTCTCACCTTGGAAGTGAGATCTGGCTATGCCAACCTACTGATGTGGCTCATTTCCCTTAACACTGCCCTTCCAGACATCCTGAAAATGTAATTCCTGGGGCACCCATCTGGGTGGGAGGTACAGGAAGATGGGGTAGATCTTGCTGGCGTTCCTGTTCTCTTTAAAGCCCAGGTGGTTTACCCAGTCTCGTTCCTGGCCTCTTCCCTGCAGGTGCAGAGCTCCCCCAACCAGATAACCCCAGTCCTTATGCAGACCACTTTTCACCTGATTTAAGCAGTTTGGCTAAGTCTGCTAGGAGGTGGTCAATCAAGAGAAGTGGCTAGAAGGCTGGATTTTGGCTCACAGAAAAGAAAGTTCTATAACTTATTTTCTGTATTTAAACAGCTGTGCTCTCGCAACTACTTAAGAGTATCAACATTCAGTACAATGACAATAGAAAAACAATAAAAAGAAGCAGATCCTTTGGTGTGTATCTTGTCACGAGGACGGTTTAATGTGTCCAGACTTGAGGCACAGTCAAAATAAGCCGACACGTGTTTCGTCGTGTGCAGATGAGTCAACACGACTCTTCAGGGCTGATGATACAAAAATCACATATACATATTCAGTTGCGCCAGTTGTCGATTGAACATACTGCATCTGGTGACAAAAGTGCATCACACAAGCAGTAGTGACGAGCAGTTATAGTCACACATTTGTGGGTGTGAATAGTGATGGCTTTATATGTATTGGGGGTGTACCACTCTAAGGATGTGAGTGGTTACCCTTGAGTGGCAGTGCACTGGAAGTGATATAAGAGTGACAATAAATGTGCTAGATATTTTGCAAGCACACGGTGATCCTGCTTTGCGTCGAAAGTGATAAGTGGTGACATACCATGCCAGTATGGGTCGTCTGTGCTGAGGCTAAAGTGGGGGAGTGAGAGTGACAAGTTCATAACAGCGGGATATCATGTGAAGGAAGTGCTGAGTTTAGAGTAATCGGTAGTGTTCACATTGCATGGATAAGCACACTCTCTCTCTAAAAGGTGGAATATTTTTACCTTTGCATTCAACTCAGCGAAAGTGAGTTGATGATAGTCTGGAGCTTTAGAAGAAAGTCTGTGTAGGATACTTTGGAGAGAGAGAAAAGGATAAATCAAAAGGAAGGCATAAAAAGGAAAAAATGTTAACGGGATGCCTATGCGACCCAGTGTAGCTAAAAAGCTCACGGGTTGATTAGTGGAAAAAAATTCTCACCACTATTTCTGTTTCACTTAGCGTGCACTTGGTGGTGCAGTTTCTATCCAATTATCAAAGTGCACGAGAACGAACTTGCTGCTGTGTGTTACCCAGTGGGGTCGGTCGAGTAGTCTCAACAGTAACACTATAAGAGGAAGAAAGCATAGAGTATGAATGCCCTCTTATTTAGACATAAAGTGATATGCGGCATATCAATCATAGATTGATAACAAGTACCCGAAAGTACAAATGTAATTAAGTTAATGACTAGTACCTTAAAACGGGTGCGTAAAAAGCAGTGCCGGGAGGGGATCCGTCTCATGTAGTATAAAAGAAAACGGGTACGTTTTCTTAAACGCGATGCGCTGGAAGGGAAAGTAAACATGAGCGCACGCGTTAGACTCCTGAATAAACAGTAAGGTAAAACAGAAATGCAACTCTAGCTCATATCGAGCGGGCTGTTCCAGTACGTTACGAGGAGGATTGTAGTAGGACGCGAGAAGGTCAACTTACGGGTTACGCGGTATCCCTCCTCTGAAGTTTCCCGGTCGCCGTCTTCCCTGAACGGACACGTGACCGGGAGGGAGGTGGCTATTTAAAGTGTTTTTTTCTCATTAAGAAAAACTTCAAGGACGTGCTATATAGCGTGGGCGCCATCTTGTAGCAGAGAGCCAGGAGCGTAATACACTCAAGATGTCACTTTGTATGCACGTATAAGTGGAACTAAGAGTATATTGTTGTTATGCTTGAGGAAAGCAGATTACTCGTAATTACCGTGATACATTTAGGAGAAAGTTTACGTGATTCGATTGGATATTTGGTAGGACCGGGTGTCTATAAAGAAGATCCAATATTAAAATAACATATTGGACCATGTATTTGAATGGTCAGTAGGGAGAGTTGTGGCTATCCACGGACGGTGTGATCCAGTGTGCCATGGTGAAGTGAGGGTGGCGGAAGACCATGCTTTCGGAATCTCTGTTAAGGAAAAGAGTGCTTGCTCACCCAACACATTCGTGAATTTGATAAGTTAATCAGGTAATAATACTTTTGAGTCTATAATCTCTAATAAAATGTTAGGATTATCGTCTGAAGTAGATTCTTTGCACAGGCAACATAAGGGCAAAATTATTATATAAAACATAATACACTTGTACATTATAACATCAACATTGCCTATGACTTCATGTACCCTTTGGGATACACTTACTCTCCGCAAGCATATTTATCAGGAGACCAATTGGTATGTACATATGGCTGTATTGCAAAAGTGGATGATGGTTATTCATGTTGTAAAGTGTATATCTCAATTTACTGGATCCCCTAAGGTGACAGCTAGTCACCTAGGAAGTATTGAAACTCAGGGTCGTAGTTTAGCCCATGTTCCACGCTCTGTAAGCGCATGATCCATGTGGCCTCCCTACGTCTAAGTGTCAGTTCTCTGTTACCCCCTCTAATATTGAGGGGGATCATGTCAATCCCAAAGACACGCACTTTGATGTAATCCCCCAGTGGCTGGCATTCAGCTATGTGTAGGGCTACTGGGTATCTGGGATCTTTCTTTTGGATAGCTCTCATGTGTTCTGCGATTCTTTCTTTAAGTGCCCTGATTGTGCTGCCCACATATATCTTGCCACATTGGCATTCGATTATATAGACTACAAATTTGGTAAGGCAAGTGATGTTATGTTTGATTTTGTATGTAGTGCCTTCCGGACCCTTGAAAGTCTTGGTACCATGTAACCCCAAATACACATGGAACAAAAACCACATCTGTGGAAGCCTAGACCTCGTGTTGTTAGCCAGTCTTGAGCGGTAGTGTTTGGGGGAACTGTGGGGCTCAGTTTGTTTCTCAGGGTAAAGCCCTTTCTGTAAGTGATAGATGGTCTATCCGGAAGACATTCTTTAAGAACAGGGTCTGATGTTAGAAGTTTCCAGTGTTTATTAAAACTCTTTTTCGTGATGTGGTTCAGTGCGTTAAACTCTGTTATAAGTCTAATGCACTGAGCCGAGGATTCAGGCTCCGTGCGTGTCTTTAGACAATCTGGTCTCGGGATGATTCTGGTTTTTGTTTCTGCTTTCTTAAGGGATGCATTAGAGTAGCCTCTTTTGTGAAATCTATCCTTCATATTGGAAATGCAGTTGTCAAATTCAATAGGTTCGCTACAATTGCGTTTAGCCCTGAGAAATTCTCCATAAGGAATGGATCGAATTTGGTGCTCAGGGTGGAAACTAGATGCGTGAAGTATGGAGTTACAGGAGGTAGGTTTCCTGAACAATTTGGAGTGCAAATTGTTGTCCTTCACATAAAATTCCAGATCTAGAAATTCCATATTAGTGAGGCTGTGTCGCATGGTGAAGCTAATTTCCCATGTATTGTTAAATAATAAAAACTTTGAGGTGCTTAAAAATGTATAGCACCACCTTGGGACATCTGATCGCGCTTGACCAGGACAAAGCCAAAGTTTGAGGCCAACTGTGATAGAACCCGAGCCAGACACACTAAAGAGGAGGCATCAGTCTAAATTTTGCCTTCGCATATTGAAACCTTTCTGACGGATTTTCTCTCTTTGTCGAGCAAGGCTCTTCTTCAGGATGGGATTTGAGTCGATGTTAATGACTTGACTCAACCGAGGCGTCTGTGAAATCCTGGAACTCTTGCGCTCCAGAGCCTTCAGCAGGACGGACCTGAAATCCATGCCGGGTGTCGTGGATTGACGTTGACGGCTTGACTCTCATCGACGGGTCGGTGACCGTTTGGACTTTTTTCCAAAATGTGCTCTTTACTTTTCCAAACTTCTGGAACTTCTTCCTGAAATTCTTCTTGAGGGCTCAAAGTGTTCAAAATAAAAAACTTTTGGTCTAGAAGCTCTGAGATTCTTCTTGGGAGTTTGGGACTACAATTCCCACAATGCGCCTGACCAAACCCTTAAAAGTCCATTGGACGCACTCGAGGTTCGGGGCTTCTTGAGAGAGATGGGACAGGTCAGCTCTGTGAACCTGTTTCTTTTAGGGAGTCCACTCATGAATCTTTTTTGAGGCAAGGCAAAGTCCTCAGGACTGTAGGCCAAGTGTGCAGCAGGAGCAGACCTTCAGAGTGCAAACCTTTGGGGTGCAGACCAGGGTTCCAGCAGGGCAGTCCTTTCCTGTGTTGTTTCAAGCATCAGATCTGAGTTGCTGGTTATCTGTCACATATTTGTATCAAATGTTCTGAGTTGACAAGTAGAGGGGCACATATTTCACTGTAATCTTCCAATGGTTCTGGGGGGCATATTTGTATCCCACAAAGTACTGTACTTTAAAATTCAAGAGGGATAATCTCTCACCTTGGAAGTGAGATCTGGCTATGCCAACCTACTGATGTGGCTCATTTCCCTTAACACTGCCCTTCCAGACATCCTGAAAATGTAATTCCTGGGGCACCCATCTGGGTGGGAGGTACAGGAAGATGGGGTAGATCTTGCTGGCGTTCCTGTTCTCTTTAAAGCCCAGGTGGTTTACCCAGTCTCGTTCCTGGCCTCTTCCCTGCAGGTGCAGAGCTCCCCCAACCAGATAACCCCAGTCCATATGCAGACCACTTTTCACCTGATTTAAGCAGTTTGGCTAGGTCTGCTAGGAGGTGGTCAATCAAGAGAAGTGGCTAGAAGGCTGGATTTTGGCTCACAGAAAAGAAAGTTCTATAACTTATTTTCTGTATTAGTAGTGATGAATTCAACATTGGCAAGTTGTTGCATTTATCATTACCACTCTTTTAAGTCCTTGAAATAATATTTTAGCTCACTCCTGACAATAGTTACACTGTATTATAGTATTCGCTTGTTATTCCATGGCGCTAAAATGCTACAATGGTGGCGGGGAAACTAAATTGGTAGGTTTTCCGTCATCAGGACATTTAAAACATCTTGTAAAATGTCCCTGCACAGAGGATGGACTTTAAGGCTGGCATATTTGTAAAAATAAGGTAGTTTAATTCTTTGGAAGTAAGTTTAAATCCAAAGTCAAATGTGCATGTAATTTCAATTTAAAAGCATCTTGCAAAGCAAGGCTGACTATTAAAATGACAGCAGGCAACACAGCAGTGTACACTAAAGTGCCTCAAAGCTGCTGGATCTCTGAATGTATATACCCTACCATATACTAGGGACCATATACCACATCCCTACCATATACTAAGGACTTACAGGTAGGCTGTCAGCCCCAATTGTAATTACACTCAATTACTATATACCTTTTTAATCAGTGCACTAGACCTGCTCCTGTGTAGCAGAGCCCAGGGTGCAATCAGAGTCAGTTACCACTGGTATCAGCCAAAATATTGGGTTGATCAGGGCAAAAAGGATGACTTCTCCCACCCAGGCATACACCAAATCAGACTTTGATATACCCAGGCATACTCCAATACAGACACTGACACACATAACCTAACTATAATGTATGCAATAACAGACCCAGATATACACTGTTGCATACAGTGACACACCCATGGTGATACTAATGCATGCACTGACACTCCTGGGCATACACTAAGGCAGATGTTGACACAACCAGGCATACACCAAAGCAGACTCTAACACACCCAGCCAAATACTCATGCATCCAATAAAACACCCAGGCATACACTGAAGTATACACGACACAACCACTCTCACATTGAGACAGTCACAGTGGATGCTCTTGTTAGACGGATGTTGAGGCTTCAGCCACTGTGTTAAAGCAGAGCACCACTGTTTCTTAATCCTCCCTCTAGAAACTTCACTGGAGAAGTAACTGCTTTTAGGGGCAGTGTACCATGTGCAAGTAAAAAAAAAATCATTAAAAATAATAAAAGTATACGCAAAAATAAGAACGTCTGCGGTACAAAACTAAATAAAAAATTAAAATAGATTGTACTACACTTAATGCTAAAAATAAACCCTCAAATCAACTAAAAGAAGTAAACATTAAAGGGGTATAGTACTGTAGAGATGGAATTTGAAAAAACTTCAAAATTCACTGAAACAAAGAAAGGTTTTACGAACATTGTAGTTAGGAAATAGTAATTTAAAAAACGTAGAAAGTCACTGAAAGAACCAAAGGTTATAGGAACATTGTAGTTAGGCTAAGATTTCACTTGTACAAAACCCTAGAAATTCAGCCATCATAGTTATCTGAGCTTACTATAACTTGTACACCCCGCAATGCACTGCTTATGACCTCACATATTACATCATTTATAACTAGTTATAGTTGGACCTAGTTTCCATAGGCAAAGTGTGTGTGTGTGTGAGTGTGTGCACGGCTGTGTGGGTTTATAAATCAGTGAGTGAGTGGGTTTGTTGGTCAGTGAATGGGTATGTGGGTGTGTGAGTGGGTATCTGAGAAGCTGTGTGGGTATATGAATTGGTGTGTGAGTCTTAGTATGTATGGGAGTGGCTATGTGGGTGTGAGAGTGTTTTGTTGCTCTGTGAGTGGCTATGTGAGTGAATGTATGGGTATGCAAGTATGCCTGTAGGTATGTGAGTGGTTATATGAATGGCTGTGTGGGTGGGTGAGTGGCTGTGTGGAGGTGTGAGTGGTTCTGTGAGTGGTTGCACGGGTTTTTGAATTGGTTTGTGGGTCGCGGAGTGGGTATTTGAGGGGTTGTGTGGGATTGCGAGTAGTTCTGGTGGACTGTGAGTAGTTATGTGAGTGACTGTATTGGTGTGCGTATGGTTGTGTGGGTGTGTGAGTAGCTGTGCGCATTTATGAATGGGTGTGCGGGTCTGTGAATAGGTAAATGGTTAAGTGAGTGTGTGAGTGGTTTTATGGGTATATGAGTGGTTGTGTGATTGGCTGTATGTGTGTGTGAGTTGAGTGTGTGTTATTTTATAGGGCAGAGTAACCTAAACCATCCTTCCTTCCTGAGAAGATAAATGATTAAATATTAAAGATCTCTGGGATTACTGTCAGAACCCATACCTTAGCATGAACAGATGGACGTTTCACATCTCAGCAGATGCAGCGCTCTTCTCTCGGAACTCTTGTTCCATGTGTCTGTTTTTTTTTGCTTATGTGCTCATCTATATGATAGGACATGATGTGCACATAAACAACAGCTGCATTCTTGTGTTATGTCTAGGTAATAGTGCCTGGGCAGAAAGAATAACAAGGGACTGTGTTTTCTGACCTTCTCTATGGCGTTCATACTCAATCCAGGAAAAGAATAGTGAGGTTCCGTGACAATTGTAAGTGGTGTTTTTTTTTGACTCACACGAATATAGTCGAGTTTGGTATCTATGAACCGCAAATGATGAGTTTAGTAAGTGTGCGCAGTTTCGCTGTGCTAACTTAAACCGTTCGTTTGTTATGTGGGTTTTTCATCTGTACCCACGGGTTCCATCTTAGATACGGCATCCATTTTGTCTCTTGCCCTCAAGTAGCCAGCAAACGGACGTTGTCCGCTTCGCGACCCTGGGACTCCCAAGATATTTGCGGAAGACACATGTTCTTTGTGAGTGTCTTTATGACGAGGGGGATGCTACTGTAAGGCAGATGGCGCCGCTCGAGGCTCATCTTGCCGCACGGACTTATTGTCTCAGCCGTGCATCTCATTAGGCACGTCTCTTTGATGCCTGTATCTCGTGTTTCCCGACACCTCCCCTTTTACACCCTTTCCGATCTCCCCACTGTCTCCGTCTTCCTCTACACCTGTCCTTGTTCCTATTTCGATCTGTTTTACTGCTGATTGGAATTCGTTAATGGTGGGAAGATGGGTTTTTACAGTTGGGAACCGCCAAATGTTTCCGCACTTATGTTCCGGACCTCATGTGTTTCAAAGTGACCAAAGCGACCCCTCTGGGGGATAATGGTGAGAACCGGGTTGTAAACTTTTGTGTGCCATGTTATCCTATGGGTAAAAACTGTATAAAAGGAGCGATCCACAGAACCAATTTGAAGCAGTCTCCCCAAGTTGCACGTTGTGTACTTGTCGTGACTTCTGTGTTCCCTGCAGCAAATAAACCTTGAATCTTTGACGCCTAAGGAAGTGTCCCGTGTCTCTGTGATTCGTACGCCGGAGCAGGTTACCCACGAAGGTTTCAGGTGTTGTGCCCTGGCACCGCTGGGTCTTAAAGAACCCAGTCCTTCAGTTGGCGCCCAACGTGGGGCTGCATCAGTGGTACCGGTCCAAGCCCGACGATCGTGAGGAACTTCGTGTGAAATCTCCGAGGGAAGGTGCACTCCGCTTCATCGATCCTGTTGTCGAAATAAGTGGCCCGAAGACTTTTCCCGCGAAGATTCCCGCCTCCGGACGGCTGCGACGGACTGCTGCCCTGACTGTAGACCTGTTTTGGCGCCTGGCGTAGACCTTGGTATAGCGAGACGATTGACGGGCCTTCCTGGTGACGCCATCGATCTTTGAGTTAAGTATTTGTGGGTCGCTCCCAGAGTTCTTGGTTGTTGACACTTTAGCGAGTGTTTTTTGTTGTTAACGCTGTGTGAGTGTTTTTGTCTGTGACACTTTGCTAGCGTACTTTGTTGTGTTGTTTGACAACTGCAGCCGCCAAAAACCGAGGGGTTTGTTCTTTGCTGGGACTTGGTAAATCCCGTAACCCTTGAAGTTTGTGAAACTCGGCTAGTGTGCAAGATGCCTGGTCGCAGTACTTTGTTTAGTTGTTTCAGACCTTGTGGTACGGATTCCCGACTGGAGGACTCGTGTCCGATACCTCCGGTTGGAACTCCCACTTATGAGCTCTATAGTAAACATGGGCTAGGCCCAATTACCTTTAACGATTACTGGATTAAATACACGAAAAAGGACGGCGACCTTCGTTGGCCACCTCATGGTAGCTTCGAGGCCCCGATCTTAGATAATCTAGAGATTAAATTGTTCGAAAGAAAGTCAAGGCCGGCCATGTTTGATGCCTTTCGGTTGTGGCGCAAAGAAGCCCGACAGAAAGAAATCAGACAGACTAAACGTAATCAGCGAGATAATGTTGCTACCATAGTGAAGAAAGCAGAGCAATTTCAGCGTGATAAGGAGGTTAAGGATAAGGAAGTGTTTGACCGATTACAGCGTATGACTGTAGATAAATGTTACCCCGCTTTGCCTACGGAGTCGGAAACGAAGGATGAGTCAGTTGAGGATCCTTTAATGTCTTATCTTATGAAGTCGCCACCTCCGTACGTACAGGGTACCGCAGCTCCTGTAGTCCCTGCCGTACCTATTCTTCCGCCTATTCCTCCTCCGCCTGTTCCTCAACCTGCACCCGTTCTTCCGACTGTTCCTGCTCCTTTGCCTGTTGCTATCCCTACTGCTCCTCCACTTCCACATACTCCTGCTCCCGCTACTGCTCCTGCTACTGCTCCTGTTTTGTTAACCCCTGCTGTTGCCACTGTTTCTACTCCTTCTCTTGTTAGTCCTGTATCGTATACTTCTCCCTCTGTTCGTAGTCGCAATTCTCCTCTTGCGGCTAGCTTCTTTCATTCGCTCGGACCTGTTCATGGGTCCGCTGGTTCCGATGGTCCTCAGAGACGTAGTCAGCTTCCTGGAAACAGAGAACGCGTTGCGTTATATAATATGGCGATGGGTTGGATGGTAAACCCTCTTAGGTGTCCACCCCGTGTTGTCCTCGATACATTTTGTCAATTCAATATACCAACCCAGAGATATGTGTTTAATGAAATGTGCAAGTTCATTTATGATCAAATAGCGGCCGATGCGCCTGACGTGGTGCTGACCGCCCTGTCTGATCTTCAGCTTCAGTTCGCAAATGGACTGATAGTGGATACCAACGTTCGACGTGCTGTTGAGCGGTTGCTATCTTTTCGTCCCGCTCCCATCCCTCATGCATTGTTCGTTGAGGATATTGAAAAACAACCAGACGAGTCTGGCCAATATCCTATGCGTGAAGTTCCGCCGGTTTGGATACCAGCTGATCCTAATGCTCAACCCCCGGTATTGGCGCATTTCCAGAAAGTGTGGATACATCTCCCATGGAAACGCTCGGAAGTGCTGCAGGTGAAGCAATCTTTGCCTGATCCACGCAAAAATCCTACAGGGTATTATAAGGCATTATCGCAGCTCGTAGATGCTACGGTAATGAATCTTGCCGATATCGATATGTTGTTCGGCAATGTCGTGCCGCAACCGGTATGGGCTAAGATTCGGCAGGAAAATCATCCGACTGAATTAGGCGGTGATTGGGCTGCCATTGTAGCGGCAGATGCCGGACAAGTGGTTGCTACTAAACCCGACCAGTTGATTACTGCTCTTCCTCAACGAATCATAACATTAATGAAAACGCTTATGCCAGCTATGAGGGTAAATTGGGACAAATTGTCAGCTTGTAAGCAAAAGAAGGACGAGAGTGTTTCCGACTTCTTTACGAGGTTCGAGGAAGCATTCATTGACCATAGTGGACAGGATATGGGTACCGAGGGTGGTCAGAGATTGTTTGTGGATAAATTTGTTTCAAACTTATTGCCCGATTTGAGCAATAAATTAAAGAATTCGGAAAGTGCATGGGCCGTTTCTACTTCGGCTCAGATATTGGCTACGGCACAATACTATGAGAATAGGGAGAAAGAAGAGAACAACCGTGCTGATAAAAAGACGAAAGAGCTCAAAACTAAAGTGTTGTTGCAACAAGCGTATCCTCCACGGTCGAATCAGAATAATTCGCAACAGAATAGATCACAGCCACAATCGAATAGATCTCAAAATCGTAATCACTCCTCTTCCCAGAGATCCTCGTTAGGGTACAATCAATGTGCTTATTGTAGACAGGAGGGACACATTAAATTCAATTGCCCTGTTTTGAGTGAACGTAACAATGGTAACTCGTCTAGAGGAGGTCGTGGTGCTTCACAGCAGGCATCACGTGGTAGAGGTCGTGGTGCTCAGAATGATCGCTCAGATAACTCGTCTAATTCTAATAATTGTTTCGATCAACGTGGATCATCGCAAGGACGATCTGCGCAGTACAATGTAGACGATTATTACGTCGATCTGGGGACTGACGACAGTAATTACTAGGACAGCCAAAGACAAGGAGAGGGAGTGGTATCAGTTCCGGTTGATCAGAGAGGGCCTTACCTCGCAGTTGCTACATCGGGCGTCGTTGAGCCTTTTCTGTTGGACACTGGTGCAGCGAAAAGTTCTATCATGCATTCGAAACTCCCTGGCGCACCTTTGTCTGGCTTAACAAATGTTTCCGTTGGATTCCCTGGCGCCCCCGTTAGCAATCCAGTTTCGCACCCTTTGCCCCTTAAAATTGGGCCACGAGAGCTAGAAGCTCCGTTGATTTTGACTACGGGTTGTGGTGAAAATCTTTTGGGCCTGGATTTGCTTAAACGTTTGTACGCAACTTTGTATTGTTCTCCTGCGGGTGTAAAGCTTACGTTAGGAGAGAGGGTTGTCTCTCCTATGTATTTGTCCCTCGATAAGCTTCCACCGGAATTAAGTTCTCTTCCTGCGTCTTTGTGGGCAACGGGTCCAAATGACGTGGGCCTACTTGATATCTCCCCTTATGTTGTTCAGTTGAAATCTAATGTGCGACTGCCACGTATTCCCCAATATCGTATCTCCCTTGATGGTGAGCGAGCACTGTTAGCGATCATCTATGATCTGATTGAGAAAGATGTTATTGAGGAGACTCGGGGAAACGTGTGCAACAGCCCTGTGCTGCCCATTCTTAAACGTACTGATCCCTCAAAACCGCCTGTTTATCGTTTTGTTATCGATTTACGGGAGGTGAATAAAATTGTGGTTCCTCAATTCCCTGTTGTGCCTGACATCACGGCGCTACTGACTCTGATTCCAGCTTCTGCATCGTGGTTTTCGGTGATTGACTTGAAAAATGCGTTTTTCAGCATCCCGATTGCCGAGGAGAGCAGGGACCTTTTCGGTTTCTCTCTCGGTGGACGTAGCTTCCGGTTCAAACGCGCTCCTCAGGGCTACTGTGAAAGTCCATCTATTTACAGTCAAGCCTTGAAGGGTCAACTGGATGCGTTTAGGTTGCCGGTCGGTGCGGCCTTGATCCAATACGTCGACGACTTATTGGTGGCTGCTGATACTCAGGACATTTGCAAAATTGCTACGGTGTCGTTGCTGCAACATCTCTGCGAGTTGAATCATAAGGTGTCCCCTTCTAAACTCCAATATTGTTGTCAAGAAGTAACCTATCTAGGTCACTTATTGTCAAAGGAGGGAAGGAGGTTGACCCCAGAGAGAATTGCAGCAATTGCGCGAATGGCTGTGCCAAAAACCCAAAGAGATGTGCGTGCCTTTCTAGGTATCACGTCGTACTGCAGGCAATGGATTCCTAATTTTTCATTGCTAGCGAAACCATTGGTGGCTCTTACGTGCAAGGATGTTTCAACTCCTTTACCATGGACGGAAGAATGTCAGAGAAGTTTTTCTGAACTGCGTGATTCATTGTGTTCGGCTCCTGTGTTAGGTACCCCTGACTACAGTAAGCCGTTTACGTTATATGTTCACGAGAGGGAAGGTTGTGCTTTGAGTGTCTTAACGCAACCTTTTGGTGGTAAACAGCGTCCATGTGCATATTTTTCCTCGACCTTGGACCCAGTAGCTAGAGCATTGCCGAGTTGTTTACGAGCAACAGCGGCAGCTGCGGTCTCCATCCGACAATCAGCAGGATTGGTCATGGATAATATGCTTACGGTGATGGTTCCGCATGCAGTCGATACTCTTTTGAATCGACCGAAAACTCAGCACTTGACGAGTGCGAGGTTGTCTGGGTACGAGTTGACGCTCTTGGCAAGCCACATTCAAATAAAACGTTGTAACGTTCTGAACCCGGCAACTTTGTTACCAATTAGCACAGAGTCAGATGAAGTAGCAGAACATTATTGCTACTTGAGGACTGAAGAGGAAACAAAAGGTCGAGTGGACCTTAAAAACACCCCATTGGAAGATCCGGATGGTACCTTGTATGTGGATGGGTCATGTTTTAAGTTGCCGAATGGCGATGTGACTACTGCTTATGCTGTTGTAACGTTGAATACTGTTGTTGAGACTGCAAGGTTGAATCAGAATTCTGCCCAAGCTGCGGAGCTGATTGCTCTTACTAGAGCGTGTGTGTTAGCGAAAGGGAAACGAGTGAATGTGTTTACCGACAGCCAATACGCGTTTGGCGTCGCTCACAGTTTTGGACGATTGTGGAGAGAGAGAGGTTTCTTGACGTCGCATGGTACGAAGATTCAGCATGGCCAGCTTGTGAATGATCTTTTGGATGCGTTGACGCTGCCTACGCAAGTTGCGATTGTTAAATGTAGTGCGCATCGTAAGGTGACGGATGATGTTGGTCGTGGTAATGCGTTTGCGGATGAGACTGCTAAGGAGACTGCCCGGAACCTTAGCACTCGAATGTATGTGACGAGTTCGGTTAGGTGGCCTACAGAATCGAGTATGTGTGTGGACACTATCGAGAGTGTGAAAGCAATTCAGAATGAGGCCACCGAGACTGAAAAGATGAAGTGGAAAGAAAGTACGGGAAAGTTGGATGCGAAAGGTTGTTGGATTGATTTGACTGATCAGAAAAGATGGATGTTGCCGGATGCGTATGTGCTGGCCGTTGTGACAATGGCGCATGGGTTAGCACATATTAGCGCGAAAGGTATTTGCAAGTTGCTGTCTCCTGTGTGGAAGAATGATGGCATTACGAAATGTGCTGAACGTCTGGTGAAGAATTGTATGGTGTGTATAATGTACAATCCTGGCAAAGGAACCCCAACTCCTCCTGGCAGTTTTGCTCCTCCTTCATGTCCCTTTGAGGTGATTCAATTGGACTTCATCCATATGGAGCGATGCAATAACCTGAAATACGTTTTAGTTGTGGTTTGCGCATTCTACCCGATGGGTCGAGGCCTATCCCCTCAAAGACAATACTGCTTTGTCTACTGCGAAAATCCTACTGAAGGAATATTTTCCTCGGTATGGAATGCCTAGAGTCGTGTGGTCAGATAACGGAAGTGAGTTTGTTGGAAGTGTGATGAAGAGTGTGTGTAAGGGCCTTGGAATTAATCAGAAATTCCACAGCGCCAATCATCCCCAGTCAGCTGGATTGGTTGAAGGGTACAACGGCACCCTTAAACTAAAGTTAGCGAAGATTCAGGCTACGACTGGTCTTTCATGGCCTGACGCTTTACCTTTGGCATTACTGTCAACTAGGGCGACTGTACACTCCCGAGTAGGGCTTAGTCCCTATGAAATAGTGTTCGGCCGTCCTGCGAATGTGTGGGGGGTTCCTAGGCCAGGAATGTTTTCTGATCTTGAGTACCCAATGTTGATCGATTATCTATATGACTTGACTGCTAAACTGAGGTTAATTCACCAACAGGTTTACGACGCATTGCCGACGCAGACGGAGGGTCCAGGCCACCAGCTCCAGCCCGGAGATTGGGTGGTGACGAGAAACTTTTCACGCAAGAATAACCTGGACCCGAGGTTTACCGGACCCTATCAAGTGCTCCTGGCCACGAGGACTGCTGTTCGTCTCGAGGGACGTAAGAATTGGGTGCATGCCACGCACACCAAAAGAGTCCCCATTCCTTTGCCGGCAGACCCGTGGGTAAGGAGAGGCATTGCATCATCTGAAACAGAAACATTGCCGGCGTTTGTGCCTTTTAGCGACGCACAGCTTGTTGGAGAATCCTCAGCGCAGCAGAAAGACACTGTTGAACAATTAGCATCAAAAGACTCAAGACCAGAACACTCAACTGATCAGCAGGACGCTGTCTCTTCAACGGATCCTTTGTTTGACGAGCAGACACGTCCTGGGAAAACCCGATACTTTTTGCGATCTCGCACTAAGGACAAATAAAAGATCCTGCTTTGCTGTATTGACGATTGCATTACCCCGTTTTCCGTGATCAGTTTTGAACTTTCGTATTACTGTAATTATTTTTGTACATATATATTGAGCTTCATTCCTTGTACTTTTTGCTTCCACAGCTGAGAGACTTTGTTTTTGCATACATACATATTGTGCATTGAAGGCCGTAGGGCCGCGCGCGTACTTCCTTCTGGATAGTAGTTCTTGACGCTAGGTTAAAGGCCGTCGGTTCCTGGGAACTCCTAGGGATTGACTATTGCTACACAGAACGAAGTGCGTCAAGAAACGTTGCGGACGGTCGTAGGGAATGGCATTCTCGAAGCTGAATGATTTGGAGGGAGCTCAGGTTCATCGATTCAAGCTGCAGCAACTCAGTCGTACCAAATGTTTTATATTCCAACTGTTTGTATTGTTTTTGACTGCTTCTGCATTATTGGCGGGTGGGGTGTATTACACGATGTCTTACTTCTTACCTGCTACACCTACTCCTACTCCTGACCCTAATCTTACCTCTACTGTTTCTCCTCATTCCTTTCATATGTTACCCGAACACGAGCAGGCTAGACGTGTAGAATTCCGCAACAATTCCTTTATTCAGCTCCTTCATCAGCATCAGTTAGTGGTTAACACTACTAATTGTTGGGTGTGTGGGTTGATGCCACATACTACGGATAAGGGAATTCCATATCTGGTGTTACCGTATAGTTCCCAAGGGTCAGCTCGAGCATTTCAAACAATGTTTCAAAGCGCACTGGGTTTCCACCCCATTCGAGAACCACGTTCCCCCTACTCTGGTCCTACCTCGTATCAAAAACCTTTGTCGATAGCAATAGAGGATTTAGATAGTGACATCTATGATCCTTCGCTTATTCCTGAAGAAGAGATACAGGCCTACAGGGTCCTAAGTAGAGGTGAATATAGTGCGTTCACTAGCGAAAAGCAGCTTAAAAGCTCGCCTCCGATATGGGTCGTACCCCACACTGGTAATTTTTGTCTCATGGGTCGTGGCCGAAGATCGCAAGCCCGACTTGGAGCAAGTGCTTGCACTGAAAATTACATTCTGCCGATGTTCTCGTCCCCTGTGTTTCTGGCTGCCAAGGGTACATACTTTATCTGTTATGATCGTGCATACACATGGTTGCCCGCTGACTTCATGGGCTCATGTTTCATTGCAAATCTGTTGCCTCCGACGTTTACCGTAGATGCCGATTATCATAAGACTAGAGTTGTGCGAGGCGTAATTAGCGAAGAGGATACTGCCGGTCAAGAGGCAGGAGACTTTTTCAAGGGTTTCCTCCCGTTTTGGGGACCTATGGTTAATAGTAGGAACCTGAGACAGTTGACTCGAGTGGTAGAATCGCCAGCTAATATTACTGCCAGTGCCCTTGGTAATATCACCACAGAACTTCAGGCGGAGAGACTTATGACGTTACAAAACCGTATGGTTTTAGATGTCATCTTAGCAGATCGAGGTGGGGTATGTAAGGTGATCCATTCGAGCTGCTGCATTTTCATTCCAGATAATGCTCCTACTGTCTATCAAGCCATCTCGAGGTTGCATAAGATCTCCGAATCCATACACGTGGATGTAGGGGATTGGACGCTACTTGGATGGTTTTGGGGCCTGATGTCGACTTGGGGTTGGAAGATTCTGATGATCATCGGAGTCGTTGTGGTGTTCCTGTTCACGTGTTGCCTTTGTGTGCAGTGTGGTCCTGCCTTATGTGGCCTCTGTGCTACAACGTGTATAAGACAACCACCTGTTACCAAGGGGACTCGGTTGGACAGAGCTATGCTACAGCAACATCTCGATGGTTTGATGAATATCGAATATGATTCCGACTAGTGCTTGCCTACATGAGGGCAAAAGGAGCGTCTGAGGTTCCGTGACAATTGTAAGTGGTGTTTTTTTTTGACTCACACGAATATAGTCGAGTTTGGTATCTATGAACCGCAAATGATGAGTTTAGTAAGTGTGCGCAGTTTCGCTGTGCTAACTTAAACCGTTCGTTTGTTATGTGGGTTTTTCATCTGTACCCACGGGTTCCATCTTAGATACGGCATCCATTTTGTCTCTTGCCCTCAAGTAGCCAGCGAACGGACGTTGTCCGCTTCGCGACCCTGGGACTCCCAAGATATTTGCGGAAGACACATGTTCTTTGTGAGTGTCTTTATGACGAGGGGGATGCTACTGTAAGGCAGATGGCGCCGCTCGAGGCTCATCTTGCCGCACGGACTTATTGTCTCAGCCGTGCATCTCATTAGGCACGTCTCTTTGATGCCTGTATCTCGTGTTTCCCGACACCTCCCCTTTTACACCCTTTCCGATCTCCCCACTGTCTCCGTCTTCCTCTACACCTGTCCTTGTTCCTATTTCGATCTGTTTTACTGCTGATTGGAATTCGTTAATGGTGGGAAGATGGGTTTTTACAGTTGGGAACCGCCAAATGTTTCCGCACTTATGTTCCGGACCTCATGTGTTTCAAAGTGACCAAAGCGACCCCTCTGGGGGATAATGGTGAGAACCGGGTTGTAAACTTTTGTGTGCCATGTTATCCTATGGGTAAAAACTGTATAAAAGGAGCGATCCACAGAACCAATTTGAAGCAGTCTCCCCAAGTTGCACGTTGTGTACTTGTCGTGACTTCTGTGTTCCCTGCAGCAAATAAACCTTGAATCTTTGACGCCTAAGGAAGTGTCCCGTGTCTCTGTGATTCGTACGCCGGAGCAGGTTACCCACGAAGGTTTCAGGTGTTGTGCCCTGGCACCGCTGGGTCTTAAAGAACCCAGTCCTTCAATAGAACTCAAAAACATACAGGTTCCATGTGAAGGTACAATGTGACATAAAAGCAGAACATGTTTAAGTACTAAGGTGTGCAAAGGAAAATGAGACCCACAACATGCACTGATTGGCAAACATAGGGAAAATTACAATGGGCATTGCAGGACACAGACAGCATCTCTATTTATTTGACAGAAAAAGTTGGGGGGGTCAAATGGAGTGTGGTTTTATGTGAGGGATCTAATTTGATATGAAAGATGTAAGTGTGATAATATTAACTTATTTCTCCAAGATCAGAACACAGCAGTATGTCCTTGCTTTCACGGCTATTAATACAGGCTAGTAGTACAAGAAGGTACTTATGTTATAGTTTATGCATGTTTTGATAAATAAAAACATTTCAATAAAACTGGCTCAGTTTAACTAAGATAAAAATCAAAAATTAAAAAAACTAAAATGTGTCTCATCAAAAATGATCTTTCCCATCAATAAAATACCCTCTGTATTTTGAAATTTAAGCTATTAGCACATGACTGCTGCTGGAAAAGTAAAATTCCAAAATACAAAGTATATAGATGAAACGTTTCAAAATGGGAGAGAAAAGAATGTACGTTACCTTGCTGTAGGAAATGGCATCAAATAGTTGCCTGACCTCAGCTGGAGTATTGATTTCTGCCGCTTTGGAAGAGAGAGGATGAGAAGTTGCCAGTGCATCAAACCCCATTGCTGTGTAGACATCATTGAATAATATCAGATCCTTCTGTAAAAGGCAGAGGGGTAAAAACAAATAGGTATTGTTTAGATGACAGTGCCGCTGATATTGTAGGTTAAACCCAAACCCAAAAGTACACTGAGTTCTACATTAATTGTTGTTAAATCAAGTAGTACGACATGAATCATTAAAAAATGGCAACAAGCACAATTGCCTTTTGTTCTCTTAAGTAAAGTACAATCTATAGTGTCATGGACTATAAGCTGCTCGAAGCCACTGTATCCACCTGGCCATTTTCAATAACAATTTTTGCAGGTGAAGTGAAGTCTATAGGAAATAGTGCAACATCAGGGTCAATCACATCTATGATGATTTGTTGTGAACCAAATTCTCAGCAGTGTTAGCCTGATTTCTTATTGTTAAGCACCTGCAAGACCTAGCATGGAAAGATGTGTGGTGTTCAGACGTCCAGGTGAGTCCCAAAGCAATAGCATGCATCTTCCCATTGGAATTTTCTGTTTTAAAGTTGCCTGGTAATCCATAGCACACCATGAAAACTGATTTGTGAATTTACTCTTATTGCAGCACGAGCAAAGAGACATAAGACACACTGCAGTGATTTGCTAAAGGTACATAATTCATTTCAGGGAGCAGAAACCAGTTGAGCAAGTACTTTATTGCAGATGGTTAGTTTAATCAGCAGAAGTGAGAGAGGGTTCTCAATAAGTTATGTTTATGGTGAGGATGTTGACCTCCTTCAAGTAACTATATCTCACATTGATGTATATCATATGGCCATGTTTTCTCTTCCTTAATTAATTAGCATTTTATGTACCACATATTGGCATTTAAGGGGGCATGTCTTCCTTTTTAGGTCTCGCTCTCGAGACCTATTGTCGTGGAGTTGCCTCTCAAGGGAGACAGACCGGGGCACGCGCTGCGATTCTGGTGTGTGGACGTGCACGTCCAGCCCGGCGCCGTGCACATCTTGAGGTTCTGTGACGATCGTAAGTGGTGTTTTTGACTCATACGAATATGGTCGAGTCTGGTATCTATGAACCGCAAATGACGAGTTTAGTGGGTGTACGTGTTTTCGCTGTGCTAGCCTAAACCGTTCGTTTGTTTCGTGGGTTTCTACATCCGAGCCCACGGGTTCCATCTTAGATGCGGCATCCATTTTGTCTCTTGCCCTCAAGTAGCCAGCGAACGGACGCTGTCCACTTTGAGACCCTGGGATTCCCAAACTCTTGCGGAAGACACGTTTCCTTTGAAGGTGTCTTTATGATGAGGGGAACGGCACTGTAAGGCAGATGGCCCCGCTCGAGGCTCATCTTGCCGAGCCGGTCTATTGTCTTAGTTGTGCATTCATTAGGCACGTCCCCTTTGATGCCTGCAGCTCGTGTTTCCCGATACCACCCCTTTTACACCCTTTCTGATCTCCCCACTGTTTCTGTCTTCCTTTGCACCTGTTTCTGTCCCTTCCTCGATCTGTTTATTGTTGATTGGAATGTACTGATGGTGGGAAGATGGGTTTTTACAGTTGGGAACCACCAAACGTTTCTGCACTTATGTTCCGGGCCTTGAATACATGAAAGTAACCCCTTATGGTTTTACGATGGGAACCGAGTTGTAACCTTTTGTGTACCATGATGTTCAATGCGTTAGAACTGTATAAAAAGGAGCGACCCACAGAGGTAAGTCGAATCAGACTCCTCGAACCTACACATGCTGTACTTCCTGTGACTTCTGTGTTCCCTGCAGTAATAAACCTCGAATCTTTGACGCCGAAGGAAGTGTCCCGTGTCTCTGTCATTTGTACGCCGGAACAGGTTACCCACGAAGGTTTTAGGTGTTATCCCTGGCAACGCTGGGTCTTAAGAAAACCCAGTCCTTCAGTTGGCGCCCAACGTGGGGCTGCATCAGTGGTACCGGTCCAAGCCCGACGATCGTGAGGAACTTCGTGTGAAATCTCCAAGGGAAGGTGCACCCCGCTTCATCGATCCTGTTGTCGAAACAAGTGGCCCGACGACTTTTCCACGAAGATCCCCGCCTCCTGACGGCTGCGACGGACTGCTGCCCTGACTGTAGACCTGTTTTGGCGCCTGGGGTAGACCTTGGTACAGCGAGACGATTGACGGGCCTGCCTGGTGACGCCATCGATCTTTGAGTTAAGTATTTGTGGGTCGCTCCCAGAGTCCTTAGTTGTGGGTGCTTAGTTGTTGCATGGTTCCATTGCATTTGTGGTTCTTAGTATTTGGTTCTTTGTTGTGATATTTGACGTCTGCAGTCGCCAAAAACCGAGGGTTTTTGCTCTTTGCAGGGACATTGTTAATCCTATAACCCTTGAAGTTTGTGTAACTTGGTTAGCGTGAAAGATGCCTGGCCGTAGTACTTTGTTCAGTTGTTTTAGACGTTGTGGTGTGGATTCCCGACTGGAGGACTCATGTCCGATACCTCCGGTTGGAACTCCAACTTAAGAGCTATTTAGCAAACACGGGTTAGGTCCGATTACCTTCAATGAGTGTTGGATCCGCTATACTAAAAAGGATGGTGTCCTTAGTTGGCCACCTCATGGTAGTTTTGAGACTCCGATTCTAGACAATCTAGAAGCCAAATTGTTTCAGAGAAAATCAAGGCCGGCCATGTTTGATTCCTTTCGGTTGTGGCGTAAAGAAGCCAATCAGAGAGAAATCAGACAGATTAAACGCAATAAGAGAGAAGGAGTTGTTACCACGGTAAGAAATGCAGAGCAGTTTCAGCGAGATAAGGAGGAAAAAGAAAAGGAAGTTTTCGATAGATTGCAGCGTATGTCTGCAGACAAGTGTTACCCCGCTTTACCAACGGGTCCGGATAAGAAGGAGGAATCAGTAGAGGACCCCTTGTTGTCCTATCTCTTAAAGTCGCCACCTCCGTACGCACAGGGCACTATGGCTCCGGTGGTTCCTCCTGCCCCTGTTCCTCCTGCTCCTGTTCCACAACCTGTCCCTCAACCTGCTCCTGCTCCTCTACCTGCTTCCGTCCCTACTGCTCCTCCACTTGTACTTCCCAATACTCCAGCTCCCGCTGCTCCCGCTGCTCCTGCTGTTCTGGTTACTCCTGCTGTCTCTTCTGCTTCTGATACTTCTCTTGTTAACCCGTTGTGTTACTCTTCTTCTCCATCTGTTCGACGTCGTACCCCCTCTGTTGCTGCTAACTTTTTCAATTCCCTCGGACCTATTCTTGAGTCCGCTGGTTCGGACGGTCCTCAAAGACGTAGTCAGCTTCCCGGTAGTCGGGAACGTGACGCACTGTATAATATGGCGATGGGTTGGATGAAACACCCCATTAGAAATCCTCCACGTGTGGTGTTAGATACGTTTTGCCAATTCAACATGCCGACACAAAGGTTTGTTTTTGATGAAATGTGTAAAGTTCTACGTGACCAAATATCGGCTGATGCATCTGATGAGGTTTTGACTGCCTTGACTGATCTTCAGCTCCAGTTTTCGAGCGGAATGTTGGTGGGCACCAATGTTCGACGTGCTGTCGAGCAGTTGTTGTCTTTCCGTCCTTCTATAATGCCTCGGGCATTGTTTGTAGAGGACATCGAAGGACCATGTGCAGCGCCTGGTCAGTATCCCATGCGCGAAGTTCCACCAGTGTGGGTGCCTGGTGATGCACAGGCTGTTCCTATTGTTCCGCCACATTTCCAGAGAGTGTGGATACATCTTCCATGGAAACGATCGGAAGTTTTGCAGGTAAAGCAATCTTTACCTGACCCTCGCAAAAATCCTGCAGGGTATTATAAAGAATTATCGCAGCTCGTGGATGCTACAATAATGAATCTTGCTGATATCGATATGCTGTTTGGCAATGTCGTACCGCAACCGGTATGGGCAAAGATTCGTCAGGAAGATCATGCAGGAGAACTAGGCGGTGATTGGAATGCATTGCGGGCTGCTGACGCTTTGCAAGTCGGTGGGGCCAAGCCTGATCAATTAATTACGGCTTTGCCTCAGAGAATTATTGCTCTGATGAAAACGCTTATGCCCGCCATGAAGGTGAATTGGGACAAACTGTCCGCTTGCAAGCAAAAGAAGGATGAGAGTGTCTCTGATTTCTTTACGAGATTTGAGGAGGCATTCATTGACCATAGTGGTCAAGATATGGGTACTGAAGGAGGTCAGCGATTGTTTGTGGATAAGTTTGTCTCAAATCTGCTACCTGACTTAAGCAACAAATTGCGTAATTCAGAAAGTGCGTGGGCTGTTTCCACTTCCGCTCAAATATTGGCCACGGCCCAATATTATGAGAATAGGGAGAAAGAGGAGAATTATCGCGCTGATAAGAAGACGAAAGAGCTCAAAACTAAAGTGTTGTTGCAGCAGGCGTATCCTCCGCGTTCAAATCAGAATGATTCCCAACAACGGAACAGATCACAATCCCAGTCGAATAGGTCACAATCGCGAAATGATTCCTCTTCGCAGAGATCTTCGTTAGGGTACAATCAATGTGCCTATTGTAGGGGAGAGGGTCATTTGAAATTTGATTGTCCAGTTCTGGGTGAGCGTAATAGTGGTAATTCGTCTAGAGGAGGTCGTGGTGGTTCTCAGCAGGCATCACGTGGTAGAGGTCGCGGTGCTCAAAACGATCGTTCCACTAATACTTCTGACTCTAATAATTGTTTCGATCAGCGCGGGTGGTCGCAAGGGCGATCTGCTCAGTACAATGTGGATGATTATTACGTCGATCAGGATGCTGACGACGGTAATTACTAGGACAGCCATAGACAAGGAGAGGGAGTAGTATCAGTTCCGGTTGATCAGAGAGGGCCTTACGTCGCAGTTGCCACCTCAGGTGTCGTTGATCCTTTTCTGTTGGACACTGGTGCAGCGAAAAGTTCCATCATGCATTCGAAACTCCCTGGCGCACCTTTGTCTGGCTTAACAAATGTTTCCGTTGGATTCTCTGGCGCCCCTGTTAGCAATCCGGTTTCATGCCCTTTGCCTCTTACGATTGGGCCTCGTGAGCTGAAAGCTCCTTTGATTTTGACTACTGGTTGTGGTGAAAATCTTTTGGACCTGGATTTGCTAAAACGTCTGTATGCGACTTTGTATTGTTCTCCTGCGGGAGTAAAGCTTACGTTAGGTGAGAGAGTTGTCTCTCCTATGTACTTATCCATCAATAAGCTTCCACCGGAATTGAGTTCTCTTCCTGCATCTTTGTGGGCAGCAGGTCCCAATGACGTGGGCCTGCTTGACATCTCCCCCTATTTTGTTCACTTAAAATCTAATGTGCGACTGCCACGTATTCCCCAGTATCGTATCTCCCTTGATGGTGAACGAGCGTTGTTAGCAATCATCTACGATTTGATTGAAAAAGATGTTATCGAGGAGACTCGGGGAAACGTGTGCAATAGCCCTGTACTGCCCATTTTGAAGCGCACAGATCCATCAAAACCACCTGTTTATCGTTTTGTTATCGATTTACGGGAGGTGAATAAAATTGTGATTCCTCAGTTTCCTGTGGTGCCTGACATCACGGCCCTACTGACTCTGATTCCAGCCTCTGCATCTTGGTTCTCAGTGATCGATCTGAAGAATGCTTTCTTCAGCATTCCGATTGCTGAGGAAAGTAGAGACCTTTTCGGTTTCTCTCTTGGTGGCCGCAGCTTCCGGTTTAAACGTGCTCCTGCAACAATATTAGCGCAAAAGGTATTTGTAAATTGTTGTCTCCTGTATGGAAGAATGATGGTATCACGAAGTGTGCTGAGAGATTGGTGAAGAATTGTATGATATGTATGATGTACAATCCTGGAAAGGGAACTCCTACACCTCCTGGCCATTTTGCTCCCCCTTCATGTCCCTTTGAAGTGATCCAGCTAGACTTCATCCATATGGAGCGATGCAATAACCTGAAATACGTTTTAGTTGTGGTTTGCGCATTCTCCCGATGGATCGAGGCCTATCCTCTCAAAGATAATACCGCTTTGTCCACTGCGAAAATCCTGCTGAAAGAATACTTTCCTCGGTATGGAATGCCACGAATTGTATGGTCTGATAACGGAAGTGAGTTTGTGGGGAGTGTGATGAAGAGTGTGTGTAAGGGCCTTGGAATTACCCAGAAATTCCACAGCGCCAATCATCCTCAGTCAGCAGGTTTGGTTGAAGGGTATAATGGCACCCTTAAATTGAAGCTGGCGAAGGTTCAGGCTACGACTGGTCTCTCGTGGCCTGACGCCTTACCTCTAGCCCTTCTGTCTACTAGGGCGACTGTACACTCCCGAGTAGGGCTTAGTCCCTACGAGATTGTGTTCGGCCGCCCTGCGAATGTTTGGGGGGTTCCTAGACCGAGTGTGTTCTCTGATCTTGAGTATCCAATGTTGATCGATTATCTGCATGATCTGACTGCTAAACTGAGGTTAATTCACCAACAGGTCTTTGAAGCACTGCTGACGCAGATGGAGGGTCCAGGCCACCAGCTCCAGCCTGGAGATTGGGTGGTGACGCGGAACTTCGGACGCAAGCGAAACCTTGAGCCCCGCTTCACTGGACCCTACCAAGTTCTTCTCGCCACGAGGACTGCTGTTCGTTTGGAAGGTCGTAAACACTGGGTGCACGCCACCCATACTAAAAAGGTACCCATACCTTTGCCGGCAGACTCGTGGGTGAGGAAGGGCATTGCTTCGTCTGAAACGGAAACTGCACAGACCTTCGTCCCTTTTAGTGACGCTCAGCTTGTTGGAGAACCCTCAGCGCAGCAGGACGACATTGTTGAACAATTGCCACCTAAAAACTCAAGATCTGAACAATTGACTGACCAGCAGAACTCTGTCCCACCATCGGATCAGTTGTTTGATGAACAGACACGTCCTGGGAGAAGCCGATACTTCCTGAGATCCAATACTAAGGACAAATAAAAAGTTTTTGCTTTCTCCCTTGACATCCACATTACCCCAGTGACACCATTCAGTCTGAACACACTCGTATAATTTTGGTTTTTGTAAATATTGTGAGTTTGTTTCCATATACGTTCTTTGCTTCCACAGCTAGGAGATTTTGTGTATATTTGTAAATAAATTACCTTACATCCGGGTGAACCGTAGGGCCGCGCGTGTACTTCCTTCTGGTTAGTAGGTCTTGACACTAGGTCGAAGGACGTCGGTTCCTGGGAACTCCTGGGGATTAACTACTGCTACACAGAACGAAGTGCGTCAAGAAACGTTGCGGACGGTTTTAGAGGATGCCGTTCTCTAAGCTGGTGGATTTGGAAAAAGCTCAGGCCCAAAGATTCAAGTTGCAGCAAATTACTCGCACTAAATGTTTCATGATTCAAGTGTTCTTCTTGTTCTTAACTGTTTCTTCGCTATTGGTGGGTGGGGTGTATTATCTAATTTTGACGTTCTTGCCTTCTGCCTCACCTACCCCTTCTCCTGAACCTAAAACTACCTCCACTGTTTCTCCTCATTCCTTCCACATCTTACCCCAACACGAGCAGGCCAGACGTGCGGAATTCATGAATAATTCCTTTATTCAGCTCCTTCATCAACATCAGTTGGTGGTTAACACTACCAATTGTTGGGTGTGTGGATTGATGCCACATACCACCGATAAGGGAATTCCGTACTTGGTCCTTCCTTATTGTTCCCAGGGTTCAGCTCGAGCATTCCAAACAATGTTTCGAAGTGCACTAGATTCCTACCCCAATCGAGAGCCACGTCCTCCGCACTTTGGTCCCGGTCTGTACCACAAGCCTTTGGCTATAGCGATCGCTGATTTAGATAGGGATATCTATGAGCCGTCGCTCATCCCAGAGGAGGAGGTGCGAGCCTATAGGGATCTGAGTGAGGCTGAGTATAGTGCGCTCGTGGGTGAAAGACAGCTTAGAAGCTCGTCTCCAATATGGATCGTACCCCACCTTGGTAATTTCTGTCTAAAAGGTCGTGGCCGAAGACCAAGAGCTCATCTTGGAGAGAGTGCTTGCTCCGAGACGTACGTCTTACCGATGCTCTCTTCCCCTGTGTTTCTGACTGCCAAGGGTACGTACTTTGTCTGTCATGATCGTGCCTATACCTGGTTGCCCTCTGACTTTGCGGGCACATGTTATATTGCAAATTTGTTGCCTCCGACTTTTACAGTCGCCTCCGATTACCACAAGACTCGAATTGTGAGGGGCGTGATTAGCGAAGAGGACACTGCCGGTCAAGAGGCAGGAGACTTTTTCAAGGGTTTCTTTCCGTTTTGGGGACCTATGGTTAATAGTAGGAACCTGAGACAGTTGACCCGAGTGGTGGAATCGACAGCTAATATCACTGCCAGTGCCCTTGGTAACATCACAGCAGAACTTCAGGCGGATAGGCTCATGACGTTACAAAACTGTATGGTTTTAGATGTTGTTTTAGCAGATCGAGGTGGAGTATGTAAGGTGATCCATTCGAGCTGCTGTATTTTCATTCCAGATAACGCTCCGACTGTCTATCAAGCCATCTCAAAGTTGCATAAGATCTCTGAGTCCATACACGTGGACGTAGGGGATTGGACGCTACTTGGGTGGTTTTGGGGCCTGATGTCGACTTGGGGTTGGAAAATTCTGAAAATCGTCGGGGTTGTTGTAGCATTTCTGTTCACGTGTTGCCTTTGTGTGCAGTGTGGCCCTGCCTTATGTGGCCTCTGTGCTACGACGTGTATAAGACAGCCGCCTGTTACCAAAGGAGCTCTGATGGATAGAATCATGTTGCAGCAACATCTAGATGGTCTGATGAATATCGAATATGATTCCGACTAGTGCTTGCCTACATGAGGGCAAAAGGAGCGTCTGAGGTTCCGTGACGATCGTAAGTGGTGTTTTTGACTCATACGAATATGGTCGAGTCTGGTATCTATGAACCGCAAATGACGAGTTTAGTGGGTGTACGTGTTTTCGCTGTGCTAGCCTAAACCGTTCGTTTGTTTCGTGGGTTTCTACATCCGAGCCCACGGGTTCCATCTTAGATGCGGCATCCATTTTGTCTCTTGCCCTCAAGTAGCCAGCGAACGGACGCTGTCCGCTTCGCGACCCTGGGATTCCCAAACTCTTGCGGAAGACACGTTTCCTTTGAAGGTGTCTTTATGATGAGGGGAACGGCACTGTAAGGCAGATGGCCCCGCTCGAGGCTCATCTTGCTGTGCCGGTCTATTGTCTTAGTTGTGCATTCATTAGGCACGTCCCCTTTGATGCCTGCAGCTCGTGTTTCCCGATACCACCCCTTTTACCCCCTTTCCGACCTCCCCACTGTTTCTGTCTTCCTTTGCACCTGTTTCTGTCCCTTCCTCGATCTGTTTATTGTTGATTGGAATGTACTGATGGTGGGAAGATGGGTTTTTACAGTTGGGAACCACCAAACGTTTCTGTACTTATGTTCCGGGCCTTGAATACATGAAAGTAACCCCTTATGGTTTTACGATGGGAACCGAGTTGTAACCTTTTGTGTACCATGATGTTCAATGCATTAGAACTGTATAAAAAGGAGCGATCCACAGAGGCAAGTCGAATCAGACTCCTCGAACCTACACATGCTGTACTTCCTGTGACTTCTGTGTTCCCTGCAGTAATAAACCTCAAATCTTTGACGCAGAAGGAAGTGTCCTGTGTCTCTGTCATTTGTACGCCGGAACAGGTTACCCACGAAGGTTTTAGGTGTTATCCCTGGCACCGCTGGGTCTTAAGAAAACCCAGTCCTTCAGTCTCTTGCTCCACATTCACACTCATGGAAGCACACACACACACACCCATGCGCGCGCGCACACACACACACACACACACCCCTCCTCCCCATTACTTCACTGGGCTCTTGTTTCCATTTCCCTCCACCCCATGCTATTAGGGGTACAAGAATCCAAGCTTCCCCACCACACCCACACTCTTTACTTCACTTTCCATGCCATGCATTGAGCTCCAGGTTCTGCTAGCTCACATAAATTATGAAAATGTCACACATCTCAAACTGAAACCTTGGCAGCTATGGAGGAAGAGCTATTGGTTGGTTGTCAGAGAGGGTAACATGAAGAGGGTTCTCTGTGGATGTCAATCACCAAGTCCTTAATTCCCCAACAGCCTTAGGTTTTAAAGAAGGAATGGGACGTGTATTTCCGTTAAGGGTTGGAATTACTCACCCGGTCCTTCATCCTCCAGCTCTGAGCGAGTCCTGGGCTGCCCTCGATCTTCTCGCTGTGTCTCTTTTTCATGAAGGCTATGGGCAGCGCCCAGTCGGGGAGCCCCGAAACGTCCTCCTGGTCTAGAGGTCCCACAGGGAGAACAGGCGGCATTGGAGGCGGGAGAAGTGGGGGCGGAGGGGGAGGCAAAGGTGGTGAAGCTGCTGGGCCAGGCATGGTGGGTGCCGGCATAGTGACAGGTGACTCCATACCCGACATTGCTCAGGCAGCAGAGAGAGATCTCATCCTGCCTCCCGGCAGAGAAGGGGGTTATTTGACTTTTCAGAGGGGTTGAAAGATGCACTCAGAGACACTTATTTTTGTTGCTTTGGTGACCCTCTCCCAGGGCCATGCAGCACTCCTCAAGCACAGCGGAGAAGACCGCAGGCGCCGGCATTGGGCACGAGCCGCAGAACACGCCGATGTGCACGCTCATGGCGTGCCTACAACGTGCACATCGCGTTCTTTCACTTCACTTTCCCTCCCCCTGCGGAGACAGTTTGTTTGCTGACTCACTGTTTTGTCATACATCACGCTGCAGGAAGCGGGTCTCTGCAGGATAATGTTTCTGAAACTGTAAAAACACGGAGCGGCGCTAATGGGATAGTATTGTAAATGTCACGCTGTCGTCTCTGCATTCCTTTGGTAACGTCACCGTGAGTGGCAGTGTCGGATTCTCAGTTCCGCCACCGCCAGCTGCTGCAGGGGGATGAAGGGACCGCTCTTGGTGCGTTGGGTTTGCGGAAAAGGCTGTTTTATTGAAAGAAAGCAAAGCCCAGAAACACTGCAACCCAGTAAGAGTCGCCGGCGCCGCATGCGGTAAAAACGCTAAACAAGGTTCTAACAGTAACCTCTACCATCCACCCACCCACCCCTAAACACTGCCCACCCCTGAAGGCTGTAAACTAAGTATGGGCTAATTTTACGAATTCGCGATCCGCGAATTTGCGGATTTGCGAATTCGCAATCCGCAAAATTCGCGAATTCGTGCGAATTTGCAGATTTTTTATTTTTGCGTGTTCGCGGGGAACTTTGCGTGTTCGCGGGGCGCTTTGCGTGTTCGCGTTTTTTTTTTGCCTGGTTCATCACTGCCACCCTCTCATTTTTTATGCCCTTCTGCCCTCTGTACCACTTGTTTTTATGCCCTTCTGCCCTCTGTACCACTTGTTTTTGTGCCTTTCTGCCCTCTGCCCCACTCTTGTTTGTACCTTTTTGCCCTCTGCCCCACTGGTTTCTGTGCCCTTCTGCCCTCTGCCTAACTCATGCCCTCTGTCCCACTTTGTGCCCTTCTGCCCTCAGCCATAAGTCAGCTTCAACAGGAAGCGCTAATAGATAAAGTAAAGCAGGTGCTTGAGTTGAAGGTCAAATTAAGTTACACAGTCATTAATCACCCCAAGTTTGGGGTGATTAATGATTGTGTAACTGAATTTGGGCTTCTACTTTAGCACCTGCTTTACTTTATCTATTAGTGCTTCCTGTTGAAGCTGACTTTTGTAACTATTTTAGAGGCTCTGGCAGCTTGCTGGCGCCATTCTAAAATAGTTACAAAAAGTCAGCTTGAACTTTTGACCCAATCCGTTCCGCTCGCGGATTTTGCGGGAAATTCGCGAATCTCGCGGATTGCGAATTTACCGAAAATCCGCAAAATCCGCGAGCGGAAGGGATTTTCCGCCCATGCTTACTCTAAACTCTAAAGCCTCCTCCATGAACGTTTCACGTCCAACACTTCAATAACAGGTTCCTATACATACCTAACCATTCAAACCCCTGCCCTGCCGAGCCTGCTGCATGCTGGGGAGACTTCCGGCCTTCTGTGGCGCGTGGTCTTGTGATCAGTGGGCCCGAGCTGCTCCCACTCCAGATCAGGGATCCAGGCCCCGAGGCCCATTACCCCTTTCCTTCAGGGCCCGTCACGTTTACAGTCCTGGGGGCCCCACTGATACATGCACAAAGCCAATAACCCATTTATTCATGATACAGATGCTAGTTTTCAATGCATACATTGTTGCTTGTTTTATAACTTTTATTGGAAAAGCTCGGTGACACGTAGGGAGCTCAACTTCATGAACATCTCCCAAGGAGAAACTCTGCATTCCAAGGGGTTTCCGCGTTCCCTGGAGAGCCTGCATCTCTTTTCTGGGGCCAGTGGGCATTTTTTATCCCATACGATTGAGGCCCCATAATGGGAGGCAATAATTGATTTGCGCTTTGGGATACTGCCGCCCCAGCTGTGCCTCTGATGCCTTCAGCTGATGGGATGGGTCACTGTAACAAAATATCTGCAGCTCCTAGATGGTAACCTCTGCAGTCAGCTAAGCTGTGGTCCTAGTACTGCATGGCTTTAGGGTGGGGTTAGGCGCAGTGTGGCTTTCATTCCTCATGCCTGAAAGGAAACAACTGCATTTTAAATTGTCCACCTGTAAACGTAATATCACGTCTTTGGGGTGTTGTAAATGGGTCAGATTATTGACGGAAGGGGAGGGGCACTCTCGTAATGGGAACTGTTTTATTTTTAATTATTTAGATTTACAGCTGAAGTTTTTTTTCAAGGAAATTGTGGAGGCTTGTTTGACTGGTCATTACCTCTAATGGAAAGGGGCGACCACTCGGTCCCCCCGAACGTATGGCGGAGTACCCCGATCCCCCCGGGAAGCCATTTTTTGGCGGGAGGCGCGTCTCGGCTGGTATGCCCGTAGTGGCGTAGCCGGGGCGCGCCTTTTCCCGCCCTAGAGTGGGCTGGCCTAGACACCGACGCAGCCAGCCACGCCCTCGGGACAGGCAGGGGCGGGTTTACGCCCGCCCTGAAGACGGATAAAAGGGATCCAAGACCAGAAGACGTCCTCTTGTTCTTGTGCTCCGAAGCTGCACCTCCTCGCTACACGTGAGCTCGGGACAGAACGAAGAGCCAATTTTGAGCGTTTTGATCTTTTTCTTTGTCTTCTAGATACTTCGTCGGAGAGATGCCCAAGAAAGGCGCAAAGAGAATGACGACCGACCAGATGGTGCGGGCCCTTTTCAAAGAGATGTCCGACATAAAGAAACGGTTGGCGGAGCGAGACGGGGAGGAGGGTTCGGGCCCTGCGCCGGCTGGAGGGAGACCTAAGAGGCCGAGAAGGGTTCCAGCCGGTGGAGACGTCCCGGTTCCCTCTGCCCCGCTCGAGGCGCCGACCCCAGTACCGATGGAGGGGAATCCAATCCCCGTTGTCGTCACCCCGACATCCAATGAAGACATGCCCCCCGAGCTGGCAGCACAGCTAGCAGCATGGTTGGGGGATAGTAGTGAGGGCGCCACGGCTGCCGAGGCACAGGCGCTGATAAAAGGGCTGCGTGAGAAGAGAGATGCAGCTAAAGTGACCGCGCCGTTGGCGGGAATAGACAAGCCGCAAGCGGCAGAAGCAGCGTCCGGTTCAGGTAAGCGGCCATTGCCGATTGCAAGGGACGAGTCAGCACCCTCTCGTAGAGAGAGATTGGGACAACATGTGCCTTTAGCAATAAAGGAAAAGATCTGGGCGGGGGAGTATGTGAATATTTTCTCCTTGCTTGTTGATCATTATGAGGTGGAGCATGTTAAGAGTCAGAAGGACCTAATGCATCCGAGTGTTTGGCGCGCAAAAATGGCCGCCTTTAAGGTAAATGAGAATATTGGCAACTGGGGCAATGCGTGGGGTATTTTTACATCGATTTTGGGGGAACGTAGGCCCGAGTTGCTTCCTGAGTTTCCCATTTATCAGTCACGAATTATGAGTTACTCGACAGCGTATCAGGGTAACCATTGGTTCTGTTATGACAACTTGTTTAGGAAAGAAAAGGAACATAACAAAGGTTTAACGTGGGATTGTTACGATTCTGTGACATCGGACAAAATGAAAGAGTCAGGAATGTTGAAAATGCCGTTAGTAGGGAGCAATGTTGTTGATTACTCCCGCCAAAATGTGGGGACGCCCTTTCGGTCAGGTACGAGCACCGATGATTACCCGAGACCTGCCGGCAACACGGGGAAAAGGGGTTTCTGCTTCAATTTCAACAAGGGAAAATGTACCAGGCCTCCGGGATCGTGTAAATTCAAACACGAGTGCAGCAACTGCGGGTCGTCCCATCCTGAGTCCTTGTGTCGAGCCAAAACGAGTGAGAATGGGGGTAAGGGAGGCGCCAAACAAGCCTAATATAGGCCGAGGGGCGCCTTTACCGACCCCGATTGATACTTTGGCGATGACTCCTTGGCTCAGCGAGTACCCAGATCGTATCTCCGCTGGGGTGCTGCGGAACGGTTTTTCTTATGGTTTCCGCATCCCGGTGGGGGACTTTCAGGGTACCGGGACGTGCAGAAATCAACTTTCCGTTTTGCATCATACATCTGTAGTACAGGAAAAAATCCAGAAAGAGGTTAGCAAGGGAAGGGTCGCCGGGCCGTTTATTGTACCCCCGGTACCGTATTTTGTCTGTTCTCCGTTAGGGGTGGTCCCCAAGAAGGACCCAGGTGAGTTTCGACTAATCCATAATCTGTCAGCCCCACGGGGTATTTCGGTAAACGATGCAATTGATCCAGAAGTATGTTCGGTGCGGTATGCATCATTCGATGAGGCAGTAGCCATTTTGAATCGCCTGGGGCCCGGGACGCTGATGGCAAAATCAGATATCGAGTCAGCTTTCCGGTTGCTCCCGGTACACCCTGAAGACCAGCGTTTTCTGGGATTCATGTTTCAGGGATCATATTACATGGATAGATGTATGCCAATGGGATGCTCTATATCGTGTGCATATTTTGAAAAGTTTAGCACTTTTTTGCAATGGGTGTTCACGAAGAAAACGGGTTTCCGAAATGTGATGCATTACCTTGATGATTTTCTGTTTCTTGGACCCACCGGAAATCCCGAATGTGCCCAGGCCTTGGCTGAATTCTGTGTATTGATGGGTCAATTTGGCGTGCCATTGGCACCAGGTAAAACTGTGGGTCCCACAACTTGCCTCGAGTTTTTGGGGATCGAGTTGGACTCTAGTGAGGGCTGTTTCCGTCTACCAGCTAGCAAGGTGTCGAAATTCAGGGCAGCCCTGCAAGTATGTTTAAATGCATCTAAGGTTACACTGCATCAGTTGCAGCAATTGGTGGGGAAGTTGAACTTTGCCTTGAGGGTGATCCCAATGGCTCGCCCTTTTTCCCGTTCAATTGCCCAAGCGATGGTTGGCCTAAGGGAGGGTCATCATCGCACGAGGTTATCGGCTGAGGTCCGCCAGGACATGCGTATTTGGTTAGCATTTTTGGCGGACTTCAATGGTCGAGTCGTCTGGAACAAGCCAGCCGTGTCCTCTGAAGAGCTTGGGCTATGGACAGATTCAGCGGGAAGCATAGGTTTTGGCGCCATCTTCGGCACGAAATGGTCGGCACAAAGGTGGCCCCCATGGTGGCATGAGGGGGGGCTGACGAGTAATATTGCTTTCCTTGAACTGTTTCCCATTCTGGTGGCCCTGAGAACCTGGCCCGAAGGGTTCAAAGATCATTCTGTCGTGTTCTGGTCTGACAATATGACCGTTGTAGAATGCATCAATAGTCAGGCGGCCCGTTGTAAATTAATTTTGAGGCTGCTCAAAGAAATTGTCTTACTGTGTATGCAGCTGAACGTGATATTCAGAGCAAAACATGTCCCAGGGGTGATGAATCAGGCTGCTGATGCACTGTCTCGTTTTCACATGCAGGCTTTCTCGGGTTTCCTTCCCTCAGCGGACCCAGAGCCGGCACCCTTCCCCGAAGCTCTCTGGTCTCTCGGTGCCCCGAACTTCGTCACCTCATGGGAGAGAGTCTAGCACCCAGGACGAGGAAGGCATATGAAGGGGCGTTTCGGGCCTATTTAGCCTTTTTAGGGGCTGAGAGAGGGGGACTTTGGGGTCAGGAGGAGTGGGTAGTACATTTTCTGATGTTCTTACGAAGGGCCGGGAAGTCGGTGGCTACGGCCCAAAGGCATCGTGCCGCCATTTCCTTTGTTGCCAGGGCCCATAACATCCAGGACCCGACGGCGTCTTTTGTAGTACAGAAGGCGCTGCGTGGGTGGCAACGCCTGGAGGGTCGCAGAGTAGATGAGAGACGACCGATAGGTCTGGATAGGTTGTCCCAGTTGATGGCCACACTCCCTACCACATGCTCGTCTCCTTTCGAGGCGTGTTTGTTCCGGGCTGCATTTACGCTGGCATTTCACGGGGCAATGAGGATAAGTGAGCTGGTTGCAAGGAACAAACAGGATGTGGTGGGGGGTTTGTGCCGGGAACACGTTCAGATAAGGGGTGAAAGGATGATTGTCTCCTTTGCCAGGTCCAAGACCGACCAAGATGGGATGGGAGACTGCACGATCATTCGAAGGATCCCCGGGTCCTCCATGTGTCCGGTACGGTGTTTAGAGGATTATCTAGCACGAAGGGTGGCATCATGGGGGGGGACATTGTTGAGACACGCAGACGCCACCCCACTGACGAGGTTTCAGTTTCAGCGGGTGCTTGCAATGTCCATTACCGCAGCGGGCTTGGACCCGGGCGAATTCGGGACCCATTCCTTTCGAATTGGGGCTGCCACCGAAGCTGCAGCCAGGGGTCTTAATGTTGAACAAGTGAAACGAGTGGGGCGGTGGTCCTCCAATTGTTATAAGAGATATGTGCGATTGCACATGTTGTGAAGCTGTAATGATGTACTCACGCTTCTTGTCTTTTGTTTGGTTTTCAGTTGCGCAAGCCTACGAGGCGAGGCGGACTATCCAGTCGACCCAACACCAGGCCAGCGGTCAGACGTCACCGGCTGTGAGACAGGAGGTGTGGGTCGTGGGCCACTCATACGTGAGGCGTGCCGCAGACGTATTCAAAGCAGGTGACATGATTCACGTACCTGGGGAATACGGGTACAGAGTGTCCTTCTACGGAAGGGGCGGTCTCTGTATTGACCAGTTTCAAACATTCTTTGAGGGTTTGCTAGGGCGGACGAGGTCACCGCCGTCTGTAGTCATAGTACATTTAGGGGGCAATGATTTGGTCACCATCGGTAGACGACTTCTCCTAGAGGCAGTGCTTTCCACGGTAAGTTGGTTAGCAAGGAGAGTTCCGGGGTGCATAATCGCGTGGTCTCATATGATCCCACGTAAAGTGTGGCGGGGGGCTGTCTCGATTCCTGCTTTGAATCATTCTGTTAGAAAACTTAATAACAAAGTGAGTAGGTTGTTCCGTTCCAAGACACTGCATTCTATCTCGCATAGTTGTATTAACGATGACAGTATGTTTTTGGGGGATGGTGTGCATTTGTCACGGGTGGGGAATGAGTTACTCATAGGAGACTTCTTGGCTTGGTTAAAAACGTTGAAACATGACCTTTAGGTAGGAGTTTTGTGGGGGGTCCGGATAGCCGGTCAACTATCCGGACCTGTGGCGGTAAGGTCATGATCGGTGAGCACTAATTGGTAGATCCCTATGAGTGGGCGTCACCCAACACGGATGGGAGCGCTCGGGAGAGGTGGCCATTGGCCCCTCAATGGGGAGGCGGTCCCGTCTAAGGATGGGTCGCCGGAAGTAAAGGAAAGGCGGTCAAGGCCCCTTCCTTTGTAGGAGGGGTTACAGCCCCCTCCGGGTGAATTTCCCGGGGCCAGTGACATCTGCGACGGCAGATGCTGTAAGTTGTGTGGGGTGGGGGGAGGTCCACGATACCTTCTAGATACCTCACACGAGTTTTCGAACGACCTTTAAATGGCGTCGAGTTCTTAAGTGCCCCCGTCAAGTCAAGGGAAATTGTTAGTAGTTGCACTTGAGGTAAGCCTCTGTGCTGTCGCCCCTCCCAAGTGGGAGGGGTAAGTCTGGTTAGGGATCTTGACACCGGTTATGACCTTGCCGTTGGCCCTTAAACGTTAGGATGTACAATTTCAGTCATTTTAGAGAATGTTTTGTAGGATGCTAGTTCGGCTAGGAGAACCTCTGTATTAGAGAATATGTTAAGGTTAGCCAAACATCGCAATGTGGTAATGAAATTGTACATAACATGAAACGTTTAATGTTTTAATTTGTTTTTAATAAATACGGCCGGGAGGGTCACTCCCTCCCACTTCCAAAAACTTCAAGAACTGTTTCCGGTTTCCCTCCTTCCGGGTATTGTGTTGAGAGGGGGTGGCGGGTATCTCAGCCATATGGAAAGGGGCGACCACTCGGTCCCCCCGAACGTATGGCGGAGTACCCCGATCCCCCCGGGAAGCCATTTTTTGGCGGGAGGCGCGTCTCGGCTGGTATGCCCGTAGTGGCGTAGCCGGGGCGCGCCTTTTCCCGCCCTAGAGTGGGCTGGCCTAGACACCGACGCAGCCAGCCACGCCCTCGGGACAGGCAGGGGCGGGTTTACGCCCGCCCTGAAGACGGATAAAAGGGATCCAAGACCAGAAAACGTCCTCTTGTTCTTGTGCTCCGAAGCTGCACCTCCTCGCTACACGTGAGCTCGGGACAGAACGAAGAGCCAATTTTGACCCACCCACCAGGCCCTGAGGACAGCAAGTTGTTTTTTGTAATAAAGAGGATCTACGATTATGTTTTGCTGTTTTCGTTTACAGGTTGTGATGGTATCATGTTTAGGATTAACCATAACGAAGGATAGTGTATGTTGTGAAGGTTTTTTCAATAAAATGATTCGATATAGTGTTGAAAAATTTAACCATGCCTTTCGGTCGTAGCGACCAATGTTTTGTATGTTTGAGTAGCATTGTCGTATTTATTTTTGGTAGGCGGTAAGGTCATGATCGGTGAGCACTAATTGGTAGATCCCTATGAGTGGGCGTCACCCAACACGGATGGGAGCGCTCGGGAGAGGTGGCCATTGGCCCCTCAATGGGGAGGCGGTCCCGTCTAAGGATGGGTCGCCGGAAGTAAAGGAAAGGCGGTCAAGGCCCCTTCCTTTGTAGGAGGGGTTACAGCCCCCTCCGGGTGAATTTCCCGGGGCCAGTGACATCTGCGACGGCAGATGCTGTAAGTTGTGTGGGGTGGGGGGAGGTCCACGATACCTTCTAGATACCTCACACGAGTTTTCGAACGACCTTTAAATGGCGTCGAGTTCTTAAGTGCCCCCGTCAAGTCAAGGGAAATTGTTAGTAGTTGCACTTGAGGTAAGCCTCTGTGCTGTCGCCCCTCCCAAGTGGGAGGGGTAAGTCTGGTTAGTGATCTTGACACCGGTTATGACCTTGCCGTTGGCCCTTAAACGTTAGGATGTACAATTTCAGTCATTTTAGAGAATGTTTTGTAGGATGCTAGTTCGGCTAGGAGAACCTCTGTATTAGAGAATATGTTAAGGTTAGCCAAACATCGCAATGTGGTAATGAAATTGTACATAACATGAAACGTTTAATGTTTTAATTTGTTTTTAATAAATACGGCCGGGAGGGTCACTCCCTCCCACTTCCAAAAACTTCAAGAACTGTTTCCGGTTTCCCTCCTTCCGGGTATTGTGTTGAGAGGGGGTGGCGGGTATCTCAGCCATAGTAGCTTGTGTGTAGGCAGGCTGAGTTTATACCGTGCAAGAGAGAAAGATGTAAACCTTTTACTACAACCCGCGGGCGATTTAGCACTTTGCATTATGTGTAGGCTTAGTTTTCCGGTTGTCTCACCAGGCAGGCCTTCAAGTACCATAGCACAAAATGATATTCTCAAACACTGGGCCTGTTTCTATGCGTCATTACATTCGATAATACTAATCGCTAGTTCAGAACAGACATGTAAAAAAACAAAGCTGTAGTGCTGCTCCCAATGCAGAGAACCATAACGACAGGTATGCAGTCTTCTAACCATTATCTGTATCTCTGCACTCAATAAAGAGAGCGTCAAGGGTTTGCTGTGACTTATTTCTGTTCGTCCAAGCATACAATAAAGAACACCTACACCACACATACCTAGCTCTTGTATATGCCTTGATTCTGGGTTGAAGCGCAGCTGCCAAGGGTTTTCGTGATAAGTGTGACGCCTTCACTCAGACACTCTGTTCATCACCACCCCCTTTTCTGAATCGTTCACTCAGTGCTGGCATTTTAGCCAACAGCAGCTTGCATTCAGGGATTTTGAGTATCTTTTTTCATATTGCAAGTAGAGACCCAAACATGTCAGCACGTGTAGTGTAGGTGAAAGTAAAAAGCACAGGTCAAGATAGAAAGAAGCTCTTTAGAAGTCAGTGAGGGAACATGAAAGAAGGGTGGAAGGGGTGCAATGCTCCTTGTCCTTTATGTGATTGAGTTGGAGATTTCTTCTGTGTCGATATCTGTTTGTAGAGAAGGAGCGCGCGCTCTTAAAGAAATACAAGCATTTGCAATGCAATAGGTCTCGCATTTACGCGAGTTTAAGCTATTGGCATTGTACATGACAATGCCTTTTATTTATGTTATAAAAACAAAAATAAAAGGCATTGCCATTTGCACTGTCAATAGCTCAAACTTGTGTAAATGCGAGACCTATTACATTGCATATGCTTGTTATATCTCAGTCAGCAAATACTTTTTGTTTTGAATAAATACGGACGTGGATATGCCCCGTTCAACCAGTTTTCTGAAACAATGGCAATCATATGTTGGATCAACCCAGAGCAATATATCTGTCACTCCTTCATGCTCTTGACTAATTGGTGAATTTTTTGTATCACTTTTGGATCAATTCCATGTATGAGATACACTGACCAATCACCAGTTGCAGCCTACATGACTCACGGGTGGGGGGCCTGGGGTTTGTGAGGGGGCTGGGGCCTTCGCGGGAAGGGGGGTCGCTCGAGGGGGTTAATTTAATAATAAACAAATTAAATTTACCTTCCTGCCGGCCGGGTCCCGTGTTGTCTTTGCTCCTCTCCTGCAGGAACAGGAAGCAGGCAGCCAGGCTCCCACCTCCAAGCCAATCACAACACTGCAAGCAGCGTTGTGATTGGTCAGGCCGCTGTCCAGCCAGGGGCTAATGGCCTGGCCACGTTATCCATGTAGGCTGCTTTGCAGTCCGCATGGAGAAGGGCAGAATGCACATGACTGGTTTGGTCGGCTCCAGAGGGCCGCCCAAACCAGTCATCCACCCTCAGGCGTGGGGATACCACTCCTCCCCTGCCGACCCTGCTTGCAGGGCTGCCCCCCACCCGCCCACCCACAACCAAACCCTTCTGCTTTCTCACAGTGCGAGAAGCAGAAACATAAAATGGTAGTTATTACCATTTTATATTTCTGCTTTTTACACTGTAAGAAAGCAGTGTGGGGATGCTCCTCTTCCCTAGTGGAGGAGCTGCCTCTGGCCATCACCAATCTGGACAGGAAGTGACATCAGTGGATTTTTGAAATCATCCAGCTGCACAGGTAGTGACATCACTGGATTTCCCATCACCCATCTGCACAGAAAGTGGCATTACTGGCTTTCTTGGGCCCTGCACACTGTGTTCCTACCCCTCCTGGGACCTACTGTGGTGCAAAGGGGCACAAAAGTAGGCATGTCTTACCCTCACATCCAGTGCGTGGAACCCAGGATCTCCCCTTGCTCATCGCCATCATGCCGCGTTCCTCTGTGCTCTCAACTCCAACCACCATTTGCTGCACTGCTGCCAAACCACACAACACCGAAACTAGATTTGCTTGTGTCTCCTGCAAGTTCTCATGCACTCTCCTACACCCTATACTCACCACTCCCGCACCATCACCCAGCACCCCACTTGTTCACACTCACCCAAACCAGCCACCTGCTTACGCAGACCAACCACCACCCAAACAACATGCCACACTCGCATGCATGCTCCTAAACTAACTGCTCACTCACCAAACACACCACAGAGAAATGGTACCTAAGACACAAACACTTTCTGGACCTGCCCATGGCTAAACCCACCCTTTGCACTGGACATCACAACAGCCATACCTGCCAGCTACAAGATCCCGAAACAAATGTCCACCAGCGCAAGCCATGAGGTGGAGTTACCATCATATTCAAAGATACAATCAGCAGCACCACCAAAACAGATACCCACATGGAACATCTCATGTTCAAGATATCTATCAGAGCCAATTTCTTTCTTGGTGAAACCCTCAGATACAGACTACCAAGACCCCACATCGATTTCACCAGCAGCATTATGGACTTTATAGCACCCCTCGTTATCAACACCAGTTCCTTCATCCAACACAAGAAGACCTTCATTTTATCTAAAAGAGCACACTGATCCAAACTCTAGGGTCCTTCTAGAAAACCTCAGCAACCGGACACATATTGAACATTGTTTTGTCCTCAATCAGGAACATCACAGTCGACAAGGTAGC